>NW_027421932.1:0-637492 GCF_037893015.1 Macrotis lagotis
CTTTCCTTGCATTGTCGTGCATTGCCTAGCCTTGCATTGTCGTGCCTTATCCTTGCCTCACCTGACCGTGCCTTCCCCTGCGTTACCCTTTCCTTGCCTGGCCGTGCATTGCCTAGCCCTGCGTTGCCGTGCCTTACACTTGTTACCCCTTACCGTGCCGTTCCTTCCGTTACCCTTGCCTTCCCTTGCTTTCCCTTGCCTTCCTTGCGTTCCGTTACTCTTTGCTTGCTTTCCGTGCATTGCCTAGCCTTGCGTTGTCATGCCTTAGCCTTGCATCGCCTGACCGTGCTTTCCCATGCGTTACCCTTTCCTTGCCTTTCCGTGCATTGCCTAGCCGTGCGTTGTCGTGCCTTAGCCTTGTTTCCCCTTGCCGTGCCGTTCCTTCCGTTACACTTGCCTTTACTTCCTTTCCCTTGCCTTCCTTACCTTCCGTTACTCTTTGCTTGCCTTCCGTGCATTGCCTAGCCTTGCGTTGTCGTGCCTTAGCGTTGCCTCGCCTGACCGTGCTTTCAAATGCGTTACCCTTTCCTTGCCTTGCCGTTCATTGCCTAGCGTTCGGTGTCGTGCCTTAGACTTGTTTCCCCTTGCCGTGCCGTTCCTTCCGTTACCCTGGGCTTTCCTTCCTTTTCCTTGCCTTGCTTACCGTCCGTTACTCTTTGCTTGCCTTCCCTGAATTGCCTAGCCTTGCGTTGTCGTGCCTTAGCCTTATCTCGCCTGACCGTGCCTTCCTTTCCTTTAAGCTTTCCTTGCATTGTCTTGCATTGCCTAGCCTTGCGTTGTCGTGCATTAACCTTGCCTAGCCTCACCGTGCCTTGCCTTGCGTTACCCTTTCCTTGCCTTGCCGTGCATTTCCTAGCCGTGTGTTGTCGTGCCTTAGCCTTGTTACCCCTTGCCGTGCCGTTCCTTCCGTTACCCTTGCCTTCCCTTGCTTTCCCTTTCCTTCCTTGCATTCCGTTACTCCCTGCTTGCTTTCCGTGCATTACCTAGCCTTGCGTTGGCTTTCCTTAGCCTTGCCTCGCCTGACCGTGCTTTCCCATGCGTTACCCTTTCCTTGCCTTGCCGTGCATTGCCTAGCGTGCGTTGTCATGCCTTAGCCTTGTTTCCCCTTGCCGTGCCGTTCCTTCCGTTACACTTGGCTTTCTTTGCTTTCCCTTGCCTTCCTTACCTTCCGTTACTCTTTGCTTGCCTTCCGTGCATTGCCTAGCCTTGCGTTGTCGTGCCTTAGCCTTATCTCGCCTGACCGTGCCTTCCTTTGCTTTAAGCTTTACTTGCATTGTCGTGCATTGCCTAGCCTTGCGTTGTCGTGCATTAGCCTTGCCTAGCCTCACCGTGCCTTGCCTTGCGTTACGCTTTCCTTGCCTTGCCGTGCATTTCCTAGCCGTGTGTTGTCGTGCCTTAGCCTTGTTTCCCCTTGCCGTTGCGTGCCTTTTGTTACACTTGCCTTGCCTGGCTTTGCCTTGCCTTCCTTTCCTTCCGTTACTCTTTCCTTGCCTTGCCGTGCATTGCCTAGCCGTGCGTTGTCGTGCCTTAGCCTTGTTACCCCTTGCCGTGCCGTTCCTTCCGTTACCCTTGCCTTCCCTTGCTTTCCCTTGCCTTCCTTGCGTTCCGTTACTCTTTGCTTGCTTTCCGTGCATTGCCTAGCCTTGCGTTGTCATGCCTTAGGCTTGCCTCGCCTGACCGTGCTTTCCCATGCGTTACCCTTTCCTTGCCTTGCCGTGCATTGCCTAGCGTGCGTTGTCGTGCCTTAGCCTTGTTTCCCCTTGCCGTGCCGTTCCTTCCGTTACACTTGCCTTTCTTTGCTTTCCCTTGCCTTCCTTACCTTCCGTTACTCTTTGCTTGCCTTCCGTGCATTGCCTAGCCTTGCGTTGTCGTGCCTTAGCCTTATCTCGCCTGACCGTGCCTTCCTTTGCTTTAAGCTTTCCTTGCATTGTCGTGCATTGCCTAGCCTTGCGTTGTCGTGCATTAGCCTTGCCTAGCCTCACCGTGCCTTGCCTTGCATTACCCTTTCCTTGCCTTGCCGTGCATTGCCTAGCCGTGCGTTGTCGTGCCTTAGCCTTGATTCCCCTTGCCGTGGCGTGCCTTTTGTTACACTTGCCTTGCCTGGCTTTGCCTTGCCTTCCGTTCCTTCCGTTACTCTTTACTTGCCTTGCCGTGCATTGCCTAGCCTTGCATTGTCGTGCCTTATCCTTGCGTCACCTGACCGTGCCTTCCCCTGCGTTACCCTTTCCTTGCCTTGCCGTGCATTGCCTAGCCCTGCGTTGTCGTGCCTTAGCCTTGTTACCCCTTGCCGTGCCGTTCCTTCCGTTACCCTTGCCTTCCCTTGCTTTCCCTTGCCTTCCTTGCGTTCCGTTACTCTTTGCTTGCTTTCCGTGCATTGCCTAGCCTTGCGTTGTCATGCCTTAGGCTTGCCTCGCCTGACCGTGCTTTCCCATGCGTTACCCTTTCCTTGCCTTGCCGTGCATTGCCTAGCGTGCGTTGTCGTGCCTTAGCCTTGTTTCCCCTTGCCGTGCCGTTCCTTCCGTTACACTTGCCTTTCTTTGCTTTCCCTTGCCTTCCTTACCTTCCGTTACTCTTTGCTTGCCTTCCGTGCATTGCCTAGCCTTGCGTTGTCGTGCCTTAGCCTTATCTCGCCTGACCGTGCCTTCCTTTGCTTTAAGCTTTCCTTGCATTGTCGTGCATTGCCTAGCCTTGCGTTGTCGTGCATTAGCCTTGCCTAGCCTCACCGTGCCTTGCCTTGCATTACCCTTTCCTTGCCTTGCCGTGCATTGCCTAGCCGTGCGTTGTCGTGCCTTAGCCTTGATTCCCCTTGCCGTGGCGTGCCTTTTGTTACACTTGCCTTGCCTGGCTTTGCCTTGCCTTCCGTTCCTTCCGTTACTCTTTACTTGCCTTGCCGTGCATTGCCTAGCCTTGCATTGTCGTGCCTTATCCTTGCGTCACCTGACCGTGCCTTCCCCTGCGTTACCCTTTCCTTGCCTTGCCGTGCATTGCCTAGCCCTGCGTTGTCGTGCCTTAGCCTTCTTACCCCTTGCCGTGCCGTTCCTTCCGTTACCCTTGCCTTCCCTTGCTTTCCCTTGCCTTCCTTGCGTTCCGTTACTCTTTGCTTGCTTTCCGTGCATTGCCTAGCCTTGCGTTGTCATGCCTTAGCCTTGCCTCGCCTGACCGTGCTTTCCCATGCGTTACCCTTTCCTTGCCTTTCCGTGCATTGCCTAGCCGTGCGTTGTCGTGCCTTAGCCTTGTTTCCCCTTGCCGTGCCGTTCCTTCCGTTACACTTGCCTTTACTTCCTTTCCCTTGCCTTCCTTACCTTCCGTTACTCTTTGCTTGCCTTCCGTGCATTGCCTAGCCTTGCGTTGTCGTGCCTTAGCGTTGCCTCGCCTGACCGTGCTTTCAAATGCGTTACCCTTTCCTTGCCTTGCCGTTCATTGCCTAGCGTTCGGTGTCGTGCCTTAGACTTGTTTCCCCTTGCCGTGCCGTTCCTTCCGTTACCCTGGGCTTTCCTTCCTTTTCCTTGCCTTGCTTACCGTCCGTTACTCTTTGCTTGCCTTCCCTGAATTGCCTAGCCTTGCGTTGTCGTGCCTTAGCCTTATCTCGCCTGACCGTGCCTTCCTTTCCTTTAAGCTTTCCTTGCATTGTCTTGCATTGCCTAGCCTTGCGTTGTCGTGCATTAACCTTGCCTAGCCTCACCGTGCCTTGCCTTGCGTTACCCTTTCCTTGCCTTGCCGTGCATTTCCTAGCCGTGTGTTGTCGTGCCTTAGCCTTGTTACCCCTTGCCGTGCCGTTCCTTCCGTTACCCTTGCCTTCCCTTGCTTTCCCTTTCCTTCCTTGCATTCCGTTACTCCCTGCTTGCTTTCCGTGCATTACCTAGCCTTGCGTTGGCTTTCCTTAGCCTTGCCTCGCCTGACCGTGCTTTCCCATGCGTTACCCTTTCCTTGCCTTGCCGTGCATTGCCTAGCGTGCGTTGTCATGCCTTAGCCTTGTTTCCCCTTGCCGTGCCGTTCCTTCCGTTACACTTGGCTTTCTTTGCTTTCCCTTGCCTTCCTTACCTTCCGTTACTCTTTGCTTGCCTTCCGTGCATTGCCTAGCCTTGCGTTGTCGTGCCTTAGCCTTATCTCGCCTGACCGTGCCTTCCTTTGCTTTAAGCTTTACTTGCATTGTCGTGCATTGCCTAGCCTTGCGTTGTCGTGCATTAGCCTTGCCTAGCCTCACCGTGCCTTGCCTTGCGTTACGCTTTCCTTGCCTTGCCGTGCATTTCCTAGCCGTGTGTTGTCGTGCCTTAGCCTTGTTTCCCCTTGCCGTTGCGTGCCTTTTGTTACACTTGCCTTGCCTGGCTTTGCCTTGCCTTCCTTTCCTTCCGTTACTCTTTCCTTGCCTTGCCGTGCATTGCCTAGCCGTGCGTTGTCGTGCCTTAGCCTTGTTACCCCTTGCCGTGCCGTTCCTTCCGTTACCCTTGCCTTCCCTTGCTTTCCCTTGCCTTCCTTGCGTTCCGTTACTCTTTGCTTGCTTTCCGTGCATTGCCTAGCCTTGCGTTGTCATGCCTTAGGCTTGCCTCGCCTGACCGTGCTTTCCCATGCGTTACCCTTTCCTTGCCTTGCCGTGCATTGCCTAGCGTGCGTTGTCGTGCCTTAGCCTTGTTTCCCCTTGCCGTGCCGTTCCTTCCGTTACACTTGCCTTTCTTTGCTTTCCCTTGCCTTCCTTACCTTCCGTTACTCTTTGCTTGCCTTCCGTGCATTGCCTAGCCTTGCGTTGTCGTGCCTTAGCCTTATCTCGCCTGACCGTGCCTTCCTTTGCTTTAAGCTTTCCTTGCATTGTCGTGCATTGCCTAGCCTTGCGTTGTCGTGCATTAGCCTTGCCTAGCCTCACCGTGCCTTGCCTTGCATTACCCTTTCCTTGCCTTGCCGTGCATTGCCTAGCCGTGCGTTGTCGTGCCTTAGCCTTGATTCCCCTTGCCGTGGCGTGCCTTTTGTTACACTTGCCTTGCCTGGCTTTGCCTTGCCTTCCGTTCCTTCCGTTACTCTTTACTTGCCTTGCCGTGCATTGCCTAGCCTTGCATTGTCGTGCCTTATCCTTGCGTCACCTGACCGTGCCTTCCCCTGCGTTACCCTTTCCTTGCCTTGCCGTGCATTGCCTAGCCCTGCGTTGTCGTGCCTTAGCCTTGTTACCCCTTGCCGTGCCGTTCCTTCCGTTACCCTTGCCTTCCCTTGCTTTCCCTTGCCTTCCTTGCGTTCCGTTACTCTTTGCTTGCTTTCCGTGCATTGCCTAGCCTTGCGTTGTCATGCCTTAGGCTTGCCTCGCCTGACCGTGCTTTCCCATGCGTTACCCTTTCCTTGCCTTGCCGTGCATTGCCTAGCGTGCGTTGTCGTGCCTTAGCCTTGTTTCCCCTTGCCGTGCCGTTCCTTCCGTTACACTTGCCTTTCCTTGCTTTCCCTTGCCTCCCTTACCTTCCGTTACTCTTTGCTTGCCTTCCGTGCATTGCCTAGCCTTGCGTTGTCGTGCCTTAGCCTTATCTCGCCTGACCGTGCCTTCCTTTGCTTTAAGCTTTCCTTGCATTGTCGTGCATTGCCTAGCCTTGCGTTGTCGTGCATTAGCCTTGCCTAGCCTCACCGTGCCTTGCCTTGCATTACCCTTTCCTTGCCTTGCCGTGCATTGCCTAGCCGTGCGTTGTCGTGCCTTAGCCTTGATTCCCCTTGCCGTGGCGTGCCTTTTGTTACACTTGCCTTGCCTGGCTTTGCCTTGCCTTCCGTTCCTTCCGTTACTCTTTACTTGCCTTGCCGTGCATTGCCTAGCCTTGCATTGTCGTGCCTTATCCTTGCGTCACCTGACCGTGCCTTCCCCTGCGTTACCCTTTCCTTGCCTTGCCGTGCATTGCCTAGCCCTGCGTTGTCGTGCCTTAGCCTTCTTACCCCTTGCCGTGCCGTTCCTTCCGTTACCCTTGCCTTCCCTTGCTTTCCCTTGCCTTCCTTGCGTTCCGTTACTCTTTGCTTGCTTTCCGTGCATTGCCTAGCCTTGCGTTGTCATGCCTTAGCCTTGCCTCGCCTTACCGTGCCTTGCCTTGCGTTACCCTTTCCTTGCCTTGCCGTGCATTGCCTAGCCCTGCGTTGTCGTGCCTTAGCCTTGTTTCCCCTTACCGTGCCGTTCCTTCCGTTACACTTGCCTTTCCTTGCTTTCCCTTGCCTTCCTTACCTTCCGTTACTCTTTGCTTGCCTTCCGTGCATTGCATAGCCTTCCGTTGTCGTGCCTTAGCCTTGCCTCGCCTGACCGTGCTTTCCCATGCGTTACCCTTTCCTTGCCTTGCCGTTCATTGCCTAGCGTTCGGTGTCGTGCCTTAGACTTGTTCCCCCTTGCCGTGCCGTTCCTTCCGTTACCCTTGCCTTTCCTTGCTTTTCCTTGCCTTCCTTACCTTCCGTTACTCTTTGCTTGCCTTCCCTGAATTGCCTAGCCTTGCGCTGTCGTGCCTTAGCCTTATCTCGCCTGACCTTGCCTTCCTTTGCTTTAAGCTTTCCTTGCATTGTCGTGCATTGCCTAGCCTTGCGTTGTCGTGCATTAGCCTTGCCTCACCTGACCGTGCCTTCCCCTGCGTTACCCTTTCCTTGCCTTGCCGTGCATTGCCTAGCCCTGCGTTGCCGTGCCTTAGCCTTGTTACCCCTTGCCGTGCCGTTCCTTCCGTTACCCTTGCCTTCCCTTGCTTTCCCTTGCCTTCCTTGCGTTCCGTTACTCTTTGCTTGCTTTCCCTGCATTGCCTAGCCTTGCGTTGTCATGCCTTAGCCTTGCATCGCCTGACCGTGCTTTCCCATGCGTTACCCTTTCCTTGCCTTTCCGTGCATTGCCTAGCCGTGCGTTGTCGTGCCTTAGCCTTGTTTCCCCTTGCCGTGCCGTTCCTTCCGTTACACTTGCCTTAACTTCCTTTCCCTTGCCTTCCTTACCTTCCGTTACTCTTTGCTTGCCTTCCGTGCATTGCCTAGCCTTGCGTTGTCGTGCCTTAGCGTTGCCTCGCCTGACCGTGCTTTCAAATGCGTTACCCTTTCCTTGCCTTGCCGTTCATTGCCTAGCGTTCGGTGTCGTGCCTTAGACTTGTTTCCCCTTGCCGTGCCGTTCCTTCCGTTACCCTGGGCTTTCCTTCCTTTTCCTTGCCTTGCTTACCGTCCGTTACTCTTTGCTTGCCTTCCCTGAATTGCCTAGCCTTGCGTTGTCGTGCCTTAGCCTTATCTCGCCTGACCGTGCCTTCCTTTGCTTTAAGCTTTCCTTGCATTGTCGTGCATTGCCTAGCCTTGCGTTGTCGTGCATTGACCTTGCCTAGCCTCACCGTGCCTTGCCTTGCGTTACCCTTTCCTTGCCTTGCCGTGCATTGCCTAGCCGTGCGTTGTCGTGCCTTAGCCTTGTTACCCCTTGCCGTGCCGTTCCTTCCGTTACCCTTGACTTCCCTTGCTTTCCCTTTCCTTCCTTGCATTCCGTTACTCCCTGCTTGCTTTCCGTGCATTGCCTAGCCTTGCGTTGGCTTTCCTTAGCCTTGCCTCGCCTGACCGTGCTTTCCCATGCGTTACCCTTTCCTTGCCTTGCCGTGCATTGCCTAGCGTGCGTTGTCATGCCTTAGCCTTGTTTCCCCTTGCCGTGCCGTTCCTTCCGTTACACTTGGCTTTCTTTGCTTTCCCTTGCCTTCCTTACCTTCCGTTACTCTTTGCTTGCCTTCCGTGCATTGCCTAGCCTTGCGTTGTCGTGCCTTAGCCTTATCTCGCCTGACCGTGCCTTCCTTTGCTTTAAGCTTTACTTGCATTGTCGTGCATTGCCTAGCCTTGCGTTGTCGTGCATTAGCCTTGCCTAGCCTCACCGTGCCTTGCCTTGCGTTACGCTTTCCTTGCCTTGCCGTGCATTTCCTAGCCGTGTGTTTTCGTGCCTTAGCCTTGTTTCCCCTTGCCGTTGCGTGCCTTTTGTTACACTTGCCTTGCCTGGCTTTGCCTTGCCTTCCTTTCCTTCCGTTACTCTTTCCTTGCCTTGCCGTGCATTGCCTAGCCGTGCGTTGTCGTGCCTTAGCCTTGTTACCCCTTGCCGTGCCGTTCCTTCCGTTACCCTTGCCTTCCCTTGCTTTCCCTTGCCTTCCTTGCGTTCCGTTACTCTTTGCTTGCTTTCCGTGCATTGCCTAGCCTTGCGTTGGCTTTCCTTAGCCTTGCCTCGCCTGACCGTGCTTTCCCATGCGTTACCCTTTCCTTGCCTTCCCGTGCATTGCCTAGCGTGCGTTGTCGTGCCATAGCCTTGTTTCCCCTTGCCGTGCCGTTCCTTCCGTTACACTTGCCTTTCTTTGCTTTCCCTTGCCTTCCTTACCTTCCGTTACTCTTTGCTTGCCTTCCGTGCATTGCCTAGCCTTGCGTTGTCGTGCCTTAGCCTTATCTCGCCTGACCGTGCCTTCCTTTGCTTTAAGCTTTCCTTGCATTGTCGTGCATTGCCTAGCCTTGCGTTGTCGTGCATTAGCCTTGCCTAGCCTCACCGTGCCTTGCCTTGCGTTACCCTTTCCTTGCCTTGCCGTGCATTTCCTAGCCGTGTGTTGTCGTGCCTTAGCCTTGTTTCCCCTTGCCGTGGCGTGCCTTTTGTTACACTTGCCTTGCCTGGCTTTGCCTTGCCTTCCTTTCCTTCCGTTACTCTTTCCTTGCCTTGCCGTGCATTGCCTAGCCCTGCGTTGTCGTGCCATAGCCTTGTTTCCCCTTGCCGTGCCGTTCCTTCCGTTACACTTGCCTTTCTTTGCTTTTCCTTGCCTTCCTTACCTTCCGTTACTCTTTGCTTGCCTTCCGTGCATTGCCTAGCCTTGCGTTGACGTGCCTTAGCCTTATCTCGCCTGACCGTGCCTTCCTTTGCTTTAAGCTTTCTTGCATTGTCGTGCATTGCCTAGCCTTGCGTTGTCGTGCATTAGCCTTGCCTAACCTCACCGTGCCTTGCCTTGCGTTACCCTTTCCTTGCCTTGCCGTGCATTGCCTAGCCGTGCGTTGTCGTGCCTTAGCCTTGATTCCCCTTGCCGTGGCGTGCCTTTTGTTACACTTGCCTTGCCTGGCTTTGCCTTGCCTTCCTTTCCTTCCGGTATTCTTTCCTTGTCTTGCCGTGCATTGCCTAGCCTTGCATTGTCGTGCCTTATCCTTGCCTCACCTGACCGTGCCTTCCCCTGCGTTACCCTTTCCTTGCCTTGCCGTGCATTTCCTAGCCGTGTGTTGTCGTGCCTTAGCCTTCTTACCCCTTGCCGTGCCGTTCCTTCCGTTACCCTTGCCTTCCCTTGCTTTCCCTTGCCTTCCTTGCGTTCCGTTACTCTTTGCTTGCTTTCCGTGCATTGCCTAGCCTTGCGTTGTCATGCCTTAGCCTTGCCTCGCCTGACCGTGCTTTCCCATGCGTTACCCTTTCCTTGCCTTCCCGTGCATTGCCTAGCGTGCGTTGTCGTGCCTTACCCTTGTTTCCCCTTGCCGTGCCGTTCCTTCCGTTACACTTGCCTTTCTTTGCTTTCCCTTGCCTTCCTTACCTTCCGTTACTCTTTGCTTGCCTTCCGTGCATTGCCTAGCCTTGCGTTGTCGTGCCTTAGCCTTATCTCGCCTGACCGTGCCTTCCTTTGCTTTAAGCTTTCCTTGCATTGTCTTGCATTGCCTAGCCTTGCGTTGTCGTGCATTAACCTTGCCTAGCCTCACCGTGCCTTGCCTTGCGTTACCCTTTCCTTGCCTTGCCGTGCATTTCCTAGCCGTGTGTTGTCGTGCCTTAGCCTTGTTACCCCTTGCCGTGCCGTTCCTTCCGTTACCCTTGCCTTCCCTTGCTTTCCCTTGCCTTCCTTGCGTTCCGTTACTCTTTGCTTGCTTTCCGTGCATTGCTTAGCCTTGCGTTGTCATGCCTTAGGCTTGCCTCGCCTGACCGTGCTTTCCCATGCGTTACCCTTTCCTTGCCTTGCCGTGCATTGCCTAGCGTGCGTTGTCGTGCCTTAGCCTTGTTTCCCCTTGCCGTGCCGTTCCTTCCGTTACCCTTGCCTTCCCTTGCTTTCCCTTTCCTTCCTTGCATTCCGTTACTCCTTGCTTGCTTTCCGTGCATTGCCTAGCGTGCGGTGTCGTGCCTTAGCCTTGTTTCCCCTTGCCGTGCCGTTCCTTCCGTTACCCTTGCCTTTCCTTGCTTTCCCTTGCCTTCCTTACCTTCCGTTACTCTTTGCTTGCCTTCCGTGCATTGCCTAGCCTTGCGTTGTCGTGCCTTAGCCTTATCTCGCCTGACCGTGCCTTCCTTTGCTTTAAGCTTTCCTTGCATTGTCGTGCATTGCCTAGCCTTGCGTTGTCGTGCATTAGCCTTGCCTAGCCTCACCGTGCCTTGCCTTGCGTTACCCTTTCCTTGCCTTGCCGTGCATTGCCTAGCCGTGCGTTGTCGTGCCTTAGCCTTGATTCCCCTTGCCGTGGCGTGCCTTTTGTTACACTTGCCTTGCCTGGCTTTGCCTTGCCTTCCTTTCCTTCCGTTACTCTTTACTTGCCTTGCCGTGTATTGCCTAGCCTTGCATTGTCGTGCCTTATCCTTGCCTCACCTGACCGTGCCTTCCCCTGCGTTACCCTTTCCTTGCCTTGCCGTGCATTGCCTAGCCCTGCGTTGTCGTGCCTTAGCCTTCTTACCCCTTGCCGTGCCGTTCCTTCCGTTACCCTTGCCTTCCCTTGCTTTACCTTGCCTTCCTTGCGTTCCGTTACTCTTTGCTTGCTTTCCGTGCATTGCCTAGCCTTGCGTTGTCATGCCTTAGCCTTGCCTCGCCTGACCGTGCTTTCCCATGCGTTACCCTTTCCTTGCCTTGCCGTGCATTGCCTAGCGTGCGTTGTCGTGCCTTAGCCTTGTTTCCCCTTGCCGTGCCGTTCCTTCCGTTACACTTGCCTTTCCTTGCTTTACCTTGCCTTCCTTACCTTCCGTTACTCTTTGCTTGCCTTCCGTGCATTGCCTAGCCTTGCGTTGTCGTGCCTTAGCCTTGCCTCGCCTGACCGTGCTTTCCCATGCGTTACCCTTTCCTTGCCTTGCCGTGCATTGCCTAGCGTTCGGTGTCGTGCCTTAGACTTGTTCCCCCTTGCCGTGCCGTTCCTTCCGTTACCCTTGCCTTTCCTTGCTTTTCCTTGCCTTCCTTACCTTCCGTTACTCTTTGCTTGCCTTCCCTGAATTGCCTAGCCTTGCGTTGTCGTGCCTTTGCCTTATCTCGCCTGACCTTGCCTTCCTTTGCTTTAAGCTTTCCTTGCATTGTCGTGCATTGCCTAGCCTTGCGTTTTCGTGCATTAGCCTTGTCTAGCCTCACCGTGCATTGCCTTGCGTTACCCTTTGCTTGCCTTGCCGTGCATTGCCTAGCCGTGCGTTGTCGTGCCTTAGCCTTGTTTCCCCTTGCCGTGCAGTTCCTTCCGTTACACTTGCCTTTCTTTGCTTTCCCTTGCCTTCCTTACCTTCCGTTACTCTTTGCTTGCCTTCCGTGCATTGCCTAGCCTTGCGTTGTCGTGCCTTAGTCTTGCCTCGCCTGAACGTGCTTTCCCATGCGTTACCCTTTCCTTGCCTTGCCATGCATTGCCCAGCCTGCGTTGCCGTGCCTTAGCCTTGTTTCCCCTTGCCGTGCAATTCCTTCCGTTACCCTTGCCTTTCCTTGCTTTTCCTTGCCTTGCTTACCTTCCGTTACTCTTTGCTTCCCTTCCCTGCATTGCCTAGCCTTGCGTTGTCGTGCCTTAGCCTTATCTCGCCTGACCGTGCCTTCCTTTGCTTTAAGCTTTCCTTGCATTGTCGTGCATTGCCTAGCCTTGCATTGTCGTGCCTTATCCTTGCCTCACCTGACCGTGCCTTCCCCTGCGTTACCCTTTCCTTGCCTTGCCGTGCATTGCCTAGCCCTGCGTTGCCGTGCCTTAGACTTGTTACCCCTTACCGTGCCGTTCCTTCCGTTACCCTTGCCTTCCCTGGCTTTCCCTTGCCTTCCTTGCGTTCCGTTACTCTTTGCTTGCTTTCCGTGCATTGCCTAGCCTTGCGTTGTCATGCCTTAGCCTTGCATCGCCTGACCGTGCTTTCCCATGCGTTACCCTTTCCTTGCCTTTCCGTGCATTGCCTAGCCGTGCGTTGTCGTGCCTTAGCCTTGTTTCCCCTTGCCGTGCCGTTCCTTCCGTTACACTTGCCTTTACTTCCTTTCCCTTGCCTTCCTTACCTTCCGTTACTCTTTGCTTGCCTTCCGTGCATTGCCTAGCCTTGCGTTGTCGTGCCTTAGCGTTGCCTCGCCTGACCGTGCTTTCAAATGCGTTACCCTTTCCTTGCCTTGCCGTTCATTGCCTAGCGTTCGGTGTCGTGCCTTAGACTTGTTTCCCCTTGCCGTGCCGTTCCTTCCGTTACCCTGGGCTTTCCTTCCTTTTCCTTGCCTTGCTTACCGTCCGTTACTCTTTGCTTGCCTTCCCTGAATTGCCTAGCCTTGCGTTGTCGTGCCTTAGCCTTATCTCGCCTGACCGTGCCTTCCTTTGCTTTAAGCTTTCCTTGCATTGTCTTGCATTGCCTAGCCTTGCGTTGTCGTGCATTAACCTTGCCTAGCCTCACCGTGCCTTGCCTTGCGTTACCCTTTCCTTGCCTTGCCGTGCATTTCCTAGCCGTGTGTTGTCGTGCCTTAGCCTTGTTACCCCTTGCCGTGCCGTTCCTTCCGTTACCCTTGCCTTCCCTTGCTTTCCCTTTCCTTCCTTGCATTCCGTTACTCCCTGCTTGCTTTCCGTGCATTGCCTAGCCTTGCGTTGGCTTTCCTTAGCCTTGCCTCGCCTGACCGTGCTTTCCCATGCGTTACCCTTTCCTTGCCTTGCCGTGCATTGCCTAGCGTGCGTTGTCATGCCTTAGCCTTGTTTCCCCTTGCCGTGCCGTTCCTTCCGTTACACTTGGCTTTCTTTGCTTTCCCTTGCCTTCCTTACCTTCCGTTACTCTTTGCTTGCCTTCCGTGCATTGCCTAGCCTTGCGTTGTCGTGCCTTAGCCTTATCTCGCCTGACCGTGCCTTCCTTTGCTTTAAGCTTTACTTGCATTGTCGTGCATTGCCTAGCCTTGCGTTGTCGTGCATTAGCCTTGCCTAGCCTCACCGTGCCTTGCCTTGCGTTACGCTTTCCTTGCCTTGCCGTGCATTTCCTAGCCGTGTGTTTTCGTGCCTTAGCCTTGATTCCCCTTGCCGTTGCGTGCCTTTTGTTACACTTGCCTTGCCTGGCTTTGCTTGCCTTCCGTTCCTTCCGTTACTCTTTCCTTGCCTTGCCGTGCATTGCCTAGCCGTGCGTTGTCGTGCCTTAGCCTTGTTACCCCTTGCCGTGCCGTTCCTTCCGTTACCCTTGCCTTCCCTTGCTTTCCCTTGCCTTCCTTGCGTTCCGTTACTCTTTGCTTGCTTTCCGTGCATTGCCTAGCCTTGCGTTGGCTTTCCTTAGCCTTGCCTCGCCTGACCGTGCTTTCCCATGCGTTACCCTTTCCTTGCCTTCCCGTGCATTGCCTAGCGTGCGTTGTCGTGCCATAGCCTTGTTTCCCCTTGCCGTGCCGTTCCTTCCGTTACACTTGCCTTTCTTTGCTTTCCCTTGCCTTCCTTACCTTCCGTTACTCTTTGCTTGCCTTCCGTGCATTGCCTAGCCTTGCGTTGTCGTGCCTTAGCCTTATCTCGCCTGACCGTGCCTTCCTTTGCTTTAAGCTTTCCTTGCATTGTCGTGCATTGCCTAGCCTTGCGTTGTCGTGCATTAGCCTTGCCTAGCCTCACCGTGCCTTGCCTTGCGTTACCCTTTCCTTGCCTTGCCGTGCATTTCCTAGCCGTGTGTTGTCGTGCCTTAGCCTTGTTTCCCCTTGCCGTTGCGTGCCTTTTGTTACACTTGCCTTGCCTGGCTTTGCCTTGCCTTCCTTTCCTTCCGTTACTCTTTCCTTGCCTTGCCGTGCATTGCCTAGCCCTGCGTTGTCGTGCCATAGCCTTGTTTCCCCTTGCCGTGCCGTTCCTTCCGTTACACTTGCCTTTCTTTGCTTTTCCTTGCCTTCCTTACCTTCCGTTACTCTTTGCTTGCCTTCCGTGCATTGCCTAGCCTTGCGTTGACGTGCCTTAGCCTTATCTCGCCTGACCGTGCCTTCCTTTGCTTTAAGCTTTCTTGCATTGTCGTGCATTGCCTAGCCTTGCGTTGTCGTGCATTAGCCTTGCCTAACCTCACCGTGCCTTGCCTTGCGTTACCCTTTCCTTGCCTTGCCGTGCATTGCCTAGCCGTGCGTTGTCGTGCCTTAGCCTTGATTCCCCTTGCCGTGGCGTGCCTTTTGTTACACTTGCCTTGCCTGGCTTTGCCTTGCCTTCCTTTCCTTCCGGTATTCTTTCCTTGTCTTGCCGTGCATTGCCTAGCCTTGCATTGTCGTGCCTTATCCTTGCCTCACCTGACCGTGCCTTCCCCTGCGTTACCCTTTCCTTGCCTTGCCGTGCATTTCCTAGCCGTGTGTTGTCGTGCCTTAGCCTTCTTACCCCTTGCCGTGCCGTTCCTTCCGTTACCCTTGCCTTCCCTTGCTTTCCCTTGCCTTCCTTGCGTTCCGTTACTCTTTGCTTGCTTTCCGTGCATTGCCTAGCCTTGCGTTGTCATGCCTTAGCCTTGCCTCGCCTGACCGTGCTTTCCCATGCGTTACCCTTTCCTTGCCTTCCCGTGCATTGCCTAGCGTGCGTTGTCGTGCCTTACCCTTGTTTCCCCTTGCCGTGCCGTTCCTTCCGTTACACTTGCCTTTCTTTGCTTTCCCTTGCCTTCCTTACCTTCCGTTACTCTTTGCTTGCCTTCCGTGCATTGCCTAGCCTTGCGTTGTCGTGCCTTAGCCTTATCTCGCCTGACCGTGCCTTCCTTTGCTTTAAGCTTTCCTTGCATTGTCGTGCATTGCCTAGCCTTGCGTTGTCGTGCATTAGCCTTGCCTAGCCTCACCGTGCCTTGCCTTGCGTTACCCTTTCCTTGCCTTGCCGTGCATTTCCTAGCCGTGTGTTGTCGTGCCTTAGCCTTGTTTCCCCTTGCCGTTGCGTGCCTTTTGTTACACTTGCCTTGCCTGGCTTTGCCTTGCCTTCCTTTCCTTCCGTTACTCTTTCCTTGCCTTGCCGTGCATTGCCAAGCCCTGCGTTGTCGTGCCATAGCCTTGTTTCCCCTTGCCGTGCCGTTCCTTCCGTTACACTTGCCTTTCTTTGCTTTCCCTTGCCTTCCTTACCTTCCGTTACTCTTTGCTTGCCTTCCGTGCATTTCCTAGCCTTGCGTTGTCGTGCCTTAGCCTTATCTCGCCTGACCGTGCCTTCCTTTGCTTTAAGCTTTCCTTGCATTGTCGTGCATTGCCTAGCCTTGCGTTGTCGTGCATTAGCCTTGCCTAGCCTCACCGTGCCTTGCCTTGCGTTACCCTTTCCTTGCCTTGCCGTGCATTGCCTAGCCGTGCGTTGTCGTGCCTTAGCCTTGATTCCCCTTGCCGTGGCGTGCCTTTTGTTACACTTGCCTTGCCTGGCTTTGCTTTGCCTTCCTTTCCTTCCAGTACTCTTTCCTTGCCTTGCCGTGCATTGCCTAGCCTTGCATTGTCGTGCCTTATCCTTGCCTCACCTGACCGTGCCTTCCCCTGCGTTACCCTTTCCTTGCCTTGCCGTGCATTGCCTAGCCCTGCGTTGTCGTGCCTTAGCCTTCTTACCCCTTGCCGTGCCATTCCTTCCGTTACCCTTGCCTTCCCTTGCTTTCCCTTGCCTTCCTTGCGTTCCGTTACTGTTTGCTTGAATGCCGTGCATTGCCTAGCCTTGCGTTGTCGTGCCTTTGCCTTATCTCGCCTGACCTTGCCTTCCTTTGCTTTAAGCTTTCCTTGCATTGTCGTGCATTGCCTAGCCTTGCGTTTTCGTGCATTAGCCTTGTCTAGCCTCACCGTGCATTGCCTTGCGTTACCCTTTGCTTGCCTTGCCGTGCATTGCCTAGCCGTGCGTTGTCGTGCCTTAGCCTTGTTTCCCCTTGCCGTGCAGTTCCTTCCGTTACACTTGCCTTTCTTTGCTTTCCCTTGCCTTCCTTACCTTCCGTTACTCTTTGCTTGCCTTCCGTGCATTGCCTAGCCTTGCGTTGTCGTGCCTTAGCCTTGCCTCGCCTGAACGTGCTTTCCCATGCGTTACCCTTTCCTTGCCTTGCCGTGCATTGCCCAGCCTGCGTTGCCGTGCCTTAGCCTTGTTTCCCCTTGCCGTGCATTTCCTTCCGTTACCCTTGCCTTTCCTTGCTTTTCCTTGCCTTGCTTCCCTTCCGTTACTCTTTGCTTCCCTTCCCTGCATTGCCTAGATTTGCGTTGTCGTGCCTTAGCCTTATCTCGCCTGACCGTGCCTTCCTTTGCTTTAAGCTTTCCTTGCATTGTCGTGCATTGCCTAGCCTTGCGTTGTCGTGCATTAGCCTTGCCTAGCCTCACCGTGCCTTGCCTTGCGTTACCCTTTCCTTGCCTTGCCGTGCATTGCCTAGCCGTGCGTTGTCGTGCCTTAGCCTTGTTTCCCCTTGCCGTGGCGTGCCTTTTGTTACACTTGCCTTTCCTGGCTTTGACTTGCCTTCCTTTCCTTCCGTTACTCTTTCCTTGCCTTGCCGTGCATTGCCTAGCCTTGCATTGTCGTGCCTTATCCTTGCCTCACCTGACCGTGCCTTCCCCTGCGTTACCCTTTCCTTGCCTTGCCGTGCATTGCCTAGCCCTGCGTTGCCGAGTAGACTTGTTACCCCTTACCGTGCCGTTCCTTCCGTTACCCTTGCCTTCCCTTGCTTTCCCTTGCCTTCCTTGCGTTCCGTTACTCTTTGCTTGCTTTCCGTGCATTTTCCTAGCCTTGCGTTGTCATGCCTTAGCCTTGCATCGCCTGACCGTGCTTTCCCATGCGTTACCCTTTCCTTGCCTTGCCGTTCATTGCCTAGCGTTCGGTGTCGTGCCTTAGACTTGTTTCCCCTTGCCGTGCCGTTCCTTCCGTTACCCTGGCCTTTCCTTCCTTTTCCTTGCCTTGCTTACCTTCCGTTACTCTTTGCTTGCCTTCCCTGAATTGCCTAGCCTTGCGTTGTCGTGCCTTAGCCTTATCTCGCCTGACCGTGCCTTCCTTTGCTTTAAGCTTTCCTTGCATTGTCTTGCATTGCCTAGCCTTGCGTTGTCGTGCATTAACCTTGCCTAGCCTCACCGTGCCTTGCCTTGCGTTACCCTTTCCTTGCCTTGCCGTGCATTTCCTAGCCGTGTGTTGTCGTGCCTTAGCCTTGTTACCCCTTGCCGTGCCGTTCCTTCCGTTACCCTTGCCTTCCCTTGCTTTCCCTTGCCTTCCTTGCGTTCCGTTACTCTTTGCTTGCTTTCCGTGCATTGCTTAGCCTTGCGTTGTCATGCCTTAGGCTTGCCTCGCCTGACCGTGCTTTCCCATGCGTTACCCTTTCCTTGCCTTGCCGTGCATTGCCTAGCGTGCGTTGTCGTGCCTTAGCCTTGTTTCCCCTTGCCGTGCCGTTCCTTCCGTTACCCTTGCCTTCCCTTGCTTTCCCTTTCCTTCCTTGCATTCCGTTACTCCTTGCTTGCTTTCCGTGCATTGCCTAGCGTGCGGTGTCGTGCCTTAGCCTTGTTTCCCCTTGCCGTGCCGTTCCTTCCGTTACACTTGCCTTTCTTTGCTTTCCCTTGCCTTCCTTACCTTCCGTTACTCTTTGCTTGCCTTCCGTGCATTGCCTAGCCTTGCGTTGTCGTGCCTTAGCCTTATCTCGCCTGACCGTGCCTTCCTTTGCTTTAAGCTTTCCTTGCATTGTCGTGCATTGCCTAGCCTTGCGTTGTCGTGCATTAGCCTTGCCTAGCCTCACCGTGCCTTGCCTTGCGTTACCCTTTCCTTGCCTTGCCGTGCATTGCCTAGCCGTGCGTTGTCGTGCCTTAGCCTTGATTCCCCTTGCCGTGGCGTGCCTTTTGTTACACTTGCCTTGCCTGGCTTTGCCTTGCCTTCCTTTCCTTCCGTTACTCTTTACTTGCCTTGCCGTGTATTGCCTAGCCTTGCATTGTCGTGCCTTATCCTTGCCTCACCTGACCGTGCCTTCCCCTGCGTTACCCTTTCCTTGCCTTGCCGTGCATTGCCTAGCCCTGCGTTGTCGTGCCTTAGCCTTCTTACCCCTTGCCGTGCCGTTCCTTCCGTTACCCTTGCCTTCCCTTGCTTTACCTTGCCTTCCTTGCGTTCCGTTACTCTTTGCTTGCTTTCCGTGCATTGCCTAGCCTTGCGTTGTCATGCCTTAGCCTTGCCTCGCCTGACCGTGCTTTCCCATGCGTTACCCTTTCCTTGCCTTGCCGTGCATTGCCTAGCGTGCGTTGTCGTGCCTTAGCCTTGTTTCCCCTTGCCGTGCCGTTCCTTCCGTTACCCTTGCCTTTCCTTGCTTTACCTTGCCTTCCTTACCTTCCGTTACTCTTTGCTTGCCTTCCGTGCATTGCATAGCCTTCCGTTGTCGTGCCTTAGCCTTGCCTCGCCTGACCGTGCTTTCCGATGCGTTACCCTTTCCTTGCCTTGCCGTTCATTGCCTAGCGTTCGGTGTCGTGCCTTAGACTTGTTCCCCCTTGCCGTGCCGTTCCTTCCGTTACCCTTGCCTTTCCTTGCTTTTCCTTGCCTTCCTTACCTTCCGTTACTCTTTGCTTGCCTTCCCTGAATTGCCTAGCCTTGCGTTGTCGTGCCTTTGCCTTATCTCGCCTGACCTTGCCTTCCTTTGCTTTAAGCTTTCCTTGCATTGTCGTGCATTGCCTAGCCTTGCGTTTTCGTGCATTAGCCTTGTCTAGCCTCACCGTGCATTGCCTTGCGTTACCCTTTGCTTGCCTTGCCGTGCATTGCCTAGCCGTGCGTTGTCGTGCCTTAGCCTTGTTTCCCCTTGCCGTGCAGTTCCTTCCGTTACACTTGCCTTTCTTTGCTTTCCCTTGCCTTCCTTACCTTCCGTTACTCTTTGCTTGCCTTCCGTGCATTGCCTAGCCTTGCGTTGTCGTGCCTTAGTCTTGCCTCGCCTGAACGTGCTTTCCCATGCGTTACCCTTTCCTTGCCTTGCCATGCATTGCCCAGCCTGCGTTGCCGTGCCTTAGCCTTGTTTCCCCTTGCCGTGCAATTCCTTCCGTTACCCTTGCCTTTCCTTGCTTTTCCTTGCCTTGCTTACCTTCCGTTACTCTTTGCTTCCCTTCCCTGCATTGCCTAGCCTTGCGTTGTCGTGCCTTAGCCTTATCTCGCCTGACCGTGCCTTCCTTTGCTTTAAGCTTTCCTTGCATTGTCGTGCATTGCCTAGCCTTGCATTGTCGTGCCTTATCCTTGCCTCACCTGACCGTGCCTTCCCCTGCGTTACCCTTTCCTTGCCTTGCCGTGCATTGCCTAGCCCTGCGTTGCCGTGCCTTAGACTTGTTACCCCTTACCGTGCCGTTCCTTCCGTTACCCTTGCCTTCCCTGGCTTTCCCTTGCCTTCCTTGCGTTCCGTTACTCTTTGCTTGCTTTCCGTGCATTGCCTAGCCTTGCGTTGTCATGCCTTAGCCTTGCATCGCCTGACCGTGCTTTCCCATGCGTTACCCTTTCCTTGCCTTTCCGTGCATTGCCTAGCCGTGCGTTGTCGTGCCTTAGCCTTGTTTCCCCTTGCCGTGCCGTTCCTTCCGTTACACTTGCCTTTACTTCCTTTCCCTTGCCTTCCTTACCTTCCGTTACTCTTTGCTTGCCTTCCGTGCATTGCCTAGCCTTGCGTTGTCGTGCCTTAGCGTTGCCTCGCCTGACCGTGCTTTCAAATGCGTTACCCTTTCCTTGCCTTGCCGTTCATTGCCTAGCGTTCGGTGTCGTGCCTTAGACTTGTTTCCCCTTGCCGTGCCGTTCCTTCCGTTACCCTGGGCTTTCCTTCCTTTTCCTTGCCTTGCTTACCGTCCGTTACTCTTTGCTTGCCTTCCCTGAATTGCCTAGCCTTGCGTTGTCGTGCCTTAGCCTTATCTCGCCTGACCGTGCCTTCCTTTGCTTTAAGCTTTCCTTGCATTGTCTTGCATTGCCTAGCCTTGCGTTGTCGTGCATTAACCTTGCCTAGCCTCACCGTGCCTTGCCTTGCGTTACCCTTTCCTTGCCTTGCCGTGCATTTCCTAGCCGTGTGTTGTCGTGCCTTAGCCTTGTTACCCCTTGCCGTGCCGTTCCTTCCGTTACCCTTGCCTTCCCTTGCTTTCCCTTTCCTTCCTTGCATTCCGTTACTCCCTGCTTGCTTTCCGTGCATTGCCTAGCCTTGCGTTGGCTTTCCTTAGCCTTGCCTCGCCTGACCGTGCTTTCCCATGCGTTACCCTTTCCTTGCCTTGCCGTGCATTGCCTAGCGTGCGTTGTCATGCCTTAGCCTTGTTTCCCCTTGCCGTGCCGTTCCTTCCGTTACACTTGGCTTTCTTTGCTTTCCCTTGCCTTCCTTACCTTCCGTTACTCTTTGCTTGCCTTCCGTGCATTGCCTAGCCTTGCGTTGTCGTGCCTTAGCCTTATCTCGCCTGACCGTGCCTTCCTTTGCTTTAAGCTTTACTTGCATTGTCGTGCATTGCCTAGCCTTGCGTTGTCGTGCATTAGCCTTGCCTAGCCTCACCGTGCCTTGCCTTGCGTTACGCTTTCCTTGCCTTGCCGTGCATTTCCTAGCCGTGTGTTTTCGTGCCTTAGCCTTGTTTCCCCTTGCCGTTGCGTGCCTTTTGTTACACTTGCCTTGCCTGGCTTTGCCTTGCCTTCCTTTCCTTCCGTTACTCTTTCCTTGCCTTGCCGTGCATTGCCTAGCCGTGCGTTGTCGTGCCTTAGCCTTGTTACCCCTTGCCGTGCCGTTCCTTCCGTTACCCTTGCCTTCCCTTGCTTTCCCTTGCCTTCCTTGCGTTCCGTTACTCTTTGCTTGCTTTCCGTGCATTGCCTAGCCTTGCGTTGGCTTTCCTTAGCCTTGCCTCGCCTGACCGTGCTTTCCCATGCGTTACCCTTTCCTTGCCTTCCCGTGCATTGCCTAGCGTGCGTTGTCGTGCCATAGCCTTGTTTCCCCTTGCCGTGCCGTTCCTTCCGTTACACTTGCCTTTCTTTGCTTTCCCTTGCCTTCCTTACCTTCCGTTACTCTTTGCTTGCCTTCCGTGCATTGCCTAGCCTTGCGTTGTCGTGCCTTAGCCTTATCTCGCCTGACCGTGCCTTCCTTTGCTTTAAGCTTTCCTTGCATTGTCGTGCATTGCCTAGCCTTGCGTTGTCGTGCATTAGCCTTGCCTAGCCTCACCGTGCCTTGCCTTGCGTTACCCTTTCCTTGCCTTGCCGTGCATTTCCTAGCCGTGTGTTGTCGTGCCTTAGCCTTGTTTCCCCTTGCCGTTGCGTGCCTTTTGTTACACTTGCCTTGCCTGGCTTTGCCTTGTCTTCCTTTCCTTCCGTTACTCTTTCCTTGCCTTGCCGTGCATTGCCTAGCCCTGCGTTGTCGTGCCATAGCCTTGTTTCCCCTTGCCGTGCCGTTCCTTCCGTTACACTTGCCTTTCTTTGCTTTTCCTTGCCTTCCTTACCTTCCGTTACTCTTTGCTTGCCTTCCGTGCATTGCCTAGCCTTGCGTTGACGTGCCTTAGCCTTATCTCGCCTGACCGTGCCTTCCTTTGCTTTAAGCTTTCTTGCATTGTCGTGCATTGCCTAGCCTTGCGTTGTCGTGCATTAGCCTTGCCTAACCTCACCGTGCCTTGCCTTGCGTTACCCTTTCCTTGCCTTGCCGTGCATTGCCTAGCCGTGCGTTGTCGTGCCTTAGCCTTGATTCCCCTTGCCGTGGCGTGCCTTTTGTTACACTTGCCTTGCCTGGCTTTGCCTTGCCTTCCTTTCCTTCCGGTATTCTTTCCTTGTCTTGCCGTGCATTGCCTAGCCTTGCATTGTCGTGCCTTATCCTTGCCTCACCTGACCGTGCCTTCCCCTGCGTTACCCTTTCCTTGCCTTGCCGTGCATTTCCTAGCCGTGTGTTGTCGTGCCTTAGCCTTCTTACCCCTTGCCGTGCCGTTCCTTCCGTTACCCTTGCCTTCCCTTGCTTTCCCTTGCCTTCCTTGCGTTCCGTTACTCTTTGCTTGCTTTCCGTGCATTGCCTAGCCTTGCGTTGTCATGCCTTAGCCTTGCCTCGCCTGACCGTGCTTTCCCATGCGTTACCCTTTCCTTGCCTTGCCGTGCATTGCCTAGCGTGCGTTGTCGTGCCTTAGCCTTGTTTCCCCTTGCCGTGCCGTTCCTTCCGTTACACTTGCTTTTCCTTGCTTTCCCTTGCCTTCCTTACCTTCCGTTACTCTTTGCTTGCCTTCCGTGCATTGCCTAGCCTTTCGTTGTCGTGCCTTAGCCTTATCTCGCCTGACCGTGCCTTCCTTTGCTTTAAGCTTTCCTTGCATTGTCGTGCATTGCCTAGCCTTGCGTTGTCGTGCATTAGCCTTGCCTAGCCTCACCGTGCCTTGCCTTGCGTTACCCTTTCCTTGCATTGCCGTGCATTGCCTAGCCTTGCGTTGTCGTGCCTTAGCCTTGTTTCCCCTTGCCGTGGCGTGCCTTTTGTTACACTTGCCTTTCCTGGCTTTGCCTTGCCTTCCTTTCCTTCCGTTACTCTTTCCTTGCCTTGCCGTGCATTGCCTAGCCTTGCGTTGTCTTGCCTTATCCTTGCCTCACCTGACCGTGCCTTCCCTTGCGTTACCCTTTCCTTGCCTTGCCATGCATTGCCTAGACCTGCGTTGTCGTGCCTTAGCCTTGTTTCCCCTTGCCGTGCCGTTCCTTCCGTTACCATTGCCTTTCCTTGCTTTCCCTTGCCTTCCTTACCTTCCGTTACTCTTTCCTTGCATTGTCGTGCATCGCCTAGCCTTGCGTTTTCGTGCATTAGCCTTACCTAGCCTGACCGTGCCTTTCCTTGCGTTACCCTTTGCTTGCCTTCCCGTGCATTGCCTAGCCGTGCCTTGTCGTGCCTTAGCCTTGTTTCCCCTTGCCGTGCCGTTCCTTCCGTTACACTTGCCTTTCTTTGCTTTCCCTTTCCTTCCTTGCATTCCGTTACTCCTTGCTTACTTTCCGTGCATTGCCTAGCCTTGCGTTGGCTTTCCTTAGCCTTGCCTCGCCTGACCGTGCTTTCCCATGCGTTACCCTTTCCTTGCCTTGCCGTGCATTGCCTATCGTGCGTTGTCGTGCCTTAGCCTTGTTTCCCCTTGCCGTGCCGTTCCTTCCGTTACCCTTGCCTTTCCTTGCTTTTCCTTGCCTTGCTTACCTTCCGTTACTCTTTGCTTGCCTTCCCTGAATTGCCTAGCCTTGCGTTGTCGTGCCTTTGCCTTATCTCGCCTGACCTTGCCGTCCTTTGCTTTAAGCTTTACTTGCATTGTCGTGCATTGCCTAGCCTTGCGTTGTCGTGCATTAGCCTTGCCTAGCCTCACCGTGCCTTGCCTTGCGTTACCCTTTCCTTGCCTTGCCGTGCATTTCCTAGCCGTGTGTTGTCGTGCCTTAGCCTTGTTTCCCCTTGCCGTTGCGTGCCTTTTGTTACACTTGCCTTGCCTGGCTTTGCCTTGCCTTCCTTTCCTTCCGTTACTCTTCCCTTGCCTTGCCGTGCATTGCCTAGCCCTGCGTTGTCGTGCCTTAGGCTTGTTACCCCTTGCCGTGCCGTTCCTTCCGTTACCCTTGCCTTCCCTTGCTTTCCCTTGCCTTCCTTGCGTTCCGTTACTCTTTGCTTGCTTTCCGTGCATTGCCTAGCCTTGCGTTGTCGTGCCTTAGCCTTATCTCGCCTGACCGTGCCTTCCTTTGCTTTAAGCTTTACTTGCATTGTCGTGCATTGCCTAGCCTTGCGTTGTCGTGCATTAGCCTTGCCTAGCCTCACCGTGCCTTGCCTTGCGTTACTCTTTCCTTGCCTTGCCGTGCATTGCCTAGCCTTGCATTGTCGTGCCTTATCCTTGCCTCACCTGACCGTGCCTTCCCCTGCGTTACCCTTTCCTTGCCTTGCCGTGCATTGCCTAACCCTGCGTTGCCGTGCCTTAGCCTTGTTACCCCTTGCCGTGACGTTCCTTCCGTTACCCTTGCCTTCCCTTGCTTTTCCTTGCCTTCCTTGCGTTCCGTTACTCTTTGCTTGCTTTCCGTGCATTGCCTAGCCTTGCGTTGTCATGCCTTAGCCTTGCATCGCCTGACCGTGCTTTCCCATGCGTTACCCTTTCCTTGCCTTGCCGTGCATTGCCTGGCCGTGCATTGTCGTGCCTTAGCATTGTTTCCCCTTGCCGTGCCGTTCCTTCCGTTACACTTGCCTTTCCTTTCTTTCCCTTGCCTTCCTTACCTTCCGTTACTCTTTGCTTGCTTCCGTGCATTGCCTAGCCTTGCGTTGTTGTGCCTTAGCCTTGCCTCGCCTGACCGTGCTTTCCCATGCGTTACCCTTTCCTTGCCTTGCCGTGCATTGCCTAGCGTGCGTTGCCGTGCCTTAGCCTTGTTTCCCCTTGCCGTGCCGTTCCTTCCGTTACCCTTGCCTTCCCTTGCTTTCCCTTTCCTTCCTTGCATTCCGTTACTCCTTGCTTGCTTTCCGTGCATTGCCTAGCCTTGCGTTGTCATGCCTTAGCCTTGCCTCGCCTGACCGTGCTTTCCCATGCGTTACCCTTTCCTTGCCTTGCCGTGCATTGCCTAGCGTGCGTTGTCGTGCCTTACCCTTGTTTCCCCTTGCCGTGCCGTTCCTTCCGTTACACTTGCCTTTCTTTGCTTTCCCTTGCCTTCCTTACCTTCCGTTACTCTTTGCTTGCCTTCCGTGCATTGCCTAGCCTTGCGTTGTCGTGCCTTAGCCTTATCTCGCCTGACCGTGCCTTCCTTTGCTTTAAGCTTTCCTTGCATTGTCGTGCATTGCCTAGCCTTGCGTTGTCGTGCATTAGCCTTGCCTAGCCTCACCGTGCCTTGCCTTGCGTTACCCTTTCCTTGCCTTGCCGTGCATTTCCTAGCCGTGTGTTGTCGTGCCTTAGCCTTGTTTCCCCTTGCCGTTGCGTGCCTTTTGTTACACTTGCCTTGCCTGGCTTTGCCTTGCCTTCCTTTCCTTCCGTTACTCTTTCCTTGCCTTGCCGTGCATTGCCAAGCCCTGCGTTGTCGTGCCATAGCCTTGTTTCCCCTTGCCGTGCCGTTCCTTCCGTTACACTTGCCTTTCTTTGCTTTCCCTTGCCTTCCTTACCTTCCGTTACTCTTTGCTTGCCTTCCGTGCATTTCCTAGCCTTGCGTTGTCGTGCCTTAGCCTTATCTCGCCTGACCGTGCCTTCCTTTGCTTTAAGCTTTCCTTGCATTGTCGTGCATTGCCTAGCCTTGCGTTGTCGTGCATTAGCCTTGCCTAGCCTCACCGTGCCTTGCCTTGCGTTACCCTTTCCTTGCCTTGCCGTGCATTGCCTAGCCGTGGGTTGTCGTGCCTTAGCCTTGATTCCCCTTGCCGTGGCGTGCCTTTTGTTACACTTGCCTTGCCTGGCTTTGCTTTGCCTTCCTTTCCTTCCGGTACTCTTTCCTTGCCTTGCCGTGCATTGCCTAGCCTTGCATTGTCGTGCCTTATCCTTGCCTCACCTGACCGTGCCTTCCCCTGCGTTACCCTTTCCTTGCCTTGCCGTGCATTGCCTAGCCCTGCGTTGTCGTGCCTTAGCCTTCTTACCCCTTGCCGTGCCATTCCTTCCGTTACCCTTGCCTTCCCTTGCTTTCCCTTGCCTTCCTTGCGTTCCGTTACTCTTTGCTTGAATGCCGTGCATTGCCTAGCCTTGCGTTGTCGTGCCTTTGCCTTATCTCGCCTGACCTTGCCTTCCTTTGATTTAAGCTTTCCTTGCATTGTCGTGCATTGCCTAGCCTTGCGTTTTCGTGCATTAGCCTTGTCTAGCCTCACCGTGCATTGCCTTGCGTTACCCTTTGCTTGCCTTGCCGTGCATTGCCTAGCCGTGCGTTGTCGTGCCTTAGCCTTGTTTCC
Source organism: Macrotis lagotis (assembly GCF_037893015.1). NCBI lineage: Eukaryota > Metazoa > Chordata > Mammalia > Peramelemorphia > Peramelidae > Macrotis > Macrotis lagotis. The sequence continues at coordinate 25,805 of NW_027421932.1, forward strand.
CCTTGCCGTGCAGTTCCTTCCGTTACACTTGCCTTTCTTTGCTTTCCCTTGCCTTCCTTACCTTCCGTTACTCTTTGCTTGCCTTCCGTGCATTGCCTAGCCTTGCGTTGTCGTGCCTTAGCCTTGCCTCGCCTGAACGTGCTTTCCCATGCGTTACCCTTTCCTTGCCTTGCCGTGCATTGCCCAGCCTGCGTTGCCGTGCCTTAGCCTTGTTTCCCCTTGCCGTGCATTTCCTTCCGTTACCCTTGCCTTTCCTTGCTTTTCCTTGCCTTGCTTCCCTTCCGTTACTCTTTGCTTCCCTTCCCTGCATTGCCTAGATTTGCGTTGTCGTGCATTAGCCTTATCTCGCCTGACCGTGCCTTCCTTTGCTTTAAGCTTTCCTTGCATTGTCGTGCATTGCCTAGCCTTGCGTTGTCGTGCATTAGCCTTGCCTAGCCTCACCGTGCCTTGCCTTGCGTTACCCTTTCCTTGCCTTGCCGTGCATTGCCTAGCCGTGCGTTGTCGTGCCTTAGCCTTGTTTCCCCTTGCCGTGGCGTGCCTTTTGTTACACTTGCCTTTCCTGGCTTTGACTTGCCTTCCTTTCCTTCCGTTACTCTTTCCTTGCCTTGCCGTGCATTGCCTAGCCGTGCGTTGTCGTGCCTTAGCCTTGTTTCCCCTTGCCGTGCCGTTCCTTCCGTTACACTTGCCTTTCTTTGCTTTCCCTTGCCTTCCTTACCTTCCGTTACTCTTTGCTTGCCTTCCGTGCATTGCCTAGCCTTGCGTTGTCGTGCCTTAGCCTTATCTCGCCTGACCGTGCCTTCCTTTGCTTTAAGCTTTACTTGCATTGTCGTGCATTGCCTAGCCTTGCGTTGTCGTGCATTAGCCTTGCCTAGCCTCACCGTGCCTTGCCTTGCGTTACCCTTTCCTTGCCTTGCCGTGCATTTCCTAGCCGTGTGTTGTCGTGCCTTAGCCTTGTTTCCCCTTGCCGTTGCGTGCCTTTTGTTACACTTGCCTTGCCTGGCTTTGCCTTGCCTTCCTTTCCTTCCGTTACTCTTTCCTTGCCTTGCCGTGCATTGCCTAGCCCTGCGTTGTCGTGCCATAGCCTTGTTTCCCCTTGCCGTGCCGTTCCTTCCGTTACACTTGCCTTTCTTTGCTTTTCCTTGCCTTCCTTACCTTCCGTTACTCTTTGCTTGCCTTCCGTGCATTGCCTAGCCTTGCGTTGACGTGCCTTAGCCTTATCTCGCCTGACCGTGCCTTCCTTTGCTTTAAGCTTTCTTGCATTGTCGTGCATTGCCTAGCCTTGAGTTGTCGTGCATTAGCCTTGCCTAACCTCACCGTGCCTTGCCTTGCGTTACCCTTTCCTTGCCTTGCCGTGCATTGCCTAGCCGTGCGTTGTCGTGCCTTAGCCTTGATTCCCCTTGCCGTGGCGTGCCTTTTGTTACACTTGCCTTGCCTGGCTTTGCCTTGCCTTCCTTTCCTTCCGGTATTCTTTCCTTGTCTTGCCGTGCATTGCCTAGCCTTGCATTGTCGTGCCTTATCCTTGCCTCACCTGCCCGTGCCTTCCCCTGCGTTACCCTTTCCTTGCCTTGCCGTGCATTTCCTAGCCGTGTGTTGTCGTGCCTTAGCCTTCTTACCCCTTGCCGTGCCGTTCCTTCCGTTACCCTTGCCTTCCCTTGCTTTCCCTTGCCTTCCTTGCGTTCCGTTACTCTTTGCTTGCTTTCCGTGCATTGCCTAGCCTTGCGTTGTCATGCCTTAGCCTTGCCTCGCCTGACCGTGCTTTCCCATGCGTTACCCTTTCCTTGCCTTGCCGTGCATTGCCTAGCGTGCGTTGTCGTGCCTTAGCCTTGTTTCCCCTTGCCGTGCCGTTCCTTCCGTTACACTTGCTTTTCCTTGCTTTCCCTTGCCTTCCTTACCTTCCGTTACTCTTTGCTTGCCTTCCGTGCATTGCCTAGCCTTTCGTTGTCGTGCCTTAGCCTTATCTCGCCTGACCGTGCCTTCCTTTGCTTTAAGCTTTCCTTGCATTGTCGTGCATTGCCTAGCCTTGCGTTGTCGTGCATTAGCCTTGCCTAGCCTCACCGTGCCTTGCCTTGCGTTACCCTTTCCTTGCCTTGCCGTGCATTGCCTAGCCTTGCGTTGTCGTGCCTTAGCCTTGTTTCCCCTTGCCGTGGCGTGCCTTTTGTTACACTTGCCTTTCCTGGCTTTGACTTGCCTTCCTTTCCTTCCGTTACTCTTTCCTTGCCTTGCCGTGCATTGCCTAGCCTTGCATTGTCGTGCCTTATCCTTGCCTCACCTGACCGTGCCTTCCCCTGCGTTACCCTTTCCTTGCCTTGCCATGCATTGCCTAGCCCTGCGTTGTCGTGCCTTAGCCTTGTTTCCCCTTGCCGTGCCGTTCCTTCCGTTACCATTGCCTTTCCTTGCTTTCCCTTGCCTTCCTTACCTTCCGTTACTCTTTCCTTGCATTGTCGTGCATCGCCTAGCCTTGCGTTTTCGTGCATTAGCCTTACCTAGCCTGACCGTGCCTTTCCTTGCGTTACCCTTTGCTTGCCTTGCCGTGCATTGCCTAGCCGTGCCTTGTCGTGCCTTAGCCTTGTTTCCCCTTGCCGTGCCGTTCCTTCCGTTACACTTGCCTTTCTTTGCTTTCCCTTTCCTTCCTTGCATTCCGTTACTCCTTGCTTACTTTCCGTGCATTGCCTAGCCTTGCGTTGGCTTTCCTTAGCCTTGCCTCGCCTGACCGTGCTTTCCCATGCGTTACCCTTTCCTTGCCTTGCCGTGCATTGCCTATCGTGCGTTGTCGTGCCTTAGCCTTGTTTCCCCTTGCCGTGCCGTTCCTTCCGTTACACTTGCCTTTCTTTGCTTTCCCTTGCCTTCCTTACCTTCCGTTACTCTTTGCTTGCCTTCCGTGCATTGCCTAGCCTTGCGTTGTCGTGCCTTAGCCTTATCTCGCCTGACCGTGCCGTCCTTTGCTTTAAGCTTTACTTGCATTGTCGTGCATTGCCTAGCCTTGCGTTGTCGTGCATTAGCCTTGCCTAGCCTCACCGTGCCTTGCCTTGCGTTACCCTTTCCTTGCCTTGCCGTGCATTTCCTAGCCGTGTGTTGTCGTGCCTTAGCCTTGTTTCCCCTTGCCGTTGCGTGCCTTTTGTTACACTTGCCTTGCCTGGCTTTGCCTTGCCTTCCTTTCCTTCCGTTACTCTTTCCTTGCCTTGCCGTGCATTGCCTAGCCCTGCGTTGTCGTGCCTTAGGCTTGTTACCCCTTGCCGTGCCGTTCCTTCCGTTACCCTTGCCTTCCCTTGCTTTCCCTTGCCTTCCTTGCGTTCCGTTACTCTTTGCTTGCTTTCCGTGCATTGCCTAGCCTTGCGTTGTCGTGCCTTAGCCTTATCTCGCCTGACCGTGCCTTCCTTTGCTTTAAGCTTTACTTGCATTGTCGTGCATTGCCTAGCCTTGCGTTGTCGTGCATTAGCCTTGCCTAGCCTCACCGTGCCTTGCCTTGCGTTACTCTTTCCTTGCCTTGCCGTGCATTGCCTAGCCTTGCATTGTCGTGCCTTATCCTTGCCTCACCTGACCGTGCCTTCCCCTGCGTTACCCTTTCCTTGCCTTGCCATGCATTGCCTAACCCTGCGTTGCCGTGCCTTAGCCTTGTTACCCCTTGCCGTGACGTTCCTTCCGTTACCCTTGCCTTCCCTTGCTTTTCCTTGCCTTCCTTGCGTTCCGTTACTCTTTGCTTGCTTTCCGTGCATTGCCTAGCCTTGCGTTGTCATGCCTTAGCCTTGCATCGCCTGACCGTGCTTTCCCATGCGTTACCCTTTCCTTGCCTTGCCGTGCATTGCCTGGCCGTGCATTGTCGTGCCTTAGCATTGTTTCCCCTTGCCGTGCTGTTCCTTCCGTTACACTTGCCTTTCCTTTCTTTCCCTTGCCTTCCTTACCTTCCGTTACTCTTTGCTTGCTTCCGTGCATTGCCTAGCCTTGCGTTGTTGGGCCTTAGCCTTGCCTCGCCTGACCGTGCTTTCCCATGCGTTACCCTTTCCTTGCCTTGCCGTGCATTGCCTAGCCGTGCGTTGTCGTGCCTTAGCCTTGTTTCCCCTTGCCGTGCCGTTCCTTCCGTTACCCTTGCCTTGCCTTGCTTACCTTCCGTTACTCTTTGCTTGCCTTCCCTGAATTTCCTAGCCTTGCGTTGTCGTGCCTTAGCCTTATCTCGCCTGACCTTGCCTTCCTTTGCTTTAAGCTTTCCTTGCATTGTCGTGCATCGCCTAGCCATGCGTTTTCGTGCATTAGCCTTGCCTAGCCTCACCGTGCCTTTCCTTGCGTTACCCTTTCCTTGCCTTGCCGTGCATTGCCTAGCCTGCGTTGCCGTGCCTTAGCCTTGTTTCCCCTTGCCGTGCCGTTCCTTCCGTTACCCTGGCCTTTCCTTCCTTTTCCTTGCCTTGCTTACCTTCCGTTACTCTTTACTTGCCTTCCCTGAATTTCCTAGCCATGCGTTGTCGTGCCTTAGCCTTATCTCGCCTGACCTTGCCTTCCTTTGCTTTAAGCTTTCCTTGCATTGTCGTGCATCGCCTAGCCATGCGTTTTCGTGCATTAGCCTTGCCTAGCCTCACCGTGCCTTTCCTTGCGTTACCGTTTGCTTGCCTTGCCGTGCATTGCCTAGCCGTGCCTTGTCGTGCCTTAGCCTTGTTTCCCCTTGCCGTGCCGTTCCTTCCGTTACACTTGCCTTTCTTTGCTTTCCCTTTCCTTCCTTACCTTTCGTTTCTCTTTGCTTGCCTTCCGTGCATTGCCTAGCCTTGGGTTGTCGTGCCTTAGCCTTGCCTCGCCTGACCGTGCTTTCCCATGCGTTACCCTTTCCTTGCCTTGCCGTGCATTGCCTAGCGTGCGTTGTCGTGCCTTAGCCTTGTTTCCCCTTGCCGTGCCGTTCCTTCCTTTACCATTGCCTTTCCTTGCTTTCCCTTGCCTTCCTTACCTTCCGTTACTCTTTGCTTGCCTTCCGTGCATTGCCTAGCCTTGCGTTGTCGTGCCTTAGCCTTATCTCGCCTGACCTTGCCTTCCTTTGCTTTAAGCTTTCCTTGCATTGTCGTGCATTGCCTAGCCTTGCGTTGTCGTGAATTCACCTTGCCTAGCCTCACCGTGCCTTGCCTTGCGTTACCCTTTCCTTGCCTTGCCGTGCATTTCCTAGCCGTGTGTTGTCGTGCCTTAGCCTTGTTACCCCTTGCCGTGCCGTTCCTTCCGTTACCCTTGCCTTCCCTTGCTTTCCCTTTCCTTCCTTGCATTCCGTTACTCCTTGCTTGCTTTCCGTGCATTGCCTAGCCTTGCGTTGGCTTTCCTTAGCCTTACCTCGCCTGACCGTGCTTTCCCATGCGTTACCCTTTCCTTGCCTTGCCGTGCATTGCCTAGCGTGCGTTGTCGTGCCTTAGCCTTGTTTCCCCTTGCCGTGCCGTTCCTTCCGTTACCCTTGCCTTCCCTGGCTTTCCCTTTCCTTCCTTGCATTCCGTTACTCCTTGCTTGCTTTCCGTGCATTGCCTAGCCTTGCGTTGGCTTTCCTTAGCCTTGCCTCGCCTGACCTTGCTTTCCCATGCGTTACCCTTTCCTTGCCTTCCCGTGCATTGCCTAGCGTGCGTTGTCGTGCCTTACCCTTGTTTCCCCTTGCCGTGCCGTTCCTTCCGTTACACTTGCCTTTCTTTGCTTTCCCTTGCCTTCCTTACCTTCCGTTACTCTTTGCTTGCCTTCCGTGCATTGCCTAGCCTTGCGTTGTCGTGCCTTAGCCTTATCTCGCCTGACCGTGCCGTCCTTTGCTTTAAGCTTTCCTTGCATTGTCGTGCATTGCCTAGCCTAGCGTTGTCGTGCATTAGCCTTGCCTAGCCTCACCGTGCCTTGCCTTGCGTTACCCTTTCCTTGCCTTGCCGTGCATTTCCTAGCCGTGTGTTGTCGTGCCTTAGCCTTGTTTCCCCTTGCCGTTGCGTGCCTTTTGTTACACTTGCCTTGCCTGGCTTTGCCTTGCCTTCCTTTCCTTCCGTTACTCTTTCCTTGCCTTGCCGTGCATTGCCAAGCCCTGCGTTGTCGTGCCATAGCCTTGTTTCCCCTTGCCGTGCCGTTCCTTCCGTTACACTTGCCTTTCTTTGCATTCCCTTGCCTTCCTTACCTTCCGTTACTCTTTGCTTGCCTTCCGTGCATTTCCTAGCCTTGCGTTGTCGTGCCTTAGCCTTATCTCGCCTGACCGTGCCTTCCTTTGCTTTAAGCTTTCCTTGCATTGTCGTGCATTGCCTAGCCTTGCGTTGTCGTGCATTAGCCTTGCCTAGCCTCACCGTGCCTTGCCTTGCGTTACCCTTTCCTTGCCTTGCCGTGCATTGCCTAGCCGTGCGTTGTCGTGCCTTAGCCTTGATTCCCCTTGCCGTGGCGTGCCTTTTGTTACACTTGCCTTGCCTGGCTTTGCTTTGCCTTCCTTTCCTTCCGGTACTCTTTCCTTGCCTTGCCGTGCATTGCCTAGCCTTGCATTGTCGTGCCTTATCCTTGCCTCACCTGACCGTGCCTTCCCCTGCGTTACCCTTTCCTTGCCTTGCCGTGCATTGCCTAGCCCTGCGTTGTCGTGCCTTAGCCTTCTTACCCCTTGCCGTGCCATTCCTTCCGTTACCCTTGCCTTCCCTTGCTTTCCCTTGCCTTCCTTGCGTTCCGTTACTCTTTGCTTGAATGCCGTGCATTGCCTAGCCTTGCGTTGTCGTGCCTTTGCCTTATCTCGCCTGACCTTGCCTTCCTTTGCTTTAAGCTTTCCTTGCATTGTCGTGCATTGCCTAGCCTTGCGTTTTCGTGCATTAGCCTTGTCTAGCCTCACCGTGCATTGCCTTGCGTTACCCTTTGCTTGCCTTGCCGTGCATTGCCTAGCCGTGCGTTGTCGTGCCTTAGCCTTGTTTCCCCTTGCCGTGCAGTTCCTTCCGTTACACTTGCCTTTCTTTGCTTTCCCTTGCCTTCCTTACCTTCCGTTACTCTTTGCTTGCCTTCCGTGCATTGCCTAGCCTTGCGTTGTCGTGCCTTAGCCTTGCCTCGCCTGAACGTGCTTTCCCATGCGTTACCCTTTCCTTGCCTTGCCGTGCATTGCCCAGCCTGCGTTGCCGTGCCTTAGCCTTGTTTCCCCTTGCCGTGCATTTCCTTCCGTTACCCTTGCCTTTCCTTGCTTTTCCTTGCCTTGGTTCCCTTCCGTTACTCTTTGCTTCCCTTCCCTGCATTGCCTAGATTTGCGTTGTCGTGCCTTAGCCTTATCTCGCCTGACCGTGCCTTCCTTTGCTTTAAGCTTTCCTTGCATTGTCGTGCATTGCCTAGCCTTGCGTTGTCGTGCATTAGCCTTGCCTAGCCTCACCGTGCCTTGCCTTGCGTTACCCTTTCCTTGCCTTGCCGTGCATTGCCTAGCCGTGCGTTGTCGTGCCTTAGCCTTGTTTCCCCTTGCCGTGGCGTGCCTTTTGTTACACTTGCCTTTCCTGGCTTTGACTTGCCTTCCTTTCCTTCCGTTACTCTTTCCTTGCCTTGCCGTGCATTGCCTAGCCGTGCGTTGTCGTGCCTTAGCCTTGTTTCCCCTTGCCGTGGCGTTCCTTCCGTTACACTTGCCTTTCTTTGCTTTCCCTTGCCTTCCTTACCTTCCGTTACTCTTTGCTTGCCTTCCGTGCATTGCCTAGCCTTGCGTTGACGTGCCTTAGCCTTATCTCGCCTGACCGTGCCTTCCTTTGCTTTAAGCTTTCTTGCATTGTCGTGCATTGCCTAGCCTTGCGTTGTCGTGCATTAGCCTTGCCTAACCTCACCGTGCCTTGCCTTGCGTTACCCTTTCCTTGCCTTGCCGTGCATTGCCTAGCCGTGCGTTTTCGTGCCTTACCCTTGATTCCCCTTGCCGTGGCGTGCCTTTTGTTACACTTGCCTTGCCTGGCTTTGCCTTGCCTTCCTTTCCTTCCGGTATTCTTTCCTTGTCTTGCCGTGCATTGCCTAGCCTTGCATTGTCGTGCCTTATCCTTGCCTCACCTGACCGTGCCTTCCCCTGAGTTACCCTTTCCTTGCCTTGCCGTGCATTTCCTAGCCGTGTGTTGTCGTGCCTTAGCCTTCTTACCCCTTGCCGTGCCGTTCCTTCCGTTACCCTTGCCTTCCCTTGCTTTCCCTTGCCTTCCTTGCGTTCCGTTACTCTTTGCTTGCTTTCCGTGCATTGCCTAGCCTTGCGTTGTCATGCCTTAGCCTTGCCTCGCCTGACCGTGCTTTCCCATGCGTTACCCTTTCCTTGCCTTGCCGTGCATTGCCTAGCGTGCGTTGTCGTGCCTTAGCCTTGTTTCCCCTTGCCGTGCCGTTCCTTCCGTTACACTTGCTTTTCCTTGCTTTCCCTTGCCTTCCTTACCTTCCGTTACTCTTTGCTTGCCTTCCGTGCATTGCCTAGCCTTTCGTTGTCGTGCCTTAGCCTTATCTCGCCTGACCGTGCCTTCCTTTGCTTTAAGCTTTCCTTGCATTGTCGTGCATTGCCTAGCCTTGCGTTGTCGTGCATTAGCCTTGCCTAGCCTCACCGTGCCTTGCCTTGCGTTACCCTTTCCTTGCCTTGCCGTGCATTGCCTAGCCTTGCGTTGTCGTGCCTTAGCCTTGTTTCCCCTTGCCGTGGCGTGCCTTTTGTTACACTTGCCTTTCCTGGCTTTGACTTGCCTTCCTTTCCTTCCGTTACTCTTTCCTTGCCTTGCCGTGCATTGCCTCGCCTTGCATTGTCGTGCCTTATCCTTGCCTCACCTGACCGTGCCTTCCCCTGCGTTACCCTTTCCTTGCCTTGCCATGCATTGCCTAGCCCTGCGTTGTCGTGCCTTAGCCTTGTTTCCCCTTGCCGTGCCGTTCCTTCCGTTACCATTGCCTTTCCTTGCTTTCCCTTGCCTTCCTTACCTTCCGTTACTCTTTCCTTGCATTGTCGTGCATCGCCTAGCCTTGCGTTTTCGTGCATTAGCCTTACCTAGCCTGACCGTGCCTTTCCTTGCGTTACCCTTTGCTTGCCTTGCCGTGCATTGCCTAGCCGTGCCTTGTCGTGCCTTAGCCTTGTTTCCCCTTGCCGTGCCGTTCCTTCCGTTACACTTGCCTTTCTTTGCTTTCCCTTTCCTTCCTTGCATTCCGTTACTCCTTGCTTACTTTCCGTGCATTGCCTAGCCTTGCGTTGGCTTTCCTTAGCCTTGCCTCGCCTGACCGTGCTTTCCCATGCGTTACCCTTTCCTTGCCTTGCCGTGCATTGCCTATCGTGCGTTGTCGTGCCTTAGCCTTGTTTCCCCTTGCCGTGCCGTTCCTTCCGTTACACTTGCCTTTCTTTGCTTTCCCTTGCTTTCCTTACCTTCCGTTACTCTTTGCTTGCCTTCCGTGCATTGCCTAGCCTTGCGTTGTCGTGCCTTAGCCTTATCTCGCCTGACCGTGCCGTCCTTTGCTTTAAGCTTTACTTGCATTGTCGTGCATTGCCTAGCCTTGCGTTGTCGTGCATTAGCCTTGCCTAGCCTCACCGTGCCTTGCCTTGCGTTACCCTTTCCTTGCCTTGCCGTGCATTTCCTAGCCGTGTGTTGTCGTGCCTTAGCCTTGTTTCCCCTTGCCGTTGCGTGCCTTTTGTTACACTTGCCTTGCCTGGCTTTGCCTTGCCTTCCTTTCCTTCCGTTACTCTTTCCTTGCCTTGCCGTGCATTGCCTAGCCCTGCGTTGTCGTGCCTTAGGCTTGTTACCCCTTGCCGTGCCGTTCCTTCCGTTACCCTTGCCTTCCCTTGCTTTCCCTTGCCTTCCTTGCGTTCCGTTACTCTTTGCTTGCTTTCCGTGCATTGCCTAGCCTTGCGTTGTCGTGCCTTAGCCTTATCTCGCCTGACCGTGCCTTCCTTTGCTTTAAGCTTTACTTGCATTGTCGTGCATTGCCTAGCCTTGCGTTGTCGTGCATTAGCCTTGCCTAGCCTCACCGTGCCTTGCCTTGCGTTACTCTTTCCTTGCCTTGCCGTGCATTGCCTAGCCTTGCATTGTCGTGCCTTATCCTTGCCTCACCTGACCGTGCCTTCCCCTGCGTTACCCTTTCCTTGCCTTGCCGTGCATTGCCTAACCCTGCGTTGCCGTGCCTTAGCCTTGTTACCCCTTGCCGTGACGTTCCATCCGTAACCCTTGCCTTCCCTTGCTTTTCCTTGCCTTCCTTGCGTTCCGTTACTCTTTGCTTGCTTTCCGTGCATTGCCTAGCCTTGCGTTGTCATGCCTTAGCCTTGCATCGCCTGACCGTGCTTTCCCATGCGTTACCCTTTCCTTGCCTTGCCGTGCATTGCCTGGCCGTGCATTGTCGTGCCTTAGCATTGTTTCCCCTTGCCGTGCTGTTCCTTCCGTTACACTTGCCTTTCCTTTCTTTCCCTTGCCTTCCTTACCTTCCGTTACTCTTTGCTTGCTTCCGTGCATTGCCTAGCCTTGCGTTGTTGTGCCTTAGCCTTGCCTCGCCTGAACGTGCTTTCCCATGCGTTACCCTTTCCTTGCCTTGCCGTGCATTGCCTAGCCTGCGTTGCCGTGCCTTAGCCTTGTTTCCCCTTGCCGTGCCGTTCCTTCCGTTACCCTGGCCTTTCCTTCCTTTTCCTTGCCTTGCTTACCTTCCGTTACTCTTTACTTGCCTTCCCTGAATTTCCTAGCCATGCGTTGTCGTGCCTTAGCCTTATCTCGCCTGACCTTGCCTTCCTTTGCTTTAAGCTTTCCTTGCATTGTCGTGCATCGCCTAGCCATGCGTTTTCGTGCATTAGCCTTGCCTAGCCTCACCGTGCCTTTCCTTGCGTTACCGTTTGCTTGCCTTGCCGTGCATTGCCTAGCCGTGCCTTGTCGTGCCTTAGCCTTGTTTCCCCTTGCCGTGCCGTTCCTTCCGTTACACTTGCCTTTCTTTGCTTTCCCTTTCCTTCCTTACCTTCCGTTACTCTTTGCTTGCCTTCCGTGCATTGCCTAGCCTTGCGTTGTCGTGCCTTAGCCTTATCTCGCCTGACCGTGCCTTCCTTTGCTTTAAGCTTTACTTGCATTGTCGTGCATTGCCTAGCCTTGCGTTGTCGTGCATTAGCCTTGCCTAGCGTCACCGTGCCTTGCCTTGCGTTACGCTTTCCTTGCCTTGCCGTGCATTTCCTAGCCGTGTGTTGTCGTGCCTTAGCCTTGTTTCCCCTTGCCGTTGCGTGCCTTTTGTTACACTTGCCTTGCCTGGCTTTGCCTTGCCTTCCTTTCCTTCCGTTACTCTTTCCTTGCCTTGCCGTGCATTGCCTAGCCGTGCGTTGTCGTGCCTTAGCCTTGTTACCCCTTGCCGTGCCGTTCCTTCCGTTACCCTTGCCTTCCCTTGCTTTCCCTTGCCTTCCTTGCGTTCCGTTACTCTTTGCTTGCTTTCCGTGCATTGCCTAGCCTTGCGTTGGCTTTCCTTAGCCTTGCCTCGCCTGACCGTGCTTTCCCATGCGTTACCCTTTCCTTGCCTTCCCGTGCATTGCCTAGCGTGCGTTGTCGTGCCATAGCCTTGTTTCCCCTTGCCGTGCCGTTCCTTCCGTTACACTTGCCTTTCTTTGCTTTCCCTTGCCTTCCTTACCTTCCGTTACTCTTTGCTTGCCTTCCGTGCATTGCCTAGCCTTGCGTTGTCGTGCCTTAGCCTTATCTCGCCTGACCGTGCCTTCCTTTGCTTTAAGCTTTACTTGCATTGTCGTGCATTGCCTAGCCTTGCGTTGTCGTGCATTAGCCTTGCCTAGCCTCACCGTGCCTTGCCTTGCGTTACCCTTTCCTTGCCTTGCCGTGCATTTCCTAGCCGTGTGTTGTCGTGCCTTAGCCTTGTTTCCCCTTGCCGTTGCGTGCCTTTTGTTACACTTGCCTTGCCTGGCTTTGCCTTGCCTTCCTTTCCTTCCGTTACTCTTTCCTTGCCTTGCCGTGCATTGCCTAGCCCTGCGTTGTCGTGCCATAGCCTTGTTTCCCCTTGCCGTGCCGTTCCTTCCGTTACACTTGCCTTTCTTTGCTTTTCCTTGCCTTCCTTACCTTCCGTTACTCTTTGCTTGCCTTCCGTGCATTGCCTAGCCTTGCGTTGACGTGCCTTAGCCTTATCTCGCCTGACCGTGCCTTCCTTTGCTTTAAGCTTTCTTGCATTGTCGTGCATTGCCTAGCCTTGCGTTGTCGTGCATTAGCCTTGCCTAACCTCACCGTGCCTTGCCTTGCGTTACCCTTTCCTTGCCTTGCCGTGCATTGCCTAGCCGTGCGTTGTCGTGCCTTAGCCTTGATTCCCCTTGCCGTGGCGTGCCTTTTGTTACACTTGCCTTGCCTGGCTTTGCCTTGCCTTCCTTTCCTTCCGGTACTCTTTCCTTGCCTTGCCGTGCATTGCCTAGCCTTGCGTTGTCGTGCCTTAGCCTTGCCTCGCCTGACCGTGCCTTCCCTTGCGTTACCCTTTCCTTGCCTTGCCGTGCATTTCCTAGCCGTGTGTTGTCGTGCCTTAGCCTTCTTACCCCTTGCCGTGCCGTTCCTTCCGTTACCCTTGCCTTCCCTTGCTTTCCCTTGCCTTCCTTGCGTTCCGTTACTCTTTGCTTGCTTTCCGTGCATTGCCTAGCCTTGCGTTGTCATGCCTTAGCCTTGCCTCGCCTGACCGTGCTTTCCCATGCGTTACCCTTTCCTTGCCTTGCCGTGCATTGCCTAGCGTGCGTTGTCGTGCCTTAGCCTTGTTTCCCCTTGCCGTGCCGTTCCTTCCGTTACACTTGCTTTTCCTTGCTTTCCCTTGCCTTCCTTACCTTCCGTTACTCTTTGCTTGCCTTCCGTGCATTGCCTAGCCTTTCGTTGTCGTGCCTTAGCCTTATCTCGCCTGACCGTGCCTTCCTTTGCTTTAAGCTTTCCTTGCATTGTCGTGCATTGCCTAGCCTTGCGTTGTCGTGCATTAGCCTTGCCTAGCCTCACCGTGCCTTGCCTTGCGTTACCCTTTCCTTGCCTTGCCGTGCATTGCCTAGCCTTGCGTTGTCGTGCCTTAGCCTTGTTTCCCCTTGCCGTGGCGTGCCTTTTGTTACACTTGCCTTTCCTGGCTTTGACTTGCCTTCCTTTCCTTCCGTTACTCTTTCCTTGCCTTGCCGTGCATTGCCTAGCCTTGCATTGTCGTGCCTTATCCTTGCCTCACCTGACCGTGCCTTCCCCTGCGTTACCCTTTCCTTGCCTTGCCATGCATTGCCTAGCCCTGCGTTGTCGTGCCTTAGCCTTGTTTCCCCTTGCCGTGCCGTTCCTTCCGTTACCATTGCCTTTCCTTGCTTTCCCTTGCCTTCCTTACCTTCCGTTACTCTTTCCTTGCATTGTCGTGCATCGCCTAGCCTTGCGTTTTCGTGCATTAGCCTTACCTAGCCTGACCGTGCCTTTCCTTGCGTTACCCTTTGCTTGCCTTGCCGTGCATTGCCTAGCCGTGCCTTGTCGTGCCTTAGCCTTGTTTCCCCTTGCCGTGCCGTTCCTTCCGTTACACTTGCCTTTCTTTGCTTTCCCTTTCCTTCCTTGCATTCCGTTACTCCTTGCTTACTTTCCGTGCATTGCCTAGCCTTGCGTTGGCTTTCCTTAGCCTTGCCTCGCCTGACCGTGCTTTCCCATGCGTTACCCTTTCCTTGCCTTGCCGTGCATTGCCTATCGTGCGTTGTCGTGCCTTAGCCTTGTTTCCCCTTGCCGTGCCGTTCCTTCCGTTACACTTGCCTTTCTTTGCTTTCCCTTGCCTTCCTTACCTTCCGTTACTCTTTGCTTGCCTTCCGTGCATTGCCTAGCCTTGCGTTGTCGTGCCTTAGCCTTATCTCGCCTGACCGTGCCGTCCTTTGCTTTAAGCTTTACTTGCATTGTCGTGCATTGCCTAGCCTTGCGTTGTCGTGCATTAGCCTTGCCTAGCCTCACCGTGCCTTGCCTTGCGTTACCCTTTCCTTGCCTTGCCGTGCATTTCCTAGCCGTGTGTTGTCGTGCCTTAGCATTGTTTCCCCTTGCCGTTGCGTGCCTTTTGTTACACTTGCCTTGCCTGGCTTTGCCTTGCCTTCCTTTCCTTCCGTTACTCTTTCCTTGCCTTGCCGTGCATTGCCTAGCCCTGCGTTGTCGTGCCTTAGGCTTGTTACACCTTGCCGTGCCGTTCCTTCCGTTACCCTTGCCTTCCCTTGCTTTCCCTTGCCTTCCTTGCGTTCCGTTACTCTTTGCTTGCTTTCCGTGCATTGCCTAGCCTTGCGTTGTCGTGCCTTAGCCTTATCTCGCCTGACCGTGCCTTCCTTTGCTTTAAGCTTTACTTGCATTGTCGTGCATTGCCTAGCCTTGCGTTGTCGTGCATTAGCCTTGCCTAGCCTCACCGTGCCTTGCCTTGCGTTACTCTTTCCTTGCCTTGCCGTGCATTGCCTAGCCTTGCATTGTCGTGCCTTAGCCTTGCCTCGCCTGAACGTGCTTTCCCATGCGTTACCCTTTCCTTGCCTTGCCGTGCATTGCCTAGCCTGCGTTGCCGTGCCTTAGCCTTGTTTCCCCTTGCCGTGCCGTTCCTTCCGTTACCCTGGCCTTTCCTTCCTTTTCCTTGCCTTGCTTACCTTCCGTTACTCTTTACTTGCCTTCCCTGAATTTCCTAGCCATGCGTTGTCGTGCCTTAGCCTTATCTCGCCTGACCTTGCCTTCCTTTGCTTTAAGCTTTCCTTGCATTGTCCTGCATCGCCTAGCCATGCGTTTTAGTGCATTAGCCTTGCCTAGCCTCACCGTGCCTTTCCTTGCGTTACCGTTTGCTTGCCTTGCCGTGCATTGCCTAGCCGTGCCTTGTCGTGCCTTAGCCTTGTTTCCCCTTGCCGTGCCGTTCCTTCCGTTACACTTGCCTTTCTTTGCTTTCCCTTTCCTTCCTTACCTTCCGTTTCTCTTTGCTTGCCTTCCGTGCATTGCCTAGCCTTGGGTTGTCGTGCCTTAGCCTTGCCTCGCCTGACCGTGCTTTCCCATGCGTTACCCTTTCCTTCCCTTGCCGTGCATTGCCTAGCGTGCGTTGTCGTGCCTTAGCCTTGTTTCCCCTTGCCGTGCCGTTCCTTCCTTTACCATTGCCTTTCCTTGCTTTCCCTTGCCTTCCTTACCTTCCGTTACTCTTTGCTTGCCTTCCGTGCATTGCCTAGCCTTGCGTTGTCGTGCCTTAGCCTTATCTCGCCTGACCTTGCCTTCCTTTGCTTTAAGCTTTCCTTGCATTGTCGTGCATTGCCTAGCCTTGCGTTGTCGTGCATTCACCTTGCCTAGCCTCACCGTGCCTTGCCTTGCGTTACCCTTTCCTTGACTTGCCGTGCATTTCCTAGCCGTGTGTTGTCGTGCCTTAGCCTTGTTACCCCTTGCCGTGCCGTTCCTTCCGTTACCCTTGCCTTCCCTTGCTTTCCCTTTCCTTCCTTGCATTCCGTTACTCCTTGCTTGCTTTCCGTGCATTGCCTAGCCTTGCGTTGGCTTTCCTTAGCCTTACCTCGCCTGACCGTGCTTTCCCATGCGTTACCCTTTCCTTGCCTTGCCGTGCATTGCCTAGCGTGCGTTGTCGTGCCTTAGCCTTGTTTCCCCTTGCCGTGCCGTTCCTTCCGTTACCCTTGCCTTCCCTTGCTTTCCCTTTCCTTCCTTGCATTCCGTTACTCCTTGCTTGCTTTCCGTGCATTGCCTAGCCTTGCGTTGGCTTTCCTTAGCCTTGCCTCGCCTGACCGTGCTTTCCCATGCGTTACCCTTTCCTTGCCTTCCCGTGCATTGCCTAGCGTGCGTTGTCGTGCCTTACCCTTGTTTCCCCTTGCCGTGCCGTTCCTTCCGTTACACTTGCCTTTCTTTGCTTTCCCTTGCCTTCCTTACCTTCCGTTACTCTTTGCTTGCCTTCCGTGCATTGCCTAGTCTTGCGTTGTCGTGCCTTAGCCTTATCTCGCCTGACCGTGCCTTCCTTTGCTTTAAGCTTTCCTTGCATTGTCGTGCATTGCCTAGCCTTGCGTTGTCGTGCATTAGCCTTGCCTAGCCTCACCGTGCCTTGCCTTGCGTTACCCTTTCCTTGCCTTGCCGTGCATTTCCTAGCCGTGTGTTGTCGTGCCTTAGCCTTGTTTCCCCTTGCCGTTGCGTGCCTTTTGTTACACTTGCCTTGCCTGGCTTTGCCTTGCCTTCCTTTCCTTCCGTTACTCTTTCCTTGCCTTGCCGTGCATTGCCAAGCCCTGCGTTGTCGTGCCATAGCCTTGTTTCCCCTTGCCGTGCCGTTCCTTCCGTTACACTTGCCTTTCTTTGCTTTCCCTTGCCTTCCTTACCTTCCGTTACTCTTTGCTTGCCTTCCGTGCATTTCCTAGCCTTGCGTTGTCGTGCCTTAGCCTTATCTCGCCTGACCGTGCCTTCCTTTGCTTTAAGCTTTCCTTGCATTGTCGTGCATTGCCTAGCCTTGCGTTGTCGTGCATTAGCCTTGCCTAGCCTCACCGTGCCTTGCCTTGCGTTACCCTTTCCTTGCCTTGCCGTGCATTGCCTAGCCGTGCGTTGTCGTGCCTTAGCCTTGATTCCCCTTGCCGTGGCGTGCCTTTTGTTACACTTGCCTTGCCTGGCTTTGCTTTGCCTTCCTTTCCTTCCGGTACTCTTTCCTTGCCTTGCCGTGCATTGCCTAGCCTTGCATTGTCGTGCCTTATCCTTGCCTCACCTGACCGTGCCTTCCCCTGCGTTACCCTTTCCTTGCCTTGCCGTGCATTGCCTAGCCCTGCGTTGTCGTGCCTTAGCCTTCTTACCCCTTGCCGTGCCATTCCTTCCGTTACCCTTGCCTTCCCTTGCTTTCCCTTGCCTTCCTTGCGTTCCGTTACTCTTTGCTTGAATGCCGTGCATTGCCTAGCCTTGCGTTGTCGTGCCTTTGCCTTATCTCGCCTGACCTTGCCTTCCTTTGCTTTAAGCTTTCCTTGCATTGTCGTGCATTGCCTAGCCTTGCGTTTTCGTGCATTAGCCTTGTCTAGCCTCACCGTGCATTGCCTTGCGTTACCCTTTGCTTGCCTTGCCGTGCATTGCCTAGCCGTGCGTTGTCGTGCCTTAGCCTTGTTTCCCCTTGCCGTGCAGTTCCTTCCGTTACACTTGCCTTTCTTTGCTTTCCCTTGCCTTCCTTACCTTCCGTTACTCTTTGCTTGCCTTCCGTGCATTGCCTAGCCTTGCGTTGTCGTGCCTTAGCCTTGCCTCGCCTGAACGTGCTTTCCCATGCGTTACCCTTTCCTTGCCTTGCCGTGCATTGCCCAGCCTGCGTTGCCGTGCCTTAGCCTTGTTTCCCCTTGCCGTGCATTTCCTTCCGTTACCCTTGCCTTTCCTTGCTTTTCCTTGCCTTGCTTCCCTTCCGTTACTCTTTGCTTCCCTTCCCTGCATTGCCTAGATTTGCGTTGTCGTGCCTTAGCCTTATCTCGCCTGACCGTGCCTTCCTTTGCTTTAAGCTTTCCTTGCATTGTCGTGCATTGCCTAGCCTTGCGTTGTCGTGCATTAGCCTTGCCTAGCCTCACCGTGCCTTGCCTTGCGTTACCCTTTCCTTGCCTTGCCGTGCATTGCCTAGCCGTGCGTTGTCGTGCCTTAGCCTTGTTTCCCCTTGCCGTGGCGTGCCTTTTGTTACACTTGCCTTTCCTGGCTTTGACTTGCCTTCCTTTCCTTCCGTTACTCTTTCCTTGCCTTGCCGTGCATTGCCTAGCCGTGCGTTGTCGTGCCTTAGCCTTGTTTCCCCTTGCCGTGCCGTTCCTTCCGTTACACTTGCCTTTCTTTGCTTTCCCTTGCCTTCCTTACCTTCCGTTACTCTTTGCTTGCCTTCCGTGCATTGCCTAGCCTTGCGTTGACGTGCCTTAGCCTTATCTCGCCTGACCGTGCCTTCCTTTGCTTTAAGCTTTCTTGCATTGTCGTGCATTGCCTAGCCTTGCGTTGTCGTGCATTAGCCTTGCCTAACCTCACCGTGCCTTGCCTTGCGTTACCCTTTCCTTGCCTTGCCGTGCATTGCCTAGCCGTGCGTTGTCGTGCCTTAGCCTTGATTCCCCTTGCCGTGGCGTGCCTTTTGTTACACTTGCCTTGCCTGGCTTTGCCTTGCCTTCCTTTCCTTCCGGTATTCCTTCCTTGTCTTGCCGTGCATTGCCTAGCCTTGCATTGTCGTGCCTTATCCTTGCCTCACCTGACCGTGCCTTCCCCTGCGTTACCCTTTCCTTGCCTTGCCGTGCATTTCCTAGCCGTGTGTTGTCGTGCCTTAGCCTTCTTACCCCTTGCCGTGCCGTTCCTTCCGTTACCCTTGCCTTCCCTTGCTTTCCCTTGCCTTCCTTGCGTTCCGTTACTCTTTGCTTGCTTTCCGTGCATTGCCTAGCCTTGCGTTGTCATGCCTTAGCCTTGCCTCGCCTGACCGTGCTTTCCCATGCGTTACCCTTTCCTTGCCTTGCCGTGCATTGCCTAGCGTGCGTTGTCGTGCCTTAGCCTTGTTTCCCCTTGCCGTGCCGTTCCTTCCGTTACACTTGCTTTTCCTTGCTTTCCCTTGCCTTCCTTACCTTCCGTTACTCTTTGCTTGCCTTCCGTGCATTGCCTAGCCTTTCGTTGTCGTGCCTTAGCCTTATCTCGCCTGACCGTGCCTTCCTTTGCTTTAAGCTTTCCTTGCATTGTCGTGCATTGCCTAGCCTTGCGTTGTCGTGCATTAGCCTTGCCTAGCCTCACCGTGCCTTGCCTTGCGTTACCCTTTCCTTGCCTTGCCGTGCATTGCCTAGCCTTGCGTTGTCGTGCCTTAGCCTTGTTTCCCCTTGCCGTGGCGTGCCTTTTGTTACACTTGCCTTTCCTGGCTTTGACTTGCCTTCCTTTCCTTCCGTTACTCTTTCCTTGCCTTGCCGTGCATTGCCTAGCCTTGCATTGTCGTGCCTTATCCTTGCCTCACCTGACCGTGCCTTCCCCTGCGTTACCCTTTCCTTGCCTTGCCATGCATTGCCTAGCCCTGCGTTGTCGTGCCTTAGCCTTGTTTCCCCTTGCCGTGCCGTTCCTTCCGTTACCATTGCCTTTCCTTGCTTTCCCTTGCCTTCCTTACCTTCCGTTACTCTTTCCTTGCATTGTCGTGCATCGCCTAGCCTTGCGTTTTCGTGCATTAGCCTTACCTAGCCTGACCGTGCCTTTCCTTGCGTTACCCTTTGCTTGCCTTGCCGTGCATTGCCTAGCCGTGCCTTGTCGTGCCTTAGCCTTGTTTCCCCTTGCCGTGCCGTTCCTTCCGTTACACTTGCCTTTCTTTGCTTTCCCTTTCCTTCCTTGCATTCCGTTACTCCTTGCTTACTTTCCGTGCATTGCCTAGCCTTGCGTTGGCTTTCCTTAGCCTTGCCTCGCCTGACCGTGCTTTCCCATGCGTTACCCTTTCCTTGCCTTGCCGTGCATTGCCTATCGTGCGTTGTCGTGCCTTAGCCTTGTTTCCCCTTGCCGTGCCGTTCCTTCCGTTACACTTGCCTTTCTTTGCTTTCCCTTGCCTTCCTTACCTTCCGTTACTCTTTGCTTGCCTTCCGTGCATTGCCTAGCCTTGCGTTGTCGTGCCTTAGCCTTATCTCGCCTGACCGTGCCGTCCTTTGCTTTAAGCTTTACTTGCATTGTCGTGCATTGCCTAGCCGTGCGTTGTCGTGCCTTAGCCTTGTTTCCCCTTGCCGTTGCGTGCCTTTTGTTACACTTGCCTTGCCTGGCTTTGCCTTGCCTTCCTTTCCTTCCGTTACTCTTTCCTTGCCTTGCCGTGCATTGCCTAGCCCTGCGTTGTCGTGCCTTAGGCTTGTTACCCCTTGCCGTGCCGTTCCTTCCGTTACCCTTGCCTTCCCTTGCTTTCCCTTGCCTTCCTTGCATTCCGTTACTCTTTGCTTGCTTTCCGTGCATTGCCTAGCCTTGCATTGTCGTGCCTTATCCTTGCCTCACCTTACCGTGCCTTCCCCTGCGTTACCCTTTCCTTGCCTTGCCGTGCATTGCCTAGCCCTGCGTTGTCGTGCCTTAGCCTTGTTACCCCTTGCCGTGCCGTTCCTTCCGTTACCCTTGCCTTCCCTTGCTTTTCCTTGCCTTCCTTGCGTTCCGTTACTCTTTGCTTGCCTTCCGTGCATTGCCTAGCCTTGCGTTGTCATGCCTTAGCCTTGCATCGCCTGACCGTGCTTTCCCATGCGTTACCCTTTCCTTGCCTTGCCGTGCATTGCCTGGCCGTGCATTGTCGTGCCTTAGCATTGTTTCCCCTTGCCGTGCCGTTCCTTCCGTTACACTTGCCTTTCCTTTCTTTCCCTTGCCTTCCTTACCTTCCGTTACTCTTTGCTTGCTTCCGTGCATTGCCTAGCCTTGCGTTGTTGTGCCTTAGCCTTGCCTCGCCTGAACGTGCTTTCCCATGCGTTACCCTTTCCTTGCCTTGCCGTGCATTGCCTAGCCTGCGTTGCCGTGCCTTAGCCTTGTTTCCCCTTGCCGTGCCGTTCCTTCCGTTACCCTGGCCTTTCCCTTCCTTTTCCTTGCCTTGCTTACCTTCCGTTACTCTTTACTTGCCTTCCCTGAATTTCCTAGCCATGCGTTGTCGTGCCTTAGCCTTATCTCGCCTGACCTTGCCTTCCTTTGCTTTAAGCTTTCCTTGCATTGTCGTGCATCGCCTAGCCATGCGTTTTCGTGCATTAGCCTTGCCTAGCCTCACCGTGCCTTTCCTTGCGTTACCGTTTGCTTGCCTTGCCGTGCATTGCCTAGCCGTGCCTTGTCGTGCCTTAGCCTTGTTTCCCCTTGCCGTGCCGTTCCTTCCGTTACACTTGCCTTTCTTTGCTTTCCCTTTCCTTCCTTACCTTCCGTTTCTCTTTGCTTGCCTTCCGTGCATTGCCTAGCCTTGGGTTGTCGTGCCTTAGCCTTGCCTCGCCTGACCGTGCTTTCCCATGCGTTACCCTTTCCTTGCCTTGCCGTGCATTGCCTAGCGTGCGTTGTCGTGCCTTAGCCTTGTTTCCCCTTGCCGTGCCGTTCCTTCCTTTACCATTGCCTTTCCTTGCTTTCCCTTGCCTTCCTTACCTTCCGTTACTCTTTGCTTGCCTTCCGTGCATTGCCTAGCCTTGCGTTGTCGTGCCTTAGCCTTATCTCGCCTGACCTTGCCTTCCTTTGCTTTAAGCTTTCCTTGCATTGTCGTGCATTGCCTAGCCTTGCGTTGTCGTGCATTCACCTTGCCTAGCCTCACCGTGCCTTGCCTTGCGTTACCCTTTCCTTGCCTTGCCGTGCATTTCCTAGCCGTGTGTTGTCGTGCCTTAGCCTTGTTACCCCTTGCCGTGCCGTTCCTTCCGTTACCCTTGCCTTCCCTTGCTTTCCCTTTCCTTCCTTGCATTCCGTTACTCCTTGCTTGCTTTCCGTGCATTGCCTAGCCTTGCGTTGGCTTTCCTTAGCCTTACCTCGCCTGACCGTGCTTTCCCATGCGTTACCCTTTCCTTGCCTTGCCGTGCATTGCCTAGCGTGCGTTGTCGTGCCTTAGCCTTGTTTCCCCTTGCCGTGCCGTTCCTTCCGTTACCCTTGCCTTCCCTTGCTTTCCCTTTCCTTCCTTGCATTCCGTTACTCCTTGCTTGCTTTCCGTGCATTGCCTAGCCTTGCGTTGGCTTTCCTTAGCCTTGCCTCGCCTGACCGTGCTTTCCCATGCGTTACCCTTTCCTTGCCTTCCCGTGCATTGCCTAGCGTGCGTTGTCGTGCCTTACCCTTGTTTCCCCTTGCCGTGCCGTTCCTTCCGTTACACTTGCCTTTCTTTGCTTTCCCTTGCCTTCCTTACCTTCCGTTACTCTTTGCTTGCCTTCCGTGCATTGCCTGGCCTTGCGTTGTCGTGCCTTAGCCTTATCTCGCCTGACCGTGCCTTCCTTTGCTTTAAGCTTTCCTTGCATTGTCGTGCATTGCCTAGCCTTGCGTTGTCGTGCATTAGCCTTGGCTAGCCTCACCGTGCCTTGCCTTGCGTTACCCTTTCCTTGCCTTGCCGTGCATTTCCTAGCCGTGTGTTGTCGTGCCTTAGCCTTGTTTCCCCTTGCCGTTGCGTGCCTTTTGTTACACTTGCCTTGCCTGGCTTTGCCTTGCCTTCCTTTCCTTCCGTTACTCTTTCCTTGCCTTGCCGTGCATTGCCAAGCCCTGCGTTGTCGTGCCATAGCCTTGTTTCCCCTTGCCGTGCCGTTCCTTCCGTTACACTTGCCTTTCTTTGCTTTCCCTTGCCTTCCTTACCTTCCGTTACTCTTTGCTTGCCTTCCGTGCATTTCCCAGCCTTGCGTTGTCGTGCCTTAGCCTTATCTCGCCTGACCGTGCCTTCCTTTGGTTTAAGCTTTCCTTGCATTGTCGTGCATTGCCTAGCCTTGCGTTGTCGTGCATTAGCCTTGCCTAGCCTCACCGTGCCTTGCCTTGCGTTACCCTTTCCTTGCCTTGCCGTGCATTGCCTAGCCGTGCGTTGTCGTGCCTTAGCCTTGATTCCCCTTGCCGTGGCGGGGCTTTTGTTACACTTGCCTTGCCTGGCTTTGCCTTGCCTTCCTTTCCTTCCGGTATTCTTTCCTTGTCTTGCCGTGCATTGCCTAGCCTTGCATTGTCGTGCCTTATCCTTGCCTCACCTGACCGTGCCTTCCCCTGCGTTACCCTTTCCTTGCCTTGCCGTGCATTGCCTAACCCTGCGTTGCCGTGCCTTAGCCTTGTTACCCCTTGCCGTGACGTTCCTTCCGTTACCCTTGCCTTCCCTTGCTTTCCCTTGCCTTCCTTGCGTTCCGTTTCTCTTTGCTTGCTTTCCGTGCATTGCCTAGCCTTGCGTTGTCATGCCTTAGCCTTGCATCGCCTGACCGTACTTTCCCATGCGTTACCCTTTCCTTGCCTTGCCGTGCATTGCCTGGCCGTGCATTGTCGTGCCTTAGCCTTGTTTCCCCTTGCCGTGCCGTTCCTTCCGTTACACTTGCCTTTCCTTCCTTCCCCTGGCCTTCCTTACCTTCCGTTACTCTTTGCTTGCTTCCGTGCATTGCCTAGCCTTGCGTTGTTGTGCCTTAGCCTTGCCTCGCCTTAACGTGCTTTCCCATGCGTTACCCTTTCCTTGCCTTGCCGTGCATTGCCTAGCCTGCGTTGCCGTGCCTTAGCCTTGTTTCCCCTTGCCGTGCCGTTCCTTCCGTTACCATTGCCTTTCCTTGCTTTCCCTTGCCTTCCTTACCTTCCCTTACTCTTTGCTTGCCTTCCGTGCATTGCCTAGCCTTGCGTTGTCGTGCCTTAGCCTTATCTCGCCTGACCGTGCCTTCCTTTGCTTTAAGCTTTCCTTGCATTGTCGTGCATTGCCTAGCCTTGCGTTGTCGTGCATTAGCCTTGCCTAGCCTCACCGGGCCTTGCCTTGCGTTACCCTTTCCTTGCCTTGCCGTGCATTGCCTAGCCGTGCGTTGTCGTGCCTTAGCCTTGTTTCCCCTTGCCGTGGCGTGCCTTTTGTTACACTTGCCTTTCCTGGCTTTGACTTGCATTCCTTTCCTTCCGTTACTCTTTCCTTGCCTTTCCGTGCATTGCCTAGCCTTGCATTGTCGTGCCTTATCCTTGCCTCACCTGACCGTGCCTTCCCCTGCGTTACCCTTTCCTTGCCTTGCCGTGCATTGCCTAGCCCTGCGTTGTCGTGCCTTAGCCTTCTTACACCTTGCCGTGCCGTTCCTTCCGTTACCCTTGCCTTCCCTTGCTTTCCCTTGCCTTCCTTGCGTTCCGTTACTCTTTGCTTGCTTTCCGTGCATTGCCTAGCCTTGCGTTGGCTTTCCTTAGCCTTGCCTCGCCTGACCGTGCTTTCCCATGCGTTACCCTTTCCTTGCCTTGCCGTGCATTGCCTAGCGTGCGTTGTCGTGCCTTAGCCTTGTTTCCCCTTGCCGTTGCGTGCCTTTTGTTACACTTGCCTTGCCTGGCTTTGCCTTGCCTTCCTTTCCTTCCGTTACTCTTTCCTTGCCTTGCCGTGCATTGCCTAGCCCTGTGTTGTCGTGCCTTAGCCTTGTTACCCCTTGCCGTGCCGTTCCTTCCGTTACCCTTGCCTTCCCTTGCTTTCCCTTGCCTTCCTTGCGTTCCGTTACTCTTTGCTTGCTTTCCGTGCATTGCCTAGCCTTGCGTTGTCGTGCCTTAGCCTTATCTCGCCTGACCGTGCCTTTCTTTGCTTTAAGCTTTACTTGCATTGTCGTGCATTGCCTAGCCTTGCGTTGTCGTGCATTAGCCTTGCCTAGCCTCACCGTGCCTTGCCTTGCGTTACTCTTTCCTTGCCTTGCCGTGCATTGCCTAGCCTTGCATTGTCGTGCCTTATCCTTGCCTCACCTGACCGTGCCTTCCCCTGCGTTACCCTTTCCTTGCCTTGCCGTGCATTGCCTAGCCGTGCGTTGTCGTGCCTTAGCCTTGATTCCCATTGCCGTGGCGTGCCTTTTGTTACACTTGCCTTGCCTGGCTTTGCCTTGCCTTCCTTTCCTTCCGGTATTCTTTCCTTGTCTTGCCGTGCATTGCCTAGCCTTGCATTGTCGTGCCTTATCCTTGCCTCACCTGACCGTGCCTTCCCCTGCGTTACCCTTTCCTTGCCTTGCCGTGCATTGCCTAACCCTGCGTTGCCGTGCCTTAGCCTTGTTACCCGTTGCCGTGACATTCCTTCCGTTACCCTTGCCTTCCCTTGCTTTCCCTTGCCTTCCTTGCGTTCCGTTACTCTTTGCTTGCTTTCCGTGCATTGCCTAGCCTTGCGTTGTCATGCCTTAGCCTTGCATCGCCTGACCGTGCTTTCCCATGCGTTACCCTTTCCTTGCCTTGCCGTGCATTGCCTGGCCGTGCATTGTCGTGCCTTAGCCTTGTTTCCCCTTGCCGTGCCGTTCCTTCCGTTACACTTGCCTTTCCTTCCTTTCCCTTGCCTTCCTTACCTTCCGTTACTCTTTGCTTGCTTCCGTGCATTGCCTAGCCTTGCGTTGTTGTACCTTAGCCTTGCCTCGCCTGAACGTGCTTTCCCATGCGTTACCCTTTCCTTGCCTTGCCGTGCATTGCCTAGCCTGCGTTTCCGTGCCTTAGCCTTGTTTCCCCTTGCCGTGCCGTTCCTTCCGTTACCCTGGCCTTTCCTTCCTTTTCCTTGCCTTGCTTACCTTCCGTTACTCTTTACTTGCCTTCCCTGAATTTCCTAGCCATGCGTTGTCGTGCCTTAGCCTTATCTCGCCTGACCTTGCCTTCCTTTGCTTTAAGCTTTCCTTGCATTGTCGTGCATCGCCTAGCCATGCGTTTTCGTGCATTAGCCTTGCCTAGCCTCACCGTGCCTTTCCTTGCGTTACCGTTTGCTTGCCTTGCCGTGCATTGCCTAGCCGTGCCTTGTCGTGCCTTAGCCTTGTTTCCCCTTGCCGTGCCGTTCCTTCCCTTACACTTGCCTTTCTTTGCTTTCCCTTTCATTCCTTACCTTCCGTTTCTCTTTGCTTGCCTTCCGTGCATTGCCTAGCCTTGGGTTGTCGTGCCTTAGCCTTGCCTCGCCTGACCGTGCTTTCCCATGCGTTACCCTTTCCTTGCCTTGCCGTGCATTGCCTAGCGTGCGTTGTCGTGCCTTAGCCTTGTTTCCCCTTGCCGTGCCGTTCCTTCCGTTACCATTGCCTTTCCTTGCTTTCCCTTGCCTTCCTTACCTTCCGTTACTCTTTGCTTGCCTTCCGTGCATTGCCTAGCCTTGCGTTGTCGTGCCTTAGCCTTATCTCGCCTGACCTTGCCTTCCTTTGCTTTAAGCTTTCCTTGCATTGTCGTGCATTGCCTAGCCTTGCGTTGTCGTGCATTAACCTTGCCTAGCCTCACCGTGCCTTGCCTTGCGTTACCCTTTCCTTGCCTTGCCGTGCATTTCCTAGCCGTGTGTTGTCGTGCCTTAGCCTTGTTACCCCTTGCCGTGCCGTTCCTTCCGTTACCCTTGCCTTCCCTTGCTTTCCCTTTCCTTCCTTGCATTCCGTTACTCCTTGCTTGCTTTCCGTGCATTGCCTAGCCTTGCGTTGGCTTTCCTTAGCCTTACCTCGCCTGACCGTGCTTTCCCATGCGTTACCCTTTCCTTGCCTTGCCGTGCATTGCCTAGCGTGCGTTGTCGTGCCTTAGCCTTGTTTCCCCTTGCCGTGCCGTTCCTTCCGTTACCCTTGCCTTCCCTTGCTTTCCCTTTCCTTCCTTGCATTCCGTTACTCCTTGCTTGCTTTCCGTGCATTGCCTAGCCTTGCGTTGGCTTTCCTTAGCCTTGCCTCGCCTGACCGTGCTTTCCCATGCGTTACCCTTTCCTTGCCTTCCCGTGCATTGCCTAGCGTGCGTTGTCGTGCCTTAGCCTTGTTTCCCCTTGCCGTGCCGTTCCTTCCGTTACACTTGCCTTTCTTTGCTTTCCCTTGCCTTCCTTACCTTCCGTTACTCTTTGCTTGCCTTCCGTGCATTGCCTAGCCTTGCGTTGTCGTGCCTTAGCCTTATCTCGCCTGACCGTGCCTTCCTTTGCTTTAAGCTTTACTTGCATTGTCGTGCATTGCCTAGCCTTGCGTTGTCGTGCATTAGCCTTGCCTAGCCTCACCGTGCCTTGCCTTGCGTTACCCTTTCCTTGCCTTGCCGTGCATTTCCTAGCCGTGTGTTGTCGTGCCTTAGCCTTGTTTCCCCTTGCCGTTGCGTGCCTTTTGTTACACTTGCCTTGCCTGGCTTTGCCTTGCCTTCCTTTCCTTCCGTTACTCTTTCCTTGCCTTGCCGTGCATTGCCAAGCCCTGCGTTGTCGTGCCATAGCCTTGTTTCCCCTTGCCGTGCCGTTCCTTCCGTTACACTTGCCTTTCTTTGCTTTCCCTTGCCTTCCTTACCTTCCGTTACTCTTTGCTTGCCTTCCGTGCATTGCCTAGCCTTGCGTTGTCGTGCCTTAGCCTTATCTCGCCTGACCGTGCCTTCCTTTGCTTTAAGCTTTCCTTGCATTGTCGTGCATTGCCTAGCCTTGCGTTGTCGTGCATTAGCCTTGCCTAGCCTCACCGTGCCTTGCCTTGCGTTACCCTTTCCTTGCCTTGCCGTGCATTGCCTAGCCGTGCGTTGTCGTGCCTTAGCCTTGATTCCCCTTGCCGTGGCGTGCCTTTTCTTACACTTGCCTTGCCTGGCTTTGCCTTGCCTTCCTTTCCTTCCGGTACTCTTTCCTTGCCTTGCCGTGCATTGCCTAGCCTTGCATTGTCGTGCCTTATCCTTGCCTCACCTGACCGTGCCTTCCCCTGCGTTACCCTTTCCTTGCCTTGCCGTGCATTGCCTAACCCTGCGTTGCCGTGCCTTAGCCTTGTTACCCCTTGCCGTGACGTTCCTTCCGTTACCCTTGCCTTCCCTTGCTTTCCCTTGCCTTCCTTGCGTTCCGTTACTCTTTGCTTGCTTTCCGTGCATTGCCTAGCCTTGCGTTGTCTTGCCTTAGCCTTGCATCGCCTGACCGTGCTTTCCCATGCGTTACCCTTTCCTTGCCTTGCCGTGCATTGCCTAGCCGTGCATTGTCGTGCCTTAGCCTTGTTTCCCCTTGCCGTGCCGTTCCTTCCGTTACCCTTGCCTTCCCTTGCTTTCCCTTTCCTTCCTTGCCTTCCGTTACTCCTTGCTTGCTTTCCGTGCATTGCCTAGCCTTGCGTTGGCTTGTGCCTTAGCCTTGCCTCGCCTGAACGTGCTTTCCCATGCGTTACCCTTTCCTTGCCTTGCCGTGCATTGCCTAGCGTGCGTTGTCGTGCCTTAGCCTTGTTTCCCCTTGCCGTGCCGTTCCTTCCGTTACACTTGCCTTTCTTTGCTTTCCCTTGCCTTCCTTACCTTCCGTTACTCTTTGCTTGCCTTCCGTGCATTGCCTAGCCTTGCGTTGTCGTGCCTTAGCCTTCTCTCGCCTGACCGTGCCTTCCTTTGCTTTAAGCTTTCCTTGCATTGTCGTGCATTGCCTAGCCTTGCGTTGTCGTGCATTAGCCTTGCCTAGCCTCACCGTGCCTTTCCTTGCGTTACCGTTTCCTTGCCTTGCCCTTGCATTGCCTAGCCGTGCCTTGTCGTGCCTTAGCCTTGTTTCCCCTTGCCGTGCCGTTCCTTCCGTTACACTTGCCTTTCTTTGCTTTCCCTTTCCTTCCTTACCTTCCGTTTCTCTTTGCTTGCCTTCCGTGCATTGCCTAGCCTTGGGTTGTCGTGCCTTAGCCTTGCCTCGCCTGACCGTGCTTTCCCATGCGTTACCCTTTCCTTGCCTTGCCGTGCATTGCCTAGCGTCCGTTGTCGTGCCTTAGCCTTGTTTCCCCTTGCCGTGCCGTTCCTTCCGTTACCATTGCCTTTCCTTGCTTTCCCTTGCCTTCCTTACCTTCCGTTACTCTTTGCTTGCCTTCCGTGCATTGCCTAGCCTTGCGTTGTCGTGCCTTAGCCTTATCTCGCCTGACCTTGCCTTCCTTTGCTTTAAGCTTTCCTTGCATTGTCGTGCATTGCCTAGCCTTGCGTTGTCGTGCATTAACCTTGCCTAGCCTCACCGTGCCTTGCCTTGCGTTACCCTTTCCTTGCCTTGCCGTGCATTTCCTAGCCGTGTGTTGTCGTGCCTTAGCCTTGTTACCCCTTGCCGTGCCGTTCCTTCCGTTACCCTTGCCTTCCCTTGCTTTCCCTTTCCTTCCTTGCATTCCGTTACTCCTTGCTTGCTTTCCGTGCATTGCCTAGCCTTGCGTTGGCTTTCCTTAGCCTTACCTCGCCTGACCGTGCTTTCCCATGCGTTACCCTTTTCCTTGCCTTGCCGTGCATTGCCTAGCGTGCGTTGTCGTGCCTTAGCCTTGTTTCCCCTTGCCGTGCCGTTCCTTCCGTTACCCTTGCCTTCCCTTGCTTTCCCTTTGCCTTCCTTGCATTCCGTTACTCTTTGCTTGCTTTCCGTGCATTGCCTAGCCTTGCGTTGGCTTTGCCTTAGCCTTGCCTCGCCTGACCGTGCTTTCCCATGCGTTACCCTTTCCTTGCCTTCCCGTGCATTGCCTAGCCGTGCGTTGTCGTGCCTTAGCCTTGTTTCCCCTTGCCGTGCCGTTCCTTCCGTTACACTTGCCTTTCTTTGCTTTCCCTTGCCTTCCTTACCTTCCGTTACTCTTTGCTTGCCTTCCGTGCATTGCCTAGCCTTGCGTTGTCGTGCCTTAGCCTTATCTCGCCTGACCGTGCCTTCCTTTGCTTTAAGCTTTCCTTGCATTGTCGTGCATTGCCTAGCCTTGCGTTGTCGTGCATTAGCCTTGCCTAGCCTCACCGTGCCTTGCCTTGCGTTACCCTTTCCTTGCCTTGCCGTGCATTGCCTAGCCGTGCGTTGTCGTGCCTTAGCCTTGTTTCCCCTTGCCGTTGCGTGCCTTTTGTTACACTTGCCTTGCCTTGCTATCTCTTGCCTTGCCTTACCTTCCGTTTCACATTCCTTTCCTTTCAGTGCATTGCCTAGCCCTGCGTTGTCGTGCCATAGCCTTGTCTCCCCTTGCCGTGCCGTTCCTTCCGTTACACTTGCCTTTCTTTGCTTTTCCTTGCCTTCCTTACCTTCCGTTACTCTTTGCTTGCCTTCCGTGCATTGCCTAGCCTTGCGTTGTCGTGCCTTAGCCTTATCTCGCCTGACCGTGCCTTCCTTTGGTTTAAGCTTTCCTTGCATTGCCGTGCATTGCCTAGCCTTGCATTGTCGTGCATTAGCCTTGCCTAGCCTCACCGTGCCTTTCCTTGCGTTACCGTTTGCTTGCCTTGCCGTGCATTGCCTAGCCGTGCGTTGTCGTGCCTTAGCCTTGATTCCCCTTGCCGTGGCGTGCCTTTTGTTACACTTGCCTTGCCTGGCTTTGCCTTGCCTTCCTTTCCTTCCGGTATTCTTTCCTTGTCTTGCCGTGCATTGCCTAGCCTTGCATTGTCGTGCCTTATCCTTGCCTCACCTGACCGTGCCTTCCCCTGCGTTACCCTTTCCTTGCCTTGCTGTGCATTGCCTAACCCTGCGTTGCCGTGCCTTAGCCTTGTTACCCCTTGCCGTGACGTTCCTTCCGTTACCCTTGCCTTCCCTTGCTTTCCCTTGCCTTCCTTGCGTTCCGTTTCTCTTTGCTTGCTTTCCGTGCATTGCCTAGCCTTGCGTTGTCATGCCTTAGCCTTGCATCGCCTGACCGTGCTTTCCCATGCGTTACCCTTTCCTTGCCTTGCCGTGCATTGCCTAGCCTTGCATTGTCGTGCCTTAGCCTTGTTTCCCCTTGCCGTGCCGTTCCTTCCGTTACACTTGCCTTTCCTTCCTTCCCCTGGCCTTCCTTACCTTCCGTTACTCTTTGCTTGCTTCCGTGCATTGCCTAGCCTTGCGTTGTTGTGCCTTAGCCTTGCCTCGCCTGAACGTGCTTTCCCATGCGTTACCCTTTCCTTGCCTTGCCGTGCATTGCCTAGCCGTGCGTTGCCGTGCCTTAGCCTTGCCTTGCCACGCCTTAGCCTTGCCTTGCCTTCCCTTCCGTTACCCTTGCCTTCCCTTGCTTTCCCTTTCCTTCCTTGCATTCCGTTACTCCTTGCTTGCTTTCCGTGCATTGCCTAGCCTTGCGTTGGCTTTCCTTAGCCTTGCCTCGCCTGACCGTGCTTTCCCATGCGTTACCCTTTCCTTGCCTTCCCGTGCATTGCCTAGCGTGCGTTGTCGTGCCTTAGCCTTGTTTCCCCTTGCCGTGCCGTTCCTTCCGTTACACTTGCCTTTCTTTGCTTTCCCTTGCCTTCCTTACCTTCCGTTACTCTTTGCTTGCCTTCCGTGCATTGCCTAGCCTTGCGTTGTCGTGCCTTAGCCTTATCTCGCCTGACCGTGCCTTCCTTTGCTTTAAGCTTTACTTGCATTGTCGTGCATTGCCTAGCCTTGCGTTGTCGTGCATTAGCCTTGCCTAGCCTCACCGTGCCTTGCCTTGCGTTACCCTTTCCTTGCCTTGCCGTGCATTTCCTAGCCGTGTGTTGTCGTGCCTTAGCCTTGTTTCCCCTTGCCGTTGCGTGCCTTTTGTTACACTTGCCTTGCCTGGCTTTGCCTTGCCTTCCTTTCCTTCCGTTACTCTTTCCTTGCCTTGCCGTGCATTGCCAAGCCCTGCGTTGTCGTGCCATAGCCTTGTTTCCCCTTGCCGTGCCGTTCCTTCCGTTACACTTGCCTTTATTTGCTTTCCCTTGCCTTCCTTACCTTCCGTTACTCTTTGCTTGCCTTCCGTGCATTGCCTAGCCTTGCGTTGTCGTGCCTTAGCCTTATCTCGCCTGACCGTGCCTTCCTTTGCTTTAAGCTTTCCTTGCATTGTCGTGCATTGCCTAGCCTTGCGTTGTCGTGCATTAGCCTTGCCTAGCCTCACCGTCCCTTGCCTTGCGTTACCCTTTCCTTGCCTTGCCGTGCATTGCCTAGCCGTGCGTTGTCGTGCCTTAGCCTTGATTCCCCTTGCCGTGGCGTGCCTTTTGTTACACTTGCCTTGCCTGGCTTTGCCTTGCCTTCCTTTCCTTCCGGTACTCTTTCCTTGTCTTGCCGTGCATTGCCTAGCCTTGCATTGTCGTGCCTTATCCTTGCCTCACCTGACCGTGCCTTCCCCTGCGTTACCCTTTCCTTGCCTTGCCGTGCATTGCCTAACCCTGCGTTGCCGTGCCTTAGCCTTGTTACCCCTTGCCGTGACGTTCCTTCCGTTACCCTTGCCTTCCCTTGCTTTCCCTTGCCTTCCTTGCGTTCCGTTTCTCTTTGCTTGCTTTCCGTGCATTGCCTAGCCTTGCGTTGTCATGCCTTAGCCTTGCATCGCCTGACCGTGCTTTCCCATGCGTCACCCTTTCCTTGCCTTGCCGTGCATTGCCTGGCCGTGCATTGTCATGCCTTAGCCTTGTTTCCCCTTGCCGTGCCGTTCCTTCCGTTACACTTGCCTTTCCTTCCTTCCCCTGGCCTTCCTTACCTTCCGTTGCTCTTTGCTTGCTTCCGTGCATTGCCTAGCCTTGCGTTGTTGTGCCTTAGCCTTGCCTCGCCTGAACGTGCTTTCCCATGCGTTACCCTTTCCTTGCCTTGCCGTGCATTGCCTAGCCTGCGTTGCCGTGCCTTAGCCTTGTTTCCCCTTGCCGTGCCGTTCCTTCCGTTACCCTTGCCTTCCCTTGCTTTCCCTTTCCTTCCTTGCATTCCGTTACTCCTTGCTTGCTTTCCGTGCATTGCCTAGCCTTGCGTTGGCTTTCCTTAGCCTTGCCTCGCCTGACCGTGCTTTCCCATGCGTTACCCTTTCCTTGCCTTCCCGTGCATTGCCTAGCGTGCGTTGTCGTGCCTTAGCCTTGTTTCCCCTTGCCGTGCCGTTCCTTCCGTTACACTTGCCTTTCTTTGCTTTCCCTTGCCTTCCTTACCTTCCGTTACTCTTTGCTTGCCTTCCGTGCATTGCCTAGCCTTGCGTTGTCGTGCCTTAGCCTTATCTCGCCTGACCGTGCCTTCCTTTGCTTTAAGCTTTCCTTGCATTGTCGTGCATTGCCTAGCCTTGCGTTGTCGTGCATTAGCCTTGCCTAGCCTCACCGTGCCTTGCCTTGCGTTACCCTTTCCTTGCCTTGCCGTGCATTTCCTAGCCCTGTGTTGTCGTGCCTTAGCCTTGTTTCCCCTTGCCGTTGCGTGCCTTTTGTTACACTTGCCTTGCCTGGCTTTGCCTTGCCTTCCTTTCCTTCCGTTACTCTTTCCTTGCCTTGCCGTGCATTGCCAAGCCCTGCGTTGTCGTGCCATAGCCTTGTTTCCCCTTGCCGTGCCGTTCCTTCCGTTACACTTGCCTTTCTTTGCTTTCCCTTGCCTTCCTTACCTTCCGTTGCTCTTTGCTTGCCTTCCGTGCATTGCCTAGCCTTGCGTTGTCGTGCCTTAGCCTTATCTCGCCTGACCGTGCCTTCCTTTGCTTTAAGCTTTCCTTGCATTGTCGTGCATTGCCTAGCCTTGCGTTGTCGTGCATTAGCCTTGCCTAGCCTCACCGTGCCTTGCTTTGCGTTACCCTTTCCTTGCCTTGCCGTGCATTGCCTAGCCGTGCGTTGTCGTGCCTTAGCCTTGATTCCCCTTGCCGTGGAGTGCCTTTTGTTACACTTGCCTTGCCTGGCTTTGCCTTGCCTTCCTTTCCTTCCGTTACTCTTTACTTGCCTTGCCGTGCATTGCCTAGCCTTGCATTGTCGTGCCTTATCCTTGCCTCACCTGACCGTGCCTTCCCCTGCGTTACCCTTTCCTTGCCTTGCCGTGCATTGCCTAGCCCTGCGTTGTCGTGCCTTAGCCTTCTTATACCTTGCCGTGCCGTTCCTTCCGTTACCCTTGCCTTCCCTTGCTTTCCCTTGCCTTCCTTGCGTTCAGTTACTCTATGCTTGCTTTCCGTGCATTGCCTAGCCTTCCGTTGTCATGCCTTAGCCTTGCCTCGCCTGACCGTGCTTTCCCATGCGTTACCCTTTCCTTGCCTTGCCGTGCATTGCCTAGCGTGCGTTGTCGTGCCTTAGCCTTGTTTCCCCTTGCCGTGCCGTTCCTTCCGTTACACTTGCCTTTCCTTGCTTTCCCTTGCCTTCCTTACCTTCCGTTACTCTTTGCTTAGCTTCCGTGCATTGCATAGCCTTCCGTTGTCGTGCCTTAGCCTTGCCTCGCCTGACCGTGCTTTCCCATGCGTTACCCTTTCCTTGCCTTGCCGTTCATTGCCTAGCGTTCGGTGTCGTGCCTTAGACTTGTTCCCCCTTGCCGTGCCGTTCCTTCCGTTACCCTTGCCTTTCCTTGCTTTTCCTTGCCTTCCTTACCTTCCGTTACTCTTTGCTTGCCTTCCCTGAATTGCCTAGCCTTGCGTTGTCGTGCCTTTGCCTTATCTCGCCTGACCTTGCCTTCCTTTGCTTTAAGCTTTCCTTGCATTGTCGTGCATTGCCTAGCCTTGCGTTTTCGTGCATTAGCCTTGTCTAGCCTCACCGTGCATTGCCTTGCGTTACCCTTTGCTTGCCTTGCCGTGCATTGCCTAGCCGTGCGTTGTCGTGCCTTAGCCTTGTTTCCCCTTGCCGTGCAGTTCCTTCCGTTACACTTGCCTTTCTTTGCTTTCCCTTGCCTTCCTTACCTTGCGTTACTCTTTGCTTGCCTTCCGTGCATTGCCTAGCCTTGCGTTGTCGTGCCTTAGCCTTGCCTCGCCTGAACGTGCTTTCCCATGCGTTACCCTTTCCTTGCCTTGCCATGCATTGCCCAGCCTGCGTTGCCGTGCCTTAGCCTTGTTTCCCCTTGCCGTGCAATTCCTTCCGTTACCCTTGCCTTTCCTTGCTTTTCCTTGCCTTGCTTACCTTCCGTTACTCTTTGCTTCCCTTCCCTGCATTGCCTAGCCTTGCGTTGTCGTGCCTTAGCCTTATCTCGCCTGACCGTGCCTTCCTTTGCTTTAAGCTTTCCTTGCATTGTCGTGCATTGCCTAGCCTTGCATTGTCGTGCTTTATCCTTGCCTCACCTGACCGTGCCTTCCCCTGCGTTACCCTTTCCTTGCCTTGCCGTGCATTGCCTAGCCCTGCGTTGCCGTGCCTTAGACTTGTTACCCCTTCCCGTGCCGTTCCTTCCGTTACCCTTGCCTTTCCTTGCTTTCCCTTGCCTTCCTTGCGTTCCGTTACTCTTTGCTTGCTTTCCGTGCATTGCCTAGCCTTGCGTTGTCATGCCTTAGCCTTGCATCGCCTGACCGTGCTTTCCCATGCGTTACCCTTTCCTTGCCTTTCCGTGCATTGCCTAGCCGTGCGTTGTCGTGCCTTAGCCTTGTTTCCTCTTGCCGTGCCGTTCCTTCCGTTACACTTGCCTTTCCTTCCTTTCCCTTGCCTTCCTTACCTTCCGTTACTCTTTGCTTGCCTTCCGTGCATTGCCTAGCCTTGCGTTGTCGTGCCTTAGCGTTGCCTCGCCTGACCGTGCTTTCAAATGCGTTACCCTTTCCTTGCCTTGCCGTTCATTGCCTAGCGTTCGGTGTCGTGCCTTAGACTTGTTTCCCCTTGCCGTGCCGTTCCTTCCGTTACCCTGGCCTTTCCTTCCTTTTCCTTGCCTTGCTTACCTTCCGTTACTCTTTGCTTGCCTTCCCTGAATTGCCTAGCCTTGCGTTGTCGTGCCTTAGCCTTATCTCGCCTGACCGTGCCTTCCTTTGCTTTAAGCTTTCCTTGCATTGTCTTGCATTGCCTAGCCTTGCGTTGTCGTGCATTAACCTTGCCTAGCCTCACCGTGCCTTGCCTTGCGTTACCCTTTCCTTGCCTTGCCGTGCATTTCCTAGCCGTGTGTTGTCGTGCCTTAGCCTTGTTACCCCTTGCCGTGCCGTTCCTTCCGTTACCCTTGCCTTCCCTTGCTTTCCCTTTCCTTCCTTGCATTCCGTTACTCCCTGCTTGCTTTCCGTGCATTGCCTAGCCTTGCGTTGGCTTTCCTTAGCCTTGCCTCGCCTGACCGAGCTTTCCCATGCGTTACCCTTTCCTTGCCTTGCCGTGCATTGCCTAGCGTGCGTTGTCATGCCTTAGCCTTGTTTCCCCTTGCCGTGCCGTTCCTTCCGTTACACTTGGCTTTCTTTGCTTTCCCTTGCCTTCCTTACCTTCCGTTACTCTTTGCTTGCCTTCCGTGCATTGCCTAGCCTTGCGTTGTCGTGCCTTAGCCTTATCTCGCCTGACCGTGCCTTCCTTTGCTTTAAGCTTTACTTGCATTGTCGTGCATTGCCTAGCCTTGCGTTGTCGTGCATTAGCCTTGCCTAGCCTCACCGTGCCTTGCCTTGCGTTACGCTTTCCTTGCCTTGCCGTGCATTTCCTAGCCGTGTGTTGTCGTGCCTTAGCCTTGTTTCCCCTTGCCGTTGCGTGCCTTTTGTTACACTTGCCTTGCCTGGCTTTGCCTTGCCTTCCTTTCCTTCCGTTACTCTTTCCTTGCCTTGCCGTGCATTGCCTAGCCGTGCGTTGTCGTGCCTTAGCCTTGTTACCCCTTGCCGTGCCGTTCCTTCCGTTACCCTTGCCTTCCCTTGCCTTCCCTTGCCTTCCTTGCGTTCCGTTACTCTTTGCTTGCTTTCCGTGCATTGCCTAGCCTTGCGTTGTCATGCCTTAGGCTTGCCTCGCTTGACCGTGCTTTCCCATGCGTTACCCTTTCCTTGCCTTGCCGTGCATTGCCTAGCGTGCGTTGTCGTGCCTTAGCCTTGTTTCCCCTTGCCGTGCCGTTCCTTCCGTTACACTTGCCTTTCTTTGCTTTCCCTTGCCTTCCTTACCTTCCGTTACTCTTTGCTTGCCTTCCGTGCATTGCCTAGCCTTGCGTTGTCGTGCCTTAGCCTTATCTCGCCTGACCGTGCCTTCCTTTGCTTTAAGCTTTCCTTGCATTGTCGTGCATTGCCTAGCCTTGCGTTGTCGTGCATTAGCCTTGCCTAGCCTCACCGTGCCTTGCCTTGCATTACCCTTTCCTTGCCTTGCCGTGCATTGCCTAGCCTTGCGTTGTCGTGCCTTAGCCTTATCTCGCCTGACCGTGCCTTCCTTTGCTTTAAGCTTTCCTTGCATTGTCGTGCATTGCCTAGCCTTGCGTTGTCGTGCATTAGCCTTGCCTAGCCTCACCGTGCCTTGCCTTGCGTTACCCTTTCCTTGCCTTGCCGTGCATTTCCTAGCCGTGTGTTGTCGTGCCTTAGCCTTGATTCCCCTTGCCGTGGCGTGCCTTTTGTTACACTTGCCTTGCCTGGCTTTGCCTTGCCTTCCGTTCCTTCCGTTACTCTTTACTTGCCTTGCCGTGCATTGCCTAGCCTTGCATTGTCGTGCCTTATCCTTGCCTCACCTGACCGTGCCTTCCCCTGCGTTACCCTTTCCTTGCCTTGCCGTGCATTGCCTAGCCCTGCGTTGCCGTGCCTTAGCCTTCTTACCCCTTGCCGTGCCGTTCCTTCCGTTACCCTTGCCTTCCCTTGCTTTCCCTTGACTTCCTTGCGTTCCGTTACTCTTTGCTTGCTTTCCGTGCATTGCCTAGCCTTGCGTTGTCATGCCTTAGGCTTGCCTCGCCTGACCGTGCTTTCCCATGCGTTACCCTTTCCTTGCCTTGCCGTGCATTGCCTAGCGTGCGTTGTCGTGCCTTAGCCTTGTTTCCCCTTGCCGTGCCGTTCCTTCCGTTACACTTGCCTTTCCGTGCTTTCCCTTGTCTTCCTTACCTTCCGTTACTCTTTGCTTGCCTTCCGTGCATTGCCTAGCCTTTCGTTGTCGTGCCTTAGCCTTGCCTCGCCTGACCGTGCTTTCCCATGCGTTACCCTTTCCTTGCCTTGCCGTTCATTGCCTAGCGTTCGGTGTCGTGCCTTAGACTTGTTCCCCCTTGCCGTGCCGTTCCTTCCGTTACCCTTGCCTTTCCTTGCTTTTCCTTGCCTTGCTTACCTTCCGTTACTCTTTGCTTCCCTTCCCTGCATTGCCTGGCCTTGCGTTGTCGTGCCTTAGCCTTATCTCGCCTGACCGTGCCTTCCTTTGCTTTAAGCTTTCCTTGCATTGTCGTGCATTGCCTAGCCTTGCGTTGTCGTGCATTAGCCTTGCCTAGCCTCACCGTGCCTTGCCTTGCGTTACCCTTTCCTTGCCTTGCCGTGCATTGCCTAGCCGTGCGTTGTCGTGCCTTAGCCTTGTTTCCCCTTGCCGTGGCGTGCCTTTTGTTACACTTGCCTTTCCTGGCTTTGACTTGCATTCCTTTCCTTCCGTTACTCTTTCCTTGCCTTGCCGTGCATTGCCTGGCCTTGCATTGTCGTGCCTTATCCTTGCCTCACCTGACCGTGCCTTCCCCTGCGTTACCCTTTCCTTGCCTTGCCGTGCATTGCCTAGCCCTGCGTTGTCGTGCCTTAGCCTTCTTACACCTTGCCGTGCCGTTCCTTCCGTTACCCTTGCCTTCCCTTGCTTTCCCTTGCCTTCCTTGCGTTCCGTTACTCTTTGCTTGCTTTCCGTGCATTGCCTAGCCTTGCGTTGGCTTTCCTTAGCCTTGCCTCGCCTGACCGTGCTTTCCCATGCGTTACCCTTTCCTTGCCTTGCCGTGCATTGCCTAGCGTGCGTTGTCGTGCCTTAGCCTTGTTTCCCCTTGCCGTTGCGTGCCTTTTGTTACACTTGCCTTGCCTGGCTTTGCCTTGCCTTCCTTTCCTTCCGTTACTCTTTCCTTGCCTTGCCGTGCATTGCCTAGCCCTGCGTTGTCGTGCCTTAGCCTTGTTACCCCTTGCCGTGCCGTTCCTTCCGTTACCCTTGCCTTCCCTTGCTTTCCCTTGCCTTCCTTGCGTTCCGTTACTCTTTGCTTGCTTTCCGTGCATTGCCTAGCCTTGCGTTGTCGTGCCTTAGCCTTATCTCGCCTGACCGTGCCTTTCTTTGCTTTAAGCTTTACTTGCATTGTCGTGCATTGCCTAGCCTTGCGTTGTCGTGCATTAGCCTTGCCTAGCCTCACCGTGCCTTGCCTTGCGTTACTCTTTCCTTGCCTTGCCGTGCATTGCCTAGCCTTGCATTGTCGTGCCTTATCCTTGCCTCACCTGACCGTGCCTTCCCCTGCGTTACCCTTTCCTTGCCTTGCCGTGCATTGCCTAGCCGTGCGTTGTCGTGCCTTAGCCTTGATTCCCATTGCCGTGGCGTGCCTTTTGTTACACTTGCCTTGCCTGGCTTTGCCTTGCCTTCCTTTCCTTCCGGTATTCTTTCCTTGTCTTGCCGTGCATTGCCTAGCCTTGCATTGTCGTGCCTTATCCTTGCCTCACCTGACCGTGCCTTCCCCTGCGTTACCCTTTCCTTGCCTTGCCGTGCATTGCCTAACCCTGCGTTGCCGTGCCTTAGCCTTGTTACCCGTTGCCGTGACATCCCTTCCGTTACCCTTGCCTTCCCTTGCTTTCCCTTGCCTTCCTTGCGTTCCGTTACTCTTTGCTTGCTTTCCGTGCATTGCCTAGCCTTGCGTTGTCATGCCTTAGCCTTGCATCGCCTGACCGTGCTTTCCCATGCGTTACCCTTTCCTTGCCTTGCCGTGCATTGCCTGGCCGTGCATTGTCGTGCCTTAGCCTTGTTTCCCCTTGCCGTGCCGTTCCTTCCGTTACACTTGCCTTTCCTTCCTTTCCCTTGCCTTCCTTACCTTCCGTTACTCTTTGCTTCCTTCCGTGCATTGCCTAGCCTTGCGTTGTTGTACCTTAGCCTTGCCTCGCCTGAACGTGCTTTCCCATGCGTTACCCTTTCCTTGCCTTGCCGTGCATTGCCTAGCGTGCGTTGTCGTGCCTTAGCCTTGTTTCCCCTTGCCGTGCCGTTCCTTCCGTTACCATTGCCTTTCCTTGCTTTCCCTTGCCTTCCTTACCTTCCGTTACTCTTTGCTTGCCTTCCGTGCATTGCCTAGCCTTGCGTTGTCGTGCCTTAGCCTTATCTCGCCTGACCTTGCCTTCCTTTGCTTTAAGCTTTCCTTGCATTTTCGTGCATTGCCTAGCCTTGCGTTGTCGTGCATTAACCTTGCCTAGCCTCACCGTGCCTTGCCTTGCGTTACCCTTTCCTTGCCTTGCCGTGCATTTCCTAGCCGTGTGTTGTCGTGCCTTAGCCTTGTTACCCCTTGCCGTGCCGTTCCTTCCGTTACCCTTGCCTTCCCTTGCTTTCCCTTTCCTTCCTTGCATTCCGTTACTCCTTGCTTGCTTTCCGTGCATTGCCTAGCCTTGCGTTGGCTTTCCTTAGCCTTACCTCGCCTGACCGTGCTTTCCCATGCGTTACCCTTTCCTTGCCTTGCCGTGCATTGCCTAGCGTGCGTTGTCGTGCCTTAGCCTTGTTTCCCCTTGCCGTGCCGTTCCTTCCGTTACACTTGCCTTTCTTTGCTTTCCCTTGCCTTCCTTACCTTCCGTTACTCTTTGCTTGCCTTCCGTGCATTGCCTAGCCTTGCGTTGTCGTGCCTTAGCCTTATCTCGCCTGACCGTGCCTTCCTTTGCTTTAAGCTTTAATTGCATTGTCGTGCATTGCCTAGCCTTGCGTTGTCGTGCATTAGCCTTGCCTAGCCTCACCGTGCCTTGCCTTGCGTTACCCTTTCCTTGCCTTGCCGTGCATTTCCTAGCCGTGTGTTGTCGTGCCTTAGCCTTGTTTCCCCTTGCCGTTGCGGGCCTTTTGTTACACTTGCCTTGCCTGGCTTTGCCTTGCCTTCCTTTCCTTCCGTTACTCTTTCCTTGCCTTGCCGTGCATTGCCAAGCCCTGCGTTGTCGTGCCATAGCCTTGTTTCCCCTTGCCGTGCCGTTCCTTCCATTACACTTGCCTTTCTTTGCTTTCCCTTGCCTTCCTTACCTTCCGTTACTCTTTGCTTGCCTTCCGTGCATTGCCTAGCCTTCCGTTGTCGTGCCTTAGCCTTATCTCGCCTGACCGTGCCTTCCTTTGCTTTAAGCTTTCCTTGCATTGTCGTGCATTGCCTAGCCTTGCGTTGTCGTGCATTAGCCTTGCCTAGCCTCACCGTGCCTTGCCTTGCGTTACCCTTTCCTTGCCTTGCCGTGCATTGCCTAGCCGTGCGTTGTCGTGCCTTAGCCTTGATTCCCCTTGCCGTGGCGTGCCTTTTGTTACACTTGCCTTGCCTGGCTTTGCCTTGCCTTCCTTTCCTTCCGGTATTCTTTGCTTGTCTTGCCGTGCATTGCCTAGCCTTGCATTGTCGTGCCTAATCCTTGCCTCACCTGACCGTGCCTTCCCCTGCGTTACCCTTTCCTTGCCTTGCCGTGCATTGCCTAACCCTGCGTTGCCGTGCCTTAGCCTTGTTACCCCTTGCCGTGACTTTCCTTCCGTTACCCTTGCCTTCCCTTGCTTTCCCTTGCCTTCCTTGCGTTCCGTTACTCTTTGCTTGCTTTCCGTGCATTGCCTAGCCTTGCGTTGTCATGCCTTAGCCTTGCATCGCCTGACCGTGCTTTCCCATGCGTTACCCTTTCCTTGCCTTGCCGTGCATTGCCTGGCCGTGCATTGTCGTGCCTTAGCCTTGTTTCCCCTTGCCGTGCCGTTCCTTCCGTTACACTTGCCTTTCCTTCCTTTCCCTTGCCTTCCTTACCTTCCGTTACTCTTTGCTTGCTTCCGTGCATTGCCTAGCCTTGCGTTGTTGTGCCTTAGCCTTGCCTCGCCTGAACGTGCTTTCCCATGCGTTACCCTTTCCTTGCCTTGCCGTGCATTGCCTAGCCTACGTTGCCGTGCCTTAGCCTTGTTTCCCCTTGCCGTGCCGTTCCTTCCGTTACCCTGGCCTTTCCTTCCTTTCCTTGCCTTGCTTACCTTCCGTTACTCTTTACTTGCCTTCCCTGAATTTCCTAGCCATGCGTTGTCGTGCCTTAGCCTTATCTCGCCTGACCTTGCCTTCCTTTGCTTTAAGCTTTCCTTGCATTGTCGTGCATCGCCTAGCCATGCGTTTTCGTGCATTAGCCTTGCCTAGCCTCACCGTGCCTTTCCTTGCGTTACCGTTTGCTTGCCTTGCCGTGCATTGCCTAGCCGTGCCTTGTCGTGCCTTAGCCTTGTTTCCCCTTGCCGTGCCGTTCCTTCCGTTACACTTGCCTTTCTTTGCTTTCCCTTTCCTTCCTTACCTTCCGTTTCTCTTTGCTTGCCTTCCGTGCATTGCCTAGCCTTGGGTTGTCGTGCCTTAGCCTTGCCTCGCCTGACCGTGCTTTCCCATGCGTTACCCTTTCCTTGCCTTGCCGTGCATTGCCTAGCGTGCGTTGTCGTGCCTTAGCCTTGTTTCCCCTTGCCGTGCCGTTCCTTCCGTTACCATTGCCTTTCCTTGCTTTCCCTTGCCTTCCTTACCTTCCGTTACTCTTTGCTTGCCTTCCGTGCATTGCCTAGCCTTGCGTTGTCGTGCCTTAGCCTTATCTCGCCTGACCTTGCCTTCCTTTGCTTTAAGCTTTCCTTGCATTGTCGTGCATTGCCTAGCCTTGCGTTGTCGTGCATTAACCTTGCCTAGCCTCACCGTGCCTTGCCTTGCGTTACCCTTTCCTTGCCTTGCCGTGCATTTCCCAGCCGTGTGTTGTCGTGCCTTAGCCTTGTTACCCCTTGCCGTGCCGTTCCTTCCGTTACCCTTGCCTTCCCTTGCTTTCCCTTTCCTTCCTTGCATTCCGTTACTCCTTGCTTGCTTTCCGTGCATTGCCTAGCCTTGCGTTGGCTTTCCTTAGCCTTACCTCGCCTGACCGTGCTTTCCCATGCGTTACCCTTTCCTTGCCTTGCCGTGCATTGCCTAGCGTGCGTTGTCGTGCCTTAGCCTTGTTTCCCCTTGCCGTGCCGTTCCTTCCGTTACCCTTGCCTTCCCTTGCTTTCCCTTTCCTTCCTTGCATTCCGTTACTCCTTGCTTGCTTTCCGTGCATTGCCTAGCCTTGCGTTGGCTTTCCTTAGCCTTGCCTCGCCTGACCGTGCTTTCCCATGCGTTACCCTTTCCTTGCCTTCCCGTGCATTGCCTAGCGTGCGTTGTCGTGCCTTAGCCTTGTTTCCCCTTGCCGTGCCGTTCCTTCCGTTACACTTGCCTTTCTTTGCTTTCCCTTGCCTTCCTTACCTTCCGTTACTCTTTGCTTGCCTTCCGTGCATTGCCTAGCCTTGCGTTGTCGTGCCTTAGCCTTATCTCGCCTGACCGTGCCTTCCTTTGCTTTAAGCTTTACTTGCATTGTCGTGCATTGCCTAGCCTTGCGTTGTCGTGCATTAGCCTTGCCTAGCCTCACCGTGCCTTGCCTTGCGTTACCCTTTCCTTGCCTTGCCGTGCATTTCCTAGCCGTGTGTTGTCGTGCCTTAGCCTTGTTTCCCCTTGCCGTTGCGTGCCTTTTGTTACACTTGCCTTGCCTGGCTTTGCCTTGCCTTCCTTTCCTTCCGTTACTCTTTCCTTGCCTTGCCGTGCATTGCCAAGCCCTGCGTTGTCGTGCCATAGCCTTGTTTCCCCTTGCCGTGCCGTTCCTTCCGTTACACTTGCCTTTCTTTGCTTTCCCTTGCCTTCCTTACCTTCCGTTACTCTTTGCTTGCCTTCCGTGCATTGCCTAGCCTTGCGTTGTCGTGCCTTAGCCTTATCTCGCCTGACCGTGCCTTCCTTTGCTTTAAGCTTTCCTTGCATTGTCGTGCATTGCCTAGCCTTGCGTTGTCGTGCATTAGCCTTGCCTAGCCTCACCGTGCCTTGCCTTGCGTTACCCTTTCCTTGCCTTGCCGTGCATTGCCTAGCCGTGCGTTGTCGTGCCTTAGCCTTGATTCCCCTTGCCGTGGCGTGCCTTTTGTTACACTTGCCTTGCCTGGCTTTGCCTTGCCTTCCTTTCCTTCCGGTATTCTTTGCTTGTCTTGCCGTGCATTGCCTAGCCTTGCATTGTCGTGCCTTATCCTTGCCTCACCTGACCGTGCCTTCCCCTGCGTTACCCTTTCCTTGCCTTGCCGTGCATTGCCTAACCCTGCGTTGCCGTGCCTTAGCCTTGTTACCCCTTGCCGTGACTTTCCTTCCGTTACCCTTGCCTTCCCTTGCTTTCCCTTGCCTTCCTTGCGTTCCGTTACTCTTTGCTTGCTTTCCGTGCATTGCCTAGCCTTGCGTTGTCATGCCTTAGCCTTGCATCGCCTGACCGTGCTTTCCCATGCGTTACCCTTTCCTTGCCTTGCCGTGCATTGCCTGGCCGTGCATTGTCGTGCCTTAGCCTTGTTTCCCCTTGCCGTGCCGTTCCTTCCGTTACACTTGCCTTTCCTTCCTTTCCCTTGCCTTCCTTACCTTCCGTTACTCTTTGCTTGCTTCCGTGCATTGCCTAGCCTTGCGTTGTTGTGCCTTAGCCTTGCCTCGCCTGAACGTGCTTTCCCATGCGTTACCCTTTCCTTGCCTTGCCGTGCATTGCCTAGCCTGCGTTGCCGTGCCTTAGCCTTGTTTCCCCTTGCCGTGCCGTTCCTTCCGTTACCCTGGCCTTTCCTTCCTTTTCCTTGCCTTGCTTACCTTCCGTTACTCTTTCCTTGCCTTCCCTGAATTTCCTAGCCATGCGTTGTCGTGCCTTAGCCTTCTCTCGCCTGACCTTGCCTTCCTTTGCTTTAAGCTTTCCTTGCATTGTCGTGCATCGCCTAGCCATGCGTTTTCGTGCATTAGCCTTGCCTAGCCTCACCGTGCCTTTCCTTGCGTTACCGTTTGCTTGCCTTGCCCTTGCATTGCCTAGCCGTGCCTTGTCGTGCCTTAGCCTTGTTTCCCCTTGCCGTGCCGTTCCTTCCGTTACACTTGCCTTTCTTTGCTTTCCCTTTCCTTCCTTACCTTCCGTTTCTCTTTGCTTGCCTTCCGTGCATTGCCTAGCCTTGGGTAGTCGTGCCTTAGCCTTGCCTCGCCTGACCGTGCTTTCCCATGCGTTACCCTTTCCTTGCCTTGCCGTGCATTGCCTAGCGTCCGTTGTCGTGCCTTAGCCTTGTTTCCCCTTGCCGTGCCGTTCCTTCCGTTACCATTGCCTTTCCTTGCTTTCCCTTGCCTTCCTTACCTTCCGTTACTCTTTGCTTGCCTTCCGTGCATTGCCTAGCCTTGCGTTGTCGTGCCTTAGCCTTATCTCGCCTGACCTTGCCTTCCTTTGCTTTAAGCTTTCCTTGCATTGTCGTGCATTGCCTAGCATTGCGTTGTCGTGCATTAACCTTGCCTAGCCTCACCGTGCCTTGCCTTGCGTTACCCTTTCCTTGCCTTGCCGTGCATTTCCTAGCCGTGTGTTGTCGTGCCTTAGCCTTGTTACCCCTTGCCGTGCCGTTCCTTCCGTTACCCTTGCCTTCCCTTGCTTTCCATTTCCTTCCTTGCATTCCGTTACTCCTTGCTTGCTTTCCGTGCATTGCCTAGCCTTGCGTTGGCTTTCCTTAGCCTTACCTCGCCTGACCGTGCTTTCCCATGCGTTACCCTTTCCTTGCCTTGCCGTGCATTGCCTAGCGTGCGTTGTCGTGCGTTAGCCTTGTTTCCCCTTGCCGTGCCGTTCCTTCCGTTACCCTTGCCTTCCCTTGCTTTCCCTTTCCTT
Organism: Macrotis lagotis; assembly: GCF_037893015.1. Classification (NCBI taxonomy): domain Eukaryota; kingdom Metazoa; phylum Chordata; class Mammalia; order Peramelemorphia; family Peramelidae; genus Macrotis; species Macrotis lagotis. Next base: position 70,392 of record NW_027421932.1, read on the forward strand.
CCTTGCATTCCGTTACTCCTTGCTTGCTTTCCGTGCATTGCCTAGCCTTGCGTTGGCTTTCCTTAGCCTTGCCTCGCCTGACCGTGCTTTCCCATGCGTTACCCTTTCCTTGCCTTCCCGTGCATTGCCTAGCGTGCGTTGTCGTGCCTTAGCCTTGTTTCCCCTTGCCGTGCCGTTCCTTCCGTTACACTTGCCTTTCTTTGCTTTCCCTTGCCTTCCTTACCTTCCGTTACTCTTTGCTTGCCTTCCGTGCATTGCCTAGCCTTGCGTTGTCGTGCCTTAGCCTTATCTCGCCTGACCGTGCCTTCCTTTGCTTTAAGCTTTACTTGCATTGTCGTGCATTGCCTAGCCTTGCGTTGTCGTGCATTTGCCTTGCCTAGCCTCACCGTGCCTTGCCTTGCGTTACCCTTTCCTTGCCTTGCCGTGCATTTCCTAGCCGTGTGTTGTCGTGCCTTAACCTTGTTTCCCCTTGCCGTTGCGTGCCTTTTGTTACACTTGCCTTGCCTGGCTTTGCCTTGCCTTCCTTTCCTTCCGTTACTCTTTCCTTGCCTTGCCGTGCATTGCCTAGCCCTGCGTTGTCGTGCCATAGCCTTGTTTCCCCTTGCCGTGCCGTTCCTTCCGTTACACTTGCCTTTCTTTGCTTTTCCTTGCCTTCCTTACCTTCCGTTACTCTTTGCTTGCCTTCCGTGCATTGCCTCTCCTTGCGTTGTCGTGCCTTAGCCTTATCTCGCCTGACCGTGCCTTCCTTTGCTTTAAGCTTTCCTTGCATTGTCGTGCATTGCCTAGCCTTGCGTTGTCGTGCATTAGCCTTGCCTAGCCTCACCGTGCCTTGCCTTGCGTTACCCTTTCCTTGCCTTGCCGTGCATTGCCTAGCCGTGCGTTGTCGTGCCTTAGCCTTGATTCCCCTTGCCGTGGCGGGGCTTTTGTTACACTTGCCTTGCCTGGCTTTGCCTTGCCTTCCTTTCCTTCCGGTATTCTTTCCTTGTCTTGCCGTGCATTGCCTAGCCTTGCATTGTCGTGCCTTATCCTTGCCTCACCTGACCGTGCCTTCCCCTGCGTTACCCTTTCCTTGCCTTGCCGTGCATTGCCTAACCCTGCGTTGCCGTGCCTTAGCCTTGTTACCCCTTGCCGTGACGTTCCTTCCGTTACCCTTGCCTTCCCTTGCTTTCCCTTGCCTTCCTTGCGTTCCGTTTCTCTTTGCTTGCTTTCCGTGCATTGCCTAGCCTTGCGTTGTCATGCCTTAGCCTTGCATCGCCTGACCGTGCTTTCCCATGCGTTACCCTTTCCTTGCCTTGCCGTGCATTGCCTGGCCGTGCATTGTCGTGTCTTAGCCTTGTTTCCCCTTGCCGTGCCGTTCCTTCCGTTACACTTGCCTTTCCTTCCTTCCCCTGGCCTTCCTTACCTTCCGTTACTCTTTGCTTGCTTCCGTGCATTGCCTAGCCTTGCGTTGTTGTGCCTTAGCCTTGCCTCGCCTTAACGTGCTTTCCCATGCGTTACCCTTTCCTTGCCTTGCCGTGCATTGCCTAGCCTGCGTTGCCGTGCCTTAGGCTTGTTTCCCCTTGCCGTGCCGTTCCTTCCGTTACCATTGCCTTTCCTTGCTTTCCCTTGCCTTCCTTACCTTCCCTTACTCTTTGCTTGCCTTCCGTGCATTGCCTAGCCTTGCGTTGTCGTGCCTTAGCCTTATCTCGCCTGACCTTGCCTTCCTTTGCTTTAAGCTTTCCTTGCATTGTCGTGCATTGCCTAGCCTTGCGTTGTCGTGCATTAACCTTGCCTAGCCTCACCGTGCCTTGCCTTGCGTTACCCTTTCCTTGCCTTGCCGTGCATTTCCTAGCCGTGTGTTGTCGTGCCTTAGCCTTGTTACCCCTTGCCGTGCCGTTCCTTCCGTTACCCTTGCCTTCCCTTGCTTTCCCTTTCCTTCCTTGCATTCCGTTACTCCTTGCTTGCTTTCCGTGCATTGCCTAGCCTTGCGTTGGCTTTCCTTAGCCTTACCTCGCCTGACCGTGCTTTCCCATGCGTTACCCTTTCCTTGCCTTGCCGTGCATTGCCTAGCGTGCGTTGTCGTGCCTTAGCCTTGTTTCCCCTTGCCGTGCCGTTCCTTCCGTTACCCTTGCCTTCCCATGCTTTCCCTTTCCTTCCTTGCATTCCGTTACTCCTTGCTTGCTTTCCGTGCATTGCCTAGCCTTGCGTTGGCTTTCCTTAGCCTTGCCTCGCCTGACCGTGCTTTCCCATGCGTTACCCTTTCCTTGCCTTCCCGTGCATTGCCTAGCGTGCGTTGTCGTGCCTTAGCCTTGTTTCCCCTTGCCGTGCCGTTCCTTCCGTTACACTTGCCTTTCTTTGCTTTCCCTTGCCTTCCTTACCTTCCGTTACTCTTTGCTTGCCTTCCGTGCATTGCCTAGCCTTGCGTTGTCGTGCCTTAGCCTTATCTCGCCTGACCGTGCCTTCCTTTGCTTTAAGCTTTCCTTGCATTGTCGTGCATTGCCTAGCCTTGCGTTGTCGTGCATTAGCCTTGCCTAGCCTCACCGTCCCTTGCCTTGCGTTACCCTTTCCTTGCCTTGCCGTGCATTGCCTACCCGTGCGTTGTCGTGCCTTAGCCTTGATTCCCCTTGCCGTGGCGTGCCTTTTGTTACACTTGCCTTGCCTGGCTTTGCTTTGCCTTCCTTTCCTTCCGGTACTCTTTCCTTGCCTTGACGTGCATTGCCTAGCCTTGCATTGTCGTGCCTTATCCTTGCCTCACCTGACCGTGCCTTCCCCTGCGTTACCCTTTCCTTGCCTTGCCGTGCATTGCCTAGCCCTGCGTTGTCGTGCCTTAGCCTTGTTTCCCCTTGCCGTTGCGTGCCTTTTGTTACACTTGCCTTGCCTGGCTTTTCCTTGCCTTCCTTTCCTTCCGTTACTCTTTCCTTGCCTTGCCGTGCATTGCCAAGCCCTGCGTTGTCGTGCCATAGCCTTGTTTCCCCTTGCCGTGCCGTTCCTTCCGTTACACTTGCCTTTCTTTGCTTTCCCTTGCCTTCCTTACCTTCCGTTACTCTTTGCTTGCCTTCCGTGCATTGCCTAGCCTTGCGTTGCCGTGCCTTAGCGTTATCTCGCCTGACCGTGCCTTCCTTTGCTTTAAGCTTTCCTTGCATTGTCGTGCATTGCCTAGCCTTGCGTTGTCGTGCATTAGCCTTGCCTAGCCTCACCGTGCCTTGCCTTGCGTTACCCTTTCCTTGCCTTGCCGTGCATTGCCTAGCCGTGCGTTGTCGTGCCTTAGCCTTGATTCCCCTTGCCGTGGCGTGCCTTTTGTTACACTTGCCTTGCCTGGCTTTTCCTTGCCTTCCTTTCCTTCCGTTACTCTTTCCTTGCCTTGCCGTGCATTGCCTAGCCCTGCGTTGTCGTGCCATAGCCTTGTTTCCCCTTGCCGTGCCGTTCCTTCCGTTACACTTGCCTTTCTTTGCTTTTCCTTGCCTTCCTTACCTTCCGTTACTCTTTGCTTGCCTTCCGTGCATTGCCTAGCCTTGCGTTGTCGTGCCTTAGCCTTATCTCGCCTGACCGTGCCTTCCTTTGGTTTAAGCTTTCCTTGCATTGTCGTGCATTGCCTAGCCTTGCGTTGTCGTGCATTAGCCTTGCCTAGCCTCACCGTGCCTTGCCTTGCGTTACCCTTTCCTTGCCTTGCCGTGCATTGCCTAGCCGTGCGTTGTCGTGCCTTAGCCTTGATTCCCCTTGCCGTGGCGTGCCTTTTGTTACACTTGCCTTGCCTGGCTTTGCCTTGCCTTCCTTTCCTTCCGGTATTCTTTCCTTGTCTTGCCGTGCATTGCCTAGCCTTGCATTGTCGTGCCTTATCCTTGCCTCACCTGACCGTGCCTTCCCCTGCGTTACCCTTTCCTTGCCTTGCCGTGCATTGCCTAACCCTGCGTTGCCGTGCCTTAGCCTTGTTACCCCTTGCCGTGACGTTCCTTCCGTTACCCTTGCCTTCCCTTGCTTTCCCTTGCCTTCCTTGCGTTCCGTTTCTCTTTGCTTGCTTTCCGTGCATTGCCTAGCCTTGCGTTGTCATGCCTTAGCCTTGCATCGCCTGACCGTGCTTTCCCATGCGTTACCCTTTCCTTGCCTTGCCGTGCATTGCCTGGCCGTGCATTGTCGTGCCTTAGCCTTGTTTCCCCTTGCCGTGCCGTTCCTTCCGTTACACTTGCCTTTCCTTCCTTCCCCTGGCCTTCCTTACCTTCCGTTACTCTTTGCTTGCTTCCGTGCATTGCCTAGCCTTGCGTTGTTGTGCCTTAGCCTTGCCTCGCCTGAACGTGCTTTCCCATGCGTTACGCTTTCCTTGCCTTGCCGTGCATTGCCTAGCCTGCGTTGCCGTGCCTTAGCCTTGTTTCCCCTTGCCGTGCCGTTCCTTCCGTTACCCTTGCCTTCCCTTGCTTTCCCTTTCCTTCCTTGCATTCCGTTACTCCTTGCTTGCTTTCCGTGCATTGCCTAGCCTTGCGTTGGCTTTCCTTAACCTTGCCTCGCCTGACCGTGCTTTCCCATGCGTTACCCTTTCCTTGCCTTCCCGTGCATTGCCTAGCGTGCGTTGTCGTGCCTTAGCCTTGTTTCCCCTTGCCGTGCCGTTCCTTCCGTTACACTTGCCTTTCTTTGCTTTCCCTTGCCTTCCTTACCTTCCGTTATTCTTTGCTTGCCTTCCGTGCATTGCCTAGCCTTGCGTTGTCGTGCCTTAGCCTTATCTCGCCTGACCGTGCCTTCCTTTGCTTTAAGCTTTACTTGCATTGTCGTGCATTGCCTAGCCTTGCGTTGTCGTGCATTAGCCTTGCCTAGCCTCACCGTGCCTTGCCTTGCGTTACCCTTTCCTTGCCTTGCCGTGCATTTCCTAGCCGTGTGTTGTCGTGCCTTAGCCTTGTTTCCCCTTGCCGTTGCGTGCCTTTTGTTACACTTGCCTTGCCTGGCTTTGCCTTGCCTTCCTTTCCTTCCGTTACTCTTTCCTTGCCTTGCCGTGCATTGCCAAGCCCTGCGTTGTCGTGCCATAGCCTTGTTTCCCCTTGCCGTGCCGTTCCTTCCGTTACACTTGCCTTTATTTGCTTTCCCTTGCCTTCCTTACCTTCCGTTACTCTTTGCTTGCCTTCCGTGCATTGCCTAGCCTTGCGTTGTCGTGCCTTAGCCTTATCTCGCCTGACCGTGCCTTCCTTTGCTTTAAGCTTTCCTTGCATTGTCGTGCATTGCCTAGCCTTGCGTTGTCGTGCATTAGCCTTGCCTAGCCTCACCGTCCCTTGCCTTGCGTTACCCTTTCCTTGCCTTGCCGTGCATTGCCTAGCCGTGCGTTGTCGTGCCTTAGCCTTGATTCCCCTTGCCGTGGCGTGCCTTTTGTTACACTTGCCTTGCCTGGCTTCGCCTTGCCTTCCTTTCCTTCCGGTACTCTTTCCTTGTCTTGCCGTGCATTGCCTAGCCTTGCATTGTCGTGCCTTATCCTTGCCTCACCTGACCGTGCCTTCCCCTGCGTTACCCTTTCCTTGCCTTGCCGTGCATTGCCTAACCCTGCGTTGCCGTGCCTTAGCCTTGTTACCCCTTGCCGTGACGTTCCTTCCGTTACCCTTGCCTTCCCTTGCTTTCCCTTGCCTTCCTTGCGTTCCGTTTCTCTTTGCTTGCTTTCCGTGCATTGCCTAGCCTTGCGTTGTCATGCCTTAGCCTTGCATCGCCTGACCGTGCTTTCCCATGCGTTACCCTTTCCTTGCCTTGCCGTGCATTGCCTGGCCGTGCATTGTCATGCCTTAGCCTTGTTTCCCCTTGCCGTGCCGTTCCTTCCGTTACACTTGCCTTTCCTTCCTTCCCCTGGCCTTCCTTACCTTCCGTTACTCTTTGCTTGCTTTCCGTGCATTGCCTAGCCTTGCGTTGTCATGCCTTAGCCTTGCTTCGCCTGAGCGTGCTTTCCCATGCGTTACCCTTTCCTTGCCTTGCCGTGCATTGCCTAGCCTGCGTTGCCGTGCCTTAGCCTTGTTTCCCCTTGCCGTGCCGTTCCTTCCGTTACCCTTGCCTTCCCTTGCTTTCCCTTTCCTTCCTTGCATTCCGTTACTCCTTGCTTGCTTTCCGTGCATTGCCTAGCCTTGCGTTGGCTTTCCTTAGCCTTGCCTCGCCTGACCGTGCTTTCCCATGCGTTACCCTTTCCTTGCCTTCCCGTGCATTGCCTAGCGTGCGTTGTCGTGCCTTAGCCTTGTTTCCCCTTGCCGTGCCGTTCCTTCCGTTACACTTGCCTTTCTTTGCTTTCCCTTGCCTTCCTTACCTTCCGTTACTCTTTGCTTGCCTTCCGTGCATTGCCTGGCCTTGCGTTGTCGTGCCTTAGCCTTATCTCGCCTGACCGTGCCTTCCTTTGCTTTAAGCTTTCCTTGCATTGTCGTGCATTGCCTAGCCTTGCGTTGTCGTGCATTAGCCTTGCCTAGCCTCACCGTGCCTTGCCTTGCGTTACCCTTTCCTTGCCTTGCCGTGCATTTCCTAGCCCTGTGTTGTCGTGCCTTAGCCTTGTTTCCCCTTGCCGTTGCGTGCCTTTTGTTACACTTGCCTTGCCTGGCTTTGCCTTGCCTTCCTTTCCTTCCGTTACTCTTTCCTTGCCTTGCCGTGCATTGCCAAGCCCTGCGTTGTCGTGCCATAGCCTTGTTTCCCCTTGCCGTGCCGTTCCTTCCGTTACACTTGCCTTTCTTTGCTTTCCCTTGCCTTCCTTACCTTCCGTTACTCTTTGCTTGCCTTCCGTGCATTGCCTAGCCTTGCGTTGTCGTGCCTTAGCCTTATCTCGCCTGACCGTGCCTTCCTTTGCTTTAAGCTTTCCTTGCATTGTCGTGCATTGCCTAGCCTTGCGTTGTCGTGCATTAGCCTTGCCTAGCCTCACCGTCCCTTGCCTTGCGTTACCCTTTCCTTGCCTTGCCGTGCATTGCCTAGCCGTGCGTTGTCGTGCCTTAGCCTTGATTCCCCTTGCCGTGGCGTGCCTTTTGTTACACTTGCCTTGCCTGGCTTTGCTTTGCCTTCCTTTCCTTCCGGTACTCTTTCCTTGCCTTGACGTGCATTGCCTAGCCTTGCGTTGTCGTGCCTTAGCCTTGCCTCACCTGACCGTGCCTTCCCCTGCGTTACCCTTTCCTTGCCTTGCCGTGCATTGCCTAGCCGTGCGTTGTCGTGCCTTAGCCTTCTTACCCCTTGCCGTGCCGTTCCTTCCGTTACCCTTGACTTCCCTTGCTTTCCCTTGGCTTCCTTGCGTTCCGTTACTCTTTGCTTGCTTTCCGTGCATTGCCTAGCCTTGCGTTGGCTTTCCTTAGCCTTACCTCGCCTGACCGTGCTTTCCCATGCGTTACCCTTTCCTTGCCTTGCCGTGCATTGCCTAGCGTGCGTTGTCGTGCCTTAGCCTTGTTTCCCCTTGCCGTGCCGTTCCTTCCGTTACACTTGCCTTTCTTTGCTTTCCCTTTCCTTCCTTACCTTCCGTTTCTCTTTGCTTGCCTTCCGTGCATTGCCTAGCCTTGGGTAGTCGTGCCTTAGCCTTGCCTCGCCTGACCGTGCTTTCCCATGCGTTACCCTTTCCTTGCCTTGCCGTGCATTGCCTAGCGTCCGTTGTCGTGCCTTAGCCTTGTTTCCCCTTGCCGTGCCGTTCCTTCCGTTACACTTGCCTTTCCTTGCTTTCCCATGCCTTCCTTACCTTCCGTTACTCTTTGCTTGCCTTCCGTGCATTGCCTAGCCTTGCGTTGTCGTGCCTTAGCCTTATCTCGCCTGACCTTGCCTTCCTTGCTTTAAGCTTTCCTTGCATTGTCGTGCATTGCCTAGCCTTGCGTTTTCGTGCATTAGCCTTGCCTAGCCTCACCGTGCCTTGCCTTGCGTTACCCTTTCCTTGCCTTGCCGTGCATTTCCTAGCCGTGTGTTGTCGTGCCTTAGCCTTGTTACCCCTTGCCGTGCCGTTCCTTCCGTTACCCTTGCCTTCCCTTGCTTTCCCTTTCCTTCCTTGCATTCCGTTACTCCTTGCTTGCTTTCCGTGCATTGCCTAGCCTTGCGTTGGCTTTCCTTAGCCTTACCTCGCCTGACCGTGCTTTCCCATGCGTTACCCTTTCCTTGCCTTGCCGTGCATTGCCTAGCGTGCGTTGTCGTGCGTTAGCCTTGTTTCCCCTTGCCGTGCCGTTCCTTCCGTTACCCTTGCCTTCCCTTGCTTTCCCTTTCCTTCCTTGCATTCCGTTACTCCTTGCTTGCTTTCCGTGCATTGCCTAGCCTTGCGTTGGCTTTCCTTAGCCTTGCCTCGCCTGACCGTGCTTTCCCATGCGTTACCCTTTCCTTGCCTTCCCGTGCATTGCCTAGCGTGCGTTGTCGTGCCTTAGCCTTGTTTCCCCTTGCCGTGCCGTTCCTTCCGTTACACTTGCCTTTCTTTGCTTTCCCTTGCCTTCCTTACCTTCCGTTACTCTTTGCTTGCCTTCCGTGCATTGCCTAGCCTTGCGTTGTCGTGCCTTAGCCTTATCTCGCCTGACCGTGCCTTCCTTTGCTTTAAGCTTTACTTGCATTGTCGTGCATTGCCTAGCCTTGCGTTGTCGTGCATTTGCCTTGCCTAGCCTCACCGTGCCTTGCCTTGCGTTACCCTTTCCTTGCCTTGCCGTGCATTTCCTAGCCGTGTGTTGTCGTGCCTTAACCTTGTTTCCCCTTGCCGTTGCGTGCCTTTTGTTACACTTGCCTTGCCTGGCTTTGCCTTGCCTTCCTTTCCTTCCGTTACTCTTTCCTTGCCTTGCCGTGCATTGCCTAGCCCTGCGTTGTCGTGCCATAGCCTTGTTTCCCCTTGCCGTGCCGTTCCTTCCGTTACACTTGCCTTTCTTTGCTTTTCCTTGCCTTCCTTACCTTCCGTTACTCTTTGCTTGCCTTCCGTGCATTGCCTAGCCTTGCGTTGTCGTGCCTTAGCCTTATCTCGCCTGACCGTGCCTTCCTTTGGTTTAAGCTTTCCTTGCATTGTCGTGCATTGCCTAGCCTTGCGTTGTCGTGCATTAGCCTTGCCTAGCCTCACCGTGCCTTGCCTTGCGTTACCCTTTCCTTGCCTTGCCGTGCATTGCCTAGCCGTGCGTTGTCGTGCCTTAGCCTTGATTCCCCTTGCCGTGGCGGGGCTTTTGTTACACTTGCCTTGCCTGGCTTTGCCTTGCCTTCCTTTCCTTCCGGTATTCTTTCCTTGTCTTGCCGTGCATTGCCTAGCCTTGCATTGTCGTGCCTTATCCTTGCCTCACCTGACCGTGCCTTCCCCTGCGTTACCCTTTCCTTGCCTTGCCGTGCATTGCCTAACCCTGCGTTGCCGTGCCTTAGCCTTGTTACCCCTTGCCGTGACGTTCCTTCCGTTACCCTTGCCTTCCCTTGCTTTCCCTTGCCTTCCTTGCGTTCCGTTTCTCTTTGCTTGCTTTCCGTGCATTGCCTAGCCTTGCGTTGTCATGCCTTAGCCTTGCATCGCCTGACCGTGCTTTCCCATGCGTTACCCTTTCCTTGCCTTGCCGTGCATTGCCTGGCCGTGCATTGTCGTGTCTTAGCCTTGTTTCCCCTTGCCGTGCCGTTCCTTCCGTTACACTTGCCTTTCCTTCCTTCCCCTGGCCTTCCTTACCTTCCGTTACTCTTTGCTTGCTTCCGTGCATTGCCTAGCCTTGCGTTGTTGTGCCTTAGCCTTGCCTCGCCTTAACGTGCTTTCCCATGCGTTACCCTTTCCTTGCCTTGCCGTGCATTGCCTAGCCTGCGTTGCCGTGCCTTAGGCTTGTTTCCCCTTGCCGTGCCGTTCCTTCCGTTACCATTGCCTTTCCTTGCTTTCCCTTGCCTTCCTTACCTTCCCTTACTCTTTGCTTGCCTTCCGTGCATTGCCTAGCCTTGCGTTGTCGTGCCTTAGCCTTATCTCGCCTGACCGTGCCTTCCTTTGCTTTAAGCTTTCCTTGCATTGTCGTGCATTGCCTAGCCTTGCGTTTTCGTGCATTAACCTTGCCTAGCCTCACCGTGCCTTGCCTTGCGTTACCCTTTCCTTGCCTTGCCGTGCATTTCCTAGCCGTGTGTTGTCGTGCCTTAGCCTTGTTACCCCTTGCCGTGCCGTTCCTTCCGTTACCCTTGCCTTCCCTTGCTTTCCCTTTCCTTCCTTGCATTCCGTTACTCCTTGCTTGCTTTCCGTGCATTGCCTAGCCTTGCGTTGGCTTTCCTTAGCCTTACCTCGCCTGACCGTGCTTTCCCATGCGTTACCCTTTCCTTGCCTTGCCGTGCATTGCCTAGCGTGCGTTGTCGTGCCTTAGCCTTGTTTCCCCTTGCCGTGCCGTTCCTTCCGTTACCCTTGCCTTCCCTTGCTTTCCCTTTCCTTCCTTGCATTCCGTTACTCCTTGCTTGCTTTCCGTGCATTGCCTAGCCTTGCGTTGGCTTTCCTTAGCCTTGCCTCGCCTGACCGTGCTTTCCCATGCGTTACCCTTTCCTTGCCTTCCCGTGCATTGCCTAGCGTGCGTTGTCGTGCCTTAGCCTTGTTTCCCCTTGCCGTGCCGTTCCTTCCGTTACACTTGCCTTTCTTTGCTTTCCCTTGCCTTCCTTACCTTCCGTTACTCTTTGCTTGCCTTCCGTGCATTGCCTAGCCTTGCGTTGTCGTGCCTTAGCCTTATCTCGCCTGACCGTGCCTTCCTTTGCTTTAAGCTTTACTTGCATTGTCGTGAATTGCCTAGCCTTGCGTTGTCGTGCATTAGCCTTGCCTAGCCTCACCGTGCCTTGCCTTGCGTTACCCTTTCCTTGCCTTGCCGTACATTTCCTAGCCGTGTGTTGTCGTGCCTTAGCCTTGTTTCCCCTTGCCGTTGCGTGCCTTTTGTTACACTTGCCTTGCCTGGCTTTGCCTTGCCTTCCTTTCCTTCCGTTACTCTTTCCTTGCCTTGCCGTGCATTGCTTAGCCCTGCGTTGTCGTGCCATAGCCCCCTTGCCGTGCCGTTCCTTCCGTTACCCCTGCCTTTCCTTGCTTTTCCTTGCCTTCCTTACCTTCCGTTACTCTTTGCTTGCCTTCCGTGCATTGCCTAGCCTTGCGTTGACGTGCCTTAGCCTTATCTCGCCTGACCGTGCCTTCCTTTGCTTTAAGCTTTCTTGCATTGTCGTGCATTGCCTAGCCTTGCGTTGTCGTGCATTAGCCTTGCCTAACCTCACCTGCCTTGCCTTGCGTTACCCTTTCCTTGCCTTGCCGTGCATTGCCTAGCCGTGCGTTGTCGTGCCTTAGCCTTGATTCCCCTTGCCGTGGCGTGCCTTTTGTTACACTTGCCTTGCCTGGCTTTGCCTTGCCTTCCTTTCCTTCCGGTATTCTTTGCTTGTCTTGCCGTGCATTGCCTAGCCTTGCATTGTCGTGCCTTATCCTTGCCTCACCTGACCGTGCCTTCCCCTGCGTTACCCTTTCCTTGCCTTGCCGTGCATTGCCTAACCCTGCGTTGCCGTGCCTTAGCCTTGTTACCCCTTGCCGTGACGTTCCTTCCGTTACCCTTGCCTTCCCTTGCTTTTCCTTGCCTTCCTTGCGTTCCGTTACTCTTTGCTTGCTTTCCGTGCATTGCCTAGCCTTGCGTTGTCATGCCTTAGCCTTGCATCGCCTGACCGTGCTTTCCCATGCGTTACCCTTTCCTTGCCTTGCCGTGCATTGCCTGGCCGTGCATTGTCGTGCCTTAGCATTGTTTCCCCTTGCCGTGCCGTTCCTTCCGTTACACTTGCCTTTCCTTTCTTTCCCTTGCCTTCCTTACCTTCCGTTACTCTTTGCTTGCTTCCGTGCATTGCCTAGCCTTGCGTTGTTGTGCCTTAGCCTTGCCTCGCCTGAACGTGCTTTCCCATGCGTTACCCTTTCCTTGCCTTGCCGTGCATTGCCTAGCCTGCGTTGCCGTGCCTTAGCCTTGTTTCCCCTTGCCGTGCCGTTCCTTCCGTTACCCTGGCCTTTCCTTCCTTTTCCTTGCCTTGCTTACCTTCCGTTACTCTTTACTTGCCTTCCCTGAATTTCCTAGCCATGCGTTGTCGTGCCTTAGCCTTATCTCGCCTGACCTTGCCTTCCTTTGCTTTAAGCTTTCCTTGCATTGTCGTGCATCGCCTAGCCATGCGTTTTCGTGCATTAGCCTTGCCTAGCCTCACCGTGCCTTTCCTTGCGTTACCGTTTGCTTGCCTTGCCGTGCATTGCCTAGCCGTGCCTTGTCGTGCCTTAGCCTTGTTTCCCCTTGCCGTGCCGTTCCTTCCGTTACACTTGCCTTTCTTTGCTTTCCCTTTCTTTCCTTACCTTCCGTTTCTCTTTGCTTGCCTTCCGTGCATTGCCTAGCCTTGGGTTGTCGTGCCTTAGCCTTGCCTCGCCTGACCGTGCTTTCCCATGCGTTACCCTTTCCTTGCCTTGCCGTGCATTGCCTAGCGTGCGTTGTCCTGCCTTAGCCTTGTTTCCCCTTGCCGTGCGGTTCCTTCCTTTACCATTGCCTTTCCTTGCTTTCCCTTGCCTTCCTTACCTTCCGTTACTCTTTGCTTGCCTTCCGTGCATTGCCTAGCCTTGCGTTGGCGTGCCTTAGCCTTATCTCGCCTGACCTTGCCTTCCTTTGCTTTAAGCTTTCCTTGCATTGTCGTGCATTGCCTAGCCTTGCGTTGTCGTGCATTAACCTTGCCTAGCCTCACCGTGCCTTGCCTTGCGTTACCCTTTCCTTTCCTTGCCGTGCATTTCCTAGCCGTGTGTTGTCGTGCCTTAGCCTTGTTACCCCTTGCCGTGCCGTTCCTTCCGTTACCCTTGCCTTCCCTTGCTTTCCCTTTCCTTCCTTGCATTCCGTTACTCCTTGCTTGCTTTCCGTGCATTGCCTAGCCTTGCGTTGGCTTTCCTTAGCCTTACCTCGCCTGACCGTGCTTTCCCATGCGTTACCCTTTCCTTGCCTTGCCGTGCATTGCCTAGCGTGCGTTGTCGTGCCTTAGCCTTGTTTCCCCTTGCCGTGCCGTTCCTTCCGTTACCCTTGCCTACCCTTGCTTTCACTTTCCTTCCTTGCATTCCGTTACTCCTTGCTTGCTTTCCGTGCATTGCCTAGCCTTGCGTTGGCTTTCCTTAGCCTTGCCTCGCCTGACCGTGCTTTCCCATGCGTTACCCTTTCCTTGCCTTCCCGTGCATTGCCTAGCGTGCGTTGTCGTGCCTTAGCCTTGTTTCCCCTTGCCGTGCCGTTCCTTCCGTTACACTTGCCTTTCTTTGCTTTCCCTTGCCTTCCTTACCTTCCGTTACTCTTTGCTTGCCTTCCGTGCATTGCCTAGCCTTGCGTTGTCGTGCCTTAGCCTTATCTCGCCTGACCGTGCCTTCCTTTGCTTTAAGCTTTCCTTGCATTGTCGTGCATTGCCTAGCCTTGCGTTGTCGTGCATTACCCTTGCCTAGCCTCACCGTGCCTTGCCTTGCGTTACCCTTTCCTTGCCTTGCCGTGCATTTCCTAGCCGTGTGTTGTCGTGCCATAGCCTTGTTTCCCCTTGCCGTTGCGTGCCTTTTGTTACACTTGCCTTGCCTGGCTTTGCCTTGCCTTCCTTTCCTTCCGTTACCCTTTCCTTGCCTTGCCGTGCATTTCCTAGCCGTGTGTTGTCGTGCCTTAGCCTTGTTTCCCCTTGCCGTTGCGTGCCTTTTGTTACACTTGCCTTGCCTGGCTTTCCCTTGCCTTCCTTACCTTCCGTTACTCTTTGCTTGCCTTCCGTGCATTGCCTAGCCTTGCGTTGTCGTGCCTTAGCCTTATCTCGCCTGACCGTGCCTTCCTTTGCTTTAAGCTTTCCTTGCATTGTCGTGCATTGCCTAGCCTTGCGTTGTCGTGCATTAGCCTTGCCTAGCCTCACCGTGCCTTGCCTTGCGTTACCCTTTCCTTGCCTTGCCGTGCATTGCCTAGCCGTTCGTTGTCGTGCCTTAGCCTTGATTCCCCTTGCCGTGGCGGGGCTTTTGTTACACTTGCCTTGCCTGGCTTTGCCTTGCCTTCCTTTCCTTCCGGTATTCTTTCCTTGTCTTGCCGTGCATTGCCTAGCCTTGCATTGTCGTGCCTTATCCTTGCCTCACCTGACCGTGCCTTCCCCTGCGTTACCCTTTCCTTGCCTTGCCGTGCATTGCCTAACCCTGCGTTGCCGTGCCTTAGCCTTGTTACCCCTTGCCGTGACGTTCCTTCCGTTACCCTTGCCTTCCCTTGCTTTCCCTTGCCTTCCTTGCGTTCCGTTTCTCTTTGCTTGCTTTCCGTGCATTGCCTAGCCTTGCGTTGTCATGCCTTAGCCTTGCATCGCCTCACCGTGCTTTCCCATGCGTTACCCTTTCCTTGCCTTGCCGTGCATTGCCTGGCCGTGCATTGTCGTGTCTTAGCCTTGTTTCCCCTTGCCGTGCCGTTCCTTCCGTTACACTTGCCTTTCCTTCCTTCCCCTGGCCTTCCTTACCTTCCGTTACTCTTTGCTTGCTTCCGTGCATTGCCTAGCCTTGCGTTGTTGTGCCTTAGCCTTGCCTCGCCTTAACGTGCTTTCCCATGCGTTACCCTTTCCTTGCCTTGCCGTGCATTGCCTAGCCTGCGTTGCCGTGCCTTAGGCTTGTTTCCCCTTGCCGTGCCGTTCCTTCCGTTACCATTGCCTTTCCTTGCTTTCCCTTGCCTTCCTTACCTTCCCTTACTCTTTGCTTGCCTTCCGTGCATTGCCTAGCCTTGCGTTGTCGTGCCTTAGCCTTATCTCGCCTGACCTTGCCTTCCTTTGCTTTAAGCTTTCCTTGCATTGTCGTGCATTGCCTAGCCTTGCGTTGTCGTGCATTAACCTTGCCTAGCCTCACCGTGCCTTGCCTTGCGTTACCCTTTCCTTGCCTTGCCGTGCATTTCCTAGCCGTGTGTTGTCGTGCCTTAGCCTTGTTACCCCTTGCCGTGCCGTTCCTTCCGTTACCCTTGCCTTCCCTTGCTTTCCCTTTCCTTCCTTGCATTCCGTTACTCCTTGCTTGCTTTCCGTGCATTGCCTAGCCTTGCGTTGGCTTTCCTTAGCCTTACCTCGCCTGACCGTGCTTTCCCATGCGTTACCCTTTCCTTGCCTTGCCGTGCATTGCCTAGCGTGCGTTGTCGTGCCTTAGCCTTGTTTCCCCTTGCCGTGCCGTTCCTTCCGTTACCCTTGCCTTCCCATGCTTTCCCTTTCCTTCCTTGCATTCCGTTACTCCTTGCTTGCTTTCCGTGCATTGCCTAGCCTTGCGTTGGCTTTCCTTAGCCTTGCCTCGCCTGACCGTGCTTTCCCATGCGTTACCCTTTCCTTGCCTTCCCGTGCATTGCCTAGCGTGCGTTGTCGTGCCTTAGCCTTGTTTCCCCTTGCCGTGCCGTTCCTTCCGTTACACTTGCCTTTCTTTGCTTTCCCTTGCCTTCCTTACCTTCCGTTACTCTTTGCTTGCCTTCCGTGCATTGCCTAGCCTTGCGTTGTCGTGCCTTAGCCTTATCTCGCCTGACCGTGCCTTCCTTTGCTTTAAGCTTTCCTTGCATTGTCGTGCATTGCCTAGCCTTGCGTTGTCGTGCATTAGCCTTGCCTAGCCTCACCGTCCCTTGCCTTGCGTTACCCTTTCCTTGCCTTGCCGTGCATTGCCTACCCGTGCGTTGTCGTGCCTTAGCCTTGATTCCCCTTGCCGTGGCGTGCCTTTTGTTACACTTGCCTTGCCTGGCTTTGCCTTGCCTTCCTTTCCTTCCGGTACTCTTTCCTTGCCTTGACGTGCATTGCCTAGCCTTGCGTTGTCGTGCCTTAGCCTTGCCTTGCCTGACCGTGCCTTGCCTTGCGTTACCCTTTCCTTGCCTTGCCGTGCATTGCCTAGCCGTTCGTTGTCGTGCCTTAGCCTTGATTCCCCTTGCCGTGGCGGGGCTTTTGTTACACTTGCCTTGCCTGGCTTTGCCTTGCCTTCCTTTCCTTCCGGTATTCTTTCCTTGTCTTGCCGTGCATTGCCTAGCCTTGCATTGTCGTGCCTTATCCTTGCCTCACCTGACCGTGCCTTCCCCTGCGTTACCCTTTCCTTGCCTTGCCGTGCATTGCCTAACCCTGCGTTGCCGTGCCTTAGCCTTGTTACCCCTTGCCGTGACGTTCCTTCCGTTACCCTTGCCTTCCCTTGCTTTCCCTTGCCTTCCTTGCGTTCCGTTTCTCTTTGCTTGCTTTCCGTGCATTGCCTAGCCTTGCGTTGTCATGCCTTAGCCTTGCATCGCCTCACCGTGCTTTCCCATGCGTTACCCTTTCCTTGCCTTGCCGTGCATTGCCTGGCCGTGCATTGTCGTGTCTTAGCCTTGTTTCCCCTTGCCGTGCCGTTCCTTCCGTTACACTTGCCTTTCCTTCCTTCCCCTGGCCTTCCTTACCTTCCGTTACTCTTTGCTTGCTTCCGTGCATTGCCTAGCCTTGCGTTGTTGTGCCTTAGCCTTGCCTCGCCTTAACGTGCTTTCCCATGCGTTACCCTTTCCTTGCCTTGCCGTGCATTGCCTAGCCTGCGTTGCCGTGCCTTAGGCTTGTTTCCCCTTGCCGTGCCGTTCCTTCCGTTACCATTGCCTTTCCTTGCTTTCCCTTGCCTTCCTTACCTTCCCTTACTCTTTGCTTGCCTTCCGTGCATTGCCTAGCCTTGCGTTGTCGTGCCTTAGCCTTATCTCGCCTGACCTTGCCTTCCTTTGCTTTAAGCTTTCCTTGCATTGTCGTGCATTGCCTAGCCTTGCGTTGTCGTGCATTAACCTTGCCTAGCCTCACCGTGCCTTGCCTTGCGTTACCCTTTCCTTGCCTTGCCGTGCATTTCCTAGCCGTGTGTTGTCGTGCCTTAGCCTTGTTACCCCTTGCCGTGCCGTTCCTTCCGTTACCCTTGCCTTCCCTTGCTTTCCCTTTCCTTCCTTGCATTCCGTTACTCCTTGCTTGCTTTCCGTGCATTGCCTAGCCTTGCGTTGGCTTTCCTTAGCCTTACCTCGCCTGACCGTGCTTTCCCATGCGTTACCCTTTCCTTGCCTTGCCGTGCATTGCCTAGCGTGCGTTGTCGTGCCTTAGCCTTGTTTCCCCTTGCCGTGCCGTTCCTTCCGTTACCCTTGCCTTCCCATGCTTTCCCTTTCCTTCCTTGCATTCCGTTACTCCTTGCTTGCTTTCCGTGCATTGCCTAGCCTTGCGTTGGCTTTCCTTAGCCTTGCCTCGCCTGACCGTGCTTTCCCATGCGTTACCCTTTCCTTGCCTTCCCGTGCATTGCCTAGCGTGCGTTGTCGTGCCTTAGCCTTGTTTCCCCTTGCCGTGCCGTTCCTTCCGTTACACTTGCCTTTCTTTGCTTTCCCTTGCCTTCCTTACCTTCCGTTACTCTTTGCTTGCCTTCCGTGCATTGCCTAGCCTTGCGTTGTCGTGCCTTAGCCTTATCTCGCCTGACCGTGCCTTCCTTTGCTTTAAGCTTTCCTTGCATTGTCGTGCATTGCCTAGCCTTGCGTTGTCGTGCATTAGCCTTGCCTAGCCTCACCGTCCCTTGCCTTGCGTTACCCTTTCCTTGCCTTGCCGTGCATTGCCTACCCGTGCGTTGTCGTGCCTTAGCCTTGATTCCCCTTGCCGTGGCGTGCCTTTTGTTACACTTGCCTTGCCTGGCTTTGCTTTGCCTTCCTTTCCTTCCGGTACTCTTTCCTTGCCTTGACGTGCATTGCCTAGCCTTGCATTGTCGTGCCTTATCCTTGCCTCACCTGACCGTGCCTTCCCCTGCGTTACCCTTTCCTTGCCTTGCCGTGCATTGCCTAGCCCTGCGTTGTCGTGCCTTAGCCTTGTTTCCCCTTGCCGTTGCGTGCCTTTTGTTACACTTGCCTTGCCTGGCTTTTCCTTGCCTTCCTTTCCTTCCGTTACTCTTTCCTTGCCTTGCCGTGCATTGCCAAGCCCTGCGTTGTCGTGCCATAGCCTTGTTTCCCCTTGCCGTGCCGTTCCTTCCGTTACACTTGCCTTTCTTTGCTTTCCCTTGCCTTCCTTACCTTCCGTTACTCTTTGCTTGCCTTCCGTGCATTGCCTAGCCTTGCGTTGCCGTGCCTTAGCGTTATCTCGCCTGACCGTGCCTTCCTTTGCTTTAAGCTTTCCTTGCATTGTCGTGCATTGCCTAGCCTTGCGTTGTCGTGCATTAGCCTTGCCTAGCCTCACCGTGCCTTGCCTTGCGTTACCCTTTCCTTGCCTTGCCGTGCATTGCCTAGCCGTGCGTTGTCGTGCCTTAGCCTTGATTCCCCTTGCCGTGGCGTGCCTTTTGTTACACTTGCCTTGCCTGGCTTTTCCTTGCCTTCCTTTCCTTCCGTTACTCTTTCCTTGCCTTGCCGTGCATTGCCTAGCCCTGCGTTGTCGTGCCATAGCCTTGTTTCCCCTTGCCGTGCCGTTCCTTCCGTTACACTTGCCTTTCTTTGCTTTTCCTTGCCTTCCTTACCTTCCGTTACTCTTTGCTTGCCTTCCGTGCATTGCCTAGCCTTGCGTTGTCGTGCCTTAGCCTTATCTCGCCTGACCGTGCCTTCCTTTGGTTTAAGCTTTCCTTGCATTGTCGTGCATTGCCTAGCCTTGCGTTGTCGTGCATTAGCCTTGCCTAGCCTCACCGTGCCTTGCCTTGCGTTACCCTTTCCTTGCCTTGCCGTGCATTGCCTAGCCGTGCGTTGTCGTGCCTTAGCCTTGATTCCCCTTGCCGTGGCGTGCCTTTTGTTACACTTGCCTTGCCTGGCTTTGCCTTGCCTTCCTTTCCTTCCGGTATTCTTTCCTTGTCTTGCCGTGCATTGCCTAGCCTTGCATTGTCGTGCCTTATCCTTGCCTCACCTGACCGTGCCTTCCCCTGCGTTACCCTTTCCTTGCCTTGCCGTGCATTGCCTAACCCTGCGTTGCCGTGCCTTAGCCTTGTTACCCCTTGCCGTGACGTTCCTTCCGTTACCCTTGCCTTCCCTTGCTTTCCCTTGCCTTCCTTGCGTTCCGTTTCTCTTTGCTTGCTTTCCGTGCATTGCCTAGCCTTGCGTTGTCATGCCTTAGCCTTGCATCGCCTGACCGTGCTTTCCCATGCGTTACCCTTTCCTTGCCTTGCCGTGCATTGCCTGGCCGTGCATTGTCGTGCCTTAGCCTTGTTTCCCCTTGCCGTGCCGTTCCTTCCGTTACACTTGCCTTTCCTTCCTTCCCCTGGCCTTCCTTACCTTCCGTTACTCTTTGCTTGCTTCCGTGCATTGCCTAGCCTTGCGTTGTTGTGCCTTAGCCTTGCCTCGCCTGAACGTGCTTTCCCATGCGTTACCCTTTCCTTGCCTTGCCGTGCATTGCCTAGCCTGCGTTGCCGTGCCTTAGCCTTGTTTCCCCTTGCCGTGCCGTTCCTTCCGTTACCCTTGCCTTCCCTTGCTTTCCCTTTCCTTCCTTGCATTCCGTTACTCCTTGCTTGCTTTCCGTGCATTGCCTAGCCTTGCGTTGGCTTTCCTTAACCTTGCCTCGCCTGACCGTGCTTTCCCATGCGTTACCCTTTCCTTGCCTTCCCGTGCATTGCCTAGCGTGCGTTGTCGTGCCTTAGCCTTGTTTCCCCTTGCCGTGCCGTTCCTTCCGTTACACTTGCCTTTCTTTGCTTTCCCTTGCCTTCCTTACCTTCCGTTACTCTTTGCTTGCCTTCCGTGCATTGCCTAGCCTTGCGTTGTCGTGCCTTAGCCTTATCTCGCCTGACCGTGCCTTCCTTTGCTTTAAGCTTTCCTTGCATTGTCGTGCATTCCCTAGCCTTGCGTTGTCGTGCATTAGCCTTGCCTAGCCTCACCGTGCCTTGCCTTGCGTTACCCTTTCCTTGCCTTGCCGTGCATTTCCTAGCCGTGTGTTGTCGTGCCTTAGCCTTGTTTCCCCTTGCCGTTGCGTGCCTTTTGTTACACTTGCCTTGCCTGGCTTTGCCTTGCCTTCCTTACCTTCCGTTACTCTTTGCTTGCCTTCCGTGCATTGCCTAGCCTTGCGTTGTCGTGCCTTAGCCTTATCTCGCCTGACCGTGCCTTCCTTTGCTTTAAGCTTTCCTTGCATTGTCGTGCATTGCCTAGCCTTGCGTTGTCGTGCATTAGCCTTGCCTAGCCTCACCGTCCCTTGCCTTGCGTTACCCTTTCCTTGCCTTGCCGTGCATTGCCTAGCCGTGCGTTGTCGTGCCTTAGCCTTGATTCCCCTTGCCGTGGCGTGCCTTTTGTTACACTTGCCTTGCCTGGCTTTGCCTTGCCTTCCTTTCCTTCCGGTACTCTTTCCTTGTCTTGCCGTGCATTGCCTAGCCTTGCATTGTCGTGCCTTATCCTTGCCTCACCTGACCGTGCCTTCCCCTGCGTTACCCTTTCCTTGCCTTGCCGTGCATTGCCTAACCCTGCGTTGCCGTGCCTTAGCCTTGTTACCCCTTGCCGTGACGTTCCTTCCGTTACCCTTGCCTTCCCTTGCTTTCCCTTGCCTTCCTTGCGTTCCGTTTCTCTTTGCTTGCTTTCCGTGCATTGCCTAGCCTTGCGTTGTCATGCCTTAGCCTTGCATCGCCTGACCGTGCTTTCCCATGCGTTACCCTTTCCTTGCCTTGCCGTGCATTGCCTGGCCGTGCATTGTCATGCCTTAGCCTTGTTTCCCCTTGCCGTGCCGTTCCTTCCGTTACACTTGCCTTTCCTTCCTTCCCCTGGCCTTCCTTACCTTCCGTTACTCTTTGCTTGCTTCCGTGCATTGCCTAGCCTTGCATTGTTGTGCCTTAGCCTTGCCTCGCCTGAGCGTGCTTTCCCATGCGTTACCCTTTCCTTGCCTTCCCGTGCATTGCCTAGCCTGCGTTGCCGTGCCTTAGCCTTGTTTCCCCTTGCCGTGCCGTTCCTTCCGTTACCCTTGCCTTCCCTTGCTTTCCCTTTCCTTCCTTACATTCCGTTACTCCTTGCTTGCTTTCCGTGCATTGCCTAGCCTTGCGTTGGCTTTCCTTAGCCTTGCCTCGCCTGACCGTGCTTTCCCATGCGTTACCCTTTCCTTGCCTTCCCGTGCATTGCCTAGCCTGCGTTGCCGTGCCTTAGCCTTGTTTCCCCTTGCCGTGCCGTTCCTTCCGTTACACTTGCCTTTCCTTGCTTTCCCTTGCCTTCCTTACCTTCCGTTACTCTTTGCTTGCCTTCCGTGCATTGCCTGGCCTTGCGTTGTCGTGCCTTAGCCTTATCTCGCCTGACCGTGCCTTCCTTTGCTTTAAGCTTTCCTTGCATTGTCGTGCATTGCCTAGCCTTGCGTTGTCGTGCATTAGCCTTGCCTAGCCTCACCGTGCCTTGCCTTGCGTTACCCTTTCCTTGCCTTGCCGTGCATTTCCTAACCCTGTGTTGTCGTGCCTTAGCCTTGTTTCCCCTTGCCGTTGCGTGCCTTTTGTTACACTTGCCTTGCCTGGCTTTGCCTTGCCTTCCTTTCCTTCCGTTACTCTTTCCTTGCCTTGCCGTGCATTGCCAAGCCCTGCGTTGTCGTGTCATAGCCTTGTTTCCCCTTGCCGTGCCGTTCCTTCCGTTACACTTGCCTTTCTTTGCTTTCCCTTGCCTTCCTTACCTTCCGTTACTCTTTGCTTGCCTTCCGTGCATTGCCTAGCCTTGCGTTGTCGTGCCTTAGCCTTATCTCGCCTGACCGTGCCTTCCTTTGCTTTAAGCTTTCCTTGCATTGTCGTGCATTGCCTAGCCTTGCGTTGTCGTGCATTAGCCTTGCCTAGCCTCACCGTCCCTTGCCTTGCGTTACCCTTTCCTTGCCTTGCCGTGCATTGCCTAGCCGTGCGTTGTCGTGCCTTAGCCTTGATTCCCCTTGCCGTGGCGTGCCTTTTGTTACACTTGCCTTGCCTGGCTTTGCTTTGCCTTCCTTTCCTTCCGGTACTCTTTCCTTGCCTTGACGTGCATTGCCTAGCCTTGCATTGTCGTGCCTTATCCTTGCCTCACCTGACCGTGCCTTCCCCTGCGTTACCCTTTCCTTGCCTTGCCGTGCATTGCCTAGCCCTGCGTTGTCGTGCCTTAGCCTTCTTACCCCTTGCCGTGCCGTTCCTTCCGTTACCCTTGCCTTCCCTTGCTTTCCCTTGCCTTCCTTGCGTTCCGTTACTCTTTGCTTGCTTTCCGTGCATTACCTAGCCTTGCGTTGTCATGCCTTAGCCTTGCCTCGCCTGACCGTGCTTTCCCATGCGTTACCCTTTCCTTGCCTTGCCGTGCATTGCCTAGCCGTGCGTTGTCGTGCCTTACCCTTGTTTCCCCTTGCCGTGCCGTTCCTTCCGTTACACTTGCCTTTCCTTGCTTTCCCTTGTCTTCCTTACCTTCCGTTACTCTTTGCTTGCTTCCGTGCATTGCCTAGCCTTGCGTTGTTGTGCCTTAGCCTTGCCTCGCCTGAACGTGCTTTCCCATGCGTTACCCTTTCCTTGCCTTGCCGTGCATTGCCTAGCCTGCGTTGCCGTGCCTTAGCCTTGTTTCCCCTTGCCGTGCCGTTCCTTCCGTTACCCTGGCCTTTCCTTCCTTTTCCTTGCCTTCCTAACCTTCCGTTACTCTTTACTTGCCTTCCCTGAATTTCCTAGCCATGCGTTGTCGTGCCTTAGCCTTATCTCGCCTGACCTTGCCTTCCTTTGCTTTAAGCTTTCCTTGCATTGTCGTGCATCGCCTAGCCATGCGTTTTCGTGCATTAGCCTTGCCTAGCCTCACCGTGCCTTTCCTTGCGTTACCGTTTGCTTGCCTTGCCGTGCATTGCCTAGCCGTGCCTTGTCGTGCCTTAGCCATGTTTCCCCTTGCCGTGCCGTTCCTTCCGTTACACTTGCCTTTTTTGCTTTCCCTTTCCTTCCTTACCTTCCGTTTCTCTTTGCTTGCCTTCCGTGCATTGCCTAGCCTTGGGTTGTCCTGCCTTAGCCTTGCCTCGCCTGACCGTGCTTTCCCATGCGTTACCCTTTCCTTGCCTTCCCGTGCATTGCCTAGCGTGCGTTGTCGTGCCTTAGCCTTGTTTCCCCTTGCCGTGCCGTTCCTTCCGTTACACTTGCCTTTCTTTGCTTTCCCTTGCCTTCCTTACCTTCCGTTACTCTTTGCTTGCCTTCCGTGCATTGCCTAGACTTGCGTTGTCGTGCCTTAGCCTTATCTCGCCTGACCGTGCCTTCCTTTGCTTTAAGCTTTACTTGCATTGTCGTGCATTGCCTAGCCTTGCGTTGTCGTGCATTAGCCTTGCCTAGCCTCACCGTGCCTTGCCTTGCGTTACCCTTTCCTTGCCTTGCCGTGCATTTCCTAGCCGTGTGTTGTCGTGCCTTAGCCTTGTTTCCCCTTGCCGTTGCGTGCCTTTTGTTACACTTGCCTTGCCTGGCTTTTCCTTGCCTTCCTTTCCTTCCGTTACTCTTTCCTTGCCTTGCCGTGCATTGCCAAGCCCTGCGTTGTCGTGCCATAGCCTTGTTTCCCCTTGCCGTGCCGTTCCTTCCGTTACACTTGCCTTTCTTTGCTTTCCCTTGCCTTCCTTACCTTCCGTTACTCTTTGCTTGCCTTCCGTGCATTGCCTAGGCTTGCGTTGCCGTGCCTTAGCCTTATCTCGCCTGACCGTGCCTTCATTTGCTTTAAGCTTTCCTTGCATTGTCGTGCATTGCCTAGCCTTGCGTTGTCGTGCATTAGCCTTGCCTAGCCTCACCGTGCCTTGCCTTGCGTTACCCTTTCCTTGCCTTGCCTTGCATTTCCTAGCCGTGTGTTGTCGTGCCTTAGCCTTGTTACCCCTTGCCGTGCCGTTCCTTCCGTTACCCTTGCCTTCCCTTGCTTTCCCTTTCCTTCCTTGCATTCCGTTACTCCTTGCTTGCTTTCCGTGCATTGCCTAGACTTGCGTTGGCTTTCCTTAGCCTTACCTCGCCTGACCGTGCTTTCCCATGCGTTACCCTTTCCTTGCCTTGCCGTGCATTGCCTAGCGTGCGTTGTCGTGCCTTAGCCTTGTTTCCCCTTGCCGTGCCGTTCCTTCCGTTACACTTGCCTTTCTTTGCTTTCCCTTTCCTTCCTTACCTTCCGTTTCTCTTTGCTTGCCTTCCGTGCATTGCCTAGCCTTGGGTAGTCGTGCCTTAGCCTTGCCTCGCCTGACCGTGCTTTCCCATGCGTTACCCTTTCCTTGCCTTGCCGTGCATTGCCTAGCGTCCGTTGTCGTGCCTTAGCCTTGTTTCCCCTTGCCGTGCCGTTCCTTCCGTTACACTTGCCTTTCCTTGCTTTCCCTTGCCTTCCTTACCTTCCGTTACTCTTTGCTTGCCTTCCGTGCATTGCCTAGCCTTGCGTTGTCGTGCCTTAGCCTTTTCTCGCCTGACCTTGCCTTCCTTTGCTTTAAGCTTTCCTTGCATTGTCGTGCATTGCCTAGCATTGCGTTGTCGTGCATTAACCTTGCCTAGCCTCACCGTGCCTTGCCTTGCGTTACCCTTTCCTTGCCTTGCCGTGCATTTCCTAGCCGTGTGTTGTCGTGCCTTAGCCTTGTTACCCCTTGCCGTGCCGTTCCTTCCGTTACCCTTGCCTTCCCTTGCTTTCCCTTTCCTTCCTTGCATTCCGTTACTCCTTGCTTGCTTTCCGTGCATTGCCTAGCCTTGCGTTGGCTTTCCTTAGCCTTACCTCGCCTGACCGTGCTTTCCCATGCGTTACCCTTTCCTTGCCTTGCCGTGCATTGCCTAGCGTGCGTTGTCGTGCGTTAGCCTTGTTTCCCCTTGCCGTGCCGTTCCTTCCGTTACCCTTGCCTTCCCTTGCTTTCCCTTTCCTTCCTTGCATTCCGTTACTCCTTGCTTGCTTTCCGTGCATTGCCTAGCCTTGCGTTGGCTTTCCTTAGCCTTGCCTCGCCTGACCGTGCTTTCCCATGCGTTACCCTTTCCTTGCCTTCCCGTGCATTGCCTAGCGTGCGTTGTCGTGCCTTAGCCTTGTTTCCCCTTGCCGTGCCGTTCCTTCCGTTACACTTGCCTTTCTTTGCTTTCCCTTGCCTTCCTTACCTTCCGTTACTCTTTGCTTGCCTTCCGTGCATTGCCTAGCCTTGCGTTGTCGTGCCTTAGCCTTATCTCGCCTGACCGTGCCTTCCTTTGCTTTAAGCTTTACTTGCATTGTCGTGCATTGCCTAGCCTTGCGTTGTCGTGCATTTGCCTTGCCTAGCCCCACCGTGCCTTGCCTTGCGTTACCCTTTCCTTGCCTTGCCGTGCATTTCCTAGCCGTGTGTTGTCGTGCCTTAACCTTGTTTCCCCTTGCCGTTGCGTGCCTTTTGTTACACTTGCCTTGCCTGGCTTTGCCTTGCCTTCCTTTCCTTCCGTTACTCTTTCCTTGCCTTGCCGTGCATTGCCTAGCCCTGCGTTGTCGTGCCATAGCCTTGTTTCCCCTTGCCGTGCCGTTCCTTCCGTTACACTTGCCTTTCTTTGCTTTTCCTTGCCTTCCTTACCTTCCGTTACTCTTTGCTTGCCTTCCGTGCATTGCCTAGCCTTGCGTTGTCGTGCCTTAGCCTTATCTCGCCTGACCGTGCCTTCCTTTGGTTTAAGCTTTCCTTGCATTGTCGTGCATTGCCTAGCCTTGCGTTGTCGTGCATTAGCCTTGCCTAGCCTCACCGTGCCTTGCCTTGCGTTACCCTTTCCTTGCCTTGCCGTGCATTGCCTAGCCGTGCGTTGTCGTGCCTTAGCCTTGATTCCCCTTGCCGTGGCGGGGCTTTTGTTACACTTGCCTTGCCTGGCTTTGCCTTGCCTTCCTTTCCTTCCGGTATTCTTTCCTTGTCTTGCCGTGCATTGCCTAGCCTTGCATTGTCGTGCCTTATCCTTGCCTCACCTGACCGTGCCTTCCCCTGCGTTACCCTTTCCTTGCCTTGCCGTGCATTGCCTAACCCTGCGTTGCCGTGCCTTAGCCTTGTTACCCCTTGCCGTGACGTTCCTTCCGTTACCCTTGCCTTCCCTTGCTTTCCCTTGCCTTCCTTGCGTTCCGTTTCTCTTTGCTTGCTTTCCGTGCATTGCCTAGCCTTGCGTTGTCATGCCTTAGCCTTGCATCGCCTGACCGTGCTTTCCCATGCGTTACCCTTTCCTTGCCTTGCCGTGCATTGCCTGGCCGTGCATTGTCGTGTCTTAGCCTTGTTTCCCCTTGCCGTGCCGTTCCTTCCGTTACACTTGCCTTTCCTTCCTTCCCCTGGCCTTCCTTACCTTCCGTTACTCTTTGCTTGCTTCCGTGCATTGCCTAGCCTTGCGTTGTTGTGCCTTAGCCTTGCCTCGCCTTAACGTGCTTTCCCATGCGTTACCCTTTCCTTGCCTTGCCGTGCATTGCCTAGCCTGCGTTGCCGTGCCTTAGGCTTGTTTCCCCTTGCCGTGCCGTTCCTTCCGTTACCATTGCCTTTCCTTGCTTTCCCTTGCCTTCCTTACCTTCCCTTACTCTTTGCTTGCCTTCCGTGCATTGCCTAGCCTTGCGTTGTCGTGCCTTAGCCTTATCTCGCCTGACCTTGCCTTCCTTTGCTTTAAGCTTTCCTTGCATTGTCGTGCATTGCCTAGCCTTGCGTTGTCGTGCATTAACCTTGCCTAGCCTCACCGTGCCTTGCCTTGCGTTACCCTTTCCTTGCCTTGCCGTGCATTTCCTAGCCGTGTGTTGTCGTGCCTTAGCCTTGTTACCCCTTGCCGTGCCGTTCCTTCCGTTACCCTTGCCTTCCCTTGCTTTCCCTTTCCTTCCTTGCATTCCGTTACTCCTTGCTTGCTTTCCGTGCATTGCCTAGCCTTGCGTTGGCTTTCCTTAGCCTTACCTCGCCTGACCGTGCTTTCCCATGCGTTACCCTTTCCTTGCCTTGCCGTGCATTGCCTAGCGTGCGTTGTCGTGCCTTAGCCTTGTTTCCCCTTGCCGTGCCGTTCCTTCCGTTACCCTTGCCTTCCCATGCTTTCCCTTTCCTTCCTTGCATTCCGTTACTCCTTGCTTGCTTTCCGTGCATTGCCTAGCCTTGCGTTGGCTTTCCTTAGCCTTGCCTCGCCTGACCGTGCTTTCCCATGCGTTACCCTTTCCTTGCCTTCCCGTGCATTGCCTAGCGTGCGTTGTCGTGCCTTAGCCTTGTTTCCCCTTGCCGTGCCGTTCCTTCCGTTACACTTGCCTTTCTTTGCTTTCCCTTGCCTTCCTTACCTTCCGTTACTCTTTGCTTGCCTTCCGTGCATTGCCTAGCCTTGCGTTGTCGTGCCTTAGCCTTATCTCGCCTGACCGTGCCTTCCTTTGCTTTAAGCTTTCCTTGCATTGTCGTGCATTGCCTAGCCTTGCGTTGTCGTGCATTAGCCTTGCCTAGCCTCACCGTCCCTTGCCTTGCGTTACCCTTTCCTTGCCTTGCCGTGCATTGCCTACCCGTGCGTTGTCGTGCCTTAGCCTTGATTCCCCTTGCCGTGGCGTGCCTTTTGTTACACTTGCCTTGCCTGGCTTTGCTTTGCCTTCCTTTCCTTCCGGTACTCTTTCCTTGCCTTGACGTGCATTGCCTAGCCTTGCATTGTCGTGCCTTATCCTTGCCTCACCTGACCGTGCCTTCCCCTGCGTTACCCTTTCCTTGCCTTGCCGTGCATTGCCTAGCCCTGCGTTGTCGTGCCTTAGCCTTCTTACCCCTTGCCGTGCCGTTCCTTCCGTTACCCTTGCCTTCCCTTGCTTTCCCTTGCCTTCCTTGCGTTCCGTTACTCTTTGCTTGCTTTCCGTGCATTGCCTAGCCTTGCGTTGTCGTGCCTTAGCCTTATCTCGCCTGACCTTGCCTTCCTTTGCTTTAAGCTTTCCTTGCATTGTCGTGCATCGCCTAGCCATGCGTTTTCGTGCATTAGCCTTGCCTAGCCTCACCGTGCCTTTCCTTGCGTTACCGTTTGCTTGCCTTGCCGTGCATTGCCTAGCCGTGCCTTGTCGTGCCTTAGCCATGTTTCCCCTTGCCGTGCCGTTCCTTCCGTTACACTTGCCTTTTTTGCTTTCCCTTTCCTTCCTTACCTTCCGTTTCTCTTTGCTTGCCTTCCGTGCATTGCCTAGCCTTGGGTTGTCGTGCCTTAGCCTTGCCTCGCCTGACCGTGTTTTCCCATGCGTTACCCTTTCCTTGCCTTGCCGTGCATTGCCTAGCGTGCGTTGTCGTGCCTTAGCCTTGTTTCCCCTTGCCGTGCCGTTCCTTCCGTTACCATTGCCTTTCCATGCTTTCCCTTGCCTTCCTTACCTTCCGTTACTCTTTGCTTGCCTTCCGTGCATTGCCTAGCCTTGCGTTGTCGTGCCTTAGCCTTATCTCGCCTGACCTTGCCTTCCTTTGCTTTAAGCTTTCCTTGCATTGTCGTGCATTGCCTAGCCTTGCGTTGTCGTGCATTAACCTTGCCTAGCCTCACCGTGCCTTGCCTTGCGTTACCCTTTCCTTGCCTTGCCGTGCATTTCCTAGCCGTGTGTTGTCGTGCCTTAGCCTTGTTACCCCTTGCCGTGCCGTTCCTTCCGTTACCCTTGCCTTCCCTTGCTTTCCCTTTCCTTCCTTGCAATCCGTTACTCCTTGCTTGCTTTCCGTGCATTGCCTAGCCTTGCGTTGGCTTTCCTTAGCCTTACCTCGCCTGACCGTGCTTTCCCATGCGTTACCCTTTCCTTGCCTTGCCGTGCATTGCCTAGCGTGCGTTGTCGTGCCTTAGCCTTGTTTCCCCTTGCCGTGCCGTTCCTTCCGTTACCCTTGCCTTCCCTTGCTTTCCCTTTCCTTCCTTGCATTCCATTACTCCTTGCTTGCTTTCCGTGCATTGCCTAGCCTTGCGTTGGCTTTCCTTAGCCTTGCCTCGCCTGACCGTGATTTCCCATGCGTTACCCTTTCCTTGCCTTCCCGTGCATTGCCTAGCGTGCGTTGTCGTGCCTTAGCCTTGTTTCCCCTTGCCGTGCCGTTCCTTCCGTTACACTTGCCTTTCTTTGCTTTCCCTTGCCTTCCTTACCTTCCGTTACTCTTTGCTTGCCTTCCGTGCATTGCCTAGCCTTGCGTTGTCGTGCCTTAGCCTTATCTCGCCTGACCGTGCCTTCCTTTGCTTTAAGCTTTACTTGCATTGTCGTTCATTGCCTAGCCTTGCGTTGTCGTGCATTAGCCTTGCCTAGCCTCACCGTGCCTTGCCTTGCGTTACCCTTTCCTTGCCTTGCCGTGCATTTCCTAGCCGTGTGTTGTCGTGCCTTAGCCTTGTTTCCCCTTGCCGTTGCGTGCCTTTTGTTACACTTGCCTTGCCTGGCTTTTCCTTGCCTTCCTTTCCTTCCGTTACTCTTTCCTTGCCTTGCCGTGCATTGCCAAGCCCTGCGTTGTCGTGCCATAGCCTTGTTTCCCCTTGCCGTGCCGTTCCTTCCGTTACACTTGCCTTTCTTTGCTTTCCCTTGCCTTCCTTGCGTTCCGTTACTCTTTGCTTGCCTTCCATGCATTGCCTAGCCTTGCGTTGCCGTGCCTTAGCGTTATCTCGCCTGACCGTGCCTTCCTTTGCTTTAAGCTTTCCTTGCATTGTCGTGCATTGCCTAGCCTTGCGTTGTCGTGCATTAGCCTTGCCTAGCCTCACCGTGCCTTGCCTTGCGTTACCCTTTCCTTGCCTTGCCGTGCATTGCCTAGCCGTGCGTTGTCATGCCTTAGCCTTGCATCGCCTGACCGTGCTGTCCCATGCGTTACCCTTTCCTTGCCTTGCCGTGCATTGCCTAGCCTGCGTTGCCGTGCCTTTGCCTTGTTTCCCCTTGCCGTGCCGTTCCTTCCGTTACCCTTGCCTTCCCTTGCTTTCCCTTTCCTTCCTTGCATTCCGTTACTCCTTGCTTGCTTTCCGTGCATTGCCTAGCCTTGCGTTGGCTTTCCTTAACCTTGCCTCGCCTGACCGTGCTTTCCCATGCGTTACCCTTTCCTTGCCTTCCCGTGCATTGCCTAGCGTGCGTTGTCGTGCCTTAGCCTTGTTTCCCCTTGCCGTGCCGTTCCTTCCGTTACACTTGCCTTTCTTTGCTTTCCCTTGCCTTCCTTACCTTCCGTTACTCTTTGCTTGCCTTCCGTTCATTGCCTAGCCTTGCGTTGTCGTGCCTTAGCCTTATCTCGCCTGACCGTGCCTTCCTTTGCTTTAAGCTTTACTTGCATTGTCGTGCATTGCCTAGCCTTGCGTTGTCGTGCATTAGCCTTGCCTAGCCTCACCGTGCCTTGCCTTGCGTTACCCTTTCCTTGCCTTGCCGTGCATTTCCTAGCCGTGTGTTGTCGTGCCTTAGCCTTGTTTCCCCTTGCCGTTGCGTGCCTTTTGTTACACTTGCCTTGCCTGGCTTTGCCTTGCCTTCCTTTCCTTCCGTTACTCTTTCCTTGCCTTGCCGTGCATTGCCAAGCCCTGCGTTGTCGTGCCATAGCCTTGTTTCCCCTTGCCGTGCCGTTCCTTCCGTTACACTTGCCTTTATTTGCTTTCCCTTGCCTTCCTTACCTTCCGTTACTCTTTGCTTGCCTTCCGTGCATTGCCTAGCCTTGCGTTGTCGTGCCTTAGCCTTATCTCGCCTGACCGTGCCTTCCTTTGCTTTAAGCTTTCCTTGCATTGTCGTGCATTGCCTAGCCTTGCGTTGTCGTGCATTAGCCTTGCCTAGCCTCACCGTCCCTTGCCTTGCGTTACCCTTTCCTTGCCTTGCCGTGCATTGCCTAGCCGTGCGTTGTCGTGCCTTAGCCTTGATTCCCCTTGCCGTGGCGTGCCTTTTGTTACACTTGCCTTGCCTGGCTTTGCCTTGCCTTCCTTTCCTTCCGGTACTCTTTCCTTGTCTTGCCGTGCATTGCCTAGCCTTGCATTGTCGTGCCTTATCCTTGCCTCACCTGACCGTGCCTTCCCCTGCGTTACCCTTTCCTTGCCTTGCCGTGCATTGCCTAACCCTGCGTTGCCGTGCCTTAGCCTTGTTACCCCTTGCCGTGCCGTTCCTTCCGTTGCCCTTGCCTTCCCTTGCTTTCCCTTGCCTTCCTTGCGTTCCGTTTCTCTTTGCTTGCTTTCCGTGCATTGCCTAGCCTTGCGTTGTCATGCCTTAGCCTTGCATCGCCTGACCGTGCTTTCCCATGCGTTACCCTTTCCTTGCCTTGCCGTGCATTGCCTGGCCGTGCATTGTCATGCCTTAGCCTTGTTTCCCCTTGCCGTGCCGTTCCTTCCGTTACCCTTGCCTTCCCTTGCTTTCCCTTTCCTTCCTTGCATTCCGTTACTCCTTGCTTGCTTTCCGTGCATTGCCTAGCCTTGCGTTGGCTTTCCTTAGCCTTGCCTCGCCTGACCGTGCTTTCCCATGCGTTACCCTTTCCTTGCCTTCCCGTGCATTGCCTAGCGTGCGTTGTCGTGCCTTAGCCTTGTTTCCCCTTGCCGTGCCGTTCCTTCCGTTACACTTGCCTTTCTTTGCTTTCCCTTGCCTTCCTTACCTTCCGTTACTCTTTGCTTGCCTTCCGTGCATTGCCTAGCCTTGCGTTGTCGTGCCTTAGCCTTATCTCGCCTGACCGTGCCTTCCTTTGCTTTAAGCTTTCCTTGCATTGTCGTGCATTGCCTAGCCTTGCGTTGTCGTGCATTAGCCTTGCCTAGCCTCACCGTGCCTTGCCTTGCGTTACCCTTTCCTTGCCTTGCCGTGCATTTCCTAGCCCTGTGTTGTCGTGCCTTAGCCTTGTTTCCCCTTGCCGTTGCGTGCCTTTTGTTACACTTGCCTTGCCTGGCTTTGCCTTGCCTTCCTTTCCTTCCGTTACTCTTTCCTTGCCTTGCCGTGCATTGCCAAGCCCTGCGTTGTCGTGCCATAGCCTTGTTTCCCCTTGCCGTGCCGTTCCTTCCGTTACACTTGCCTTTCTTTGCTTTCCCTTGCCTTCCTTACCTTCCGTTATTCTTTGCTTGCCTTCCGTGCATTGCCTAGCCTTGCGTTGTCGTGCCTTAGCCTTATCTCGCCTGACCGTGCCTTCCTTTGCTTTAAGCTTTCCTTGCATTGTCGTGCATTGCCTAGCCTTGCGTTGTCGTGCATTAGCCTTGCCTAGCCTCACCGTCCCTTGCCTTGCGTTACCCTTTCCTTGCCTTGCCGTGCATTGCCTAGCCGTGCGTTGTCGTGCCTTAGCCTTGATTCCCCTTGCCGTGGCGTGCCTTTTGTTACACTTGCCTTGCCTGGCTTTGCTTTGCCTTCCTTTCCTTCCGGTACTCTTTCCTTGCCTTGACGTGCATTGCCTAGCCTTGCATTGTCGTGCCTTATCCTTGCCTCACCTGACCGTGCCTTCCCCTGCGTTACCCTTTCCTTGCCTTGCCGTGCATTGCCTAGCCCTGCGTTGTCGTGCCTTAGCCTTCTTACCCCTTGCCGTGCCGTTCCTTCCGTTACCCTTGCCTTCCCTTGCTTTCCCTTGCCTTCCTTGCGTTCCGTTACTCTTTGCTTGCTTTCCGTGCATTGCCTAGCCTTGCGTTGTCATGCCTTAGCCTTGCCTCGCCTGACCGTGCTTTCCCATGCGTTACCCTTTCCTTGCCTTGCCGTGCATTGCCTAGCCGTGCGTTGTCGTGCCTTACCCTTGTTTCCCCTTGCCGTGCCGTTCCTTCCGTTACACTTGCCTTTCCTTCCTTTCCCTTGCCTTCCTTACCTTCCGTTACTCTTTGCTTGCTTCCGTGCATTGCCTAGCCTTGCGTTGTTGTGCCTTAGCCTTGCCTCGCCTGAACGTGCTTTCCCATGCGTTAACCTTTCCTTGCCTTGCCGTGCATTGCCTAGCCTGCCTTGCCGTGCCTTAGCCTTGTTTCCCCTTGCCGTGCCGTTCCTTCCGTTACCCTGGCCTTTCCTTCCTTTTCCTTGCCTTCCTAACCTTCCGTTACTCTTTACTTGCCTTCCCTGAATTTCCTAGCCATGCGTTGTCGTGCCTTAACCTTATCTCGCCTGACCTTGCCTTCCTTTGCTTTAAGCTTTCCTTGCATTGTCGTGCATCGCCTAGCCATGCGTTTTCGTGCATTAGCCTTGCCTAGCCTCACCGTGCCTTTCCTTGCGTTACCGTTTGCTTGCCTTGCCGTGCATTGCCTAGCCGTGCCTTGTCGTGCCTTAGCCATGTTTCCCCTTGCCGTGCCGTTCCTTCCGTTACACTTGCCTTTTTTGCTTTCCCTTTCCTTCCTTACCTTCCGTTTCTCTTTGCTTGCCTTCCGTGCATTGCCTAGCCTTGGGTTGTCCTGCCTTAGCCTTGCCTCGCCTGACCGTGCTTTCCCATGCGTTACCCTTTCCTTGCCTTGCCGTGCATTGCCTAGCGTGCGTTGTCGTGCCTTAGCCTTGTTTCCCCTTGCCGTGCCGTTCCTTCCGTTACACTTGCCTTTCTTTGCTTTCCCTTGCCTTCCTTACCTTCCGTTACTCTTTGCTTGCCTTCCGTGCATTGCCTAGCCTTGCGTTGTCGTGCCTTAGCCTTATCTCGCCTGACCGTGCCTTCCTTTGCTTTAAGCTTTACTTGCATTGTCGTGCATTGCCTAGCCTTGCGTTGTCGTGCATTAGCCTTGCCTAGCCTCACCGTGCCTTGCCTTGCGTTACCCTTTCCTTGCCTTGCCGTGCATTTCCTAGCCGTGTGTTGTCGTGCCTTAGCCTTGTTTCCCCTTGCCGTTGCGTGCCTTTTGTTACACTTGCCTTGCCTGGCTTTTCCTTGCCTTCCTTTCCTTCCGTTACTCTTTCCTTGCCTTGCCGTGCATTGCCTAGCCTTGCGTTGTCGTGCCTTAGCCTTGTTTCCCCTTGCCGTGCCGTTCCTTCCGTTACACTTGCCTTTCTTTGCTTTCCCTTGCCTTCCTTACCTTCCGTTACTCTTTGCTTGCCTTCCGTGCATTGCCTAGGCTTGCGTTGTCGTGCCTTAGCCTTATCTCGCCTGACCGTGCCTTCCTTTGCTTTAAGCATTCCTTGCATTGTCGTGCATTGCCTAGCCTTGCGTTGTCGTGCATTAGCCTTGCCTAGCCTCACCGTGCCTTGCCTTGCGTTACCCTTTCCTTGCCTTGCCTTGCATTTCCTAGCCGTGTGTTGTCGTGCCTTAGCCTTGTTACCCCTTGCCGTGCCGTTCCTTCCGTTACCCTTGCCTTCCCTTGCTTTCCCTTTCCTTCCTTGCATTCCGTTACTCCTTGCTTGCTTTCCGTGCATTGCCTAGACTTGCGTTGGCTTTCCTTAGCCTTACCTCGCCTGACCGTGCTTTCCCATGCGTTACCCTTTCCTTGCCTTGCCGTGCATTGCCTAGCGTGCGTTGTCGTGCCTTAGCCTTGTTTCCCCTTGCCGTGCCGTTCCTTCCGTTACCCTTGCCTTCCCTTGCTTTCCCTTTCCTTCCTTGCATTCCGTTACTCCTTGCTTGCTTTCCGTGCATTGCCTAGCCTTGCGTTGGCTTTCCTTAGCCTTCCCTCGCCTGACCGTGCTTTCCCATGCGTTACCCTTTCCTTGCCTTCCCGTGCATTGCCTAGCGTGCGTTGTCGTGCCATAGCCTTGTTTCCCCTTGCCGTGCCGTTCCTTCCGTTACACTTGCCTTTCTTTGCTTTCCCTTGCCTTCCTTACCTTCCGTTACTCTTTGCTTGCCTTCCGTGCATTGCCTAGCCTTGCGTTGTCGTGCCTTAGCCTTATCTCGCCTGACCGTGCCTTCCTTTGCTTTAAGCTTTACTTGCATTGTCGTGCATTGCCTAGCCTTGCGTTGTCGTGCATTAGCCTTGCCTAGCCTCACCGTGCCTTGCCTTGCGTTACCCTTTCCTTGCCTTGCCGTACATTTCCTAGCCGTGTGTTGTCGTGCCTTAGCCTTGTTTCCCCTTGCCGTTGCGTGCCTTTTGTTACACTTGCCTTGCCTGGCTTTGCCTTGCCTTCCTTTCCTTCCGTTACTCTTTCCTTGCCTTGCCGTGCATTGCCTAGCCCTGCGTTGTCGTGCCATAGCCTTGTTTCCCCTTGCCGTGCCGTTCCTTCCGTTACACTTGCCTTTCTTTGCTTTTCCTTGCCTTCCTTACCTTCCGTTACTCTTTGCTTGCCTTCCGTGCATTGCCTAGCCTTGCGTTGACGTGCCTTAGCCTTATCTCGCCTGACCGTGCCTTCCTTTGCTTTAAGCTTTCTTGCATTGTCGTGCATTGCCTAGCCTTGCGTTGTCGTGCATTAGCCTTGCCTAACCTCACCTGCCTTGCCTTGCGTTACCCTTTCCCTGCCTTGCCGTGCATTGCCTAGCCGTGCGTTGTCGTGCCTTAGCCTTGATTCCCCTTGCCGTGGCGTGCCTTTTGTTACACTTGCCTTGCCTGGCTTTGCCTTGCCTTCCTTTCCTTCCGGTATTCTTTCCTTGTCTTGCCGTGCATTGCCTAGACTTGCATTGTCGTGCCTTATCCTTGCCTCACCTGACCGTGCCTTCCCCTGCGTTACCCTTTCCTTGCCTTGCCGTGCATTTCCTAGCCGTGTGTTGTCGTGCCTTAGCCTTCTTACCCCTTGCCGTGCCGTTCCTTCCGTTACCCTTGCCTTCCCTTGCTTTCCCTTGCCTTCCTTGCGTTCCGTTACTCTTTGCTTGCTTTCCGTGCATTGCCTAGCCTTGCGTTGTCATGCCTTAGCCTTGCCTCGCCTGACCGTGCTTTCCCATGCGTTACCCTTTCCTTGCCTTGCCGTGCATTGCCTAGCGTGCGTTGTCGTGCCTTAGCCTTGTTTCCCCTTGCCGTGCCGTTCCTTCCGTTACACTTGCCTTTCCTTGCTTTCCCTTGCCTTCCTTACCTTCCGTTACTCTTTGCTTGCCTTCCGTGCATTGCCTAGCCTTGCGTTGTCGTGCCTTAGCCTTATCTCGCCTGACCGTGCCTTCCTTTGCTTTAAGCTTTCCTTGCATTGTCGTGCATTGCCTAGCCTTGCGTTGTCGTGCATTAGCCTTGCCTAGCCTCACCGTGCCTTGCCTTGCGTTACCCTTTCCTTGCCTTGCCGTGCATTGCCTAGCCTTGCGTTGTCGTGCCTTAGCCTTATCTCGCCTGACCGTGCCTTCCTTTGCTTTAAGCTTTCCTTGCATTGTCGTGCATTGCCTAGCCTTGCGTTGTCGTGCCTTAGCCTTATCTCGCCTGACCGTGCCGTCCTTTGCTTTAAGCTTTACTTGCATTGTCGTGCATTGCCTAGCCTTGCGTTTTCGTGCATTAGCCTTACCTAGCCTGACCGTGCCTTTCCTTGCGTTACCCTTTGCTTGCCTTGCCGTGGATTGCCTAGCCGTGCCTTGTCGTGCCTTAGCCTTGTTTCCCCTTGCCGTTGCGTGCCTTTTGTTACACTTGCCTTGCCTGGCTTTGCCTTGCCTTCCTTTCCTTCCGTTACTCTTTCCTTGCCTTGCCGTGCATTGCCTAGCCCTGCGTTGTCGTGCCTTAGCCTTGTTACCCCTTGCCGTGCCGTTCCTTCCGTTACCCTTGCCTTCCCTTGCTTTCCCTTGCCTTCCTTGCGTTCCGTTACTCTTTGCTTGCTTTCCGTGCATTGCCTAGCCTTGCGTTGTCGTGCCTTAGCCTTATCTCGCCTGACCGTGCCTTCCTTTGCTTTAAGCTTTACTTGCATTGTCGTGCATTGCCTAGCCTTGCGTTGTCGTGCATTACCCTTGCCTAGCCTCACCGTGCCTTGCCTTGCGTTACTCTTTCCTTGCCTTGCCGTGCATTGCCTAGCCTTGCATTGTCGTGCCTTATCCTTGCCTCACCTGACCGTGCCTTCCCCTGCGTTACCCTTTCCTTGCCTTGCCGTGCATTGCCTAACCCTGCGTTGCCGTGCCTTAGCCTTGTTACCCCTTGCCGTGACGTTCCTTCCGTTACCCTTGCCTTCCCTTGCTTTTCCTTGCCTTCCTTGCGTTCCGTTACTCTTTGCTTGCTTTCCGTGCATTGCCTAGCCTTGCGTTGTCATGCCTTAGCCTTGCATCGCCTGACCGTGCTTTCCCATGCGTTACCCTTTCCTTGCCTTGCCGTGCATTGCCTGGCCGTGCATTGTCGTGCCTTAGCATTGTTTCCCCTTGCCGTGCCGTTCCTTCCGTTACACTTGCCTTTCCTTTCTTTCCCTTGCCTTCCTTACCTTCCGTTACTCTTTGCTTGCTTCCGTGCATTGCCTAGCCTTGCGTTGTTGTGCCTTAGCCTTGCCTCGCCTGAACGTGCTTTCCCATGCGTTACCCTTTCCTTGCCTTGCCGTGCATTGCCTAGCCTGCGTTGCCGTGCCTTAGCCTTGTTTCCCCTTGCCGTGCCGTTCCTTCCGTTACCCTGGCCTTTCCTTCCTTTTCCTTGCCTTGCTTACCTTCCGTTACTCTTTACTTGCCTTCCCTGAATTTCCTAGCCATGCGTTGTCGTGCCTTAGCCTTATCTCGCCTGACCTTGCCTTCCTTTGCTTTAAGCTTTCCTTGCATTGTCGTGCATCGCCTAGCCATGCGTTTTCGTGCATTAGCCTTGCCTAGCCTCACCGTGCCTTTCCTTGCGTTACCGTTTGCTTGCCTTGCCGTGCATTGCCTAGCCGTGCCTTGTCGTGCCTTAGCCTTGTTTCCCCTTGCCGTGCCGTTCCTTCCGTTACACTTGCCTTTCTTTGCTTTCCCTTTCTTTCCTTACCTTCCGTTTCTCTTTGCTTGCCTTCCGTGCATTGCCTAGCCTTGGGTTGTCGTGCCTTAGCCTTGCCTCGCCTGACCGTGCTTTCCCATGCGTTACCCTTTCCTTGCCTTGCCGTGCATTGCCTAGCGTGCGTTGTCCTGCCTTAGCCTTGTTTCCCCTTGCCGTGCGGTTCCTTCCTTTACCATTGCCTTTCCTTGCTTTCCCTTGCCTTCCTTACCTTCCGTTACTCTTTGCTTGCCTTCCGTGCATTGCCTAGCCTTGCGTTGGCGTGCCTTAGCCTTATCTCGCCTGACCTTGCCTTCCTTTGCTTTAAGCTTTCCTTGCATTGTCGTGCATTGCCTAGCCTTGCGTTGTCGTGCATTAACCTTGCCTAGCCTCACCGTGCCTTGCCTTGCGTTACCCTTTCCTTTCCTTGCCGTGCATTTCCTAGCCGTGTGTTGTCGTGCCTTAGCCTTGTTACCCCTTGCCGTGCCGTTCCTTCCGTTACCCTTGCCTTCCCTTGCTTTCCCTTTCCTTCCTTGCATTCCGTTACTCCTTGCTTGCTTTCCGTGCATTGCCTAGCCTTGCGTTGGCTTTCCTTAGCCTTACCTCGCCTGACCGTGCTTTCCCATGCGTTACCCTTTCCTTGCCTTGCCGTGCATTGCCTAGCGTGCGTTGTCGTGCCTTAGCCTTGTTTCCCCTTGCCGTGCCGTTCCTTCCGTTACCCTTGCCTTCCCTTGCTTTCCCTTTCCTTCCTTGCATTCCGTTACTCCTTGCTTGCTTTCCGTGCATTGCCTAGCCTTGCGTTGGCTTTCCTTAGCCTTGCCTCGCCTGACCGTGCTTTCCCATGCGTTACCCTTTCCTTGCCTTCCCGTGCATTGCCTAGCGTGCGTTGTCGTGCCTTAGCCTTGTTTCCCCTTGCCGTGCCGTTCCTTCCGTTACACTTGCCTTTCTTTGCTTTCCCTTGCCTTCCTTACCTTCCGTTACTCTTTGCTTGCCTTCCGTGCATTGCCTAGCCTTGCGTTGTTGTGCCTTAGCCTTATCTCGCCTGACCGTGCCTTCCTTTGCTTTAAGCTTTCCTTGCATTGTCGTGCATTGCCTAGCCTTGCGTTGTCGTGCATTACCCTTGCCTAGCCTCACCGTGCCTTGCCTTGCGTTACCCTTTCCTTGCCTTGCCGTGCATTTCCTAGCCGTGTGTTGTCGTGCCTTAGCCTTGTTTCCCCTTGCCGTTGCGTGCCTTTTGTTACACTTGCCTTGCCTGGCTTTGCCTTGCCTTCCTTTCCTTCCGTTACTCTTTCCTTGCCTTGCCGTGCATTGCCAAGCCCTGCGTTGTCGTGCCATAGCCTTGTTTCCCCTTGCCGTGCCGTTCCTTCCGTTACACTTGCCTTTCTTTGCTTTCCCTTGCCTTCCTTACCTTCCGTTACTCTTTGCTTGCCTTCCGTGCATTTCCTAGCCTTGCGTTGTCGTGCCTTAGCCTTATCTCGCCTGACCGTGCCTTCCTTTGCTTTAAGCTTTCCTTGCATTGTCGTGCATTGCCTAGCCTTGCGTTGTCGTGCATTAGCCTTGCCTAGCCTCACCGTGCCTTGCCTTGCGTTACCCTTTCCTTGCCTTGCCGTGCATTGCCTAGCCGTTCGTTGTCGTGCCTTAGCCTTGATTCCCCTTGCCGTGGCGGGGCTTTTGTTACACTTGCCTTGCCTGGCTTTGCCTTGCCTTCCTTTCCTTCCGGTATTCTTTCCTTGTCTTGCCGTGCATTGCCTAGCCTTGCATTGTCGTGCCTTATCCTTGCCTCACCTGACCGTGCCTTCCCCTGCGTTACCCTTTCCTTGCCTTGCCGTGCATTGCCTAACCCTGCGTTGCCGTGCCTTAGCCTTGTTACCCCTTGCCGTGACGTTCCTTCCGTTACCCTTGCCTTCCCTTGCTTTCCCTTGCCTTCCTTGCGTTCCGTTTCTCTTTGCTTGCTTTCCGTGCATTGCCTAGCCTTGCGTTGTCATGCCTTAGCCTTGCATCGCCTGACCGTGCTTTCCCATGCGTTACCCTTTCCTTGCATTGCCGTGCATTGCCTGGCCGTGCATTGTCGTGTCTTAGCCTTGTTTCCCCTTGCCGTGCCGTTCCTTCCGTTACACTTGCCTTTCCTTCCTTCCCCTGGCCTTCCTTACCTTCCGTTACTCTTTGCTTGCTTCCGTGCATTGCCTGGGCTTGCGTTGTCGTGCCTTAGCCTTGCCTCGCCTTAACGTGCTTTCCCATGCGTTACCCTTTCCTTGCCTTGCCGTGCATTGCCCAGCCTGCGTTGCCGTGCCTTAGGCTTGTTTCCCCTTGCCGTGCCGTTCCTTCCGTTACCATTGCCTTTCCTTGCTTTCCCTTGCCTTCCTTACCTTCCCTTACTCTTTGCTTGCCTTCCGTGCATTGCCTAGCCTTGCGTTGTCGTGCCTTAGCCTTATCTCGCCTGACCTTGCCTTCCTTTGCTTTAAGCTTTCCTTGCATTGTCGTGCATTGCCTAGCCTTGCGTTGTCGTGCATTAACCTTGCCTAGCCTCACCGTGCCTTGCCTTGCGTTACCCTTTCCTTGCCTTGCCGTGCATTTCCTAGCCGTGTGTTGTCGTGCCTTAGCCTTGTTACCCCTTGCCGTGCCGTTCCTTCCGTTACCCTTGCCTTCCCTTGCTTTCCCTTTCCTTCCTTGCATTCCGTTACTCCTTGCTTGCTTTCCGTGCATTGCCTAGCCTTGCGTTGGCTTTCCTTAGCCTTACCTCGCCTGACCGTGCTTTCCCATGCGTTACCCTTTCCTTGCCTTGCCGTGCATTGCCTAGCGTGCGTTGTCGTGCCTTAGCCTTGTTTCCCCTTGCCGTGCCGTTCCTTCCGTTACCCTTGCCTTCCCATGCTTTCCCTTTCCTTCCTTGCATTCCGTTACTCCTTGCTTGCTTTCCGTGCATTGCCTAGCCTTGCGTTGGCTTTCCTTAGCCTTGCCTCGCCTGACCGTGCTTTCCCATGCGTTACCCTTTCCTTGCCTTCCCGTGCATTGCCTAGCCGTGCGTTGTCGTGCCTTAGCCTTGTTTCCCTTTGCCGTGCCGTTCCTTCCGTTACACTTGCCTTTCTTTGCTTTCCCTTGCCTTCCTTACCTTCCGTTACTCTTTGCTTGCCTTCCGTGCATTGCCTAGCCTTGCGTTGTCGTGCCTTAGCCTTATCTCGCCTGACCGTGCCTTCCTTTGCTTTAAGCTTTCCTTGCATTGTCGTGCATTGCCTAGCCTTGCGTTGTCGTGCATTAGCCTTGCCTAGCCTCACCGTCCCTTGCCTTGCGTTACCCTTTCCTTGCCTTGCCGTGCATTGCCTACCCGTGCGTTGTCGTGCCTTAGCCTTGATTCCCCTTGCCGTGGCGTGCCTTTTGTTACACTTGCCTTGCCTGGCTTTGCTTTGCCTTCCTTTCCTTCCGGTACTCTTTCCTTGCCTTGACGTGCATTGCCTAGCCTTGCATTGTCGTGCCTTATCCTTGCCTCACCTGACCGTGCCTTCCCCTGCGTTACCCTTTCCTTGCCTTGCCGTGCATTGCCTAGCCCTGCGTTGTCGTGCCTTAGCCTTCTTACCCCTTGCCGTGCCGTTCCTTCCGTTACCCTTGCCTTCCCTTGCTTTCCCTTGCCTTCCTTGCGTTCCGTTACTCTTTGCTTGCTTTCCGTGCATTGCCTAGCCTTGCGTTGTCGTGCCTTAGCCTTATCTCGCCTGACATTGCCTTCCTTTGCTTTAAGCTTTCCTTGCATTGTCGTGCATCGCCTAGCCATGCGTTTTCGTGCATTAGCCTTGCCTAGCCTCACCGTGCCTTTCCTTGCGTTACCGTTTGCTTGCCTTGCCGTGCATTGCCTAGCCGTGCCTTGTCGTGCCTTAGCCATGTTTCCCCTTGCCGTGCCGTTCCTTCCGTTACACTTGCCTTTTTTGCTTTCCCTTTCCTTCCTTACCTTCCGTTTCTCTTTGCTTGCCTTCCGTGCATTGCCTAGCCTTGGGTTGTCGTGCCTTAGCCTTGCCTCGCCTGACCGTGCTTTCCCATGCGTTACCCTTTCCTTGCCTTGCCGTGCATTGCCTAGCGTGCGTTGTCGTGCCTTAGCCTTGTTTCCCCTTGCCGTGCCGTTCCTTCCGTTACCATTGCCTTTCCATGCTTTCCCTTGCCTTCCTTACCTTCCGTTACTCTTTGCTTGCCTTCCGTGCATTGCCTAGCCTTGCGTTGTCGTGCCTTAGCCTTATCTCGCCTGACCTTGCCTTCCTTTGCTTTAAGCTTTCCTTGCATTGTCGTGCATTGCCTAGCCTTGCGTTGTCGTGCATTAACCTTGCCTAGCCTCACCGTGCCTTGCCTTGCGTTACCCTTTCCTTGCCTTGCCGTGCATTTCCTAGCCGTGTGTTGTCGTGCCTTAGCCTTGTTACCCCTTGCCGTGCCGTTCCTTCCGTTACCCTTGCCTTCCCTTGCTTTCCCTTTCCTTCCTTGCAATCCGTTACTCCTTGCTTGCTTTCCGTGCATTGCCTAGCCTTGCGTTGGCTTTCCTTAGCCTTACCTCGCCTGACCTTGCTTTCCCATGCGTTACCCTTTCCTTGCCTTGCCGTGCATTGCCTAGCGTGCGTTGTCGTGCCTTAGCCTTGTTACCCCTTGCCGTGCCGTTCCTTCCGTTACCCTTGCCTTCCCTTGCTTTCCCGTTCCTTCCTTGCATTCCGTTACTCCTTGCTTGCTTTCCGTGCATTGCCTAGCCTTGCGTTGGCTTTCCTTAGCCTTGCCTCGCCTGACCGTGCTTTCCCATGCGTTACCCTTTCCTTGCCTTCCCGTGCATTGCCTAGCGTGCGTTGTCGTGCCTTAGCCTTGTTTCCCCTTGCCGTGCCGTTCCTTCCGTTACACTTGCCTTTCTTTGCTTTCCCTTGCCTTCCTTACCTTCCGTTACTCTTTGCTTGCCTTCCGTGCATTGCCTAGCCTTGCGTTGTCGTGCCTTAGCCTTATCTCGCCTGACCGTGCCTTCCTTTGCTTTAAGCTTTACTTGCATTGTCGTGCATTGCCTAGCCTTGCGTTGTCGTGCATTAACCTTGCCTAGCCTCACCGTGCCTTGCCTTGCGTTACCCTTTCCTTGCCTTGCCGTGCATTTCCTAGC
Organism: Macrotis lagotis; assembly: GCF_037893015.1. NCBI lineage: Eukaryota > Metazoa > Chordata > Mammalia > Peramelemorphia > Peramelidae > Macrotis > Macrotis lagotis. The sequence goes on from NW_027421932.1 coordinate 112,718, forward strand.
CGTGTGTTGTCGTGCCTTAGCCTTGTTTCCCCTTGCCGTTGCGTGCCTTTTGTTACACTTGCCTTGCCTGGCTTTTCCTTGCCTTCCTTTCCTTCCGTTACTCTTTCCTTGCCTTGCCGTGCATTGCCAAGCCCTGCGTTGTCGTGCCATAGCCTTGTTTCCCCTTGCCGTGCCGTTCCTTCCGTTACACTTGCCTTTCTTTGCTTTCCCTTGCCTTCCTTACCTTCCGTTACTCTTTGCTTGCCTTCCGTGCATTGCCTAGCCTTGCGTTGCCGTGCCTTAGCGTTATCTCGCCTGACCGTGCCTTCCTTTGCTTTAAGCTTTCCTTGCATTGTCGTGCATTGCCTAGCCTTGCGTTGTCGTGCATTAGCCTTGCCTAGCCTCACCGTGCCTTGCCTTGCGTTACCCTTTCCTTGCCTTGCCGTGCATTGCCTAGCCGTGCGTTGTCGTGCCTTAGCCTTGTTTCCCCTTGCCGTGGCGTGCCTTTTGTTACACTTGCCCTTCCTGGCTTTGACTTGCCTTCCTTTCCTTCCGTTACTCTTTCCTTGCCTTGCCGTGCATTGCCTAGCCTTGCATTGTCGTGCCTTATCCTTGCCTCACCTGACCGTGCCTTCCCCTGCGTTACCCTTTCCTTGCCTTGCCGTGCATTGCCTAGCCCTGCGTTGCCGTGCCTTAGACTTGTTACCCCTTACCGTGCCGTTCCTTCCGTTACCCTTGCCTTCCCTTGCTTTCCCTTGCCTTCCTTGCGTTCCGTTACTCTTTGCTTGCTTTCCGTGCATTTTCCTAGCCTTGCGTTGTCATGCCTTAGCCTTGCATCGCCTGACCGTGCTTTCCCATGCGTTACCCTTTCCTTGCCTTGCCGTTCATTGCCTAGCGTTCGGTGTCGTGCCTTAGTCTTGTTTCCCCTTGCCGTGCCGTTCCTTCCGTTACCCTGGCCTTTCCTTCCTTTTCCTTGCCTTGCTTACCTTCCGTTACTCTTTGCTTGCCTTCCGTGCATTGCCTAGCCTTGCGTTGTCGTGCCTTAGCCTTATCTCGCCTGACCGTGCCTTCCTTTGCTTTAAGCTTTCCTTGCATTGTCTTGCATTGCCTAGCCTTGCGTTGTCGTGCATTAACCTTGCCTAGCCTCACCGTGCCTTGCCTTGCGTTACCCTTTCCTTGACTTGCCGTGCATTTCCTAGCCGTGTGTTGTCGTGCCTTAGCCTTGTTACCCCTTGCCGTGCCGTTCCTTCCGTTACCCTTGCCTTCCCTTGCTTTCCCTTTCCTTCCTTGCATTCCGTTACTCCTTGCTTGCTTTCCGTGCATTGCCTAGCCTTGCGTTGGCTTTCCTTAGCCTTGCCTCGCCTGACCGTGCTTTCCCATGCGTTACCCTTTCCTTGCCTTGCCGTGCATTGCCTAGCGTGCGTTGTCGTGCCTTAGCCTTGTTTCCCCTTGCCGTGCCGTTCCTTCCGTTACCCTTGCCTTCCCTTGCTTTCCCTTTCCTTCCTTGCATTCCGTTACTCCTTGCTTGCTTTCCGTGCATTGCCTAGCGTGCGTTGTCGTGCCTTAGCCTTGTTTCCCCTTGCCGTGCCGTTCCTTCCATTACACTTGCCTTTCCTTGCTTTCCCTTGCCTTCCTTACCTTCCGTTACTCTTTGCTTACCTTCCGTGCATTGCCTAGCCTTGCGTTGTCGTGCCTTAGCCTTATCTCGCCTGACCGTGCCTTCCTTTGCTTTAAGCTTTACTTGCATTGTCGTGCCTTGCCTAGCCTTGCGTTGTCGTGCATTAGCCTTGCCTAGCCTCACCGTGCCTTGCCTTGCGTTACCCTTTCCTTGCCTTGCCGTGCATTTCCTAGCCGTGTGTTGTCGTGCCTTAGCCTTGTTTCCCCTTGCCGTTGCGTGCCTTTTGTTACACTTGCCTTGCCTGGCTTTGCCTTGCCTTCCTTTCCTTCCGTTACTCTTTCCTTGCCTTGCCGTGCATTGCCTAGCCCTGCGTTGTCGTGCCTTAGCCTTGTTACCCCTTGCCGTGCCTTTCCTTCCGTTACCCTTGCCTTCCCTTGCTTTCCCTTGCCTTCCTTGCGTTCCGTTACTCTTTGCTTGCTTTCCGTGCATTGCCTAGCCTTGCGTTGTCATGCCTTAGGCTTGCCTCGCCTGACCGTGCTTTCCCATGCGTTACCCTTTCCTTGCCTTGCCGTGCATTGCCTAGCGTGCGTTGTCGTGCCTTAGCCTTGTTTCCCCTTGCCGTGCCGTTCCTTCCGTTACACTTGCCTTTCTTTGCTTTCCCTTGCCTTCCTTACCTTCCGTTACTCTTTGCTTGCCTTCCGTGCATTGCCTAGCCTTGCGTTGTCGTGCCTTAGCCTTATCTCGCCTGACCGTGCCTTCCTTTGCTTTAAGCTTTCCTTGCATTGTCGTGCATTGCCTAGCCTTGCGTTGTCGTGCATTAGCCTTGCCTAGCCTCACCGTGCCTTGCCTTGCGTTACCCTTTCCTTGCCTTGCCGTGCATTGCCTAGCCGTGCGTTGTCGTGCCTTAGCCTTGATTCCCCTTGCCGTGGCGTGCCTTTTGTTACACTTGCCTTGCCTGGCTTTGCCTTGCCTTCCTTTCCTTCCGTTACTCTTTACTTGCCTTGCCGTGCATTGCCTAGCCTTGCATTGTCGTGCCTTATCCTTGCCTCACCTGACCGTGCCTTCGCCTGCGTTACCCTTTCCTTGCCTTGCCGTGCATTGCCTAGCCCTGCATTGTCGTGCCTTAGCCTTCTTACCCCTTGCCGTGCCGTTCCTTCCGTTACCCTTGCCTTCCCTTGCTTTCCCTTGCCTTCCTTGCGTTCCGTTACTCTTTGCTTGCTTTCCGTGCATTGCCTAGCCTTGCGTTTTCATGCCTTAGCCTTGCCTCGCCTGACCGTGCTTTCCCATGCGTTACCCTTTCCTTGCCTTGCCGTGCATTGCCTAGCGTGCGTTGTCGTGCCTTAGCCTTGTTTCCCCTTGCCGTGCCGTTCCTTCCGTTACACTTGCCTTTCCTTGCTTTCCCTTGCCTTCCTTACCTTCCGTTACTCTTTGCTTGCCTTCCGTGCATTGCCTAGCCTTGCGTTGTCGTGCCTTAGCCTTGCCTCGCCTGACCGTGCTTTCCCATGCGTTACCCTTTCCTTGCCTTGCCGTTCATTGCCTAGCGTTCGGTGTCGTGCCTTAGATTTGTTCCCCCTTCCCGTGCCGTTCCTTCCGTTACCCTTCCCTTTCCTTGCTTTTCCTTGCCTTCCTTACCTTCCGTTACCCTTTGCTTGCCTTCCCTGAATTGCCTAGCCTTGCGTTGTCGTGCCTTTGCCTTATCTCGCCTGACCTTGCCTTCCTTTGCTTTAAGCTTTCCTTGTATTGTCGTGCATTGCCTAGCCTTGCGTTTTCGTGCATTAGCCTTGTCTAGCCTCACCGTGCATTGCCTTGCGTTACCCTTTGCTTGCCTTGCCGTGCATTGCCTAGCCGTGCGTTGTCGTGCCTTAGCCTTGTTTCCCCTTGCCGTGCAGTTCCTTCCGTTACACTTGCCTTTCTTTGCTTTCCCTTGCCTTCCTTACCTTCCGTTACTCTTTGCTTGCCTTCCGTGCATTGCCTAGCCTTGCGTTGTCGTGCCTTAGCCTTGCCTCGCCTGAACGTGCTTTCCCATGCGTTACCCTTTCCTTGCCTTGCCATGCATTGCCCAGCCTGCGTTGCCGTGCCTTAGCCTTGTTTCCCCTTGCCGTGCAATTCCTTCCGTTACCCTTGCCTTTCCTTGCTTTTCCTTGCCTTGCTTACCTTCCGTTACTCTTTGCTTCCCTTCCCTGCATTGCCTAGCCTTGCGTTGTCGTGCCTTAGCCTTATCTCGCCTGACCGTGCCTTCCTTTGCTTTAAGCTTTCCTTGCATTGTCGTGCATTGCCTAGCCTTGCATTGTCGTGCCTTATCCTTGCCTCACCTGACCGTGCCTTCCCCTGCGTTACCCTTTCCTTGCCTTGGCGTGCATTGCCTAGCCCTGCGTTGCCGTGCCTTAGACTTGTTACCCCTTACCGTGCCGTTCCTTCCGTTACCCTTGCCTTCCCTTGCTTTCCCTTGCCTTCCTTGCGTTCCGTTACTCTTTGCTTGCTTTCCGTGCATTGCCTAGCCTTGCGTTGTCATGCCTTAGCCTTGCATCGCCTGACCGTGCTTTCCCATGCGTTACCCTTTCCTTGCCTTTCCGTGCATTGCCTAGCCGTGCGTTGTCGTGCCTTAGCCTTGTTTCCCCTTGCCGTGCCGTTCCTTCCGTTACACTTGCCTTTCCTTCCTTTCCCTTGCCTTCCTTACCTTCCGTTACTCTTTGCTTGCCTTCCGTGCGTTGCCTAGCCTTGCGTTGTCGTGCCTTAGCGTTGCCTCGCCTGACCGTGCTTTCAAATGCGTTACCCTTTCCTTGCCTTGCCGTTCATTGCCTAGCGTTCGGTGTCGTGCCTTAGACTTGTTTCCCCTTGCCGTGCCGTTCCTTCCGTTACCCTGGCCTTTCCTTCCTTTTCCTTGCCTTGCTTACCTTCCGTTACTCTTTGCTTGCCTTCCCTGAATTGCCTAGCCTTGCGTTGTCGTGCCTTAGCCTTATCTCGCCTGACCGTGCCTTCCTTTGCTTTAAGCTTTCCTTGCATTGTCTTGCATTGCCTAGCCTTGCGTTGTCGTGCATTAACCTTGCCTAGCCTCACCGTGCCTTGCCTTGCGTTACCCTTTCCTTGCCTTGCCGTGCATTTCCTAGCCGTGTGTTGTCGTGCCTTAGCCTTGTTACCCCTTGCCGTGCCGTTCCTTCCGTTACCCTTGCCTTCCCTTGCTTTCCCTTTCCTTCCTTGCATTCCGTTACTCCCTGCTTGCTTTCCGTGCATTGCCTAGCCTTGCGTTGGCTTTCCTTAGCCTTGCCTCGCCTGACCGTGCTTTCCCATGCGTTACCCTTTCCTTGCCTTGCCGTGCATTGCCTAGCGTGCGTTGTCATGCCTTAGCCTTGTTTCCCCTTGCCGTGCCGTTCCTTCCGTTACACTTGGCTTTCTTTGCTTTCCCTTGCCTTCCTTACCTTCCGTTACTCTTTGCTTGCCTTCCGTGCATTGCCTAGCCTTGCGTTGTCGTGCCTTAGCCTTATCTCGCCTGACCGTGCCTTCCTTTGCTTTAAGCTTTACTTGCATTGTCGTGCATTGCCTAGCCTTGCGTTGTCGTGCATTAGCCTTGCCTAGCCTCACCGTGCCTTGCCTTGCGTTACGCTTTCCTTGCCTTGCCGTGCATTTCCTAGCCGTGTGTTGTCGTGCCTTAGCCTTGTTTCCCCTTGCCGTTGCGTGCCTTTTGTTACACTTGCCTTGCCTGGCTTTGCCTTGCCTTCCTTTCCTTCCGTTACTCTTTCCTTGCCTTGCCGTGCATTGCCTAGCCGTGCGTTGTCGTGCCTTAGCCTTGTTACCCCTTGCCGTGCCGTTCCTTCCGTTACCCTTGCCTTCCCTTGCTTTCCCTTGCCTTCCTTGCGTTCCGTTACTCTTTGCTTGCTTTCCGTGCATTGCCTAGCCTTGCGTTGTCATGCCTTAGGCTTGCCTCGCCTGACCGTGCTTTCCCATGCGTTACCCTTTCCTTGCCTTGCCGTGCATTGCCTAGCGTACGTTGTCGTGCCTTAGCCTTGTTTCCCCTTGCCGTGCCGTTCCTTCCGTTACACTTGCCTTTCTTTGCTTTCCCTTGCCTTCCTTACCTTCCGTTACTCTTTGCTTGCCTTCCGTGCATTGCCTAGCCTTGCGTTGTCGTGCCTTAGCCTTATCTCGCCTGACCGTGCCTTCCTTTGCTTTAAGCTTTCCTTGCATTGTCGTGCATTGCCTAGCCTTGCGTTGTCGTGCATTAGCCTTGCCTAGCCTCACCGTGCCTTGCCTTGCATTACCCTTTCCTTGCCTTGCCGTGCATTGCCTAGCCGTGCGTTGTCGTGCCTTAGCCTTGATTCCCCTTGCCGTGGCGTGCCTTTTGTTACACTTGCCTTGCCTGGCTTTGCCTTGCCTTCCGTTCCTTCCGTTACTCTTTACTTGCCTTGCCGTGCATTGCCTAGCCTTGCATTGTCGTGCCTTATCCTTGCCTCACCTGACCGTGCCTTCCCCTGCGTTACCCTTTCCTTGCCTTGCCGTGCATTGCCTAGCCCTGCGTTGTCGTGCCTTAGCCTTCTTACCCCTTGCCGTGCCGTTCCTTCCGTTACCCTTGCCTTCCCTTGCTTTCCCTTGCCTTCCTTGCGTTCCTTTACTCTTTGCTTGCTTTCCGTGCATTGCCTAGCCTTGCGTTGTCATGCCTTAGGCTTGCCTCGCCTGACCGTGCTTTCCCATGCGTTACCCTTTCCTTGCCTTGCCGTGCATTGCCTAGCGTGCGTTGTCGTGCCTTAGCCTTGTTTCCCCTTGCCGTGCCGTTCCTTCCGTTACACTTGCCTTTCTTTGCTTTCCCTTGCCTTCCTTACCTTCCGTTACTCTTTGCTTGCCTTCCGTGCATTGCCTAGCCTTGCGTTGTCGTGCCTTAGCCTTATCTCGCCTGACCGTGCCTTCCTTTGCTTTAAGCTTTCCTTGCATTGTCGTGCATTGCCTAGCCTTGCGTTGTCGTGCATTAGCCTTGCCTAGCCTCACCGTGCCTTGCCTTGCATTACCCTTTCCTTGCCTTGCCGTGCATTGCCTAGCCCTGCGTTGTCGTGCCTTAGCCTTCTTACCCCTTGCCGTGCCGTTCCTTCCGTTACCCTTGCCTTCCCTTGCTTTCCCTTGCCTTCCTTGCGTTCCGTTACTCTTTGCTTGCTTTCCGTGCATTGCCTAGCCTTGCGTTGTCATGCCTTAGCCTTGCCTCGCCTGACCGTGCTTTCCCATGCGTTACCCTTTCCTTGCCTTGCCGTGCATTGCCTAGCGTGCGTTGTCGTGCCTTAGCCTTGTTTCCCCTTGCCGTGCCGTTCCTTCCGTTACACTTGCCTTTCCGTGCTTTCCCTTGCCTTCCTTACCTTCCGTTACTCTTTGCTTGCCTTCCGTGCATTGCCTAGCCTTGCGTTGTCGTGCCTTAGCCTTGCCTCGCCTGACCGTGCTTTCCCATGCGTTACCCTTTCCTTGCCTTGCCGTTCATTGCCTAGCGTTCGGTGTCGTGCCTTAGACTTGTTCCCCCTTGCCGTGCCGTTCCTTCCGTTACCCTTGCCTTTCCTTGCTTTTCCTTGCCTTCCTTACCTTCCGTTACTCTTTGCTTGCCTTCCCTGAATTGCCTAGCCTTGCGTTGTCGTGCCTTTGCCTTATCTCGCTTGACCTTGCCTTCCTTTGCTTTAAGCCTTCCTTGCATTGTCGTGCATTGCCTAGCCTTGCGTTTTCGTGCATTAGCCTTGTCTAGCCTCACCGTGCATTGCCTTGCGTTACCCTTTGCTTGCCTTGCCGTGCATTGCCTAGCCGTGCGTTGTCGTGCCTTAGCCTTGTTTCCCCTTGCCGTGCAGTTCCTTCCGTTACACTTGCCTTTCTTTGCTTTCCCTTGCCTTCCTTGCCTTCCGTTACTCTTTGCTTGCCTTCCATGCATTGCCTAGCCTTGCGTTGTCGTGCCTTAGCCTTGCCTCGCCTGAACGTGCTTTCCGATGCGTTACCCTTTCCTTGCCTTGCCGTGCATTGCCCAGCCTGCGTTGCCGTGCCTTAGCCTTGTTTCCCCTTGCCGTGCAATTCCTTCCGTTACCCTTGCCTTTCCTTGCTTTTCCTTGCCTTGCTTACCTTCCGTTACTCTTTGCTTCCCTTCCCTGCATTGCCTAGCCTTGCGTTGTCGTGCCTTAGCCTTATCTCGCCTGACCGTGCCTTCCTTTGCTTTAAGCTTTCCTTGCATTGTCGTGCATTGCCTAGCCTTGCGTTCTCGTGCATTAGCCTTGCCTAGCCTCACCGGGCCTTGCCTTGCGTTACCCTTTCCTTGCCTTGCCGTGCATTGCCTAGCCGTGCGTTGTCGTGCCTTAGCCTTGTTTCCCCTTGCCGTGGCGTGCCTTTTGTTACACTTGCCTTTCCTGGCTTTGACTTGCATTCCTTTCCTTCCGTTACTCTTTCCTTGCCTTGCCGTGTATTGCCTAGCCTTGCATTGTCGTGCCTTATCCTTGCCTCACCTGACCGTGCCTTCCCCTGCGTTACCCTTTCCTTGCCTTGCCGTGCATTGCCTAGCCCTGCGTTGTCGTGCCTTAGCCTTCTTACACCTTGCCGTGCCGTTCCTTCCGTTACCCTTGCCTTCCCTTGCTTTCCCTTGCCTTCCTTGCGTTCCGTTACTCTTTGCTTGCTTTCCGTGCATTGCCTAGCCTTGCGTTGGCTTTCCTTAGCCTTGCCTCGCCTGACCGTGCTTTCCCATGCGTTACCCTTTCCTTGCCTTGCCGTGCATTTCCTAGCCGTGTGTTGTCGTGCCTTAGCCTTGTTTCCCCTTGCCGTTGCGTGCCTTTTGTTACGCTTGCCTTGCCTGGCTTTGCCTTGCCTTCCTTTCCTTCCGTTACTCTTTCCTTGCCTTGCCGTGCATTGCCTAGCCCTGCGTTGTCGTGCCTTAGCCTTGTTACCCCTTGCCGTGCCGTTCGTTCCGTTACCCTTGCCTTCCCTTGCTTTCCCTTGCCTTCCTTGCGTTCCGTTACTCTTTGCTTGCTTTCCGTGCATTGCCTAGCCTTGCGTTGTCGTGCCTTAGCCTTATCTCGCCTGACCGTGCCTTTCTTTGCTTTAAGCTTTACTTGCATTGTCGTGCATTGCCTAGCCTTGCGTTGTCGTGCATTAGCCTTGCCTAGCCTCACCGTGCCTTGCCTTGCGTTACTCTTTCCTTGCCTTGCCGTGCATTGCCTAGCCTTGCATTGTCGTGCCTTATCCTTGCCTCACCTGACCGTGCCTTCCCCTGCGTTACCCTTTCCTTGCCTTGCCGTGCATTGCCTAGCCTGCGTTGCCGTGCCTTAGCCTCTCGCCTTTCCTTGCCTTGCCGTGCATTGCCTAGCCTGCGTTGCCGTGCCTTAGCCTTGTTTCCCCTTGCCGTGCCGTTCCTTCCGTTACCCTGGCCTTTCCTTCCTTTTCCTTGCCTTGCTTACCTTCCGTTACTCTTTACTTGCCTTCCCTGAATTTCCTAGCCATGCGTTGTCGTGCCTTAGCCTTATGTCGCCTGACCTTGCCTTCCTTTGCTTTAAGCTTTCCTTGCATTGTCGTGCATCGCCTAGCCATGCGTTTTCGTGCATTAGCCTTGCCTAGCCTCACCGTGCCTTTCCTTGCGTTACCGTTTGCTTGCCTTGCCGTGCATTGCCTAGCCGTGCCTTGTCGTGCCTTAGCCTTGTTTCCCCTTGCCGTGCCGTTCCTTCCGTTACACTTGCCTTTCTTTGCTTTCCCTTTCCTTCCTTACCTTCCGTTTCTCTTTGCTTGCCTTCCGTGCATTGCCTAGCCTTGGGTTGTCGTGCCTTAGCCTTGCCTCGCCTGAGCGTGCTTTCCCATGCGTTACCCTTTCCTTGCCTTGCCGTGCATTGCCTAGCGTGCGTTGCCGTGCCTTAGCCTTGTTTCCCCTTGCCGTGCCGTTCCTTCCGTTACCCTTGCCTTCCCTTGCTTTCCCTTTCCTTCCTTGCATTCCGTTACTCCTTGCTTGCTTTCCGTGCATTGCCTAGCCTTGCGTTGGCTTTCCTTAGCCTTGCCTCGCCTGACCGTGCTTTCCCATGCGTTACCCTTTCCTTGCCGTGCATTGCCTAGCGTGCGTTGTCGTGCCTTAGCCTTGTTTCCCCTTGCCGTGCCGTTCCTTCCGTTACACTTGCCTTTCCTTGCTTTCCCTTGCCTTCCTTACCTTCCGTTACTCTTTGCTTGCCTTCCCTGCATTGCCTAGCCTTGCGTTGTCGTGCCTTAGGCTTATCTCGCCGGACCGTGCCTTCCTTTGCTTTAAGCTTTCCTTGCATTGTCGTGCATTGCCTAGCCTTGCGTTGTCGTGCCTTAGCCTTATCTCGCCTGACCGTGCCTTCCTTTGCTTTAAGCTTTCCGTGCCTTGCCGTGCATTGCCTAGCCCTGCGTTGTCGTGCCTTAGCCTTGTTACCCCTTGCCGTGCCGTTCCTTCCGTTACACTTGCCTTTCCTTGCTTTTCCTTGCCTTCCTTACCTTCCGTTACTCTTTGCTTGCCTTCCGTGCATTGCCTAGCCTTGCGTTGTCGTGCCTTAGCCTTATCTCGCCTGACCGTGCCTTCCTTTGCTTTAAGCTTTCCTTGCATTGTCGTGCATTGCCTAGCCTTGCGTTGTCGTGCATTAGCCTTGCCTAGCCTCACCGTGCCTTGCCTTGCGTTACCCTTTCCTTGCCTTGCCGTGCATTGCCTAGCCGTGCGTTGTCGTGCCTTAGCCTTGATTCCCCTTGCCGTGGCGTGCCTTTTGTTACACTTGCCTTGCCTGGCTTTGCCTTGCCTTCCTTTCCTTCCGGTATTCTTTCCTTGCCTTGCCGTGCATTGCCTAGCCTTGCATTGTCGTGCCTTATCCTTGCCTCACCTGACCGTGCCTTCCCCTGCGTTACCCTTTCCTTGCCTTTCCATGCATTGCCTAGCTCTGCGTTGTCGTGCCTTAGCCTTGTTTCCCCTTGCCGTGCCGTTCCTTCCGTTACCATTGCCTTTCCTTGCTTTCCCTTGCCTTCCTTACCTTCCGTTACTCTTTCCTTGCATTGTCGTGCATCGCCTAGCCTTGCGTTTTCGTGCATTAGCCTTGACTAGCCTCACCGTGCCTTTCCTTGCGTTACCCTTTGCTTGCCTTGCCGTGCATTGCCTAGCCGTGCGTTGTCGTGCCTTAGCCTTGTTTCCCCTTGCCGTGCCGTTCCTTCCGTTACACTTGCCTTTCCTTGCTTTCCCTTGCCTTCCTTACCTTCCGTTACTCTTTCTTGCCTTCCGTGCATTGCCTAGCCTTGCGTTGTCTTGCCTTAGCCTTATCTCGCCTGACCGTGCCTTCCTTTGCTTTAAGCTTTCCTTGCATTGTCGTGCCTTGCCTTGCCTTGCGTTGTCGTGCATTAGCCTTGCCTGGCCTCACCGTGCCTTGCCTTGCGTTACCCTTTCCTTGCCTTGCCGTGCATTTCCTAGCCGTGTGTTGTCGTGCCTTAACCTTGTTTCCCCTTGCCGTTGCGTGCCTTTTGTTACACTTGCCTTGCCTGGCTTTGCCTTGCCTTCCTTTCCTTCCGTTACTCTTTCCTTGCCTTGCCGTGCATTGCCTAGCCCTGCGTTGTCGTGCCTTAGCCTTGTTACCCCTTGCCGTGCCGTTCCTTCCGTTACCCTTGCCTTCCCTTGCTTTCCCTTGCCTTGCTTACCTTCCGTTACTCTTTGCTTGCCTTCCCTGAATTGCCTAGCCTTGCGTTGTCGTGCCTTAGCCTTATCTCGCCTGACCGTGCCTTCCTTTGCTTTAAGCTTTCCTTGCATTGTCTTGCATTGCCTAGCCTTGCGTTGTCGTGCATTAACCTTGCCTAGCCTCACCGTGCCTTGCCTTGCGTTACCCTTTCCTTGCCTTGCCGTGCATTTCCTAGCCGTGTGTTGTCGTGCCTTAGCCTTGTTACCCCTTGCCGTGCCGTTCCTTCCGTTACCCTTGCCTTCCCTTGCTTTCCCTTTCCTTCCTTGCATTCCGTTACTCCTTGCTTGCTTTCCGTGCATTGCCTAGCCTTGCGTTGGCTTTCCTTAGCCTTGCCTCGCCTGACCGTGCTTTCCCATGCGTTACCCTTTCCTTGCCTTGTCGTACATTGCCTAGCGTGCGTTGTCGTGCCTTAGCCTTGTTTCCCCTTGCCGTGCCGTTCCTTCCGTTACCCTTGCCTTCCCTTGCTTTCCCTTTCCTTCCTTGCATTCCGTTACTCCTTGCTTGCTTTCCGTGTATTGCCTAGCCTTGCGTTGGCTTTCCTTAGCCTTGCCTCCCCTGACCGTGCTTTCCCATGCGTTACCCTTTCCTTGCCTTGCCGTGCATTGCCTAGCGTGCGTTGTCGTGCCTTAGCCTTCTTTCCCCTTGCCGTGCCGTTCCTTCCGTTACACTTGCCTTTCTTTGCTTTCCCTTGCCTTCCTTACCTTCCGTTACTCTTTGCTTGCCTTCCGTGCATTGCCTAGCCTTGCGTTGTCGTGCCTTAGCCTTATCTCGCCTGACCGTGCCTTCCTTTGCTATAAGCTTTACTTGCATTGTCGTGCATTGCCTAGCCTTGCGTTGTCGTGCATTAGCCTTGCCTAGCCTCACCGTGCCTTGCCTTGCGTTACCCTTTCCTTGCCTTGCCGTGCAATTCCTAGCCGTGTGTTGTCGTGCCTTTGCCTTGTTTCCCCTTGCGCTTGCGTGCCTTTTGTTACACTTGCCTTGCCTGCCTTTCCCTTGCCTTCCTTTCCTTCCGTTACTCTTTCCTTGCCTTGCCGTGCATTGCCTAGCCCTGCGTTGTCGTGCCTTAGCCTTGTTACCCCTTGCCGTGCCGTTCCTTCCGTTACCCTTGCCTTCCCTTGCTTTCCCTTGCCTTCCTTGCGTTCCGTTACTCTTTGCTTGCTTTCCGTGCATTGCCTAGCCTTGCGTTGTCATGCCTTAGGCTTGCCTCGCCTGACCGTGCTTTCCCATGCGTTACCCTTTCCTTGCCTCACCGTGCCTTGCCTTGCGTTACCCTTTGCTTGCCTTGCCGTGCATTGCCTAGCCGTGCGTTGTCGTGCCTTAGCCTTGTTTCCCCTTGCCGTGCAGTTCCTTCCGTTACACTTGCCTTTCTTTGCTTTCCCTTGCCTTCCTTAACTTCCGTTACTCTTTGCTTGCCTTCCGTGCATTGCCTAGCCTTGCGTTGTCGTGCCTTAGCCTTGCCTCGCCTGAACGTGCTTTCCCATGCGTTACCCTTTCCTTGCCTTGCCGTGCATTGCCCAGCCTGCGTTGCCGTGCCTTAGCCTTGTTTCCCCTTGCCGTGCAATTCCTTCCGTTACCCTTGCCTTTCCTTGATTTTCCTTGCCTTGCTTACCTTCCGTTACTCTTTGCTTCCCTTCCCTGCATTGCCTAGCCTTGCGTTGTCGTGCCTTAGCCTTATCTCGCCTGACCGTGCCTTCCTTTGCTTTAAGCTTTCCTTGCATTGTCGTGCATTGCCTAGCCTTGCGTTGTCGTGCATTAGCCTTGCCTAGCCTCACCATGCCTTGCCTTGCGTTACCCTTTCCTTGCCTTGCCGTGCATTGCCTAGCCGTGCGTTGTCGTGCCTTAGCCTTGGTTCCCCTTGCCGTGGCGTGCCTTTTGTTACACTTGCCTTTCCTGGCTTTGACTTGCCTTCCTTTCCTTCCGTTACTCTTTCCTTGCCTTGCCGTGCATTGCCAAGCCCTGCGTTGTCGTGCCATAGCCTTGTTACCCCTTGCCGTGCCGTTCCTTCCGTTACCCTTGCCTTCCCTTGCTTTACCTTGCCTTCCTTGCGTTCCGTTACTCTTTGCTTGCTTTCCGTGCATTGCCTAGCCTTGCGTTGTCATGCCTTAGCCTTGCCTCGCCTGACCGTGCTTTCCCATGCGTTACCCTTTCCTTGCCTTGCCGTGCATTGCCTAGCGTGCGTTGTCGTGCCTTAGCCTTGTTTCCCCTTGCCGTGCCGTTCCTTCCGTTACACTTGCCTTTCTTTGCTTTCCCTTGCCTTCCTTACCTTCCGTTACTCTTTGCTTGCCTTCCGTGCATTGCCTAGCCTTGCGTTGTCGTGCCTTAGCCTTATCTCGCCTGACCGTGCCTTCCTTTGCTTTAAGCTTTCCTTGCATTGTCGTGCATTGCCTAGCCTTGCGTTGTCGTGCATTAGCCTTGCCTAGCCTCACCGTGCCTTGCCTTGCGTTACCCTTTCCTTGCCTTGCCGTGCATTGCCTAGCCGTGCGTTGTCGTGCCTTAGCCTTGATTCCCCTTGCCGTGGCGTGCCTTTTGTTACACTTGCCTTGCCTGGCTTTGCCTTGCCTTCCTTTCCTTCCGTTACTCTTTACTTGCCTTGCCGTGCATTGCCTAGCCTTGCATTGTCGTGCCTTATCCTTGCCTCACCTGACCGTGCCTTCCCCTGCGTTACCCTTTCCTTGCCTTGCCGTGCATTGCCTAGCCCTGCGTTGTCGTGCCTTAGCCTTCTTACCCCTTGCCGTGCCGTTCCTTCCGTTTCCCTTGCCTTCCCTTGCTTTCCCTTGCCTTCCTTGCGTTCCGTTACTCTTTGCTTGCTTTCCGTGCATTGCCTAGCCTTGCGTTGTCATGCCTTAGCCTTGCCTCGCCTGACCGTGCTTTCCCATGCGTTACCCTTTCCTTGCCTTGCCGTGCATTGCCTAGCGTGCGTTGTCGTGCCTTAGCCTTGTTGCCCCTTGCCGTGCCGTTCCTTCCGTTACACTTGCCTTTCCTTGCTTTCCCTTGCCTTCCTTACCTTCCGTTACTCTTTGCTTGCCTTCCGTGCATTGCCTAGCCTTGCGTTGTCGTGCCTTACCCTTGCCTCGCCTGACCGTGCTTTCCCATGCCTTACCCTTTCCTTGCCTTGCCGTTCATTTCCTAGCGTTCGGTGTCGTGCCTTACACTTCTTCCCCCTTGCCGTGCCGTTCCTTCCGTTACCCTTGCCTTTCCTTGCTTTTCCTTGCCTTCCTTACCTTCCGTTACTCTTTGCTTGCCTTCCCTGAATTGCCTAGCCTTGCGTTGTCGTTCCTTTGCCTTATCTCGCCTGACCTTGCCTTCCTTTGCTTTAAGCTTTCCTTGCATTGTCGTGCATTGCCTAGCCTTGCGTTTTCGTGCATTAGCCTTGTCTAGCCTCACCGTGCATTGCCTTGCGTTACCCTTTGCTTGCCTTGCCGTGCATTGCCTAGCCGTGCGTTGTCGTGCCTTAGCCTTGTTTCCCCTTGCCGTGCAGTTCCTTCCGTTACACTTGCCTTTCTTTGCTTTCCCTTGCCTTCCTTAACTTCCGTTACTCTTTGCTTGCCTTCCGTGCATTGCCTAGCCTTGCGTTGTCGTGCCTTAGCCTTGCCTCGCCTGAACGTGCTTTCCCATGCGTTACCCTTTCCTTGCCTTGCCGTGCATTGCCCAGCCTGCGTTGCCGTGCCTTAGCCTTGTTTCCCCTTGCCGTGCAATTCCTTCCGTTACCCTTGCCTTTCCTTGCTTTTCCTTGCCTTGCTTACCTTCCGTTACTCTTTGCTTCCCTTCCCTGCATTGCCTAGCCTTGCGTTGTCGTGCCTTAGCCTTATCTCGCCTGACCGTGCCTTCCTTTGCTTTAAGCTTTCCTTGCATTGTCGTGCATTTCCTAGCCTTGCGTTGTCGTGCATTAGCCTTGCCTAGCCTCACCATGCCTTGCCTTGCGTTACCCTTTCCTTGCCTTGCCGTGCATTGCCTAGCCGTGCGTTGTCGTTCCTTAGCCTTGTTTCCCCTTGCCGTGGCGTGCCTTTTGTTACACTTGCCTTTCCTGGCTTTGACTTGCCTTCCTTTCCTTCCGTTACTCTTTCCTTGCCTTGCCGTGCATTGCCTAGCCTTGCATTGTCGTGCCTTATCCTTGCCTCACCTGACCGTTCCTTCCCCTGCGTTACCCTTTCCTTGCTTGCCGTGCATTGCCTAGCCCTGCGTTGCCGTGCCTTAGACTTGTTACCCCTTACAGTGCCGTTCCTTCCGTTACCCTTGCCTTCCCTTGCTTTCCCTTGCCTTCCTTGCGTTCCGTTACTCTTTGCTTGCTTTCCGTGCATTACCTAGCCTTGCGTTGTCATGCCTTAGCCTTGCATCGCCTGACCGTGCTTTCCCATGCGTTACCCTTTCCTTGCCCTTCCGTGCATTGCCTAGCCGTGCGTTGTCGTGCCTTAGCCTTGTTTCCCCTTGCCGTGCCGTTCCTTCCGTTACACTTGCCTTTCCTTCCTTTCCCTTGCCTTCCTTGCGTTCCGTTACTCTTTGCTTGCATTCCGTGCATTGCCTAGCCTTGCGTTGTCGTGCCTTAGCGTTGCCTCGCCTGACCGTGCTTTCAAATGCGTTACCCTTTCCTTGCCTTGCCGTTCATTGCCTAGCGTTCGGTGTCGTGCCTTAGATTTGTTTCCCCTTGCCGTGCCGTTCCTTCCGTTACCCTGGCCTTTCCTTCCTTTTCCTTGCCTTGCTTACCTTCCGTTACTCTTTGCTTGTCTTCCCTGAATTGCCTAGCCTTGCGTTGTCGTGCCTTAGCCTTATCTCGCCTGACCGTGCCTTCCTTTGCTTTAAGCTTTCCTTGCATTGTCGTGCATTGCCTAGCCTTGCGTTGTCGTGCATTAGCCTTGCCTAGCCTCACCGTGCCTTGCCTTGCGTTACCCTTTCCTTGCCTTGCCGTGCATTACCTAGCCGTGCGTTGTCGTGCCTTAGACTTGATTCCCCTTGCCGTGGCGTGCCTTTTGTTACACTTGCCTTGCCTGGCTTTGCCTTGCCTTCCTTTCCTTCCGGTATTCTTTCCTTGCCTTGCCGTGCATTGCCTAGCCTTGCATTGTCGTGCCTTATCCTTGCCTCACCTGACCGTGCCTTCCCCTGCGTTACCCTTTCCTTGCCTTGCCGTGCATTGCCTAGCCCTGCGTTGTCGTGCCTTAGACTTCTTACCCCTTGCCGTGCCGTTCCTTCCGTTACCCTTGCCTTCCCTTGCTTTCCCTTGCCTTCCTTGCGTTCCGTTACTCTTTGCTTGCTTTCCGTGCATTGCCTAGCCTTGCGTTGTCATGCCTTAGCCTTGCATCGCCTGACCGTGCTTTCCCATGCGTTACCCTTTCCTTGCCTTGCCGTGCATTGCCTAGCCGTGCGTTGTCGTGCCTTACCCTTGTTTCCCCTTGCCGTGCCGTTCCTTCCGTTACACTTGCCTTTCCTTCCTTTCCCTTGCCTTCCTTACCTTCCGTTACTCTTTGCTTGCCTTCCGTGCATTGCCTAGCCTTGCGTTGTTGTGCCTTAGCCTTGCCTCGCCTGAACGTGCTTTCCCATGCGTTACCCTTTCTTTGCCTTGCCGTGCATTGCCTAGCCTGCGTTGCCGTGCCTTAGCCTTGTTTCCCCTTGCCGTGCCGTTCCTTCCGTTACCCTGGCCTTTCCTTCCTTTTCCTTGCCTTGCTTACCTTCCGTTACTCTTTACTTGCCTTCCCTGAATTTCCTAGCCTTGCGTTGTCGTGCCTTAGCCTTATCTCGCCTGACCTTGCCTTCCTTTGCTTTAAGCTTTCCTTGCATTGTCGTGCATCGCCTAGCCATGCGTTTTCGTGCATTAGCCTTGCCTAGCATCACCGTGCCTTTCCTTGCGTTACCGTTTGCTTGCCTTGCCGTGCATTGCCTAGCCGTGCCTTGTCGTGCCTTAGCCTTGTTTCCCCTTGCCGTGCCGTTCCTTCCGTTACACTTGCCTTTCTTTGCTTTCCCTTTCCTTCCTTACCTTCCGTTTCTCATTGCTTGCCTTCCGTGCATTGCCTAGCCTTGGGTTGTCGTGCCTTAGCCTTGCCTCGCCTGACCGTGCTTTCCCATGCGTTACCCTTTCCTTGCCTTGCCGTGCATTGCCTAGCGTGCGTTGTCGTGCCTTAGACTTGTTTCCCCTTGCCGTGCCGTTCCTTCCGTTACCATTGCCTTTCCTTGCTTTCCCTTGCCTTCCTTACCTTCCGTTACTCTTTGCTTGCCTTCCGTGCATTGCCTAGCCTTGCGTTGTCGTGCCTTAGCCTTATCTCGCCTGACCGTGCCTTCCTTTGCTTTAAGCTTTCCTTGCATTGTCGTGCATTGCCTAGCCTTCCGTTGTCGTGCATTAGCCTTGCCTAGCCTCACCGTGCCTTGCCTTGCGTTACCCTTTGCTTGCCTTGCCGTGCATTGCCTAGCCGTGCGTTGTCGTGCCTTAGCCTTGTTTCCCCTTGCCGTGCAGTTCCTTCCGTTACACTTGCCTTTCTTTGCTTTCCCTTGCCTTCCTTACCTTCCGTTACTCTTTGCTTGCCTTCCGTGCATTGCCTAGCCTTGCGTTGTCGTGCCTTAGCCTTGCCTCGCCTGAACGTGCTTTCCCATGCGTTACCCTTTCCTTGCCTTGCCGTGCATTGCCCAGCCTGCGTTGCCGTGCCTTAGCCTTGTTTCCCCTTGCCGTGCAATTCCTTCCGTTACCCTTGCCTTTCCTTGCTTTTCCTTGCCTTGCTTACCTTCCGTTACTCTTTGCTTCCCTTCCCTGCATTGCCTAGCCTTGCGTTGTCGTGCCTTAGCCTTATCTCGCCTGACCGTGCCTTCCTTTGCTTTAAGCTTTCCTTGCATTGTCGTGCATTTCCTAGCCTTGCGTTGTCGTGCATTAGCCTTGCCTAGCCTCACCATGCCTTGCCTTGCGTTACCCTTTCCTTGCCTTGCCGTGCATTGCCTAGCCGTGCGTTGTCGTGCCTTAGCCTTGATTCCCCTTGCCGTGGCGTGCCTTTTGTTACACTTGCCTTGCCTGGCTTTGCTTTGCCTTCCTTTCCTTCCGGTACTCTTTCCTTGCCTTGCCGTGCATTGCCTAGCCTTGCATTGTCGTGCCTTATCCTTGCCTCACCTGACCGTGCCTTCCCCTGCGTTACCCTTTCCTTGCCTTGCCGTGCATTGCCTAGCCCTGCGTTGTCGTGCCTTAGCCTTCTTACCCCTTGCCGTGCCGTTCCTTCCGTTACCCTTGCCTTCCCTTGCTTTCCCTTGCCTTCCTTGCGTTCCGTTACTCTTTGCTTGCTTTCCGTGCATTGCCTAGCCTTGCGTTGTCATGCCTTAGCCTTGCATCGCCTGACCGTGCTTTCCCATGCGTTACCCTTTCCTTGCCTTGCCGTGCATTGCCTAGCCGTGCGTTGTCGTGCCTTACCCTTGTTTCCCCTTGCCGTGCCGTTCCTTCCGTTACACTTGCCTTTCCTTCCTTTCCCTTGCCTTCCTTACCTTCCGTTACTCTTTGCTTGCCTTCCGTGCATTGCCTAGCCTTGCGTTGTTGTGCCTTAGCCTTGCCTCGCCTGAACGTGCTTTCCCATGCGTTACCCTTTCTTTGCCTTGCCGTGCATTGCCTAGCCTGCGTTGCCGTGCCTTAGCCTTGTTTCCCCTTGCCGTGCCGTTCCTTCCGTTACCCTGGCCTTTCCTTCCTTTTCCTTGCCTTGCTTACCTTCCGTTACTCTTTACTTGCCTTCCCTGAATTTCCTAGCCTTGCGTTGTCGTGCCTTAGCCTTATCTCGCCTGACCTTGCCTTCCTTTGCTTTAAGCTTTCCTTGCATTGTCGTGCATCGCCTAGCCATGCGTTTTCGTGCATTAGCCTTGCCTAGCATCACCGTGCCTTTCCTTGCGTTACCGTTTGCTTGCCTTGCCGTGCATTGCCTAGCCGTGCCTTGTCGTGCCTTAGCCTTGTTTCCCCTTGCCGTGCCGTTCCTTCCGTTACACTTGCCTTTCTTTGCTTTCCCTTTCCTTCCTTACCTTCCGTTTCTCATTGCTTGCCTTCCGTGCATTGCCTAGCCTTGGGTTGTCGTGCCTTAGCCTTGCCTCGCCTGACCGTGCTTTCCCATGCGTTACCCTTTCCTTGCCTTGCCGTGCATTGCCTAGCGTGCGTTGTCGTGCCTTAGACTTGTTTCCCCTTGCCGTGCCGTTCCTTCCGTTACCATTGCCTTTCCTTGCTTTCCCTTGCCTTCCTTACCTTCCGTTACTCTTTGCTTGCCTTCCGTGCATTGCCTAGCCTTGCGTTGTCGTGCCTTAGCCTTATCTCGCCTGACCGTGCCTTCCTTTGCTTTAAGCTTTCCTTGCATTGTCGTGCATTGCCTAGCCTTGCGTTGTCGTGCATTAGCCTTGCCTAGCCTCACCATGCCTTGCCTTGCGTTACCCTTTCCTTGCCTTGCCGTGCATTGCCTAGCCGTGCGTTGTCGTGCCTTAGCCTTGTTTCCCCTTGCCGTGCAGTTCCTTCCGTTACACTTGCCTTTCTTTGCTTTCCCTTGCCTTCCTTACCTTCCGTTACTCTTTGCTTGCCTTCCGTGCATTGCCTAGCCTTGCGTTGTCGTGCCTTAGCCTTGCCTCGCCTGAACGTGCTTTCCCATGCGTTACCCTTTCCTTGCCTTGCCGTGCATTGCCCAGCCTGCGTTGCCGTGCCTTAGCCTTGTTTCCCCTTGCCGTGCAATTCCTTCCGTTACCCTTGCCTTTCCTTGCTTTTCCTTGCCTTGCTTACCTTCCGTTACTCTTTGCTTCCCTTCCCTGCATTGCCTAGCCTTGCGTTGTCGTGCCTTAGCCTTATCTCGCCTGACCGTGCCTTCCTTTGCTTTAAGCTTTCCTTGCATTGTCGTGCATTTCCTAGCCTTGCGTTGTCGTGCATTAGCCTTGCCTAGCCTCACCATGCCTTGCCTTGCGTTACCCTTTCCTTGCCTTGCCGTGCATTGCCTAGCCGTGCGTTGTCGTGCCTTAGCCTTGTTTCCCCTTGCCGTGCAGTTCCTTCCGTTACACTTGCCTTTCTTTGCTTTCCCTTGCCTTCCTTACCTTCCGTTACTCTTTGCTTGCCTTCCGTGCATTGCCTAGCCTTGCGTTGTCGTGCCTTAGCCTTGCCTCGCCTGAACGTGCTTTCCCATGCGTTACCCTTTCCTTGCCTTGCCGTGCATTGCCCAGCCTGCGTTGCCGTGCCTTAGCCTTGTTTCCCCTTGCCGTGCAATTCCTTCCGTTACCCTTGCCTTTCCTTGCTTTTCCTTGCCTTGCTTACCTTCCGTTACTCTTTGCTTCCCTTCCCTGCATTGCCTAGCCTTGCGTTGTCGTGCCTTAGCCTTATCTCGCCTGACCGTGCCTTCCTTTGCTTTAAGCTTTCCTTGCATTGTCGTGCATTTCCTAGCCTTGCGTTGTCGTGCATTAGCCTTGCCTAGCCTCACCATGCCTTGCCTTGCGTTACCCTTTCCTTGCCTTGCCGTGCATTGCCTAGCCGTGCGTTGTCGTGCCTTAGCCTTGTTTCCCCTTGCCGTGGCGTGCCTTTTGTTACACTTGCCTTTCCTGGCTTTGACTTGCCTTCCTTTCCTTCCGTTACTCTTTCCTTGCCTTGCCGTGCATTGCCTAGCCTTGCATTGTCGTGCCTTATCCTTGCCTCACCTGACCGTGCCTTCCCCTGCGTTACCCTTTCCTTGCTTGCCGTGCATTGCCTAGCCCTGCGTTGCCGTGCCTTAGACTTGTTACCCCTTACAGTGCCGTTCCTTCCGTTACCCTTGCCTTCCCTTGCTTTCCCTTGCCTTCCTTGCGTTCCGTTACTCTTTGCTTGCTTTCCGTGCATTACCTAGCCTTGCGTTGTCATGCCTTAGCCTTGCATCGCCTGACCGTGCTTTCCCATGCGTTACCCTTTCCTTGCCCTTCCGTGCATTGCCTAGCCGTGCGTTGTCGTGCCTTAGCCTTGTTTCCCCTTGCCGTGCCGTTCCTTCCGTTACACTTGCCTTTCCTTCCTTTCCCTTGCCTTCCTTACCTTCCGTTACTCTTTGCTTGCATTCCGTGCATTGCCTAGCCTTGCGTTGTCGTGCCTTAGCGTTGCCTCGCCTGACCGTGCTTTCAAATGCGTTACCCTTTCCTTGCCTTGCCGTTCATTGCCTAGCGTTCGGTGTCGTGCCTTAGATTTGTTTCCCCTTGCCGTGCCGTTCCTTCCGTTACCCTGGCCTTTCCTTCCTTTTCCTTGCCTTGCTTACCTTCCGTTACTCTTTGCTTGCCTTCCCTGAATTGCCTAGCCTTGCGTTGTCGTGCCTTAGCCTTATCTCGCCTGACCGTGCCTTCCTTTGCTTTAAGCTTTCCTTGCATTGTCGTGCATTGCCTAGCCTTGCGTTGTCGTGCATTAGCCTTGCCTAGCCTCACCGTGCCTTGCCTTGCGTTACCCTTTCCTTGCCTTGCCGTGCATTGCCTAGCCGTGCGTTGTCGTGCCTTAGCCTTGATTCCCCTTGCCGTGGCGTGCCTTTTGTTACACTTGCCTTGCCTGGCTTTGCTTTGCCTTCCTTTCCTTCCGGTACTCTTTCCTTGCCTTGCCGTGCATTGCCTAGCCTTGCATTGTCGTGCCTTATCCTTGCCTCACCTGACCGTGCCTTCCCCTGCGTTACCCTTTCCTTGCCTTGCCGTGCATTGCCTAGCCCTGCGTTGTCGTGCCTTAGCCTTCTTACCCCTTGCCGTGCCGTTCCTTCCGTTACCCTTGCCTTCCCTTGCTTTCCCTTGCCTTCCTTGCGTTCCGTTACTCTTTGCTTGCTTTCCGTGCATTGCCTAGCCTTGCGTTGTCATGCCTTAGCCTTGCATCGCCTGACCGTGCTTTCCCATGCGTTACCCTTTCCTTGCCTTGCCGTGCATTGCCTAGCCGTGCGTTGTCGTGCCTTACCCTTGTTTCCCCTTGCCGTGCCGTTCCTTCCGTTACACTTGCCTTTCCTTCCTTTCCCTTGCCTTCCTTACCTTCCGTTACTCTTTGCTTGCCTTCCGTGCATTGCCTAGCCTTGCGTTGTTGTGCCTTAGCCTTGCCTCGCCTGAACGTGCTTTCCCATGCGTTACCCTTTCTTTGCCTTGCCGTGCATTGCCTAGCCTGCGTTGCCGTGCCTTAGCCTTGTTTCCCCTTGCCGTGCCGTTCCTTCCGTTACCCTGGCCTTTCCTTCCTTTTCCTTGCCTTGCTTACCTTCCGTTACTCTTTACTTGCCTTCCCTGAATTTCCTAGCCTTGCGTTGTCGTGCCTTAGCCTTATCTCGCCTGACCTTGCCTTCCTTTGCTTTAAGCTTTCCTTGCATTGTCGTGCATCGCCTAGCCATGCGTTTTCGTGCATTAGCCTTGCCTAGCATCACCGTGCCTTTCCTTGCGTTACCGTTTGCTTGCCTTGCCGTGCATTGCCTAGCCGTGCCTTGTCGTGCCTTAGCCTTGTTTCCCCTTGCCGTGCCGTTCCTTCCGTTACACTTGCCTTTCTTTGCTTTCCCTTTCCTTCCTTACCTTCCGTTTCTCATTGCTTGCCTTCCGTGCATTGCCTAGCCTTGGGTTGTCGTGCCTTAGCCTTGCCTCGCCTGACCGTGCTTTCCCATGCGTTACCCTTTCCTTGCCTTGCCGTGCATTGCCTAGCGTGCGTTGTCGTGCCTTAGACTTGTTTCCCCTTGCCGTGCCGTTCCTTCCGTTACCATTGCCTTTCCTTGCTTTCCCTTGCCTTCCTTACCTTCCGTTACTCTTTGCTTGCCTTCCGTGCATTGCCTAGCCTTGCGTTGTCGTGCCTTAGCCTTATCTCGCCTGACCGTGCCTTCCTTTGCTTTAAGCTTTCCTTGCATTGTCGTGCATTGCCTAGCCTTGCGTTGTCGTGCATTAGCCTTGCCTAGCCTCACCGTGCCTTGCCTTGCGTTACTCTTTCCTTGCCTAGCCGTGCACTGCCTAGCCGTGCGTTGTCGTGCCTTAGCCTTGTTTCCCCTTGCAGTGCCGTTCCTTCCGTTACACTTGCCTTGCCTGGCTTTGCCTTGCCTTCCTTTCCTTCCGTTACTCTTTCCTTGCCTTGCCGTGCATTGCCTAGCCCTGCGTTGTCGTGCCTTAGCCTTGTTTCCCCTTACCGTGCCGTTCCTTCCGTTACCCTTGCCTTCCCTTGCTTTCCCTTGCCTTCCTTGCGTTCCGTTACTCTTTGCTTGCTTTCCGTGCATTGCCTAGCCTTGCGTTGTCGTGCCTTAGCCTTATCTCGCCTGACCGTGCCTTCCTTTGCTTTAAGCTTTACTTGCATTGTCGTGCATTGCCTAGCCTTGCGTTGTCGTGCATTAGCCTTGCCTAGCCTCACCGTGCCTTGCCTTGCGTTACTCTTTCCTTGCCTTGCCGTGCATTGCCTAGCCTTGCATTGTCGTGCCTTATCCTTGCCTCACCTGACCGTGCCTTCCCCTGCGTTACCCTTTCCTTGCCTTGCAGTGCATTGCCTAACCCTGCGTTGCCGTGCCTTAGCCTTGTTACCCCTTGCCGTGACGTTCCTTCCGTTACCCTTGCCTTCCCTTGCTTTCCCTTGCCTTCCTTGCGTTCCGTTACTCTTTGCTTGCTTTCCGTGCATTGCCTAGCCTTGCGTTGTCATGCCTTAGCCTTGCATCGCCTGACCGTGCTTTCCCATGCGTTACCCTTTCCTTGCCTTGCCGTGCATTGCCTGGCCGTGCATTGTCGTGCCTTAGCCTTGTTTCCCCTTGCCGTGCCGTTCCTTCCGTTACACTTGACTTTCCTTCCTTTCCCTTGCCTTCCTTACCTTCCGTTACTCTTTGCTTGCTTCCGTGCATTGCCTAGCCTTGCGTTGTTGTGCCTTAGCCTTGCCTCGCCTGAACGTGCTTTCCCATGCGTTACCCTTTCCTTGCCTTGCCGTGCATTGCCTAGCCTGCGTTGCCGTGCCTTAGCCTTGTTTCCCCTTGCCGTGCCGTTCCTTCCGTTACCCTGGCCTTTCCTTCCTTTTCCTTGCCTTCCTTACCTTCCGTTACTCTTTACTTGCCTTCCCTGAATTTCCTAGACATGCGTTGTCGTGCCTTAGCCTTATCTCGCCTGACCTTGCCTTCCTTTGCTTTAAGCTTTCCTTGCATTGTCGTGCATCGCCTAGCCATGCGTTTTCGTGCATTAGCCTTGCCTAGCCTCACCGTGCCTTTCCTTGCGTTACCGTTTGCTTGCCTTGCCGTGCATTGCCTAGCCGTGCCTTGTCGTGCCTTAGCCTTGTTTCCCCTTGCCGTGCCGTTCCTTCCGTTACACTTGCCTTTCTTTGCTTTCCCTTTCCTTCCTTACCTTCCGTTTCTCTTTGCTTGCCTTCCGTGCATTGTCTAGCCTTCCGTTGTCGTGCCTTAGCCTTGCCTCGCCTGACCGTGCTTTCCCATGCGTTACCCTTTCCTTGCCTTGCCGTGCATTGCCTAGCGTGCGTTGTCGTGCCTTAGCCTTGTTTCCCCTTGCCGTGCCGTTCCTTCCGTTACCATTGCCTTTCCTTGCTTTCCCTTGCCTTCCTTACCTTCCGTTACTCTTTGCTTGCCTTCCGTGCATTGCCTAGCCTTGCGTTGTCGTGCCTTAGCCTTATCTCGCCTGACCTTCCCTTCCTTTGCTTTAAGCTTTCCTTGCATTGTCGTGCATTGCCTAGCCTTGCGTTGTCGTGCATTAACCTTGCCTAGCCTCACCGTGCCTTGCCTTGCGTTACCCTTACCTTGCCTTGCCGTGCATTTCCTAGCCGTGTGTTGTCGTGCCTTAGCCTTGTTACCCCTTGCCGTGCCGTTCCTTCCGTTACCCTTGCCTTCCCTTGCTTTCCCTTTCCTTCCTTGCATTCCGTTACTCCTTGCTTGCTTTCCGTGCATTGCCTAGCCTTGCGTTGGCTTTCCTTAGCCTTACCTCGCCTGACCGTGCTTTCCCATGCGTTACCCTTTCCTTGCCTTGCCGTGCATTGCCTAGCGTGCGTTGTCGTGCCTTAGCCTTGTTACCCCTTGCCGTGCCGTTCCTTCCGTTACCCGTGCCTTCCCTTGCTTTCCCTTTCCTTCCTTGCATTCCGTTACTCCTTGCTTGCTTTCCGTGCATTGCCTAGCCTTGCGTTGGCTTTCCTTAGCCTTGCCTCGCCTGACCGTGCTTTCCCATGCGTTACCCTTTCCTTGCCTTCCCGTGCATTGCCTAGCGTGCGTTGTCGTGCCTTAGCCTTGTTTCCCCTTGCCGTGCCGTTCCGTCCGTTACACTTGCCTTTCTTTGCTTTCCCTTGCCTTCCTTACCTTCCGTTACTCTTTGCTTGCCTTCCGTGCATTGCCTAGCCTTGCGTTGTCGTGCCTTAGCCTTATCTCGCCTGACCGTGCCTTCCTTTGCTTAAGCTTTCCTTGCATTGTCGTGCATTGCCTAGCCTTGCGTTGTCGTGCATTAGCCTTGCCTAGCCTCACCGTGCCTTGCCTTGCGTTACCCTTTCCTTGCCTTGCCGTGCATTGACTAGCCGTGCGTTGTCGTGCCTTAGCCTTGTTTCCCCTTGCCGTGGCGTGCCTTTTGTTACACTTGCCTTGCCTGGCTTTGCCTTGCCTTCCTTTCCTTCCGGTACTCTTTCCTTGCCTTGCCGTGCATTGCCTAGCCGTGCGTTGTCGTGCCTTATCCTTGCCTCACCTGACCGTGCCTTCCCCTGCGTTACCCTTTCCTTGCCTTGCCGTGCATTGCCTAGCCGTGCGTTGTCGTGCCTTACCCTTGTTTCCCCTTGCCGTGCCGTTCCTTCCGTTACACTTGCCTTTCCTTCCTTTCCCTTGCCTTCCTTACCTTCCGTTACTCTTTGCTTGCCTTCCGTGCATTGCCTAGCCTTGCGTTGTTGTGCCTTAGCCTTGCCTCGCCTGAACGTGCTTTCCCATGCGTTACCCTTTCCTTGCCTTGCCGTGCATTGCCTAGCCTGCGTTGCCGTGCCTTAGCCTTGTTTCCCCTTGCCGTGCCGTTCCTTCCGTTACCCTGGCCTTTCCTTCCTTTTCCTTGCCTTGCTTACCTTCCGTTACTCTTTACTTGCCTTCCCTGAATTTCCTAGCCTTGCGTTGTCGTGCCTTAGCCTTATCTCGCCTGACCTTGCCTTCCTTTGCTTTAAGCTTTCCTTGCATTGTCGTGCATCGCCTAGCCATGCGTTTTCGTGCATTAGCCTTGCCTAGCATCACCGTGCCTTTCCTTGCGTTACCGTTTGCTTGCCTTGCCGTGCATTGCCTAGCCGTGCCTTGTCGTGCCTTAGCCTTGTTTCCCCTTGCCGTGCCGTTCCTTCCGTTACACTTGCCTTTCTTTGCTTTCCCTTTCCTTCCTTACCTTCCGTTTCTCTTTGCTTGCCTTCCGTGCATTGCCTAGCCTTGGGTTGTCGTGCCTTAGCCTTGCCTCGCCTGACCGTGCTTTCCCATGCGTTACCCTTTCCTTGCCTTGCCGTGCATTGCCTAGCGTGCGTTGTCGTGCCTTAGCCTTGTTTCCCCTTGCCGTGCCGTTCCTTCCGTTACCATTGCCTTTCCTTGCTTTCCCTTGCCTTCCTTACCTTCCGTTACTCTTTGCTTGCCTTCCGTGCATTGCCAAGCCTTGCGTTGTCGTGCCTTAGCCTTATCTCGCCTGACCGTGCCTTCCTTTGCTTTAAGCTTTCCTTGCATTGTCGTGCATTGCCTAGCCTTGCGTTGTCGTGCATTAACCTTGCCTAGCCTCACCGTGCCTTGCCTTGCGTTACCCTTTCCTTGCCTTGCCGTGCATTTCCTAGCCGTGTGTTGTCGTGCCTTAGCCTTGTTACCCCTTGCCGTGCCGTTCCTTCCGTTACCCTTGCCTTCCCTTGCTTTTCCTTTCCTTCCTTGCATTCCGTTACTCCTTGCTTGCTTTCCGTGCATTGCCTAGACTTGCGTTGGCTTTCCTTAGCCTTACCTCGCCTGACCGTGCTTTCCCATGCGTTACCCTTTCCTTGCCTTGCCGTGCATTGCCTAGCGTGCGTTGTCGTGCCTTAGCCTTGTTTCCCCTTGCCGTGCCGTTCCTTCCGTTACCCTTGCCTTCCCTTGCTTTCCCTTTCCTTCCTTGCATTCCGTTACTCCTTGCTTGCTTTCCGTGCATTGCCTAGCCTTGCGTTGGCTTTCCTTAGCCTTGCCTCGCCTGACCGTGCTTTCCCATGCGTTACCCTTTCCTTGCCTTGCCGTGCATTGCCTATCGTGCGTTGTCGTGCCTTAGCCTTGTTTCCCCTTGCCGTGCCGTTCCTTCCGTTACACTTGCCTTTCTTTGCTTTCCCTTGCCTTTCTTACCTTCCGTTACTCTTTGCTTGCCTTCCGTGCATTGCCTAGCCTTGCGTTGTCGTGCCTTAGCCTTATCTCGCCTGACCGTGCCTTCCTTTGCTTTAAGCTTTACTTGCATTGTCGTGCATTGCCTAGCCTTGCGTTGTCGTGCATTAGCCTTGCCTAGCCTCACCGTGCCTTGCCTTGCGTTACCCTTTCCTTGCCTTGCCGTGCATTTCCTAGCCGTGTGTTGTCGTGCCTTAGCCTTGTTTCCCCTTGCCGTTGCGTGCCTTTTGTTACACTTGCCTTGCCTTGCTTTGCCTTGCCTTCCTTTCCTTCCGTTACTCTTTCCTTGCCTTGCCGTGCATTGCCTAGCCCTGCGTTGTCGTGCCATAGCCTTGTTTCCCCTTGCCGTGCCGTTCCTTCCGTTACACTTGCCTTTCTTTGCTTTTCCTTGCCTTGCTTACCTTCCGTTACTCTTTGCTTGCCTTCCGTGCATTGCCTAGCCTTGCGTTGTCGTGCCTTAGCCTTATCTCGCCTGACCGTGCCTTCCTTTGCTTTAAGCTTTCCTTGCATTGTCGTGCATTGCCTAGCCTTGCGTTGTCGTGCATTAGCCTTGCCTAGCCTCACCGTGCCTTGCCTTGCGTTACCCTTTCCTTGCCTTGCCGTGCATTGCCTAGCCGTGCGTTGTCATGCCTTAGCCTTGATTCCCCTTGCCGTGGCGTGCCTTTTGTTACACTTGCCTTGCCTGGCTTTGCCTTGCCTTCCTTTCCTTCCGGTATACTTTCCTTGTCTTGCCGTGCATTGCCTAGCCTTGCATTGTAGTGCCTTATCCTTGCCTCACCTGACCGTGCCTTCCCCTGCGTTACCCTTTCCTTGCCTTGCCGTGCATTGCCTAGCCCTGCGTTGTCGTGCCTTAGCCTTCTTACCCCTTACCGTGCCGTTCCTTCCGTTACCCTTGCCTTCCCTTGCTTTCCCTTGCCTTCCTTGCGTTCCGTTACTCTTTGCTTGCTTTCCGTGCATTGCCTAGCCTTGCGTTGTCATGCCTTAGCCTTGCCTCGCCTGACCGTGCCTTCCTTTGCTTTAAGCTTTCCTTGCATTGTCGTGCATTGCCTAGCCTTGCGTTGTCGTGCATTAACCTTGCCTAGCCTCACCGTGCCTTGCCTTGCGTTACCCTTTCCTTGCCTTGCCGTGCATTTCCTAGCCGAGTGTTGTCGTGCCTTAGCCTTGTTACCCCTTGCCGTGCCGTTCCTTCCGTTACCCTTGCCTTCCCTTGCTTTCCCTTTCCTTCCTTGCATTCCGTTACTCCTTGCTTGCTTTCCGTGCATTGCCTAGCCTTGCGTTGGCTTTCCTTAGCCTTACCTCGCCTGACCGTGCTTTCCCATGCGTTACCCTTTCCTTGCCTTGCCGTGCATTGCCTAGCGTGCGTTGTCGTGCCTTAGCCTTGTTTCCCCTTGCCGTGCCGTTCCTTCCGTTACCATTGCCTTCCCTTGCTTTCCCTTTCCTTCCTTGCATTCCGTTACTCCTTGCTTGCTTTCCGTGCATTGCCTAGCCTTGCGTTGGCTTTCCTTAGCCTTGCCTCGCCTGACCGTGCTTTCCCATGCGTTACCCTTTCCTTGCCTTCCCGTGCATTGCCTAGCGTGCGTTGTCGTGCCTTAGCCTTGTTTCCCCTTGCCGTGCCGTTCCTTCCGTTACACTTGCCTTTCTTTGCTTTCCCTTGCCTTCCTTACCTTCCGTTACTCTTTGCTTGCCTTCCGTGCATTGCCTAGCCTTGCGTTGTCGTGCCTTAGCCTTATCTCGCCTGACCGTGCCTTCCTTTGCTTTAAGCTTTCCTTGCATTGTCGTGCATTGCCTAGCCTTGCGTTGTCGTGCATTAGCCTTGCCTAGCCTCACCGTGCCTTGCCTTGCGTTACCCTTTCCTTGCCTTGCCGTGCATTGCCTAGCCGTGCGTTGTCATGCCTTAGCCTTGATTCCCCTTGCCGTGGCGTGCCTTTTGTTACACTTGCCTTGCCTGGCTTTGCCTTGCCTTCCTTTCCTTCCGGTATACTTTCCTTGTCTTGCCGTGCATTGCCTAGCCTTGCATTGTCGTGCCTTATCCTTGCCTCACCTGACCGTGCCTTCCCCTGCGTTACCCTTTCCTTGCCTTGCCGTGCATTTCCTAGCCGTGTGTTTTCGTGCCTTAGCCTTCTTACCCCTTGCCGTGCCGTTCCTTCCGTTACCCTTGCCTTCCCTTGCTTTCCCTTGCCTTCCTTGCGTTCCGTTACTCTTTGCTTGCTTTCCGTGCATTGCCTAGCCTTGCGTTGTCATGCCTTAGCCTTGCCTCGCCTGACCGTGCTTTCCCATGCGTTACCCTTTCCTTGCCTTGCCGTGCATTGCCTAGCCGTGCGTTGTCGTGCCTTAGACCTTGTTTCCCCTTGCCGTGCCGTTGCCTTCCGTTACCCTTACCTTGCCTTTCCTTGCATTTCCCTTGCCGAGTGTCCTGTACCTTCCGTTAGCTCTTTGCTTGCCTTCCGTGCATTGCCGTAGCCTTGCGTTGTCGTGCCTTAGCCTTATCTCGCCTGACCGTGCCTTCCTTTGCTTTAAGCTTACTCCTTGCATTGCTTTCCGTGCATTGCCTAGCCTTGCGTTGTCGTGCATTAGCCTTGCCTAGCCTCACCGTGCCTTGCCTTGCGTTACCCTTTCCTTGCCTTGCCGTGCATTACCTAGCGTGCGTTGTCGTGCCTTAGCCTTGTTACCCCTTGCCGTGCCGTTACTTCCGTTACCATTGCCTTCCCTTGCTTTCCCTTTCCTTCCTTGCATTCCGTTACTCCTTGCTTGCTTTCCGTGCATTGCCTAGCCTTGCGTTGGCTTTCCTTAGCCTTGCCTCGCCTGACCGTGCTTTCCCATGCGTTACCCTTTCCTTGCCTTGCCGTGCATTGCCTAGCGTGCGTTGTCGTGCCTTAGCCTTGTTTCCCCTTGCCGTGCCGTTCCTTCCGTTACACTTGCCTTTCTTTGCTTTCCCTTGCCTTCCTTACCTTCCGTTACTCTTTGCTTGCCTTCCGTGCATTGCCTAGCCTTGCGTTGTCGTGCCTTAGCCTTATCTCGCCTGACCGTGCCTTCCTTTGCTTTAAGCTTTCCTTGCATTGTCGTGCATTGCCTAGCCTTGCGTTGTCGTGCCTTAGCCTTATCTCGCCTGACCGTGCCTTCCTTTGCTTTAAGCTTTCCTTGCCTTGCCGTGCATTGCCTAGCCCTGCGTTGTCGTGCCATAGCCTTGTTTCCCCTTGCCGTGCCGTTCCTTCCGTTACACTTGCCTTTCTTTGCTTTTCCTTGCCTTCCTTACCTTCCGTTACTCTTTGCTTGCCTTCCGTGCATTGCCTAGCCTTGCGTTGTCGTGCCTTAGCCTTATCTCGCCTGACCGTGCCTTCCTTTGCTTTAAGCTTTCCTTGCATTGTCGTGCATTGCCTAGCCTTGCGTTGTCGTGCATTAGCCTTGCCTAGCCTCACCGTGCCTTGCCTTGCGTTACCCTTTCCTTGCCTTGCCGTGCATTGCCTAGCCGTGCGTTGTCGTGCCTTAGCCTTGATTCCCCTTGCCGTGGCGTGCCGTTTGTTACACTTGCCTTGCCTGGCTTTGCCTTGCCTTCCTTTCCTTCCGGTATTCTTTCCTTGTCTTGCCGTGCATTGCCTAGCCTTGCATTGTCGTGCCTTATCCTTGCCTCACCTGACCGTGCCTTCCCCTGCGTTACCCTTTCCTTGCCTTGCCGTGCATTTCCTAGCCGTGTGTTGTCGTGCCTTAGCCTTCTTACCCCTTGCCGTGCCGTTCCTTCCGTTACCCTTGCCTTCCCTTGCTTTCCCTTGCCTTCCTTGCGTTCCGTTACTCTTTGCTTGCTTTCCGTGCATTGCCTAGCCTTGCGTTGTCATGCCTTAGCCTTGCCTCGCCTGACCGTGCTTTCCCATGCGTTACCCTTTCCTTGCCTTGCCGTGCATTGCCTAGCGTGCGTTGTCGTGCCTTAGACTTGTTTCCCCTTGCCGTGCCGTTCCTTCCGTTACACTTGCCTTTCTTTGCTTTCCCTTGCCTTCCTTACCTTCCGTTACTCTTTGCTTGCCTTCCGTGCATTGCCTAGCCTTGCGTTGTCGTGCCTTAGCCTTATCTCGCCTGACCGTGCCTTCCTTTGCTTTAAGCTTTCCTTGCATTGTCGTGCATTGCCTACCCTTGCGTTGTCGTGCATTAGCCTTGCCTAGCCTCACCGTGCCTTGCCTTGCGTTACCCTTTCCTTGCCTTGCCGTGCATTGCCTGGCCGTGCGTTGTCGTGCCTTAGCCTTGTTTCCCCTTGCCGTGGCGTGCCTTTTGTTACACTTGCCTTTCCTGGCTTTGACTTGCCTTCCTTTCCTTCCGTTACTCTTTCCTTGCCTTGCCGTGCATTGCCTAGCCTTGCATTGTCGTGCCTTATCCTTGCCTCACCTGACCGTGCCTTCCCCTGCGTTACCCTTTCCTTGCCTTTCCATGCATTGCCTAGCTCTGCGTTGTCGTGCCTTAGCCTTGTTTCCCCTTGCCGTGCCGTTCCTTCCGTTACCATTGCCTTTCCTTGCTTTCCCTTGCCTTCCTTACCTTCCGTTACTCTTTCCTTGCATTGTCGTGCATCGCCTAGCCTTGCGTTTTCGTGCATTAGCCTTGCCTAGCCTCACCGTGCCTTGCCTTGCGTTACCCTTTGCTTGCCTTGCCGTGCATTGCCTAGCGTGCGTTGTCGTGCCTTAGCCTTGTTTCCCCTTGCCGTGCCGTTCCTTCCGTTACACTTGCCTTTCTTTGCTTTCCCTTGCCTTCCTTACCTTCCGTTACTCTTTCTTGCCTTCCGTGCATTGCCTAGCCTTGCGTTGTCGTGCCTTAGCCTTATCTCGCCTGACCGTGCCTTCCTTTGCTTTAAGCTTTCCTTGCATTGCCTTGCCTTGCCTTGCGTTGTCGTGCATTAGCCTTGCCTAGCCTCACCGTGCCTTGCCTTGCGTTACCCTTTCCTTGCCTTGCCGTGCATTTCCTACCTGTGTGTTGTCGTACCTTAGCCTTGTTTTCCCCTTGCCGTTGCGTGCCTTTTGTTACACTTGCCTTGCCTGGCTTTGCCTTGCCTTCCTTTCCTTCCGTTACTCTTTCCTTTCCTTGCCGTGCATTGCCTAGCCCTGCGTTGTCGTGCCTTAGCCTTGTTACCCCTTGCCGTGCCGTTCCTTCCGTTACCCTTGCCTTCCCCTTGCTTTCCCTTGCCTTGCTTACCTTCCGTTACTCTTTGCTTGCCTTCCCTGAATTGCCTAGCCTTGCGTTGTCGTGCCTTAGCCTTATCTCGCCTGACCGTGCCTTCCTTTGCTTTAAGCTTTCCTTGCATTGTCTTGCATTGCCTAGCCTTGCGTTGTCGTGCATTAACCTTGCCAAGCCTCACCGTGCCTTGCCTTGCGTTACCCTTTCCTTGCCTTGCCGTGCATTTCCTAGCCGTGTGTGTTGTCGTGCCTTAGCCTTGTTACCCCTTGCCGTGCCGTTCCTTCCGTTACCCTTGCCTTCCCTTGCTTTCCCTTTCCTTCCTTGCATTCCGTTACTCCTTGCTTGCTTTCCGTGCATTGCCTAGCCTTGCGTTGGCTTTCCTTAGCCTTGCCTCGCCTGACCGTGCTTTCCCATGCGTTACCCTTTCCTTGCCTTGTCGTACATTGCCTAGCGTGCGTTGTCGTGCCTTAGCCTTGTTTCCCCTTGCCGTGCCGTTCCTTCCGTTACCCTTGCCTTCCCTTGCTTTCCCTTTCCTTCCTTGCATTCCGTTACTCCTTGCTTGCTTTCCGTGCATTGCCTAGCCTTGCGTTGGCTTTCCTTAGCCTTGCCTCGCCTGACCGTGCTTTCCCATGCGTTACCCTTTCCTTGCCTTGCCGTGCATTGCCTAGCGTGCGTTGTCGTGCCTTAGCCTTGTTTCCCCTTGCCGTGCCGTTCCTTCCGTTACACTTGCCTTTCTTTGCTTTCCCTTGCCTTCCTTACCTTCCGTTACTCTTTGCTTGCGTTCCGTGCATTGCCTAGCCTTGCGTTGTCGTGCCTTAGCCTTATCTCGCCTGACCGTGCCTTCCTTTGCTTTAAGCTTTACTTGCATTGTCGTGCATTGCCTAGCCTTGCGTTGTCGTGCATTAGCCTTGCCTAGCCTCACCGTGCCTTGCCTTGCGTTACCCTTTCCTTGCCTTGCCGTGCATTTCCTAGCCGTGTGTTGTCGTGCCTTAGCCTTGTTTCCCCTTGCCGTTGCGTGCCTTTTGTTACACTTGCCTTGCCTGGCTTTGCGTTGCCTTCCTTTCCTTCCGTTACCCTTTCCTTGCCTTGCCGTGCATTGCCTAGCCCTGCGTTGTCGTGCCTTAGCCTTGTTACCCCTTGCCGTGCCGTTCCTTCCGTTACCCTTGCCTTCCCTTGCTTTCCCTTGCCTTCCTTGCGTTCCGTTACTCTTTGCTTGCTTTCCGTGCATTGCCTAGCCTTGCGTTGTCATGCCTTAGGCTTGCCTCGCCTGACCGTGCTTTCCCATGCGTTACCCTTTCCTTGCCTTGCCGTGCATTGCCTAGCCGTGCGTTGTCGTGCCTTAGCCTTGTTTCCCCTTGCCGTGCCGTTCCTTCCGTTACACTTGCCTTTCTTTGCTTCCCTTGCCTTCCTTACCTTCCGTTACTCTTTGCTTGCCTTCCGTGCATTGCCTAGCCTTGCGTTGTCGTGCCTTAGCCTTATCTCGCCTGACCGTGCCTTCCTTTGCTTTAAGCTTTCCTTGCATTGTCGTGCATTGCCTAGCCTTGCGTTGTCGTGCATTAGCCTTGCCTAGCCTCACCGTGCCTTGCCTTGCGTTACCCTTTCCTTGCCTTGCCGTGCATTGCCTAGCCGTGCGTTGTCGTGCCTTAGCCTTGATTCCCCTTGCCGTGGCGTGCCTTTTGTTACACTTGCCTTGCCTGGCTTTGCCTTGCCTTCCTTTCCTTCCGTTACTCTTTACTTGCCTTGCCGTGCATTGCCTAGCCTTGCATTGTCGTGCCTTATCCTTGCCTCACCTGACCGTGCCTTCCCCTGCGTTACCCTTTCCTTGCCTTGCCGTGCATTGCCTAGCCCTGCGTTGTCGTGCCTTAGCCTTCTTACCCCTTGCCGTGCCGTTCCTTCCGTTTCCCTTGCCTTCCCTTGCTTTCCCTTGCCTTCCTTGCGTTCCGTTACTCTTTGCTTGCTTTCCGTGCATTGCCTAGCCTTGCGTTGTCATGCCTTAGCCTTGCCTCGCCTGACCGTGCTTTCCCATGCGTTACCCTTTCCTTGCCTTGCCGTGCATTGCCTAGCGTGCGTTGTCGTGCCTTAGCCTTGTTGCCCCTTGCCGTGCCGTTCCTTCCGTTACACTTGCTTGCTTTCCTTGCCTTCCTTACCTTCCGTTACTCTTTGCTTGCCTTCCGTGCATTGCCTAGCCTTCCGTTACTTCTTGCCGTGCTTGCCTTCCTTGCCTTGCATTGCCTAGCCTTGCGTTGCCTTTCTTGTGCCTTAGCCTTCCCTTAGCTTGCTCGTGCCTGCCTTATCTCGCCTGACCTTGCCTTCCTTTGCTTTAAGCTTTCCTTGCATTGTCGTGCATTGCCTAGCCTTGCGTTTTCGTGCATTAGCCTTGTCTAGCCTCACCGTGCTTGCCTTGCGTTACCCTTTGCTTGCCTTGCCGTGCATTGCCTAGCCGTGCGTTGTCGTGCCTTAGCCTTGTTTCCCCTTGCCGTGCAGTTCCTTCCGTTACACTTGCCTTTCTTTGCTTTCCCTTGCCTTCCTTAACTTCCGTTACTCTTTGCTTGCCTTCCGTGCATTGCCTAGCCTTGCGTTGTCGTGCCTTAGCCTTGCCTCGCCTGAACGTGCTTTCCCATGCGTTACCCTTTCCTTGCCTTGCCGTGCATTGCCCAGCCTGCGTTGCCGTGCCTTAGCCTTGTTTCCCCTTGCCGTGCAATTCCTTCCGTTACCCTTGCCTTTCCTTGCTTTTCCTTGCCTTGCTTACCTTCCGTTACTCTTTGCTTCCCTTCCCTGCATTGCCTAGCCTTGCGTTGTCGTGCCTTAGCCTTATCTCGCCTGACCGTGCCTGCCTTTGCTTTAAGCTTTCCTTGCATTGTCGTGCATTTCGTAGCCTTGCGTTGTCGTTAGCCTTGCCTAGCCTCACCATGCCTTGCCTTGGGTTACCCTTTCCTTGCCTTGCCGTGCATTGCCTAGCCGTGCGTTGTCGTGCCTTAGCCTTGTTCCCCTTGCCGTGGCGTGCCTTTTGTTACACTTGCCTTGCCTGGCTTTGCCTTGCCTTCCTTTCCTTCCGTTACTCTTTACTTGCCTTGCCGTGCATTGCCTAGCCTTGCATTGTCGTGCCTTATCCTTGCCTCACCTGACCGTGCCTTCCCCTGCGTTACCCTTTCCTTGCCTTGCCGTGCATTGCCTAGCC
This sequence comes from Macrotis lagotis, assembly GCF_037893015.1. Classification (NCBI taxonomy): domain Eukaryota; kingdom Metazoa; phylum Chordata; class Mammalia; order Peramelemorphia; family Peramelidae; genus Macrotis; species Macrotis lagotis. The sequence goes on from NW_027421932.1 coordinate 148,523, forward strand.
TGCGTTGCCGTGCCTTAGCCTTGTTTCCCCTTGCCGTGCCGTTCCTTCCGTTACACTTGCCTTTCCTTGCTTTCCTTGCCCAGCCTGCGTTGCGTGCCTTAGCCTTGCCTCGCCTGACCGTGCTTTCCCCGCCTTACCCTTTCCTTGCCTTGCCGTTCATTGCCTAGCGTTCGGTGTCGTGCCTTACACTTCTTCCCCCTTGCCGTGCCGTTCCTTCCGTTACCCTTGCCTTTCCTTGCTTTTCCTTGCCTTCCTTACCTTCCGTTACTCTTTGCTTGCCTTCCCTGAATTGCCTAGCCTTGCGTTGTCGTGCCTTTGCCTTATCTCGCCTGACCTTGCCTTCCTTTGCTTTAAGCTTTCCTTGCATTGTCGTGCATTGCCTAGCCTTGCGTTTTCGTGCATTAGCCTTGTCTAGCCTCACCGTGCATTGCCTTGCGTTACCCTTTGCTTGCCTTGCCGTGCATTGCCTAGCCGTGCGTTGTCGTGCCTTAGCCTTGTTTCCCCTTGCCGTGCAGTTCCTTCCGTTACACTTGCCTTTCTTTGCTTTCCCTTGACTTCCTTAACTTCCGTTACTCTTTGCTTGCCTTCCGTGCATTGCCTAGCCTTGCGTTGTCGTGCCTTAGCCTTGCCTCGCCTGAACGTGCTTTCCCATGCGTTACCCTTTCCTTGCCTTGCCGTGCATTGCCCAGCCTGCGTTGCCGTGCCTTAGCCTTGTTTCCCCTTGCCGTGCAATTCCTTCCGTTACCCTTGCCTTTCCTTGCTTTTCCTTGCCTTGCTTACCTTCCGTTACTCTTTGCTTCCCTTCCCTGCATTGCCTAGCCTTGCGTTGTCGTGCCTTAGCCTTATCTCGCCTGACCGTGCCTGCCTTTGCTTTAAGCTTTCCTTGCATTGTCGTGCATTTCCTAGCCTTGCGTTGTCGTGCATTAGCCTTGCCTAGCCTCACCATGCCTTGCCTTGGGTTACCCTTTCCTTGCCTTGCCGTGCATTGCCTAGCCGTGCGTTGTCGTGCCTTAGCCTTGTTTCCCCTTGCCGTGGCGTGCCTTTTGTTACACTTGCCTTTCCTGGCTTTGACTTGCCTTCCTTTCCTTCCGTTACTCTTTCCTTGCCTTGCCGTGCATTGCCTAGCCTTGCATTGTCGTGCCTTATCCTTGCCTCACCTGACCGTGCCTTCCCCTGCGTTACCCTTTCCTTGCTTGCCGTGCATTGCCTAGCCCTGCGTTGCCGTGCCTTAGACTTGTTACCCCTTACAGTGCCGTTCCTTCCGTTACCCTTGCCTTCCCTTGCTTTCCCTTGCCTTCCTTGCGTTCCGTTACTCTTTGCTTGCTTTCCGTGCATTACCTAGCCTTGCGTTGTCATGCCTTAGCCTTGCATCGCCTGACCGTGCTTTCCCATGCGTTACCCTTTCCTTGCCCTTCCGTGCATTGCCTAGCCGTGCGTTGTCGTGCCTTAGCCTTGTTTCCCCTTGCCGTGCCGTTCCTTCCGTTACACTTGCCTTTCCTTCCTTTCCCTTGCCTTCCTTACCTTCCGTTACTCTTTGCTTGCATTCCGTGCATTGCCTAGCCTTGCGTTGTCGTGCCTTAGCGTTGCCTCGCCTGACCGTGCTTTCAAATGCGTTACCCTTTCCTTGCCTTGCCGTTCATTGCCTAGCGTTCGGTGTCGTGCCTTAGATTTGTTTCCCCTTGCCGTGCCGTTCCTTCCGTTACCCTGGCCTTTCCTTCCTTTTCCTTGCCTTGCTTACCTTCCATTACTCTTTGCTTGCCTTCCCTAAATTGCCTAGCCTTGCGTTGTCGTGCCTTAGCCTTATCTCGCCTGACCGTGCCTTCCTTTGCTTTAAGCTTTCCTTGCATTGTCGTGCATTGCTTAGCCTTGCGTTGTCGTGCATTAACCTTGCCTAGCCTCACCGTGTCTTGCCTTGCGTTACCCTTTCCTTGCCTTGCCGTGCATTTCCTAGCCGTGTGTTGTCGTGCCTTAGCCTTGTTACCCCTTGCCGTGCCGTTCCTTCCGTTACCCTTGCCTTCCCTTGCTTTCCCTTTCCTTCCTTGCATTCCGTTACTCCTTGCTTACTTTCCGTGCATTGCCTAGCCTTGCGTTGGCTTTCCTTAGCCTTGCCTCGCCTGACCGTGCTTTCCCATGCGTTACCCTTGCCTTGCCTTGCCGTGCATTGCCTAGCGTGCGTTGTCGTGCCTTAGCCTTGTTTCCCCTTGCCGTGCCGTTCCTTCCGTTACACTTGCCTTTCTTTGCTTTCCCTTGCCTTCCTTACCTTCCGTTACTCTTTGCTTGCCTTCCGTGCATTGCCAAGCCTTGCGTTGTCGTGCCTTAGCCTTGCCTCCCCTGACCGTGCTTTCCCATGCGTTACCCTTTCCTTGCCTTGCCGTGCATTGCCTAGCGTGCGCTGTCGTGCCTTAGACTTGTTTCCCCTTGCCGTGCCGTTCCTTCCGTTACCATTGCCTTTCCTTGCTTTCCCTTGCCTTCCTTATCTTCCGTTACTCTTTGCATGCCTTCCCTGCATTGCCTAGCCTTGCGTTGTCGTTCCTTAGCCTTATCTCGCCTGACCGTGCCTTCCTTTGCTTTAAGCTTTACTTGCATTGTCGTGCCTTGCCTAGCCTTGCGTTGTCGTGCATTAGCCTTGCCTAGCCTCACCGTGCCTTGCCTTGCGTTACCCTTTCCTTGCCTTGCCGTGCATTTCCTAGCCGTGTGTTGTCGTGCCTTAGCCTTGTTTCCCCTTGCCGTTGCGTGCCTTTTTTTACACTTGCCTTGCCTGGCTTTCCTTGCCTTCCTTTCCTTCCGTTACTCTTTCCTTGCCTTGCCGTGCATTGCCTAGCCCTGCATTGTCGTGCCTTAGCCTTGTTACCCCTTGCCGTGCCGTTCCTTCCGTTACCCTTGCCTTCCCTTGCTTTCCCTAGGCTTCCTTGCGTTCCGTTACTCTTTGCTTGCTTTCCGTGCATTGCCTAGCCTTGCGTTGTCATGCCTTAGCCTTGCATCGCCTGACCGTGCTTTCCCATGCGTTACCCTTTCCTTGCCTTGCCGTGCATTGCCTAGCGTGCGTTGTCGTGCCTTAGCCTTGTTTCCCCTTGCCGTGCCGTTTCTTCCGTTACACTTGCCTTTCTTTGCTTTCCCTTGCCTTCCTTACCTTCCGTTACTCTTTGCTTGCCTTCCGTGCATTGCCTAGCCTTGCGTTGTCGTGCCTTAGCCTTATCTCGCCTGACCGTGCCTTCCTTTGCTTTAAGCCTTCCTTGCATTGTCGTGCATTGCCTAGCCTTGCGTTGTCGTGCATTAGCCTTGCCTAGCCTCACCGTGCCTTGCCTTGCGTTACCCTTTCCTTGCCTTGGCGTGCATTGCCTAGCCGTGCGTTGTCGTGCCTTAGCCTTGATTCCCCTTGCCGTGGCGTGCCTTTTGTTACACTTGCCTTGCCTGGCTTTGCCTTGCCTTTCTTTCCTTCCGTTACTCTTTACTTGCCTTGCCGTGCATTGCCTAGCCTTGCATTGTCGTGCCTTATCCTTGCCTCACCTGACCGTGCCTTCCCCTGCGTTACCCTTTCCTTGCCTTGCCGTGCATTGCCTAGCCCTGCGTTGTCGTGCCTTAGCCTTCTTACCCCTTGCCGTGCCGTTCCTTCCGTTACCCTTGCCTTCCCTTGCTTTCCCTTGCCTTCCTTGCGTTCCTTTACTCTTTGCTTGCTTTCCGTGCATTGCCTAGCCTTGCGTTGTCATGCCTTAGCCTTGCCTCGCCTGACCGTGCTTTCCCATGCGTTACCCTTTCCTTGCCTTGCCGTGCATTGCCTAGCGTGCGTTGTCGTGCCTTAGCCTTGTTTCCCCTTGCCGTGCCGTTCCTTCCGTTACACTTGCCTTTCCTTGCTTTCCCTTGCCTTCCTTACCTTCCGTTACTCTTTGCTTGCCTTCCGTGCATTGCCTAGCCTTCCGTTGTCGTGCCTTACCCTTGCCTCGCCTGACCGTGCTTTCCCATGCGTTACCCTTTCCTTGCCTTGCCGTTCATTGCCTAGCGTTCGGTGTCGTGCCTTAGACTTGTTCCCCCTTGCCGTGCCGTTCCTTCCGTTACCCTTGCCTTTCCTTGCTTTTCCTTGCCTTCCTTACCTTCCGTTACTCTTTGCTTGCCTTCCCTGAATTGCCTAGCCTTGCGTTGTCGTGCCTTTGCCTTATCTCGCCTGACCTTGCCTTCCTTTGCTTTAAGCTTTCCTTGCATTGTCGTGCATTGCCTAGCCTTGCGTTTTCGTGCATTAGCCTTGTCTAGCCTCACCGTGCATTGCCTTGCGTTACCCTTTGCTTGCCTTGCCGTGCATTGCCTAGCCGTGCGTTGTCGTGCCTTAGCCTTGTTTCCCCTTGCCGTGCAGTTCCTTCCGTTACACTTGCCTTTCTTTGCTTTCCCTTGCCTTCCTTACCTTCCGTTACTCTTTGCTTGCCTTCCGTGCATTGCCTAGCCTTGCGTTGTCGTGCCTTAGCCTTGCCTCGCCTGAACGTGCTTTCCCATGCGTTACCCTTTCCTTGCCTTGCCGTGCATTGCCCAGCCTGCGTTGCCTTGCCTTAGCCTTGTTTCCCCTTGCCGTGCAATTCCTTCCGTTACCCTTGCCTTTCCTTGCTTTTCCTTGCCTTGCTTACATTCCGTTACTCTTTGCTTCCCTTCCCTGCATTGCCTAGCCTTGCGTTGTCGTGTCTTAGCCTTATCTCGCCTGACCGTGCCTTCCTTTTCTTTAAGCTTTCCTTGCATTGTCGTGCATTGCCTAGCCTTGCGTTGTCGTGCATTAGCCTTGCCTAGCCTCACCGTGCCTTGCCTTGCGTTACCCTTTCCTTGCCTTGCCGTGCATTGCCTAGCCGTGCGTTGTCGTGCCTTAGCCTTGTTTCTCCTTGCCGTGGAGTGCCTTTTGTTACACTTGCCTTTCCTGGCTTTGACTTGCCTTCCTTTCCTTCCGTTACTCTTTCCTTGCCTTGCCGTGCATTGCCTAGCCTTGCATTGTCGTGCCTTATCCTTGCCTCACCTGACCGTGCCTTCCCCTGCGTTACCCTTTCCTTGCCTTGCCGTGCATTGCCTAGCCCTGCGTTGCCGTGCCTTAGACTTGTTACCCCTTACCGTTCCGTTCCTTCCGTTACCCTTGCCTTCCCTTGCTTTCCCTTGCCTTCCTTGCGTTCCGTTACTCTTTGCTTGCTTTCCGTGCATTGCCTAGCCTTGCGTTGTCATGCCTTAGCCTTGCATCGCCTGACCGTGCTTTCCCATGCGTTACCCTTTCCTTGCCTTTCCGTGCATTGCCTAGCCGTGCGTTGTCGTGCCTTAGCCTTGTTTCCCCTTGCCGTGCCGTTCCTTCCGTTACACTTGCCCTTCAATCCTTTCCCTTGCCTTCCTTACCTTCCGTTACTCTTTGCTTGCCTTCCGTGCATTGCCTAGCCTTGCGTTGTTGTGCCTTAGCCTTATCTCGCCTGACCGTGCCTTCCTTTGCTTTAAGCTTTCCTTGCATTGTCGTGCATTGCCTAGCCTTGCGTTGTCGTGCATTAGCCTTGCCTAGCCTCACCGTGCCTTGCCTTGCGTTACCCTTTCCTTGCCTTGCCGTGCATTGCCTAGCCGTGCGTTGTCGTGCCTTAGCCTTGATTCCCCTTGCCGTGGCGTGCCTTTTGTTACACTTGCCTTGCCTGGCTTTGCCTTGCCTTCCTTTCCTTCCGGTACTCTTTCCTTGCCTTGCCGTGCATTGCCTAGCCTTGCATTGTCGTGCCTTATCCTTGCCTCACCTGACCGTGCCTTCCCCTGCGTTACCCTTTCCTTGCCTTGCCGTGCATTGCCTAGCCCTGCGTTGTCGTGCCTTAGCCTTCTTACCCCTTGCCGTGCCGTTCCTTCCGTTACCCTTGCCTTCCCTTGCTTTCCCTTGCCTTCCTTGCGTTCCGTTACTCTTTGCTTGCTTTCCGTGCATTGCCTAGCCTTGCGTTGTCATGCCTTACCCTGCCGTGGTTTCCGTGCCTTGCCGTGCCGTTCCTTCCGTTACACTTGCCTTTCTTTGCTTTCCCTTGCCTTCCTTAGCCTTGCCTCGCCTCCGTGCTTTCCCATGCGTTACCCTTTCCTTGCCTTGCCGTGCATTGCCTAGCCTGCGTTGCCGTGCCTTAGCCTTGTTTCCCCTTGCCGTGCCGTTCCTTCCGTTACCCTGGCCTTTCCTTCCTTTTCCTTGCCTTGCTTACCTTCCGTTACTCTTTACTTGCCTTCCCTGAATTTCCTAGCCTTGCGTTGTCGTGCCTTAGCCTTATCTCGCCTGACCTTGCCTTCCTTTGCTTTAAGCTTTCCTTGCATTGTCGTGCATCGCCCAGCCATGCGTTTTCGTGCATTAGCCTTGCCTAGCATCACCGTGCCTTTCCTTGCGTTACCGTTTGCTTGCCTTGCCGTGCATTGCCTAGCCGTGCCTTGTCGTGCCTTAGCCTTGTTTCCCCTTGCCGTGCCGTTCCTTGTACACTTGCCTTTCTTTGCTTTCCCTTTCCTTCCTTACCTTCCGTTTCTCTTTGCTTGCTTCCGTGCATTGCCTAGCCTTGGGTTGTCGTGCCTTAGCCTTGCCTCGCTGACCGTGCTTTCCCATGCGTTACCCTTTCCTTGCCTTGCCGTGCATTGCCTAGCGTGCGTTGTCGTGCCTTAGCCTTGTTTCCCCTTGCCGTGCCGTTCCTTCCGTTACCATTGCCTTTCCTTGCTTTCCCTTGCCTTCCTTACCTTCCGTTACTCTTTGCTTGCCTTCCGTGCATTGCCAAGCCTTGCGTTGTCGTGCCTTAGCCTTATCTCGCCTGACCGTGCCTTCCTTTGCTTTAAGCTTTCCTTGCATTGTCGTGCATTGCCTAGCCTTGCGTTGTCGTGCATTAACCTTGCCTAGCCTCACCGTGCCTTGCCTTGCGTTACCCTTTCCTTGCCTTGCCGTGCATTTCCTAGCCGTGTGTTGTCGTGCCTTAGCCTTGTTACCCCTTGCCGTGCCGTTCCTTCCGTTACCCTTGCCTTCCCTTGCTTTTCCTTTCCTTCCTTGCATTCCGTTACTCCTTGCTTGCTTTCCGTGCATTGCCTAGACTTGCTTTGGCTTTCCTTAGCCTTACCTCGCCTGACCGTGCTTTCCCATGCGTTACCCTTTCCTTGCCTTGCCGTGCATTGCCTAGCGTGCGTTGTCGTGCCTTAGCCTTGTTTCCCCTTGCCGTGCCGTTCCTTCCGTTACCCTTGCCTTCCCTTGCTTTCCCTTTCCTTCCTTGCATTCCGTTACTCCTTGCTTGCTTTCCGTGCATTGCCTAGCCTTGCGTTGGCTTTCCTTAGCCTTGCCTCGCCTGACCGTGCTTTCCCATGCGTTACCATTTCCTTGCCTTCCCGTGCATTGCCTAGCGTGCGTTGTCGTGCCATAGCCTTGTTTCCCCTTGCCGTGCCGTTCCTTCCGTTACACTTGCCTTTCTTTGCTTTCCCTTGCCTTCCTTACCTTCCGTTACTCTTTGCTTGCCTTCCGTGCATTGCCTAGCCTTGCGTTGTCGTGCCTTAGCCTTATCTCGCCTGACCGTGCCTTCCTTTGCTTTAAGCTTTACTTGCATTGTCGTGCATTGCCTAGCCTTGCGTTGTCGTGCATTAGCCTTGCCTAGCCTCACCGTGCCTTGCCTTGCGTTACCCTTTCCTTGCCTTGCCGTGCATTTCCTAGCCGTGTGTTGTCGTGCCTTAGCCTTGTTTCCCCTTGCCGTTGCGTGCCTTTTGTTACACTTGCCTTGCCTGGCTTTGCCTTGCCTTCCTTTCCTTCCGTTACTCTTTCCTTGCCTTGCCGTGCATTGCCTAGCCCTGCGTTGTCGTGCCATAGCCTTGTTTCCCCTTGCCGTGCCGTTCCTTCCGTTACACTTGCCTTTCTTTGCTTTTCCTTGCCTTCCTTACCTTCCGTTACTCTTTGCTTGCCTTCCGTGCATTGCCTAGCCTTGCGTTGTCGTGCCTTAGCCTTATCTCGCCTGACCGTGCCTTCCTTTGCTTTAAGCTTTCCTTGCATTGTCGTGCATTGCCTAGCCTTGCGTTGTCGTGCATTAGCCTTGCCTAGCCTCACCGTGCCTTGCCTTGCGTTACCCTTTCCTTGCCTTGCCGTGCATTGCCTAGCCGTGCGTTGTCGTGCCTTAGCCTTGATTCCCCTTGCCGTGGCGTGCCTTTTGTTACACTTGCCTTGCCTGGCTTTGCCTTGCCTTCCTTTCCTTCCGGTATTCTTTCCTTGTCTTGCCGTGCATTGCCTAGCCTTGCATTGCCGTGCCTTATCCTTGCCTCACCTGACCGTGCCTTCCCCTGCGTTACCCTTTCCTTGCCTTGCCGTGCATTTCCTAGCCGTGTGTTTTCGTGCCTTAGCCTTCTTACCCCTTGCCGTGCCGTTCCTTCCGTTACCCTTGCCTTCCCTTGCTTTCCCTTGCCTTCCTTGCGTTCCGTTACTCTTTGCTTGCTTTCCGTGCATTGCCTAGCCTTGCGTTGTCATGCCTTAGCCTTGCCTCGCCTGACCGTGCCTTCCTTTGCTTTAAGCTTTCCTTGCATTGTCGTGCATTGCCTAGCCTTGCCGTGCATTCCTTGCCTAGCCTCACCGTGCCTTGCCTTGCGTTACCCACCTTGCCTAGCCGTGTGCGTTGTCGTGCCTTAGCCTTGTTACCCCTTGCCGTGCCGTTCCTTCCGTTACACTTGCCTTTCCTTGCTTTCCCTTGCCTTCCTTACCTTCCGTTACTCTTTGCTTGCCTTCCGTGCATTGCCTAGCCTTGCGTTGTCGTGCCTTAGCCTTACCTCGCCTGACCGTGCTTTCCCATGCGTTACCCTTTCCTTGCCTTGCCGTGCATTGCCTAGCGTGCGTTGTCGTGCCTTAGCCTTGTTTCCCCTTGCCGTGCCGTTCCTTCCGTTACCCTTGCCTTCCCTTGCTTTCCCTTTCCTTCCTTGCATTCCGTTACTCCTTGCTTGCTTTCCGTGCATTGCCTAGCCTTGCGTTGGCTGTCCTTAGCCTTGCCTCGCCTGACCGTGCTTTCCCATGCGTTACCCTTTCCTTGCCTTGCCGTGCATTGCCTAGCGTGCGTTGTCGTGCCTTAGCCTTGTTTCCCCTTGCCGTGCCGTTGCTTCCGTTACACTTGCCTTTCTTTGCTTTCCCTTGCCTTCCTTACCTTCCGTTACTCTTTGCTTGCCTTCCGTGCATTGCCTAGCCTTGCGTTGTCGTGCCTTAGCCTTGCATCGCCTGACCGTGCTTTCCCATGCGTTACCCTTTCCTTGCCTTGCCGTGCATTGCCTAGCCGTGCGTTGTCGTGCCTTAGCCTTGTTTCCCCTTGCCGTGCCGTTCCTTCCGTTACACTTGCCTTTCCTTCCTTTCCCTTGCCTTCCTTACCTTCCGTTACTCTTTGCTTGCCTTCCGTGCATTGCCTAGCCTTGCGTTGTTGTGCCTTAGCCTTGCCTCGCCTGAACGTGCTTTCCCATGCGTTACCCTTTCCTTGCCTTGCCGTGCATTGCCTAGCCTGCGTTGCCGTGCCTTAGCCTTGTTTCCCCTTGCCGTGCCGTTCCTTCCGTTACCCTTGCCTTTCCTTGCTTTTCCTTGCCTTGCTTACCTTCCGTTACTCTTTGCTTGCCTTCCCTGCATTGCCTAGCCTTGCGTTGTCGTGCCTTAGCCTTATCTCGCCTGACCGTGCCTTCCTTTGCTTTAAGCTTTCCTTGCATTGTCGTGCATCGCCCAGCCTTGCGTTGTCGTGCATTAGCCTTGCCTAGCCTCACCGTGCCTTGCCTTGCGTTACCCTTTCCTTGCCTTGCCGTGCATTGCCTAGCCGTGCGTTGTCGTGCCTTAGCCTTGTTTCCCCTTGCCGTGCCGTTCCTTCCGTTACACTTGCCTTTCCTTGCTTTCCCTTTCCTTCCTTTCCTTCCGTTACTCTTTGCTTGCCTTCCGTGCATTGCCTAGCCTTGGGTTGTCGTGCCTTAGCCTTGCCTCGCCTGACCGTGCTTTCCCATGCGTTACCCTTTCCTTCCCTTGCCGTGCATTGCCAAGCCTTGCGTTGTCGTGCCTTAGCCTTATCTCGCCTGACCGTGCCTTCCTTTGCTTTAAGCTTTCCTTGCATTGTCGTGCATTGCCTAGCCTTGCGTTGTCGTGCATTAACCTTGCCTAGCCTCACCGTGCCTTGCCTTGCGTTACCCTTTCCTTGCCTTGCCGTGCATTTCCTAGCCGTGTGTTGTCGTGCCTTAGCCTTGTTACCCCTTGCCGTGCCGTTCCTTCCGTTACCCTTGCCTTCCCTTGCTTTTCCTTTCCTTCCTTGCATTCCGTTACTCCTTGCTTGCTTTCCGTGCATTGCCTAGACTTGCGTTGGCTTTCCTTAGCCTTACCTCGCCTGACCGTGCTTTCCCATGCGTTACCCTTTCCTTGCCTTGCCGTGCATTGCCTAGCGTGCGTTGTCGTGCCTTAGCCTTGTTTCCCCTTGCCGTGCCGTTCCTTCCGTTACCCTTGCCTTCCCTTGCTTTCCCTTTCCTTCCTTGCATTCGGTTACTCCTTGCTTGCTTTCCGTGCATTGCCTAGCCTTGCGTTGGCTTTCCTTAGCCTTGCCTCGCCTGACCGTGCTTTCCCATGCGTTACCATTTCCTTGCCTTCCCGTGCATTGCCTAGCGTGCTTTGTCGTGCCATAGCCTTGTTTCCCCTTGCCGTGCCGTTCCTTCCGTTACACTTGCCTTTCTTTGCTTTCCCTTGCCTTCCTTACCTTCCGTTACTCTTTGCTTGCCTTCCGTGCATTGCCTAGCCTTGCGTTGTCGTGCCTTAGCCTTATCTCGCCTAACCGTGCCTTCCCTTGCTTTACCCTTTCCTTGCCTTGCCGTGCATTGCCTAGCCGTGCGTTGTCGTGCCTTAGCCTTGTTTCCCCTTGCCGTGCCGTTCCTTCCGTTACACTTGCCTTTCTTTGCTTTTCCTTGCCTTCCTTACCTTCCGTTACTCTTTGCTTGCCTTCCGTGCATTGCCTAGCCTTGCGTTGTCGTGCCTTAGCCTTATCTCGCCTGACCGTGCCTTCCTTTGCTTTAAGCTTTCCTTGCATTGTCGTGCATTGCCTAGCCTTGCGTTGTCGTGCATTAGCCTTGCCTAGCCTCACCGTGCCTTGCCTTGCGTTACCCTTTCCTTGCCTTGCCGTGCATTGCCTAGCCGTGCGTTGTCGTGCCTTAGCCTTGATTCCCCTTGCCGTGGCGTGCCTTTTGTTACACTTGCCTTGCCTGGCTTTGCCTTGCCTTCCTTTCCTTCCGGTATTCTTTCCTTGTCTTGCCGTGCATTGCCTAGCCTTGCATTGTCGTGCCTTATCCTTGCCTCACCTGACCGTGCCTTCCCCTGCGTTACCCTTTCCTTGCCTTGCCGTGCATTTCCTAGCCGTGTGTTGTCGTGCCTTAGCCTTCTTACCCCTTGCCGTGCCGTTCCTTCCGTTACCCTTGCCTTCCCTTCCTTTCCCTTGCCTTCCTTGCGTTCCGTTACTCTTTGCTTGCTTTCCGTGCATTGCCTAGCCTTGCGTTGTCATGCCTTAGCCTTGCCTCGCCTGACAGTGCTTTCCCATGCGTTACCCTTTCCTTGCCTTGCCGTGCATTGCCTAGCGTGCGTTGTCGTGCCTTAGCCTTGTTTCCCCTTGCCGTGCCGTTCCTTCCGTTACACTTGCCTTTCCTTGCTTTCCCTTGCCTTCCTTACCTTCCGTTACTCTTTGCTTGCCTTCCGTGCATTGCCTAGCCTTGCGTTGTCGTGCCTTAGCCTTATCTCGCCTGACCGTGCCTTCCTTTGCTTTAAGCTTTCCTTGCATTGTCGTGCATTGCCTAGCCTTGCGTTGTCGTGCATTAGCCTTGCCTAGCCTCACCGTGCCTTGCCTTGCGTTACCCTTTCCTTGCCTTGCCGTGCATTGCCTGGCCGTGCGTTGTCGTGCCTTAGCCTTGTTTCCCCTTGCCGTGGCGTGCCTTTTGTTACACTTGCCTTTCCGGCTTTGACTTGCCTTCCTTTCCTTCCGTTACTCTTTCCTTGCCTTGCCGTGCATTGCCTAGCCTTGCATTGTCGTGCCTTATCCTTGCCTCACCTGACCGTGCCTTCCCCTGCGTTACCCTTTCCTTGCCTTTCCATGCATTGCCTAGCTCTGCGTTGTCGTGCCATAGCCTTGTTTCCCCTTGCCGTGCCGTTCCTTCCGTTACCCTTGCCTTTCCTTGCTTTCCCTTGCCTTCCTTACCTTCCGTTACTCTTTCCTTGCATTGTCGTGCATCGCCTAGCCTTGCGTTTTCGTGCATTAGCCTTGCCTAGCCTCACCGTGCCTTTCCTTGCGTTACCCTTTCCTTGCCTTGCCGTGCATTGCCTAGCGTGCGTTGTCGTGCCTTAGCCTTGTTTCCCCTTGCCGTGCCGTTCCTTCCGTTACCCTTGCCTTCCCTTGCTTTCCCTTTCCTTCCTTGCATTCCGTTACTCCTTGCTTGCTTTCCGTGCATTGCCTAGCCTTGCGTTGGCTTTCCTTAGCCTTGCCTCCCCTGACCGTGCTTTCCCATGCGTTACCCTTTCCTTGCCTTGCCGTGCATTGCCTAGCGTGCGTTGTCGTGCCTTAGCCTTGTTTCCCCTTGCCGTGCCGTTCCTTCCGTTACACTTGCCTTTCTTTGCTTTCCCTTGCCTTCCTTACCTTCCGTTACTCTTTGCTTGCCTTCCGTGCATTGCCTAGCCTTGCGTTGTCGTGCCTTAGCCTTATCTCGCCTGACCGTGCCTTCCTTTGATATAAGCTTTACTTGCATTGTCGTGCATTGCCTAGCCTTGCGTTGTCGTCCATTAGCCTTGCCTAGCCTCACCGTGCCTTGCCTTGCGTTACCCTGTCCTTGCCTTGCCGTGCATTTCCTAGCCGTGTGTTGTCGTGCCTTAGCCTTGTTTCCCCTTGCGGTTGCGTGCCTTTTGTTACACTTGCCTTGCCTGGCTTTGCCTTGCCTTCCTTTCCTTCCGGTACTCTTTCCTTGCCTTGCCGTGCATTGCCTAGCCCTGCGTTGTCGTGCCTTAGCCTTGTTACCCCTTGCCGTGCCGTTCCTTCCGTTACCCTTGCCTTCCCTTGCTTTCCCTTGCCTTCCTTGCGTTCCGTTACTCTTTGCTTGCTTTCCGTGCATTGCCTAGCCTTGCGTTGTCATGCCTTAGGCTTCCCTCGCCTGACCGTGCTTTCCCATGCGTTACCCTTTCCTTGCCTTGCCGTTCATTGCCTAACGTGCGTTGTCGTGCCTTAGCCTTGTTTCCCCTTGCCGTGCCGTTCCTTCCGTTACACTTGCCTTTCTTTGCTTTCCCTTGCCTTCCTTACCTTCCGTTACTCTTTGCTTGCCTTCCGTGCATTGCCTAGCCTTGCGTTGTCGTGCCTTAGCCTTATCTCGCCTGACCGTGCCTTCCTTTGCTTTAAGCTTTCCTTGCATTGTCGTGCATTGCCTAGCCTTGCGTTGTCGTGCATTAGCCTTGCCTAGCCTCACCGTGCCTTGCCTTGCGTTACCCTTTCCTTGCCTTGCCGTGCATTGCCTAGCCGTGCGTTGTCGTGCCTTAGCCTTGATTCCCCTTGCCGTGGCGTGCCTTTTGTTACACTTGCCTTGCCTGGCTTTGCCTTGCCTTCCTTTCCTTCCGTTACTCTTTACTTGCCTTGCCGTGCATTGCCTAGCCTTGCATTGTCGTGCCTTATCCTTGCCTCACCTGACCGTGCCTTCCCCTGCGTTACCCTTTCCTTGCCTTGCCGTGCATTGCCTAGCCCTGCGTTGTCGTGCCTTAGCCTTCTTACCCCTTGCCGTGCCGTTCCTTCCGTTTCCCTTCCCTTCCCTTGCTTTCCCTTGCCTTCCTTGCGTTCCGTTACTTTTTGCTTGCTTTCCGTGCATTGCCTAGCCTTGCGTTGTCATGCCTTAGCCTTGCCTCGCCTGACCGTGCTTTCCCATGCGTTACCCTTTCCTTGCCTTGCCGTGCATTGCCTAGCGTGCGTTGTCGTGCCTTAGCCTTGTTGCCCCTTGCCGTGCCGTTCCTTCCGTTACACTTGCCTTTCCTTGCTTTCCCTTGCCTTCCTTACCTTCCGTTACTCTTTGCTTGCCTTCCGTGCATTGCCTAGCCTTGCGTTGTCGTGACATAGCCTTGCCTCGCCTGACCGTGCTTTCCCATGCGTTACCCTTTCCTTGCCTTGCCGTTCATTGCCTAGCGTTCGGTGTCGTGCCTTACACTTCTTCCCCCTTGCCGTGCCGTTCCTTCCGTTACCCTTGCCTTTCCTTGCTTTTCCTTGCCTTCCTTACCTTCCGTTACTCTTTGCTTGCCTTCCCTGAATTGCCTAGCCTTGCGTTGTCGTGCCTTAGCCTTATCTCGCCTGACCGTGCCTTCCTTTGCTTTAAGCATTCCTTGCATTGTCGTGCATTGCCTAGCCTTGCGTTGTCGTGCATTAGCCTTGCCTAGCCTCACCGTGCCTTGCCTTGCGTTACCCTTTGCTTGCCTTGCCGTGCATTGCCTAGCCGTGCTTTGTCGTGCCTTAGCCTTGTTTCCCCTTGCCGTGCAGTTCCTTCCGTTACACTTGCCTTTCTTTGCTTTCCCTTGCCTTCCTTACCTTCCGTTACTCTTTGCTTGCCTTCCGTGCATTGCCTAGCCTTGCGTTGTCGTGACTTAGCCTTGCCTCGCCTGAACGTGCTTTCCCATGCGTTACCCTTTCCTTGCCTTGCCGTGCATTGCCCAGCCTGCGTTGCCGTGCCTTAGCCTTGTTTCCCCTTGCCGTGCAATTCCTTCCGTTACCCTTGCCTTTCCTTGATTTTCCTTGCCTTGCTTACCTTCCGTTACTCTTTGCTTCCCTTCCCTGCATTGCCTAGCCTTGCGTTGTCGTGCCTTAGCCTTATCTCGCCTGACCGTGCCTTCCTTTGCTTTAAGCTTTCCTTGCATTGTCGTGCATTGCCTAGCCTTGCGTTGTCGTGCATTAGCCTTGCCTAGCCTCACCATGCCTTGCCTTGCGTTACCCTTTCCTTGCCTTGCCGTGCATTGCCTAGCCGTGCGTTGTCGTGCCTTAGCCTTGTTTCCCCTTGCCGTGGCGTGCCTTTTGTTACACTTGCCTTTCCTGGCTTTGACTTGCCCTCCTTTCCTTCCGTTACTCTTTCCTTGCCTTGCCGTGCATTGCCTAGCCTTGCATTGTCGTGCCTTATCCTTGCCTCACCTGACCGTGCCTTCCCCTGCGTTACCCTTTCCTTGCCTTGCCGTGCATTGCCTAGCCCTGCGTTGCCGTGCCTTAGACTTGTTACCCCTTACAGTGCCGTTCCTTCCGTTACCCTTGCCTTCCCTTGCTTTCCCTTGCCTTCCTTGCGTTCCGTTACTCTTTGCTTGCTTTCCGTGCATTGCCTAGCCTTGCGTTGTCATGCCTTAGCCTTGCATCGCCTGACCGTGCTTTCCCATGCGTTACCCTTTCCTTGCCCTTCCGTGCATTGCCTAGCCGTGCGTTGTCGTGCCTTAGCCGTGTTTCCCCTTGCCGTGCCGTTCCTTCCGTTACACTTGCCTTTCCTTCCTTTCCCTTGCCTTCCTTACCTTCCGTTACTCTTTGCTTGCATTCCGTGCATTGCCTAGCCTTGCGTTGTCGTGCCTTAGCGTTGCCTCGCCTGACCGTGCTTTCAAATGCGTTACCCTTTCCTTGCCTTGCCGTTCATTGCCTAGCGTTCGGTGTCGTGCCTTAGATTTGTTTCCCCTTGCCGTGCCGTTCCTTCCGTTACCCTGGCCTTTCCTTCCTTTTCCTTGCCTTGCTTACCTTCCGTTACTCTTTGCTTGCCTTCCCTGAATTGCCTAGCCTTGCGTTGTCGTGCCTTAGCCTTATCTCGCCTGACCGTGCCTTCCTTTGCTTTAAGCTTTCCTTGCATTGTCGTGCATTGCTTAGCCTTGCGTTGTCGTGCATTAACCTTGCCTAGCCTCACCGTGTCTTGCCTTGCGTTACCCTTTCCTTGCCTTGCCGTGCATTTCCTAGCCGTGTGTTGTCGTGCCTTAGCCTTGTTACCCCTTGCCGTGCCGTTCCTTCCGTTAACCTTGCCTTCCCTTGCTTTCCCTTTCCTTCCTTGCATTCCGTTACTCCTTGCTTGCTTTCCGTGCATTGCCTAGCCTTGCGTTGGCTTTCCTTAGCCTTGCCTCGCCTGACCGTGCTTTCCCATGCGTTACCCTTGCCTTGCCTTGCCGTGCATTGCCTAGCGTGCGTTGTCGTGCCTTAGCCTTGTTTCCCCTTGCCGTGCCGTTCCTTCCGTTACACTTGCCTTTCTTTGCTTTCCCTTGCCTTCCTTACCTTCCGTTACTCTTTGCTTGCCTTCCGTGCATTGCCAAGCCTTGCGTTGTCGTGCCTTAGCCTTGCCTCCCCTGACCGTGCTTTCCCATGCGTTACCCTTTCCTTGCCTTGCCGTGCATTGCCTAGCGTGCGCTGTCGTGCCTTAGACTTGTTTCCCCTTGCCGTGCCGTTCCTTCCGTTACCATTGCCTTTCCTTGCTTTCCCTTGCCTTCCTTACCTTCCGTTACTCTTTGCATGCCTTCCCTGCATTGCCTAGCCTTGCGTTGTCGTTCCTTAGCCTTATCTCGCCTGACCGTGCCTTCCTTTGCTTTAAGCTTTACTTGCATTGTCGTGCCTTGCCTAGCCTTGCGTTGTCGTGCATTAGCCTTGCCTAGCCTCACCGTGCCTTGCCTTGCGTTACCCTTTCCTTGCCTTGCCGTGCATTTCCTAGCCGTGTGTTGTCGTGCCTTAGCCTTGTTTCCCCTTGCCGTTGCGTGCCTTTTGTTACACTTGCCTTGCCTGGCTTTCCTTGCCTTCCTTTCCTTCCGTTACTCTTTCCTTGCCTTGCCGTGCATTGCCTAGCCCTGCATTGTCGTGCCTTAGCCTTGTTACCCCTTGCCGTGCCGTTCCTTCCGTTACCCTTGCCTTCCCTTGCTTTCCCTTGCCTTCCTTGCGTTCCGTTACTCTTTGCTTGCTTTCCGTGCATTGCCTAGCCTTGCGTTGTCATGCCTTAGGCTTGCCTCGCCTGACCGTGCTTTCCCATGCGTTACCCTTTCCTTGCCTTGCCGTGCATTGCCTAGCGTGCGTTGTCGTGCCTTAGCCTTGTTTCCCCTTGCCGTGCCGTTCCTTCCGTTACACTTGCCTTTCTTTGCTTTCCGTTGCCTTCCTTACCTTCCGTTACTCTTTGCTTGCCTTCCGTGCATTGCCTAGCCTTGCGTTGCCGTGCCTTAGCCTTATCTCGCCTGACCGTGCCTTCCTTTGCTTTAAGCTTTCCTTGCATTGTCGTGCATTGCCTAGCCTTGCGTTGTCGTGCATTAGCCTTGCCTAGCCTCACCGTGCCTTGCCTTGCGTTACCCTTTCCTTGCCTTGCCGTGCATTGCCTAGCCGTGCGTTGTCGTGCCTTAGCCTTGATTCCCCTTGCCGTGGCGTGCCTTTTGTTACACTTGCCTTGCCTGGCTTTGCCTTGCCTTTCTTTCCTTCCGTTACTCTTTACTTGCCTTGCCGTGCATTGCCTAGCCTTGCATTGTCGTGCCTTATCCTTGCCTCACCTGACCGTGCCTTCCCCTGCGTTACCCTTTCCTTGCCTTGCCGTGCATTGCCTAGCCCTGCGTTGTCGTGCCTTAGCCTTCTTAACCCTTGCCGTGCCGTTCCTTCCGTTACCCTTGCCTTCCCTTGCTTTCCCTTGCCTTCCTTGCGTTCCTTTACTCTTTGCTTGCTTTCCGTGCATTGCCTAGCCTTGCGTTGTCATGCCTTAGCCTTGCCTCGCCTGACCGTGCTTTCCCATGCGTTACCCTTTCCTTGCCTTGCCGTGCATTGCCTAGCGTGCGTTGTCGTGCCTTAGCCTTGTTTCCCCTTGCCGTGCCGTTCCTTCCGTTACACTTGCCTTTCCTTGCTTTCCCTTGCCTTCCTTACCTTCCGTTACTCTTTGCTTGCCTTCCGTGCATTGCCTAGCCTTCCGTTGTCGTGCCTTAGCCTTGCCTCGCCTGACCGTGCTTTCCCATGCGTTACCCTTTCCTTGCCTTGCCGTTCATTGCCTAGCGTTCGGTGTCCTGCCTTAGACTTGTTCCCCCTTTCCGTGCCGTTCCTTCCGTTACCCTTGCCTTTCCTTGCTTTTCCTTGCCTTCCTTACCTTCCGTTACTCTTTGCTTGCCTTCCCTGAATTGCCTAGCCTTGCGTTGTCGTGCCTTTGCCTTATCTCGCCTGACCTTGCTTTAAGCTTTCCTTGCATTGTCGTGCATTGCCTAGCCTTGCGTTTTCGTGCATTAGCCTTGTCTAGCCTCACCGTGCATTGCCTTGCGTTACCCTTTGCTTGCCTTGCCGTGCATTGCCTAGCCGTGCGTTGTCGTGCCTTAGCCTTGTTTCCCCTTGCCGTGCAGTTCCTTCCGTTACACTTGCCTTTCTTTGCTTTCCCTTGCCTTCCTTACCTTCCGTTACTCTTTGCTTGCCTTCCGTGCATTGCCTAGCCTTGCGTTGTCGTGCCTTAGCCTTGCCTCGCCTGAACGTGCTTTCCCATGCGTTACCCTTTCCTTGCCTTGCCGTGCATTGCCCAGCCTGCGTTGCCGTGCCTTAGCCTTGTTTCCCCTTGCCGTGCAATTCCTTCCGTTACCCTTGCCTTTCCTTGCTTTTCCTTGCCTTGCTTACCTTCCGTTACTCATTGCTTCCCTTCCCTGCATTGCCTAGCCTTGCGTTGTCGTGCCTTAGCCTTATCTCGCCTGACCGTGCCTTCCTTTGCTTTAAGCTTTCCTTGCATTGTCGTGCATTGCTTAGCCTTGCGTTGTCGTGCATTAACCTTGCCTAGCCTCACCGTGTCTTGCCTTGCGTTACCCTTTCCTTGCCTTGCCGTGCATTTCCTAGCCGTGTGTTGTCGTGCCTTAGCCTTGTTACCCCTTGCCGTGCCGTTCCTTCCGTTAACCTTGCCTTCCCTTGCTTTCCCTTTCCTTCCTTGCATTCCGTTACTCCTTGCTTGCTTTCCGTGCATTGCCTAGCCTTGCGTTGGCTTTCCTTAGCCTTGCCTCGCCTGACCGTGCTTTCCCATGCGTTACCCTTTCCTTGCCTTGCCGTGCATTGCCTAGCGTGCGTTGTCGTGCCTTAGCCTTGTTTCCCCTTGCCGTGCCGTTCCTTCCGTTACACTTGCCTTTCTTTGCTTTCCCTTGCCTTCCTTACCTTCCGTTACTCTTTGCTTGCCTTCCGTGCATTGCCTAGCCTTGCGTTGCCGTGCCTTAGCCTTATCTCGCCTGACCGTGCCTTCCTTTGCTTTAAGCTTTCCTTGCATTGTCGTGCATTGCCTAGCCTTGCGTTGTCGTGCATTAGCCTTGCCTAGCCTCACCGTGCCTTGCCTTGCGTTACCCTTTCCTTGCCTTGCCGTGCATTGCCTAGCCGTGCGTTGTCGTGCCTTAGCCTTGATTCCCCTTGCCGTGGCGTGCCTTTTGTTACACTTGCCTTGCCTGGCTTTGCCTTGCCTTTCTTTCCTTCCGTTACTCTTTACTTGCCTTGCCGTGCATTGCCTAGCCTTGCATTGTCGTGCCTTATCCTTGCCTCACCTGACCGTGCCTTCCCCTGCGTTACCCTTTCCTTGCCTTGCCGTGCATTGCCTAGCCCTGCGTTGTCGTGCCTTAGCCTTCTTACCCCTTGCCGTGCCGTTCCTTCCGTTACCCTTGCCTTCCCTTGCTTTCCCTTGCCTTCCTTGCGTTCCTTTACTCTTTGCTTGCTTTCCGTGCATTGCCTAGCCTTGCGTTGTCATGCCTTAGCCTTGCCTCGCCTGACCGTGCTTTCCCATGCGTTACCCTTTCCTTGCCTTGCCGTGCATTGCCTAGCGTGCGTTGTCGTGCCTTAGCCTTGTTTCCCCTTGCCGTGCCGTTCCTTCCGTTACACTTGCCTTTCCTTGCTTTCCCTTGCCTTCCTTACCTTCCGTTACTCTTTGCTTGCCTTCCGTGCATTGCCTAGCCTTCCGTTGTCGTGCCTTAGCCTTGCCTCGCCTGACCGTGCTTTCCCATGCGTTACCCTTTCCTTGCCTTGCCGTTCATTGCCTAGCGTTCGGTGTCCTGCCTTAGACTTGTTCCCCCTTTCCGTGCCGTTCCTTCCGTTACCCTTGCCTTTCCTTGCTTTTCCTTGCCTTCCTTACCTTCCGTTACTCTTTGCTTGCCTTCCCTGAATTGCCTAGCCTTGCGTTGTCGTGCCTTTGCCTTATCTCGCCTGACTTTGCCTTCCTTTGCTTTAAGCTTTCCTTGCATTGTCGTGCATTGCCTAGCCTTGCGTTTTCGTGCATTAGCCTTGTCTAGCCTCACCGTGCATTGCCTTGCGTTACCCTTTGATTGCCTTGCCGTGCATTGCCTAGCCGTGCGTTGTCGTGCCTTAGCCTTGTTTCCCCTTGCCGTGCAGTTCCTTCCGTTACACTTGCCTTTCTTTGCTTTCCCTTGCCTTCCTTACCTTCCGTTACTCTTTGCTTGCCTTCCGTGCATTGCCTAGCCTTGCGTTGTCGTGCCTTAGCCTTGCCTCGCCTGAACGTGCTTTCCCATGCGTTACCCTTTCCTTGCCTTGCCGTGCATTGCCCAGCCTGCGTTGCCGTGCCTTAGCCTTGTTTCCCCTTGCCGTGCAATTCCTTCCGTTACCCTTGCCTTTCCTTGCTTTTCCTTGCCTTGCTTACCTTCCGTTACTCTTTGCTTCCCTTCCCTGCATTGCCTAGCCTTGCGTTGTCGTGCCTTAGCCTTATCTCGCCTGACCGTGCCTTCCTTTGCTTTAAGCTTTCCTTGCATTGTCGTGCATTGCCTAGCCTTGCGTTGTCGTGCATTAGCCTTGCCTAGCCTCACCGTGCCTTGCCTTGCGTTACCCTTTCCTTGCCTTGCCGTGCATTGCCTAGCCGTGCGTTGTCGTGCCTTAGCCTTGTTTCCCCTTGCCGTGGCGTGCCTTTTGTTACACTTGCCTTTCCTGGCTTTGACTTGCCTTCCTTTCCTTCCGTTACTCTTTCCTTGCCTTGCCGTGCATTGCCTAGCCTTGCATTGTCGTGCCTTATCCTTGCCTCACCTGACCGTGCCTTCCCCTGCGTTACCCTTTCCTTGCCTTGCCGTGCATTGCCTAGCCCTGCGTTGCCGTGCCTTAGACTTGTTACCCCTTACCGTGCCGTTCCTTCCGTTACCCTTGCCTTCCCTTGCTTTCCCTTGCCTTCCTTGCGTTCCGTTACTCTTTGCTTGCTTTCCGTGCATTGCCTAGCCTTGCGTTGTCATGCCTTAGCCTTGCATCGCCTGACCGTGCTTTCCCATGCGTTACCCTTTCCTTGCCTTTCCGTGCATTGCCTAGCCGTGCGTTGTCGTTCCTTAGCCTTGTTTCCCCTTGCCTTGCCGTTCCTTCCGTTACACTTGCCCTTCAATCCTTTCCCTTGCCTTCCTTACCTTCCGTTACTCTTTGCTTGCCTTCCGTGCATTGCCTAGCCTTGCGTTGTTGTGCCTTAGCCTTATCTCGCCTGACCGTGCCTTCCTTTGCTTTAAGCTTTCCTTGCATTGTCGTGCATTGCCTAGCCTTGCGTTGTCGTGCATTAGCCTTGCCTAGCCTCACCGTGCCTTGCCTTGCGTTACCCTTTCCTTGCCTTGCCGTGCATTGCCTAGCCGTGCGTTGTCGTGCCTTAGCCTTGATTCCCCTTGCCGTGGCGTGCCTTTTGTTACACTTGCCTTGCCTGGCTTTGCCTTGCCTTCCTTTCCTTCCGGTACTCTTTCCTTGCCTTGCCGTGCATTGCCTAGCCTTGCATTGTCGTGCCTTATCCTTGCCTCACCTGACCGTGCCTTCCCCTGCGTTACCCTTTCCTTGCCTTGCCGTGCATTGCCTAGCCCTGCGTTGTCGTGCCTTAGCCTTCTTACCCCTTGCCGTGCCGTTCCTTCCGTTACCCTTGCCTTCTCTTGCTTTCCCTTGCCTTCCTTGCGTTCCGTTACTCTTTGCTTGCTTTCCGTGCATTGCCTAGCCTTGCGTTGTCATGCCTTAGCCTTGCATCGCCTGACCGTGCTTTCCCATGCGTTACCCTTTCCTTGCCTTGCCGTGCATTGCCTAGCCCTGCGTTGTCGTACCTTAGCCTTGTTACCCCTTGCCGTGCCGTTCCTTCCGTTACACTTGCCTTTCCTTCCTTTCCCTTGCCTTCCTTACCTTCCGTTACTCTTTGCTTGCCTTCCCTGCATTGCCTAGCCTTGCGTTGCCGTGCCTTAGCCTTATCTCGCCTGACCGTGCCTTCCTTTGCTTTAAGCTTTCCTTGCATTGTCGTGCATTGCCTAGCCTTGCGTTGTCGTGCATTAGCCTTGCCTAGCCTCACCGTGCCTTGCCTTGCGTTACCCTTTCCTTGCCTTGCCGTGCATTGCCTAGCCGTGCGTTGTCGTGCCTTAGCCTTGATTCCCCTTGCCGTGGCGTGCCTTTTGTTACACTTGCCTTGCCTGGCTTTGCCTTGCCTTTCTTTCCTTCCGTTACTCTTTACTTGCCTTGCCGTGCATTGCCTAGCCTTGCATTGTCGTGCCTTATCCTTGCCTCACCTGACCGTGCCTTCCCCTGCGTTACCCTTTCCTTGCCTTGCCGTGCATTGCCTAGCCCTGCGTTGTCGTGCCTTAGCCTTCTTACCCCTTGCCGTGCCGTTCCTTCCGTTACCCTTGCCTTCCCTTGCTTTCCCTTGCCTTCCTTGCGTTCCTTTACTCTTTGCTTGCTTTCCGTGCATTGCCTAGCCTTGCGTTGTCATGCCTTAGCCTTGCCTCGCCTGACCGTGCTTTCCCATGCGTTACCCTTTCCTTGCCTTGCCGTGCATTGCCTAGCGTGCGTTGTCGTGCCTTAGCCTTGTTTCCCCTTGCCGTGCCGTTCCTTCCGTTACACTTGCCTTTCCTTGCTTTCCCTTGCCTTCCTTACCTTCCGTTACTCTTTGCTTGCCTTCCGTGCATTGCCTAGCCTTCCGTTGTCGTGCCTTAGCCTTGCCTCGCCTGACCGTGCTTTCCCATGCGTTACCCTTTCCTTGCCTTGCCGTTCATTGCCTAGCGTTCGGTGTCCTGCCTTAGACTTGTTCCCCCTTTCCGTGCCGTTCCTTCCGTTACCCTTGCCTTTCCTTGCTTTTCCTTGCCTTCCTTACCTTCCGTTACTCTTTGCTTGCCTTCCCTGAATTGCCTAGCCTTGCGTTGTCGTGCCTTTGCCTTATCTCGCCTGACTTTGCCTTCCTTTGCTTTAAGCTTTCCTTGCATTGTCGTGCATTGCCTAGCCTTGCGTTTTCGTGCATTAGCCTTGTCTAGCCTCACCGTGCATTGCCTTGCGTTACCCTTTGATTGCCTTGCCGTGCATTGCCTAGCCGTGCGTTGTCGTGCCTTAGCCTTGTTTCCCCTTGCCGTGCAGTTCCTTCCGTTACACTTGCCTTTCTTTGCTTTCCCTTGCCTTCCTTACCTTCCGTTACTCTTTGCTTGCCTTCCGTGCATTGCCTAGCCTTGCGTTGTCGTGCCTTAGCCTTGCCTCGCCTGAACGTGCTTTCCCATGCGTTACCCTTTCCTTGCCTTGCCGTGCATTGCCCAGCCTGCGTTGCCGTGCCTTAGCCTTGTTTCCCCTTGCCGTGCAATTCCTTCCGTTACCCTTGCCTTTCCTTGCTTTTCCTTGCCTTGCTTACCTTCCGTTACTCTTTGCTTCCCTTCCCTGCATTGCCTAGCCTTGCGTTGTCGTGCCTTAGCCTTATCTCGCCTGACCGTGCCTTCCTTTGCTTTAAGCTTTCCTTGCATTGTCGTGCATTGCCTAGCCTTGCGTTGTCGTGCATTAGCCTTGCCTAGCCTCACCGTGCCTTGCCTTGCGTTACCCTTTCCTTGCCTTGCCGTGCATTGCCTAGCCGTGCGTTGTCGTGCCTTAGCCTTGTTTCCCCTTGCCGTGGCGTGCCTTTTGTTACACTTGCCTTTCCTGGCTTTGACTTGCCTTCCTTTCCTTCCGTTACTCTTTCCTTGCCTTGCCGTGCATTGCCTAGCCTTGCATTGTCGTGCCTTATCCTTGCCTCACCTGACCGTGCCTTCCCCTGCGTTACCCTTTCCTTGCCTTGCCGTGCATTGCCTAGCCCTGCGTTGCCGTGCCTTAGACTTGTTACCCCTTACCGTGCCGTTCCTTCCGTTACCCTTGCCTTCCCTTGCTTTCCCTTGCCTTCCTTGCGTTCCGTTACTCTTTGCTTGCTTTCCGTGCATTGCCTAGCCTTGCGTTGTCATGCCTTAGCCTTGCATCGCCTGACCGTGCTTTCCCATGCGTTACCCTTTCCTTGCCTTTCCGTGCATTGCCTAGCCGTGCGTTGTCGTTCCTTAGCCTTGTTTCCCCTTGCCTTGCCGTTCCTTCCGTTACACTTGCCCTTCAATCCTTTCCCTTGCCTTCCTTACCTTCCGTTACTCTTTGCTTGCCTTCCGTGCATTGCCTAGCCTTGCGTTGTTGTGCCTTAGCCTTATCTCGCCTGACCGTGCCTTCCTTTGCTTTAAGCTTTCCTTGCATTGTCGTGCATTGCCTAGCCTTGCGTTGTCGTGCATTAGCCTTGCCTAGCCTCACCGTGCCTTGCCTTGCGTTACCCTTTCCTTGCCTTGCCGTGCATTGCCTAGCCGTGCGTTGTCGTGCCTTAGCCTTGATTCCCCTTGCCGTGGCGTGCCTTTTGTTACACTTGCCTTGCCTGGCTTTGCCTTGCCTTCCTTTCCTTCCGGTACTCTTTCCTTGCCTTGCCGTGCATTGCCTAGCCTTGCATTGTCGTGCCTTATCCTTGCCTCACCTGACCGTGCCTTCCCCTGCGTTACCCTTTCCTTGCCTTGCCGTGCATTGCCTAGCCCTGCGTTGTCGTGCCTTAGCCTTCTTACCCCTTGCCGTGCCGTTCCTTCCGTTACCCTTGCCTTCTCTTGCTTTCCCTTGCCTTCCTTGCGTTCCGTTACTCTTTGCTTGCTTTCCGTGCATTGCCTAGCCTTGCGTTGTCATGCCTTAGCCTTGCATCGCCTGACCGTGCTTTCCCATGCGTTACCCTTTCCTTGCCTTGCCGTGCATTGCCTAGCCGTGCGTTGTCGTACCTTACCCTTGTTTCCCCTTGCCGTGCCGTTCCTTCCGTTACACTTGCCTTTCCTTCCTTTCCCTTG
The DNA here is from genome assembly GCF_037893015.1 of Macrotis lagotis. Lineage (NCBI taxonomy): Eukaryota > Metazoa > Chordata > Mammalia > Peramelemorphia > Peramelidae > Macrotis > Macrotis lagotis. The sequence continues at coordinate 173,505 of NW_027421932.1, forward strand.
CCTTCCTTACCTTCCGTTACTCTTTGCTTGCCTTCCGTGCATTGCCTAGCCTTGCGTTGTTGTGCCTTAGCCTTGCCTCGCCTGAACGTGCTTTCCCATGCGTTACCCTTTCCTTGCCTTGCCGTGCATTGCCTAGCCTGCGTTGCCGTGCCTTAGCCTTGTTTCCCCTTGCCGTGCCGTTCCTTCCGTTACACTTGCCTTTCTTTGCTTTCCCTTGCCTTCCTTACCTTCCGTTACTCTTTGCTTGCCTTCCGTGCATTGCCTAGCCTTGCGTTGTCGTGCCTTAGCCTTATCTCGCCTGACCGTGCCTTCCTTTGCTATAAGCTTTACTTGCATTGTCGTGCATTGCCTAGCCTTGCGTTGTCGTGCATTAGCCTTGCCTAGCCTCACCGTGCCTTGCCTTGCGTTACCCTTTCCTTGCCTTGCCGTGCATTTCCTAGCCGTGTGTTGTCGTGCCTTAGCCTTGTTTCCCCTTGCCGTTGCGTGCCTTTTGTTACACTTGCCTTGCCTGGCTTTGCCTTGCCTTCCTTTCCTTCCGTTACTCTTTCCTTGCCTTGCCGTGCATTGCCTAGCCCTGCGTTGTCGTGCCTTAGCCTTGTTACCCCTTGCCGTGCCGTTCCTTCCGTTACCCTTGCCTTCCCTTGCTTTCCCTTGCCTTCCTTGCGTTCCGTTACTCTTTGCTTGCTTTCCGTGCATTGCCTAGCCTTGCGTGGTCATGCCTTAGGCTTGCCTCGCCTGACGGTGCTTTCCCATGCGTTACCCTTTCCTTGCCTTGCCGTTCATTGCATAACGTGCGTTGTCGTGCCTTAGCCTTGTTTCCCCTTGCCGTGCCGTTCCTTCCGTTACACTTGCCTTTCTTTTCTTTCCCTTGCCTTCCTTACCTTCCGTTACTCTTTGCTTGCCTTCCGTGCATTGCCTAGCCTTGCGTTGTCGTGCCTTAGCCTTATCTCGCCTGACCCTGCCTTCCTTTGCTTTAAGCTTTCCTTGCATTTTCGTGCATTGCCTAGCCTTGCGTTGTCGTGCATTAGCCTTGCCTAGCCTCACCGTGCCTTGCCTTGCGTTACCCTTTCCTTGCCTTGCCGTGCATTGCCTAGCCGTGCGTTGTCGTGCCTTAGCCTTGATTCCCCTTGCCGTGGCGTGCCTTTTGTTACACTTGCCTTGCCTGGCTTTGCCTTGCCTTCCTTTCCTTCCGTTACTCTTTACTTGCCTTGCCGTGCATTGCCTAGCCTTGCATTGTCGTGCCTTATCCTTGCCTCACCTGACCGTGCCTTCCCCTGCGTTACCCTTTCCTTGCCTTGCCGTGCATTGCCTAGCCCTGCGTTGTCGTGCCTTAGCCTTCTTACCCCTTGCCGTGCCGTTCCTTCCGTTTCCCTTCCCTTCCCTTGCTTTCCCTTGCCTTCCTTGCGTTCCGTTACTCTTTGCTTGCTTTCCGTGCATTGCCTAGCCTTGCGTTGTCATGCCTTAGCCTTGCCTCGCCTGACCGTGCTTTCCGATGCGTTACCCTTTCCTTGCCTTGCCGTGCATTGCCTAGCGTGCGTTGTCGTGCCTTAGCCTTGTTGCCCTTTGCCGTGCCGTTCCTTCCGTTACACTTGCCTTTCCTTGCTTTCCCTTGCCTTCCTTACCTTCCGTTACTCTTTGCTTGCCTTCCGTGCATTGCCTAGCCTTGCGTTGTCGTGACTCAGCCTTGCCTCGCCTGACCGTGCTTTCCCATGCGTTACCCTTTCCTTTCCTTGCCGTTCATTGCCTAGCGTTCGGTGTCGTGCCTTACACTTCTTCCCCCTTGCCGTGCCGTTCCTTCCGTTACCCTTGCCTTTCCTTGCTTTTCCTTGCCTTCCTTACCTTCCGTTACTCTTTGCTTGCCTTCCCTGAATTGCCTAGCTTTGCGTTGTCGTGCCTTTGCCTTATCTCGCCTGACCTTGCCTTCCTTTGCTTTAAGCTTTCCTTGCATTGTCGTGCATTGCCTAGCCTTGCGTTTCCGTGCATTAGCCTTGTCTAGCCTCACCGTGCATTGCCTTGCGTTACCCTTTGCTTGCCTTGCCGTGCATTGCCTAGCCGTGCGTTGTCGTGCCTTAGCCTTGTTTCCCCTTGCCGTGCAGTTCCTTCCGTTACACTTGCCTTTCTTTGCTTTCCCTTGCCTTCCTTAACTTCCGTTACTCTTTGCTTGCCTTCCGTGCATTGCCTAGCCTTGCGTTGTCGTGCCTTAGCCTTGCCTCGCCTGAACGTGCTTTCCCATGCGTTACCCTTTCCTTGCCTTGCCGTGCATTGCCCAGCCTGCGTTGCCGTGCCTTAGCCTTGTTTCCCCTTGCCGTGCAATTCCTTCCGTTACCCTTGCCTTTCCTTGATTTTCCTTGCCTTGCTTACCTTCCGTTACTCTTTGCTTCCCTTCCCTGCATTGCCTAGCCTTGCGTTGTCGTGCCTTAGCCTTATCTCGCCTGACCGTGCCTTCCTTTGCTTTAAGCTTTCCTTGCATTGTCGTGCATTGCCTAGCCTTGCGTTGTCGTGCATTAGCCTTGCCTAGCCTCACCATGCCTTGCCTTGCGTTACCCTTTCCTTGCCTTGCCGTTCATTGCCTAGCCGTGCGTTGTCGTGCCTTAGCCTTGTTTCCCCTTGCCGTGGCGTGCCTTTTGTTACACTTGCCTTTCCTGGCTTTGACTTGCCTTCCTTTCCTTCCGTTACTCTTTCCTTGCCTTGCCGTGCATTGCCTAGCCTTGCATTGTCGTGCCTTATCCTTGCCTCACCTGACCGTGCCTTCCCCTGCGTTACCCTTTCCTTGCCTTGCCGTGCATTGCCTAGCCCTGCGTTGCCGTGCCTTAGACTTGTTACCCCTTACAGTGCCGTTCCTTCCGTTACCCTTGCCTTCCCTTGCTTTCCCTTGCCTTCCTTGCGTTCCGTTACTCTTTGCTTGCTTTCCGTGCATTGCCTAGCCTTGCGTTGTCATGCCTTAGCCTTGCATCGCCTGACCGTGCTTTCCCATGCGTTACCCTTTCCTTGCCCTTCCGTGCATTGCCTAGCCGTGCGTTGTCGTGCCTTAGCCGTGTTTCCCCTTGCCGTGCCGTTCCTTCCGTTACACTTGCCTTTCCTTCCTTTCCCTTGCCTTCCTTACCTTCCGTTACTCTTTGCTTGCCTTCCGTGCATTGCCTAGCTTTGCGTTGTCGTGCCTTAGCGTTGCCTCGCCTGACCGTGCTTTCAAATGCGTTACCCTTTCCTTGCCTTGCCGTTCATTGCCTAGCGTTCGGTGTCGTGACTTAGATTTGTTTCCCCTTGCCGTGCCGTTCCTTCCGTTACCCTGGCCTTTCCTTCCTTTTCCTTGCCTTGCTTACCTTCCGTTACTCTTTGCTTGCCTTCCCTGAATTGCCTAGCCTTGCGTTGTCGTGCCTTAGCCTTATCTCGCCTGACCGTGCCTTCCTTTGCTTTAAGCTTTCCTTGCATTTTCGTGCATTGCCTAGCCTTGCGTTGTCGTGCATTAACCTTGCCTAGCCTCACCGTGCCTTGCCTTGCGTTACCCTTTGTTGCCTTGCCGTGCATTTCCTAGCCGTGTGTTGTCGTGCCTTAGCCTTGTTACCCCTTGCCGTGCCGTTCCTTCCGTTACCCTTGCCTTCCCTTGCTTTCCCTTTCCTTCCTTGCATTCCGTTACTTCTTGCTTGCTTTCCGTGCATTGCCTAGCCTTGCGTTGGCTTTCCTTAGCCTTGCCTCGCCTGACCGTGCTTTCCCATGCGTTACCCTTGCCTTGCCTTGCCGTGCATTGCCTAGCGTGCGTTGTCGTGCCTTAGCCTTGTTTCCCCTTGCCGTGCCGTTCCTTCCGTTACACTTGCCTTTCTTTGCTTTCCCTTGCCTTCCTTACCTTCCGTTACTCTTTGCTTGCCTTCCGTGCATTGCCAAGCCTTGCGTTGTCGTGCCTTAGCCTTGCCTCCCCTGACCGTGCTTTCCCATGCGTTACCCTTTCCTTGCCTTGCCGTGCATTGCCTAGCCTTGCGTTGTCGTGCCTTAGCCTTATCTCGCCTGACCGTGCCTTCCTTTGCTTTAAGCTTTACTTGCATTGTCGTGCATTGCCTAGCCTTGCGTTGTCGTGCATTAGCCTTGCCTAGCCTCACCGTGCCTTGCCTTGCGTTACCCTTTCCTTGCCTTGCCGTGCATTTCCTAGCCGTGTGTTGTCGTGCCTTAGCCTTGTTTCCCCTTGCCGTTGCGTGCCTTTTGTTACACTTGCCTTGCCTGGCTTTGCCTTGCCTTCCTTTCCTTCCGTTACTCTTTCCTTGCCTTGCCGTGCATTGCCTGGCCGTGCGTTGTCGTTCCTTAGCCTTGTTACCCCTTGCCGTGCCGTTCCTTCCGTTACCCTTGCCTTCCCTTGCGTTCCCTTGCCTTCTTTGCATTCCGTTACTCTTTTCTTGCTTTCCGTGCATTACCTAGCCGTGCGTTGTCGTGCATTAGCCTTGCCTCCCCTGACCGTGCTTTCCCATGCGTTACCCTTTCCTTGCCTTGCCGTGCATTGCCTAGCGTGCGTTGTCGTGCCTTAGCCTTGTTTCCCCTTGCCGTGCCGTCCCTTCCGTTACACTTGCCTTTCTTTGCTTTCCCTTGCCTTCCTTACCTTCCGTTACTCTTTGCTTGCCTTCCGTGCATTGCCTAGCCTTGCGTTGTCGTGCCTTAGCCTTATCTCGCCTGACCGTGCCTTCCTTTGCTTTAAGCTTTCCTTGCATTGTCGTGCATTGCCTAGCCTTGCGTTGTCGTGCATTAGCCTTGCCTAGCCTCACCGTGCCTTGCCTTGCGTTACCCTTTCCTTGCCTTGCCGTGCATTGCCTAGCCGTGCGTTGTCGTGCCTTAGCCTTGATTCCCCTTGCCGTGGCGTGCCTTTTGTTACACTTGCCTTGCCTGGCTTTGCCTTGCCTTCCTTTCCTTCCGTTACTCTTTACTTGCCTTGCCGTGCATTGCCTAGCCTTGCATTGTCGTGCCTTATCCTTGCCTCACCTGACCGTGCCTTCCCCTGCGTTACCCTTTCCTTGCCTTGCCGTGCATTGCCTAGCCCTGCGTTGTCGTGCCTTAGCCTTCTTACCCCTTGCCGTGCCGTTCCTTCCGTTTCCCTTGCCTTCCCTTGCTTTCCCTTGCCTTCCTTGCGTTCCGTTACTCTTTGCTTGCTTTCCGTGCATTGCCTAGCCTTGCGTTGTCATGCCTTAGCCTTGCCTCGCCTGACCGTGCTTTCCCATGCGTTACCCTTTCCTTGCCTTGCCGTGCATTGCCTAGCGTGCGTTGTCGTGCCTTAGCCTTGTTGCCCCTTGCCGTGCCGTTCCTTCCGTTACACTTGCCTTTCCTTGCTTTCCCTTGCCTTCCTTACCTTCCGTTACTCTTTGCTTGCCTTTCGTGCATTGCCTAGCCTTGCGTTGTCGTGCCTTAGCCTTGCCTCGCCTGACCGTGCTTTCCCATGCCTTACCCTTTCCTTGCCTTGCCGTTCATTGCCTAGCGTTCGGTGTCGTGCCTTACACTTCTTCCCCCTTGCCGTGCCGTTCCTTCCGTTACCCTTGCCTTTCCTTGCTTTTCCTTGCCTTCCTTACCTTCCGTTACTCTTTGCTTGCCTTCCCTGAATTGCCTAGCCTTGCGTTGTCGTGCCTTTGCCTTATCTCGCCTGACCTTGCCTTCCTTTGCTTTAAGCTTTCCTTGCATTGTCGTGCATTGCCTAGCCTTGCGTTTTCGTGCATTAGCCTTGTCTAGCCTCACCGTGCATTGCCTTGCGTTACCCTTTGCTTGCCTTGCCGTGCATTGCCTAGCCGTGCGTTGTCGTGCCTTAGCCTTGTTTCCCCTTGCCGTGCAGTTCCTTCCGTTACACTTGCCTTTCTTTGCTTTCCCTTGCCTTCCTTAACTTCCGTTACTCTTTGCTTGCCTTCCGTGCATTGCCTAGCCTTGCGTTGTCGTGCCTTAGCCTTGCCTCGCCTGAACGTGCTTTCCCATGCGTTACCCTTTCCTTGCCTTGCCGTGCATTGCCCAGCCTGCGTTGCCGTGCCTTAGCCTTGTTTCCCCTTGCCGTGCAATTCCTTCCGTTACCCTTGCCTTTCCTTGCTTTTCCTTGTCTTGCTTACCTTCCGTTACTCTTTGCTTCCCTTCCCTGCATTGCCTAGCCTTGCGTTGTCGTGCCTTAGCCTTATCTCGCCTGACCGTGCCTTCCTTTGCTTTAAGCTTTCCTTGCATTGTCGTGCATCGCCTAGCCTTGCGTTGTCGTGCATTAGCCTTGCCTAGCCTCACCATGCCTTGCCTTGCGTTACCCTTTCCTTGCCTTGCCGTGCATTGCCTAGCCGTGCGTTGTCGTGCCTTAGCCTTGTTTCCCCTTGCCGTGGCGTGCCTTTTGTTACACTTGCCTTTCCTGGCTTTGACTTGCCTTCCTTTCCTTCCGTTACTCTTTCCTTGCCTTGCCGTGCATTGCCTAGCCTTGCATTGTCGTGCCTTATCCTTGCCTCACCTGACCGTGCCTTCCCCTGCGTTACCCTTTCCTTGCTTGCCGTGCATTGCCTAGCCCTGCGTTGCCGTGCCTTAGACTTGTTACCCCTTACAGTGCCGTTCCTTCCGTTACCCTTGCCTTCCCTTGCTTTCCCTTGCCTTCCTTGCGTTCCGTTACTCTTTGCTTGCTTTCCGTGCATTACCTAGCCTTGCGTTGTCATGCCTTAGCCTTGCATCGCCTGACCGTGCTTTCCCATGCGTTACCCTTTCCTTGCCCTTCCGTGCATTGCCTAGCCGTGCGTTGTCGTGCCTTAGCCTTGTTTCCCCTTGCCGTGCCGTTCCTTCCGTTACACTTGCCTTTCCTTCCTTTCCCTTGCCTTCCTTACCTTCCGTTACCCTTTGCTTGCATTCCGTGCATTGCCGAGCCTTGCGTTGTCGTGCCTTAGCGTTGCCTCGCCTGACCGTGCTTTCAACTGCGTTACCCTTTCCTTGCCTTGCCGTTCATTGCCTAGCGTTCGGTGTCGTGCCTTAGATTTGTTTCCCCTTGCCGTGCCGTTCCTTCCGTTACCCTGGCCTTTCCTTCCTTTTCCTTGCCTTGCTTACCTTCCGTTACTCTTTGCTTGCCTTCCCTGAATTGCCTGGCCTTGCGTTGTCGTGCCTTAGCCTTATCTCGCCTGACCGTGCCTTCCTTTGCTTTAAGCTTTCCTTGCATTGTCGTGCATTGCTTAGCCTTGCGTTGTCGTGCATTAACCTTGCCTAGCCTCACCGTGTCTTGCCTTGCGTTACCCTTTCCTTGCCTTGCCGTGCATTTCCTAGCCGTGTGTTGTCGTGCCTTAGCCTTGTTACCCCTTGCCGTGCCGTTCCTTCCGTTACCCTTGCCTTCCCTTGCTTTCCCTTTCCTTCCTTGCATTCCGTTACTCCTTGCTTGCTTTCCGTGCATTGCCTAGCCTTGCGTTGGCTTTCCTTAGCCTTGCCTCGCCTGACCGTGCTTTCCCATGCGTTACCCTTGCCTTGCCTTGCCGTGCATTGCCTAGCGTGCGTTGTCGTGCCTTAGCCTTGTTTCCCCTTGCCGTGCCGTTCCTTCCGTTACACTTGCCTTTCTTTGCTTTCCCTTGCCTTCCTTACCTTCCGTTACTCTTTGCTTGCCTTCCCTGAATTGCCTAGCCTTGCGTTGTCGTGCCTTTGCCTTATCTCGCCTGACCTTGCCTTCCTTTGCTTTAAGCTTTCCTTGCATTGTCGTGCATTGCCTAGCCTTGCGTTTTCGTGCATTAGCCTTGTCTAGCCTCACCGTGCATTGCCTTGCGTTACCCTTTGCTTGCCTTGCCGTGCATTGCCTAGCCGTGCGTTGTCGTGCCTTAGCCTTGTTTCCCCTTGCCGTGCAGTTCCTTCCGTTGCACTTGCCTTTCTTTGCTTTCCCTTGCCTTCCTTAACTTCCGTTACTCTTTGCTTGCCTTCCGTGCATTGCCTAGCCTTGCGTTGTCGTGCCTTAGTCTTGCCTCGCCTGAACGTGCTTTCCCATGCGTTACCCTTTCCTTGCCTTGCCGTGCATTGCCCAGCCTGCGTTGCCGTGCCTTAGCCTTGTTTCCCCTTGCCGTGCAATTCCTTCCGTTACCCTTGCCTTTCCTTGCTTTTCCTTGCCTTGCTTACCTTCCGTTACTCTTTGCTTCCCTTCCCTGCATTGCCTAGCCTTGCGTTGTCGTGCCTTAGCCTTATCTCGCCTGACCGTGCCTTCCTTTGCTTTAAGCTTTCCTTGCATTGTCGTGCATTTCCTAGCCTTGCGTTGTCGTGCATTAGCCTTGCCTAGCCTCACCATGCCTTGCCTTGCGTTACCCTTTCCTTGCCTTGCCGTGCATTGCCTAGCCTTGCGTTGTCGTGCCTTAGCCTTGTTTCCCCTTGCCGTGGCGTGCCTTTTGTTACACTTGCCTTTCCTGGCTTTGACTTGCCTCCCTTTCCTTCCTTGCATTCCGTTACTCTTTGCTTGCTTTCCGTGCATTGCCTAGCCTTGCGTTGTCGTGCCTTAGCGTTGCCTCGCCTGACCGTGCTTTCAAATGCGTTACCCTTTCCTTGCCTTGCCGTTCATTGCCTAGCGTTCGGTGTCGTGCCTTAGATTTGTTTCCCCTTGCCGTGCCGTTCCTTCCGTTACCCTGGCCTTTCCTTCCTTTTCCTTGCCTTGCTTACCTTCCGTTACTCTTTGCTTGCCTTCCCTGAATTGCCTAGCCTTGCGTTGTCGTGCCTTAGCCTTGCGTCCCCTGACCGTGCTTTCCCATGCGTTACCCTTTCCTTGCCTTGCCGTGCATTGCCTAGCGTGCGTTGTCGTGCCTTAGCCGTGTTTCCCCTTGCCGTGCCGTTCCTTCCGTTACACTTGCCTTTCCTTCCTTTCCCTTGCCTTCCTTACCTTCCGTTACTCTTTGCTTGCCTTCCGTGCATTGCCTAGCCTTGCGTTGTCGTGCCTTAGCGTTGCCTCGCCTGACCGTGCTTTCAAATGCGTTACCCTTTCCTTGCCTTGCCGTTCATTGCCTAGCGTTCGGTGTCGTGCCTTAGATTTGTTTCCCCTTGCCGTGCCGTTCCTTCCGTTACCCTTGCCTTTCCTTGCTTTCCCTTGCCTTCCTTACCTTCCGTTACTCTTTGCTTGCCTTCCCTGAATTGCCTAGCCTTGCGTTGTCGTGCCTTAGCCTTATCTCGCCTGACCGTGCCTTCCTTTGCTTTAAGCTTTCCTTGCATTTTCGTGCATTGCCTAGCCTTGCGTTGTCGTGCATTAACCTTGCCTAGCCTCACCGTGCCTTGCCTTGCGTTACCCTTTGTTGCCTTGCCGTGCATTTCCTAGCCGTGTGTTGTCGTGCCTTAGCCTTGTTACCCCTTGCCGTGCCGTTCCTTCCGTTACCCTTGCCTTCCCTTGCTTTCCCTTTCCTTCCTTGCATTCCGTTACTTCTTGCTTGCTTTCCGTGCATTGCCTAGCCTTGCGTTGGCTTTCCTTAGCCTTGCCTCGCCTGACCGTGCTTTCCCATGCGTTACCCTTGCCTTGCCTTGCCGTGCATTGCCTAGCGTGCGTTGTCGTGCCTTAGCCTTGTTTCCCCTTGCCGTGCCGTTCCTTCCGTTACACTTGCCTTTCTTTGCTTTCCCTTGCCTTCCTTACCTTCCGTTACTCTTTGCTTGCCTTCCGTGCATTGCCAAGCCTTGCGTTGTCGTGCCTTAGCCTTGCCTCCCCTGACCGTGCTTTCCCATGCGTTACCCTTTCCTTGCCTTGCCGTGCATTGCCTAGCGTGCGTTGTCGTGCCTTAGCCTTGTTTCCCCTTGCCGTGCCGTCCCTTCCGTTACACTTGCCTTTCTTTGCTTTCCCTTGCCTTCCTTACCTTCCGTTACTCTTTGCTTGCCTTCCGTGCATTGCCTAGCCTTGCGTTGTCGTGCCTTAGCCTTATCTCGCCTGACCGTGCCTTCCTTTGCTTTAAGCTTTACTTGCATTGTCGTGCATTGCCTAGCCTTGCGTTGTCGTGCATTAGCCTTGCCTAGCCTCACCGTGCCTTGCCTTGCGTTACCCTTTCCTTGCCTTGCCGTGCATTTCCTAGCCGTGTGTTGTCGTGCCTTAGCCTTGTTTCCCCTTGCCGTTGCGTGCCTTTTGTTACACTTGCCTTGCCTGGCTTTGCCTTGCCTTCCTTTCCTTCCGTTACTCTTTCCTTGCCTTGCCGTGCATTGCCTAGCCCTGCGTTGTCGTGCCTTAGCCTTGTTACCCCTTGCCGTGCCGTTCCTTCCGTTACCCTTGCCTTCCCTTGCTTTCCCTTGCCTTCCTTGCGTTCCGTTACTCTTTGCTTGCTTTCCGTGCATTACCTAGCCTTGCGTTGTCATGCCTTAGCCTTGCCTCCCCTGACCGTGCTTTCCCATGCGTTACCCTTTCCTTGCCTTGCCGTGCATTGCCTAGCGTGCGTTGTCGTGCCTTAGCCTTGTTTCCCCTTGCCGTGCCGTCCCTTCCGTTACACTTGCCTTTCTTTGCTTTCCCTTGCCTTCCTTACCTTCCGTTACTCTTTGCTTGCCTTCCGTGCATTGCCTAGCCTTGCGTTGTCGTGCCTTAGCCTTATCTCGCCTGACCGTGCCTTCCTTTGCTTTAAGCTTTCCTTGCATTGTCGTGCATTGCCTAGCCTTGCGTTGTCGTGCATTAGCCTTGCCTAGCCTCACCGTGCCTTGCCTTGCGTTACCCTTTCCTTGCCTTGCCGTGCATTGCCTAGCCGTGCGTTGTCGTGCCTTAGCCTTGATTCCCCTTGCCGTGGCGTGCCTTTTGTTACACTTGCCTTGCCTGGCTTTGCCTTGCCTTCCTTTCCTTCCGTTACTCTTTACTTGCCTTGCCGTGCATTGCCTAGCCTTGCATTGTCGTGCCTTATCCTTGCCTCACCTGACCGTGCCTTCCCCTGCGTTACCCTTTCCTTGCCTTGCCGTGCATTGCCTAGCCCTGCGTTGTCGTGCCTTAGCCTTCTTACCCCTTGCCGTGCCGTTCCTTCCGTTTCCCTTGCCTTCCCTTGCTTTCCCTTGCCTTCCTTGCGTTCCGTTACTCTTTGCTTGCTTTCCGTGCATTGCCTAGCCTTGCGTTGTCATGCCTTAGCCTTGCCTCGCCTGACCGTGCTTTCCCATGCGTTACCCTTTCCTTGCCTTGCCGTGCATTGCCTAGCGTGCGTTGTCGTGCCTTAGCCTTGTTGCCCCTTGCCGTGCCGTTCCTTCCGTTACACTTGCCTTTCCTTGCTTTCCCTTGCCTTCCTTACCTTCCGTTACTCTTTGCTTGCCTTTCGTGCATTGCCTAGCCTTGCGTTGTCGTGCCTTAGCCTTGCCTCGCCTGACCGTGCTTTCCCATGCCTTACCCTTTCCTTGCCTTGCCGTTCATTGCCTAGCGTTCGGTGTCGTGCCTTACACTTCTTCCCCCTTGCCGTGCCGTTCCTTCCGTTACCCTTGCCTTTCCTTGCTTTTCCTTGCCTTCCTTACCTTCCGTTACTCTTTGCTTGCCTTCCCTGAATTGCCTAGCCTTGCGTTGTCGTGCCTTTGCCTTATCTCGCCTGACCTTGCCTTCCTTTGCTTTAAGCTTTCCTTGCATTGTCGTGCATTGCCTAGCCTTGCGTTTTCGTGCATTAGCCTTGTCTAGCCTCACCGTGCATTGCCTTGCGTTACCCTTTGCTTGCCTTGCCGTGCATTGCCTAGCCGTGCGTTGTCGTGCCTTAGCCTTGTTTCCCCTTGCCGTGCAGTTCCTTCCGTTACACTTGCCTTTCTTTGCTTTCCCTTGCCTTCCTTAACTTCCGTTACTCTTTGCTTGCCTTCCGTGCATTGCCTAGCCTTGCGTTGTCGTGCCTTAGCCTTGCCTCGCCTGAATGTGCTTTCCCATGCGTTACCCTTTCCTTGCCTTGCCGTGCATTGCCCAGCCTGCGTTGCCGTGCCTTAGCCTTGTTTCCCCTTGCCGTGCAATTCCTTCCGTTACCCTTGCCTTTCCTTGCTTTTCCTTGCCTTGCTTACCTTCCGTTACTCTTTGCTTCCCTTCCCTGCATTGCCTAGCCTTGCGTTGTCGTGCCTTAGCCTTATCTCGCCTGACCGTGCCTTCCTTTGCTTTAAGCTTTCCTTGCATTGTCGTGCATTTCCTAGCCTTGCGTTGTCGTGCATTAGCCTTGCCTAGCCTCACCATGCCTTGCCTTGCGTTACCCTTTCCTTGCCTTGCCGTGCATTGCCTAGCCGTGCGTTGTCGTGCCTTAGCCTTGATTCCCCTTGCCGTGGCGTGCCTTTTGTTACACTTGCCTTGCCTGGCTTTGCCTTGCCTTCCTTTCCTTCCGGTACTCTTTCCTTGCCTTGCCGTGCATTGCCTAGCCTTGCATTGTCGTGCCTTATCCTTGCCTCACCTGACCGTGCCTTCCCCTGCGTTACCCTTTCCTTGCCTTGCCGTGCATTGCCTAGCCCTGCGTTGTCGTGCCGTAGCCTTCTTACCCCTTGCCGTGCCGTTCCTTCCGTTACCCTTGCCTTCTCTTGCTTTCCCTTGCCTTCCTTGCGTTCCGTTACTCTTTGCTTGCTTTCCGTGCATTGCCTAGCCTTGCGTTGTCATGCCTTAGCCTTGCATCGCCTGACCGTGCTTTCCCATGCGTTACCCTTTCCTTGCCTTGCCGTGCATTGCCTAGCCGTGCGTTGTCGTGCCTTACCCTTGTTTCCCCTTGCCGTGCCGTTCCTTCCGTTACACTTGCCTTTCCTTCCTTTCCCTTGCCTTCCTTACCTTCCGTTACTCTTTGCTTGCCTTCCGTGCATTGCCTAGCCTTGCGTTGTTGTGCCTTAGCCTTGCCTCGCCTGAACGTGCTTTCCCATGCGTTACCCTTTCCTTGCCTTGCCGTGCATTGCCTAGCCTGCGTTGCCGTGCCTTAGCCTTGTTTCCCCTTGCCGTGCCGTTCCTTCCGTTACCCTGGTCTTTCCTTCCTTTTCCTTGCCTTGCTTACCTTCCGTTACTCTTTACTTGCCTTCCCTGAATTTCCTAGCCTTGCGTTGTCGTGCCTTAGCCTTATCTCGCCTGACCTTGCCTTCCTTTGCTTTAAGCTTTCCTTGCATTGTCGTGCATCGCCCAGCCATGCGTTTTCGTGCATTAGCCTTGCCTAGCATCACCGTGCCTTTCCTTGCGTTACCGTTTGCTTGCCTTGCCGTGCATTGCCTAGCCGTGCCTTGTCGTGCCTTAGCCTTGTTTCCCCTTGCCGTGCCGTTCCTTCCGTTACACTTGCCTTTCTTTGCTTTCCCTTTCCTTCCTTACCTTCCGTTTCTCTTTGCTTGCCTTCCGTGCATTGCCTAGCCTTGGGTTGTCGTGCCTTAGCCTTGCCTCGCCTGACCGTGCCTTCCCCTGCGTTACCCTTTCCTTGCCTTGCCGTGCATTGCCAAGCCTTGCGTTGTCGTGCCTTAGCCTTATCTCGCCTGACCGTGCCTTCCTTTGCTTTAAGCTTTCCTTGCATTGTCGTGCATTGCCTAGCCTTGCGTTGTCGTGCATTAACCTTGCCTAGCCTCACCGTGCCTTGCCTTGCGTTACCCTTTCGTTGCCTTGCCGTGCATTTCCTAGCCGTGTGTTGTCGTGCCTTAGCCTTGTTACCCCTTGCCGTGCCGTTCCTTCCGTTACCCTTGCCTTCCCTTGCTTTTCCTTTCCTTCCTTGCATTCCGTTACTCCTTGCTTGCTTTCCGTGCATTGCCTAGACTTGCGTTGGCTTTCCTTAGCCTTACCTCGCCTGACCGTGCTTTCCCATGCGTTACCCTTTCCTTGCCTTGCCGTGCATTGCCTAGCGTGCGTTGTCGTGCCTTAGCCTTGTTTCCCCTTGCCGTGCCGTTCCTTCCGTTACCCTTGCCTTCCCTTGCTTTCCCTTTCCTTCCTTGCATTCGGTTACTCCTTGCTTGCTTTCCGTGCATTGCCTAGCCTTGCGTTGGCTTTCCTTAGCCTTGCCTCGCCTGACCGTGCTTTCCCATGCGTTACCATTTCCTTGCCTTCCCGTGCATTGCCTAGCGTGCTTTGTCGTGCCATAGCCTTGTTTCCCCTTGCCGTGCCGTTCCTTCCGTTACACTTGCCTTTCTTTGCTTTCCCTTGCCTTCCTTGCCTTCCGTTACTCTTTGCTTGCATTCCGTGCATTGCCTAGCCTTGCGTTGTCGTGCCTTAGCCTTATCTCGCCTGACCGTGCCTTCCTTTCCTTTAAGCTTTCCTTGCCTTGCCGTGCATTGCCTAGCCCTGCGTTGTCGTGCCATAGCCTTGTTTCCCCTTGCCGTGCCGTTCCTTCCGTTACACTTGCCTTTCTTTGCTTTTCCTTGCCTTCCTTACCTTCCGTTACTCTTTGCTTGCCTTCCGTGCATTGCCTAGCCTTGCGTTGTCGTGCCTTAGCCTTATCTCGCCTGACCGTGCCTTCCTTTGCTTTAAGCTTTCCTTGCATTGTCGTGCATTGCCTAGCCTTGCGTTGTCGTGCATTAGCCTTGCCTAGCCTCACCGTGCCTTGCCTTGCGTTACCCTTTCCTTGCCTTGCCGTGCATTGCCTAGCCGTGCGTTGTCGTGCCTTAGCCTTGATTCCCCTTGCCGTGGCGTGCCTTTTGTTACACTTGCCTTGCCTGGCTTTGCCTTGCCTTCCTTTCCTTCCGGTATTCTTTCCTTGTCTTGCCGTGCATTGCCTAGCCTTGCATTGTCGTGCCTTATCCTTGCCTCACCTGACCGTGCCTTCCCCTGCGTTACCCTTTCCTTGCCTTGCCGTGCATTGCCTAGCCGTGTGTTGTCGTGCCTTAGCCTTCTTACCCATTGGCGTGCCGTTCCTTCCGTTACCCTTGCCTTCCCTTGCTTTCCCTTGCCTTCCTTGCGTTCCGTTACTCTTTGCTTGCTTTCCGTGCATTGCCTAGCCTTGCGTTGTCATGCCTTAGCCTTGCCTCGCCTGACCGTGCTTTCCCATGCGTTACCCTTTCCTTGCCTTGCCGTGCATTGCCTAGCGTGCGTTGTCGTGCCTTAGCCTTGTTTCCCCTTGCCGTGCCGTTCCTTCCGTTACACTTGCCTTTCCTTGCTTTCCCTTGCCTTCCTTACCTTCCGTTACTCTTTGCTTGCCTTCCGTGCATTGCCTAGCCTTCGTTGTCGTGCCTTAGCCTTATCTCGCCTGACCGTGCCTTCCTTTGCTTTAAGCTTTCCTTGCATTGTCGTGCATTGCCTAGCCTTGCGTTGTCGTGCATTAGCCTTGCCTAGCCTCACCGTGCCTTGCCTTGCGTTACCCTTTCCTTGCCTTGCCGTGCATTGCCTGGCCGTGCGTTGTCGTGCCTTAGCCTTGTTTCCCCTTGCCGTGGCGTGCCTTTTGTTACACTTGCCTTTCCGGCTTTGACTTGCCTTCCTTTCCTTCCGTTACTCTTTCCTTGCCTTGCCGTGCATTGCCTAGCCTTGCATTGTCGTGCCTTATCCTTGCCTCACCTGACCGTGCCTTCCCCTGCGTTACCCTTTCCTTGCCTTTCCATGCATTGCCTAGCTCTGCGTTGTCGTGCCTTAGCCTTGTTTCCCCTTGCCGTGCCGTTCCTTCCGTTACCATTGCCTTTCCTTGCTTTCCCTTGCCTTCCTTACCTTCCGTTACTCTTTCCTTGCATTGTCGTGCATCGCCTAGACTTGCGTTTTCGTGCATTAGCCTTGCCTAGCCTCACCGTGCCTTTCCTTGCGTTACCCTTTGCTTGCCTTGCCGTGCATTGCCTAGCGTGCGTTGTCGTGCCTTAGCCTTGTTTCCCCTTGCCGTGCCGTTCCTTCCGTTACCCTTGCCTTCCCTTGCTTTCCCTTTCCTTCCTTGCATTCCGTTACTCCTTGCTTGCTTTCCGTGCATTGCCTAGCCTTGCGTTGGCTTTCCTTAGCCTTGCCTCCCCTGACCGTGCTTTCCCATGCGTTACCCTTTCCTTGCCTTGCCGTGCATTGCCTAGCGTGCGTTGTCGTGCCTTAGCCTTGTTTCCCCTTGCCGTGCCGTTCCTTCCGTTACACTTGCCTTTCTTTGCTTTCCCTTGCCTTCCTTACCTTCCGTTACTCTTTGCTTGCCTTCCGTGCATTGCCTAGCCTTGCGTTGTCGTGCCTTAGCCTTATCTCGCCTGACCGTGCCTTCCTTTGATATAAGCTTTACTTGCATTGTCGTGCATTGCCTAGCCTTGCGTTGTCGTCCATTAGCCTTGCCTAGCCTCACCGTGCCTTGCCTTGCGTTACCCTTTCCTTGCCTTGCCGTGCATTTCCTAGCCGTGTGTTGTCGTGCCTTAGCCTTGTTTCCCCTTGCGGTTGCGTGCCTTTTGTTACACTTGCCTTGCCTGGCTTTGCCTTGCCTTCCTTTCCTTCCGGTACTCTTTCCTTGCCTTGCCGTGCATTACCTAGCCCTGCGTTGTCGTGCCTTAGCCTTGTTACCCCTTGCCGTGCCGTTCCTTCCGTTACCCTTGCCTTCCCTTGCTTTCCCTTGCCTTCCTTGCGTTCCGTTACTCTTTGCTTGCTTTCCGTGCATTGCCTAGCCTTGCGTTGTCATGCCTTAGGCTTCCCTCGCCTGACCGTGCTTTCCCATGCGTTACCCTTTCCTTGCCTTGCCGTTCATTGCCTAACGTGCGTTGTCGTGCCTTAGCCTTGTTTCCCCTTGCCGTGCCGTTCCTTCCGTTACACTTGCCTTTCTTTGCTTTCCCTTGCCTTCCTTACCTTCCGTTACTCTTTGCTTGCCTTCCGTGCATTGCCTAGCCTTGCGTTGTCGTGCCTTAGCCTTATCTCGCCTGACCGTGCCTTCCTTTGCTTTAAGCTTTCCTTGCATTGTCGTGCATTGCCTAGCCTTGCGTTGTCGTGCATTAGCCTTGCCTAGCCTCACCGTGCCTTGCCTTGCGTTACCCTTTCCTTGCCTTGCCGTGCATTGCCTAGCCGTGCGTTGTCGTGCCTTAGCCTTGATTCCCCTTGCCGTGGCGTGCCTTTTGTTACACTTGCCTTGCCTGGCTTTGCCTTGCCTTCCTTTCCTTCCGTTACTCTTTACTTGCCTTGCCGTGCATTGCCTAGCCTTGCATTGTCGTGCCTTATCCTTGCCTCACCTGACCGTGCCTTCCCCTGCGTTACCCTTTCCTTGCCTTGCCGTGCATTGCCTAGCCCTGCGTTGTCGTGCCTTAGCCTTCTTACCCCTTGCCGTGCCGTTCCTTCCGTTTCCCTTCCCTTCCCTTGCTTTCCCTTGCCTTCCTTGCGTTCCGTTACTTTTTGCTTACTTTCCGTGCATTGCCTAGCCTTGCGTTGTCATGCCTTAGCCTTGCCTCGCCTGACCGTGCTTTCCCATGCGTTACCCTTTCCTTGCCTTGCCGTGCATTGCCTAGCGTGCGTTGTCGTGCCTTAGCCTTGTTGCCCCTTGCCGTGCCGTTCCTTCCGTTACCCTTGCCTTTCCTTGCTTTTCCTTGCCTTGCTTACCTTCCGTTACTCTTTGCTTGCCTTCCCTGAATTGCCTAGCTTTGCGTTGTCGTGCCTTAGCCTTATCTCGCCTGACCTTGCCTTCCTTTGCTTTAAGCATTCCTTGCATTGTCGTGCATTGCCTAGCCTTGCGTTTTCGTGCATTAGCCTTGTCTAGCCTCACCGTGCATTGCCTTGCGTTACCCTTTGCTTGCCTTGCCGTGCATTGCCTAGCCGTGCTTTGTCGTGCCTTAGCCTTGTTTCCCCTTGCCGTGCAGTTCCTTCCGTTACACTTGCCTTTCTTTGCTTTCCCTTGCCTTCCTTAACTTCCGTTACTCTTTGCTTGCCTTCCGTGCATTGCCTAGCCTTGCGTTGTCGTGACTTAGCCTTGCCTCGCCTGAACGTGCTTTCCCATGCGTTACCCTTTCCTTGCCTTGCCGTGCATTGCCCAGCCTGCGTTGCCGTGCCTTAGCCTTGTTTCCCCTTGCCGTGCAATTCCTTCCGTTACCCTTGCCTTTCCTTGATTTTCCTTGCCTTGCTTACCTTCCGTTACTCTTTGCTTCCCTTCCCTGCATTGCCTAACCTTGCGTTGTCGTGCCTTAGCCTTATCTCGCCTGACCGTGCCTTCCTTTGCTTTAAGCTTTCCTTGCATTGTCGTGCATTGCCTAGCCTTGCGTTGTCGTGCATTAGCCTTGCCTAGCCTCACCATGCCTTGCCTTGCGTTACCCTTTCCTTGCCTTGCCGTGCATTGCCTAGCCGTGCGTTGTCGTGCCTTAGCCTTGTTTCCCCTTGCCGTGGCGTGCCTTTTGTTACACTTGCCTTTCCTGGCTTTGACTTGCCCTCCTTTCCTTCCGTTACTCTTTCCTTGCCTTGCCGTGCATTGCCTAGCCTTGCATTGTCGTGCCTTATCCTTGCCTCACCTGACCGTGCCTTCCCCTGCGTTACCCTTTCCTTGCCTTGCCGTGCATTGCCTAGCCCTGCGTTGCCGTGCCTTAGACTTGTTACCCCTTACAGTGCCGTTCCTTCCGTTACCCTTGCCTTCCCTTGCTTTCCCTTGCCTTCCTTGCGTTCCGTTACTCTTTGCTTGCTTTCCGTGCATTGCCTAGCCTTGCGTTGTCGTGCCTTAGCCTTGCCTCGCCTGACCGTGCCTTCCCTTGCGTTACCCTTTCCTTGCCTTGCCGTGCATTGCCTAGCCTGTGTTGTCGTGCCTTAGCCGTGTTTCCCCTTGCCGTGCCGTTCCTTCCGTTACCCTTGCCTTTCCTTGCTTTCCCTTGCCTTCCTTACCTTCCGTTACTCTTTGCTTGCATTCCGTGCATTGCCTAGCCTTGCGTTGTCGTGCCTTAGCGTTGCCTCGCCTGACGGTGCTTTCAAATGCGTTACCCTTTCCTTGCCTTGCCGTTCATTGCCTAGCGTTCGGTGTCGTGCCTTAGATTTGTTTCCCCTTGCCGTGCCGTTCCTTCCGTTACCCTGGCCTTTCCTTCCTTTTCCTTGCCTTGCTTACCTTCCGTTACTCTTTGCTTGCCTTCCCTGAATTGCCTAGCCTTGCGTTGTCGTGCCTTAGCCTTATCTCGCCTGACCGTGCCTTCCTTTGCTTTAAGCTTTCCTTGCATTGTCGTGCATTGCTTAGCCTTGCGTTGTCGTGCATTAACCTTGCCTAGCCTCACCGTGTCTTGCCTTGCGTTAACCTTTCCTTGCCTTGCCGTGCATTTCCTAGCCGTGTGTTGTCGTGCCTTAGCCTTGTTACCCCTTGCCGTGCCGTTCCTTCCGTTAACCTTGCCTTCCCTTGCTTTCCCTTTCCTTCCTTGCATTCCGTTACTCCTTGCTTGCTTTCCGTGCATTGCCTAGCCTTGCGTTGGCTTTCCTTAGCCTTGCCTCGCCTGACCGTGCTTTCCCATGCGTTACCCTTGCCTTGCCTTGCCGTGCATTGCCTAGCGTGCGTTGTCGTGCCTTAGCCTTGTTTCCCCTTGCCGTGCCGTTCCTTCCGTTACACTTGCCTTTCTTTGCTTTCCCTTGCCTTCCTTACCTTCCGTTACTCTTTGCTTGCCTTCCGTGCATTGCCAAGCCTTGCGTTGTCGTGCCTTAGCCTTGCCTCCCCTGACCGTGCTTTCCCATGCGTTACCCTTTCCTTGCCTTGCCGTGCATTGCCTAGCGTGCGCTGTAGTGCCTTAGACTTGTTTCCCCTTGCCGTGCCGTTCCTTCCGTTACCATTGCCTTTCCTTGCTTTCCCTTGCCTTCCTTACCTTCCGTTACTCTTTGCATGCCTTCCCTGCATTGCCTAGCCTTGCGTTGTCGTTCCTTAGCCTTATCTCGCCTGACCGTGCCTTCCTTTGCTTTAAGCTTTACTTGCATTGTCGTGCCTTGCCTAGCCTTGCGTTGTCGTGCATTAGCCTTGCCTAGCCTCACCGTGCCTTGCCTTGCGTTACCCTTTCCTTGCCTTGCCGTGCATTTCCTAGCCGTGTGTTGTCGTGCCTTAGCCTTGTTTCCCCTTGCCGTTGCGTGCCTTTTGTTACACTTGCCTTGCCTGGCTTTCCTTGCCTTCCTTTCCTTCCGTTACTCTTTCCTTGCCTTGCCGTGCATTGCCTAGCCCTGCATTGTCGTGCCTTAGCCTTGTTACCCCTTGCCGTGCCGTTCCTTCCGTTACCCTTGCCTTCCCTTGCTTTCCCTTGCCTTCCTTGCGTTCCGTTACTCTTTGCTTGCTTTCCGTGCATTGCCTAGCCTTGCGTTGTCATGCCTTAGGCTTGCCTCGCCTGACCGTGCTTTCCCATGCGTTACCCTTTCCTTGCCTTGCCGTGCATTGCCTAGCGTGCGTTGTCGTGCCTTAGCCTTGTTTCCCCTTGCCGTGCCGTTCCTTCCGTTACACTTGCCTTTCTTTGCTTTCCCTTGCCTTCCTTACCTTCCGTTACTCTTTGCTTGCCTTCCGTGCATTGCCTAGCCTTGCGTTGCCGTGCCTTAGCCTTATCTCGCCTGACCGTGCCTTCCTTTGCTTTAAGCTTTCCTTGCATTGTCGTGCATTGCCTAGCCTTGCGTTGTCGTGCATTAGCCTTGCCTAGCCTCACCGTGCCTTGCCTTGCGTTACCCTTTCCTTGCCTTGCCGTGCATTGCCTAGCCGTGCGTTGTCGTGCCTTAGCCTTGATTCCCCTTGCCGTGGCGTGCCTTTTGTTACACTTGCCTTGCCTGGCTTTGCCTTGCCTTTCTTTCCTTCCGTTACTCTTTACTTGCCTTGCCGTGCATTGCCTAGCCTTGCATTGTCGTGCCTTATCCTTGCCTCACCTGACCGTGCCTTCCCCTGCGTTACCCTTTCCTTGCCTTGCCGTTCATTGCCTAGCGTTCGGTGTCCTGCCTTAGACTTGTTCCCCCTTTCCGTGCCGTTCCTTCCGTTACCCTTGCCTTTCCTTGCTTTTCCTTGCCTTCCTTACCTTCCGTTACTCTTTGCTTGCCTTCCCTGAATTGCCTAGCCTTGCGTTGTCGTGCCTTTGCCTTATCTCGCCTGACCTTGCCTTCCTTTGCTTTAAGCTTTCCTTGCATTGTCGTGCATTGCCTAGCCTTGCGTTTTCGTGCATTAGCCTTGTCTAGCCTCACCGTGCATTGCCTTGCGTTACCCTTTGCTTGCCTTGCCGTGCATTGCCTAGCCGTGCGTTGTCGTGCCTTAGCCTTGTTTCCCCTTGCCGTGCAGTTCCTTCCGTTACACTTGCCTTTCTTTGCTTTCCCTTGCCTTCCTTACCTTCCGTTACTCTTTGCTTGCCTTCCGTGCATTGCCTAGCCTTGCGTTGTCGTGCCTTAGCCTTGCCTCGCCTGAACGTGCTTTCCCATGCGTTACCCTTTCCTTGCCTTGCCGTGCATTGCCCAGCCTGCGTTGCCGTGCCTTAGCCTTGTTTCCCCTTGCCGTGCAATTCCTTCCGTTACCCTTGCCTTTCCTTGCTTTTCCTTGCCTTGCTTACCTTCCGTTACTCTTTGCTTCCCTTCCCTGCATTGCCTAGCCTTGCGTTGTCGTGCCTTAGCCTTATCTCGCCTGACCGTGCCTTCCTTTGCTTTAAGCTTTCCTTGCATTGTCGTGCATTGCCTAGCCTTGCGTTGTCGTGCATTAGCCTTGCCTAGCCTCACCGTGCCTTGCCTTGCGTTACCCTTTCCTTGCCTTGCCGTGCATTGCCTAGCCGTGCGTTGTCGTGCCTTAGCCTTCTTTCCCCTTGCCGTGGCGTGCCTTTTGTTACACTTTCCTTTCCTGGCTTTGACTTGCCTTCCTTTCCTTCCGTTATTCTTTCCTTGCCTTGCCGTGCATTGCCTAGCCTTGCATTGTCGTGCCTTATCCTTGCCTCACCTGACCGTGCCTTCCCCTGCGTTACCCTTTCCTTGCCTTGCCGTGCATTGCCTAGCCCTGCGTTGCCGTGCCTTAGACTTGTTAACCCTTACCGTGCCGTTCCTTCCGTTACCCTTGCCTTCCCTTGCTTTCCCTTGCCTTCCTTGCGTTCCGTGACTCTTTGCTTGCTTTCCGTGCATTGCCTAGCCTTGCGTTGTCATGCCTTAGCCTTGCATCGCCTGACCGTGCTTTCCCATGCGTTACCCTTTCCTTGCCTTTCCGTGCATTGCCTAGCCGTGCGTTGTCGTGCCTTAGCCTTGTTTCCCCTTGCCTTGCCGTTCCTTCCGTTACACTTGCCCTTCAATCCTTTCCCTTGCCTTCCTTACCTTCCGTTACTCTTTGCTTGCCTTCCGTGCATTGCCTAGCCTTGCGTTGTTGTGCCTTAGCCTTATCTCGCCTGACCGTGCCTTCCTTTGCTTTAAGCTTTCCTTGCATTGTCGTGCATTGCCTAGCCTTGCGTTGTCGTGCATTAGCCTTGCCTAGCCTCACCGTGCCTTGCCTTGCGTTACCCTTTCCTTGCCTTGCCGTGCATTGCCTAGCCGTGCGTTGTCGTGCGTTAGCCTTGATTCCCCTTGCCGTGGCGTGCCTTTTGTTACACTTGCCTTGCCTGGCTTTGCCTTGCCTTCCTTTCCTTCCGGTACTCTTTCCTTGCCTTGCCGTGCATTGCCTAGCCTTGCATTGTCGTGCCTTATCCTTGCCTCACCTGACCGTGCCTTCCCCTGCGTTACCCTTTCCTTGCCTTGCCGTGCATTGCCTAGCCCTGCGTTGTCGTGCCTTAGCCTTCTTACCCCTTGCCGTGCCGTTCCTTCCGTTACCCTTGCCTTCTCTTGCTTTCCCTTGCCTTCCTTGCGTTCCGTTACTCTTTGCTTGCTTTCCGTGCATTGCCTAGCCTTGCGTTGTCATGCCTTAGCCTTGCATCGCCTGACCGTGCTTTCCCATGCGTTACCCTTTCCTTGCCTTGCCGTGCATTGCCTAGCCGTGCGTTGTCGTACCTTACCCTTGTTTCCCCTTGCCGTGCCGTTCCTTCCGTTACACTTGCCTTTCCTTCCTTTCCCTTGCCTTCCTTACCTTCCGTTACTCTTTGCTTGCCTTCCGTGCATTGCCTAGCCTTGCGTTGTTGTGCCTTAGCCTTGCCTCGCCTGAACGTGCTTTCCCATGCGTTACCCTTTCCTTGCCTTGCCGTGCATTGCCTAGCCTGCGTTGCCGTGCCTTAGCCTTGTTTCCCCTTGCCGTGCCGTTCCTTCCGTTACACTTGCCTTTCTTTGCTTTCCCTTGCCTTCCTTACCTTCCGTTACTCTTTGCTTGCCTTCCGTGCATTGCCTAGCCTTGCGTTGTCGTGCCTTAGCCTTATCTCGCCTGACCGTGCCTTCCTTTGCTATAAGCTTTACTTGCATTGTCGTGCATTGCCTAGCCTTGCGTTGTCGTGCATTAGCCTTGCCTAGCCTCACCGTGCCTTGCCTTGCGTTACCCTTTCCTTGCCTTGCCGTGCATTTCCTAGCCGTGTGTTGTCGTGCCTTAGCCTTCTTTCCCCTTGCGGTTGCGTGCCTTTTGTTACACTTGCCTTGCCTGGCTTTGCCTTGCCTTCCTTTCCTTCCGTTACTCTTTCCTTGCCTTGCCGTGCATTGCCTAGCCCTGCGTTGTCGTGCCTTAGCCTTGTTACCCCTTGCCGTGCCGTTCCTTCCGTTACCCTTGCCTTCCCTTGCTTTCCCTTGCCTTCCTTGCGTTCCGTTACTCTTTGCTTGCTTTCCGTGCATTGCCTAGCCTTGCGTGGTCATGCCTTAGGCTTGCCTCGCCTGACGGTGCTTTCCCATGCGTTACCCTTTCCTTGCCTTGCCGTTCATTGCCTAACGTGCGTTGTCGTGCCTTAGCCTTGTTTCCCCTTGCCGTGCCGTTCCTTCCGTTACACTTGCCTTTCTTTGCTTTCCCTTGCCTTCCTTACCTTCCGTTACTCTTTGCTTGCCTTCCGTGCATTGCCTAGCCTTGCGTTGTCGTGCCTTAGCCTTATCTCGCCTGACCCTGCCTTCCTTTGCTTTAAGCTTTCCTTGCATTTTCGTGCATTGCCTAGCCTTGCGTTGTCGTGCATTAGCCTTGCCTAGCCTCACCGTGCCTTGCCTTGCGTTACCCTTTCCTTGCCTTGCCGTGCATTGCCTGGCCGTGCGTTGTCGTGCCTTAGCCTTGTTTCCCCTTGCCGTGGCGTGCCTTTTGTTACACTTGCCTTTCCGGCTTTGACTTGCCTTCCTTTCCTTCCGTTACTCTTTCCTTGCCTTGCCGTGCATTGCCTAGCCTTGCATTGTCGTGCCTTATCCTTGCCTCACCTGACCGTGCCTTCCCCTGCGTTACCCTTTCCTTGCCTTTCCATGCATTGCCTAGCTCTGCGTTGTCGTGCCTTAGCCTTGTTTCCCCTTGCCGTGCCGTTCCTTCCGTTACCATTGCCTTTCCTTGCTTTCCCTTGCCTTCCTTACCTTCCGTTACTCTTTCCTTGCATTGTCGTGCATCGCCTAGACTTGCGTTTTCGTGCATTAGCCTTGCCTAGCCTCACCGTGCCTTTCCTTGCGTTACCCTTTGCTTGCCTTGCCGTGCATTGCCTAGCTTGCGTTGTCGTGCCTTAGCCTTGTTTCCCCTTGCCGTGCCGTTCCTTCCGTTACCCTTGCCTTCCCTTGCTTTCCCTTTCCTTCCTTGCATTCCGTTACTCCTTGCTTGCTTTCCGTGCATTGCCTAGCCTTGCGTTGGCTTTCCTTAGCCTTGCCTCCCCTGACCGTGCTTTCCCATGCGTTACCCTTTCCTTGCCTTGCCGTGCATTGCCTAGCGTGCGTTGTCGTGCCTTAGCCTTGTTTCCCCTTGCCGTGCCGTTCCTTCCGTTACACTTGCCTTTCCTTGCTTTCCCTTGCCTTCCTTACCTTCCGTTACTCTTTGCTTGCCTTCCGTGCATTGCCTAGCCTTGCGTTGTCGTGCCTTAGCCTTATCTCGCCTGACCGTGCCTTCCTTTGCTTTAAGCTTTCCTTGCATTGTCGTGCATTGCCTAGCCTTGCGTTTTCGTGCATTAGCCTTGCCTAGCCTCACCGTGCCTTGCCTTGCGTTACCCTTTCCTTGCCTTGCCGTGCATTGCCTGGCCGTGCGTTGTCGTGCCTTAGCCTTGTTTCCCCTTGCCGTGGCGTGCCTTTTGTTACACTTGCCTTTCCGGCTTTGACTTGCCTTCCTTTCCTTCCGTTACTCTTTCCTTGCCTTGCCGTGCATTGCCTAGCCTTGCATTGTCGTGCCTTATCCTTGCCTCACCTGACCGTGCCTTCCCCTGCGTTACCCTTTCCTTGCCTTTCCATGCATTGCCTAGCTCTGCGTTGTCGTGCCTTAGCCTTGTTTCCCCTTGCCGTGCCGTTCCTTCCGTTACCATTGCCTTTCCTTGCTTTCCCTTGCCTTCCTTACCTTCCGTTACTCTTTCCTTGCATTGTCGTGCATCGCCTAGACTTGCGTTTTCGTGCATTAGCCTTGCCTAGCCTCACCGTGCCTTTCCTTGCGTTACCCTTTGCTTGACTTGCCGTGCATTGCCTAGCGTGCGTTGTCGTGCCTTAGCCTTGTTTCCCCTTGCCGTGCCGTTCCTTCCGTTACACTTGCCTTCCCTTGCTTTCCCTTTCCTTCCTTGCATTCCGTTACTCCTTGCTTGCTTTCCGTGCATTGCCTAGCCTTGCGTTGGCTTTCCTTAGCCTTGCCTCCCCTGACCGTGCTTTCCCATGCGTTACCCTTTCCTTGCCTTGCCGTGCATTGCCTAGCGTGCGTTGTCGTGCCTTAGCCTTGTTTCCCCTTGCCGTGCCGTTCCTTCCGTTACACTTGCCTTTCTTTGCTTTCCCTTGCCTTCCTTACCTTCCGTTACTCTTTGCTTGCCTTCCGTGCATTGCCTAGCCTTGCGTTGTCGTTCCTTAGCCTTATCTCGCCTGACCGTGCCTTCCTTTGCTTTAAGCTTTACTTGCATTGTCGTGCCTTGCCTAGCCTTGCGTTGTCGTGCATTAGCCTTGCCTAGCCTCACCGTGCCTTGCCTTGCGTTACCCTTTCCTTGCCTTGCCGTGCATTTCCTAGCCGTGTGTTGTCGTGCCTTAGCCTTGTTTCCCCTTGCCGTTGCGTGCCTTTTGTTACACTTGCCTTGCCTGGCTTTCCTTGCCTTCCTTTCCTTCCGTTACTCTTTCCTTGCCTTGCCGTGCATTGCCTAGCCCTGCATTGTCGTGCCTTAGCCTTGTTACCCCTTGCCGTGCCGTTCCTTCCGTTACCCTTGCCTTCCCTTGCTTTCCCTTGCCTTCCTTGCGTTCCGTTACTCTTTGCTTGCTTTCCGTGCATTGCCTAGCCTTGCGTTGTCATGCCTTAGGCTTGCCTCGCCTGACCGTGCTTTCCCATGCGTTACCCTTTCCTTGCCTTGCCGTGCATTGCCTAGCGTGCGTTGTCGTGCCTTAGCCTTGTTTCCCCTTGCCGTGCCGTTCCTTCCGTTACACTTGCCTTTCTTTGCTTTCCCTTGCCTTCCTTACCTTCCGTTACTCTTTGCTTGCCTTCCGTGCATTGCCTAGCCTTGCGTTGCCGTGCCTTAGCCTTATCTCGCCTGACCGTGCCTTCCTTTGCTTCAAGCTTTACTTGCATTGTCGTGCATTGCCTAGCCTTGCGTTGTCGTGCATTAGCCTTGCCTAGCCTCACCGTGCCTTGCCTTGCGTTACCCTTTCCTTGCCTTGCCGTGCATTTCCTAGCCGTGTGTTGTCGTGCCTTAGCCTTCTTTCCCCTTGCGGTTGCGTGCCTTTTGTTACACTTGCCTTGCCTGGCTTTGCCTTGCCTTCCTTTCCTTCCGTTACTCTTTCCTTGCCTTGCCGTGCATTGCCTAGCCCTGCGTTGTCGTGCCTTAGCCTTGTTACCCCTTGCCGTGCCGTTCCTTCCGTTACCCTTGCCTTCCCTTGCTTTCCCTTGCCTTCCTTGCGTTCCGTTACTCTTTGCTTGCTTTCCGTGCATTGCCTAGCCTTGCGTGGTCATGCCTTAGGCTTGCCTCGCCTGACGGTGCTTTCCCATGCGTTACCCTTTCCTTGCCTTGCCGTTCATTGCCTAACGTGCGTTGTCGTGCCTTAGCCTTGTTTCCCCTTGCCGTGCCGTTCCTTCCGTTACACTTGCCTTTCTTTGCTTTCCCTTGCCTTCCTTACCTTCCGTTACTCTTTGCTTGCCTTCCGTGCATTGCCTAGCCTTGCGTTGTCGTGCCTTAGCCTTATCTCCCCTGACCCTGCCTTCCTTTGCTTTAAGCTTTCCTTGCATTTTCGTGCATTGCCTAGCCTTGCGTTGTCGTGCATTAGCCTTGCCTAGCCTCACCGTGCCTTGCCTTGCGTTACCCTTTCCTTGCCTTGCCGTGCATTGCCTGGCCGTGCGTTGTCGTGCCTTAGCCTTGTTTCCCCTTGCCGTGGCGTGCCTTTTGTTACACTTGCCTTTCCGGCTTTGACTTGCCTTCCTTTCCTTCCGTTACTCTTTCCTTGCCTTGCCGTGCATTGCCTAGCCTTGCATTGTCGTGCCTTATCCTTGCCTCACCTGACCGTGCCTTCCCCTGCGTTACCCTTTCCTTGCCTTTCCATGCATTGCCTAGCTCTGCGTTGTCCTGCCTTAGCCTTGTTTCCCCTTGCCGTGCCGTTCCTTCCGTTACCATTGCCTTTCCTTGCTTTCCCTTGCCTTCCTTACCTTCCGTTACTCTTTCCTTGCATTGTCGTGCATCGCCTAGCCTTGCGTTTTCGTGCATTAGCCTTGCCTAGCCTCACCGTGCCTTTCCTTGCGTTACCCTTTGCTTGCCTTGCCGTGCATTGCCTAGCGTGCGTTGTCGTGCCTTAGCCTTGTTTCCCCTTGCCGTGCCGTTCCTTCCGTTACCCTTGCCTTCCCTTGCTTTCCCTTTCCTTCCTTGCATTCCGTTACTCCTTGCTTGCTTTCCGTGCATTGCCTAGCCTTGCGTTGGCTTTCCTTAGCCTTGCCTCGCCTGACCGTGCTTTCCCATGCGTTACCCTTTCCTTGCCTTGCCGTGCATTGCCTAGCGTGCGTTGTCGTGCCTTAGCCTTGTTTCCCCTTGCCGTGCCGTTCCTTCCGTTACACTTGCCTTTCCTTGCTTTCCCTTGCCTTCCTTACCTTCCGTTACTTTTTGCTTGCCTTCCGTGCATTGCCTAGCCTTGCGTTGTCGTGCCTTAGCCTTATCTCGCCTGACCGTGCCTTCCTTTGCTTTAAGCTTTCCTTGCAGTGTCGTGCATTGCCTAGCCTTGCGTTGTCGTGCATTAGCCTTGCCTAGCCTCACCGTGCCTTGCCTTGCGTTACCCTTTCCTTGCCTTGCCGTGCATTGCCTGGCCGTGCGTTGTCGTGCCTTAGCCTTGTTTCCCCTTGCCGTGGCGTGCCTTTTGTTACACTTGCCTTTCCGGCTTTGACTTGCCTTCCTTTCCTTCCGTTACTCTTTCCTTGCCTTGCCGTGCATTGCCTAGCCTTGCATTGTCGTGCCTTATCCTTGCCTCACCTGACCGTGCCTTCCCCTGCGTTACCCTTTCCTTGCCTTTCCATGCATTGCCTAGCTCTGCGTTGTCGTGCCTTAGCCTTGTTTCCCCTTGCCGTGCCGTTCCTTCCGTTACCATTGCCTTTCCTTGCTTTCCCTTGCCTTCCTTACCTTCCGTTACTCTTTCCTTGCATTGTCGTGCATCGCCTAGACTTGCGTTTTCGTGCATTAGCCTTGCCTAGCCTCACCGTGCCTTTCCTTGCGTTACCCTTTGCTTGCCTTGCCGTGCATTGCCTAGCGTGCGTTGTCGTGCCTTAGCCTTGTTTCCCCTTGCCGTGCCGTTCCTTCCGTTACCCTTGCCTTCCCTTGCTTTCCCTTTCCTTCCTTGCATTCCGTTACTCCTTGCTTGCTTTCCGTGCATTGCCTAGCCTTGCGTTGGCTTTCCTTAGCCTTGCCTCCCCTGACCGTGCTTTCCCATGCGTTACCCTTTCCTTGCCTTGCCGTGCATTGCCTAGCGTGCGTTGTCGTGCCTTAGCCTTGTTTCCCCTTGCCGTGCCGTTCCTTCCGTTACACTTGCCTTTCTTTGCTTTCCCTTGCCTTCCTTACCTTCCGTTACTCTTTGCTTGCCTTCCGTGCATTGCCTAGCCTTGCGTTGTCGTTCCTTAGCCTTATCTCGCCTGACCGTGCCTTCCTTTGCTTTAAGCTTTACTTGCATTGTCGTGCCTTGCCTAGCCTTGCGTTGTCGTGCATTAGCCTTGCCTAGCCTCACCGTGCCTTGCCTTGCGTTACCCTTTCCTTGCCTTGCCGTGCATTTCCTAGCCGTGTGTTGTCGTGCCTTAGCCTTGTTTCCCCTTGCCGTTGCGTGCCTTTTGTTACACTTGCCTTGCCTGGCTTTCCTTGCCTTCCTTTCCTTCCGTTACTCTTTCCTTGCCTTGCCGTGCATTGCCTAGCCCTGCATTGTCGTGCCTTAGCCTTGTTACCCCTTGCCGTGCCGTTCCTTCCGTTACCCTTGCCTTCCCTTGCTTTCCCTTGCCTTCCTTGCGTTCCGTTACTCTTTGCTTGCTTTCCGTGCATTGCCTAGCCTTGCGTTGTCATGCCTTAGGCTTGCCTCGCCTGACCGTGCTTTCCCATGCGTTACCCTTTCCTTGCCTTGCCGTGCATTGCCTAGCGTGCGTTGTCGTGCCTTAGCCTTGTTTCCCCTTGCCGTGCCGTTCCTTCCGTTACACTTGCCTTTCTTTGCTTTCCCTTGCCTTCCTTACCTTCCGTTACTCTTTGCTTGCCTTCCGTGCATTGCCTAGCCTTGCGTTGCCGTGCCTTAGCCTTATCTCGCCTGACCGTGCCTTCCTTTGCTTTAAGCTTTCCTTGCATTGTCGTGCATTGCCTAGCCTTGCGTTGTCGTGCATTAGCCTTGCCTAGCCTCACCGTGCCTTGCCTTGCGTTACCCTTTCCTTGCCTTGCCGTGCATTGCCTAGCCGTGCGTTGTCGTGCCTTAGCCTTGATTCCCCTTGTCGTGGCGTGCCTTTTGTTACACTTGCCTTGCCTGGCTTTGCCTTGCCTTTCTTTCCTTCCGTTACTCTTTACTTGCCTTGCCGTGCATTGCCTAGCCTTGCATTGTCGTGCCTTATCCTTGCCTCACCTGACCGTGCCTTCCCCTGCGTTACCCTTTCCTTGCCTTGCCGTGCATTGCCTAGCCCTGCGTTGTCGTGCCTTAGCCTTCTTAACCCTTGCCGTGCCGTTCCTTCCGTTACCCTTGCCTTCCCTTGCTTTCCCTTGCCTTCCTTGCGTTCCTTTACTCTTTGCTTGCTTTCCGTGCATTGCCTAGCCTTGCGTTGTCATGCCTTAGCCTTGCCTCGCCTGACCGTGCTTTCCCATGCGTTACCCTTTCCTTGCCTTGCCGTGCATTGCCTAGCGTGCGTTGTCGTGCCTTAGCCTTGTTTCCCCTTGCCGTGCCGTTCCTTCCGTTACACTTGCCTTTCCTTGCTTTCCCTTGCCTTCCTTACCTTCCGTTACTCTTTGCTTGCCTTCCGTGCATTGCCTAGCCTTCCGTTGTCGTGCCTTAGCCTTGCCTCGCCTGACCGTGCTTTCCCATGCGTTACCCTTTCCTTGCCTTGCCGTTCATTGCCTAGCGTTCGGTGTCCTGCCTTAGACTTGTTCCCCCTTTCCGTGCCGTTCCTTCCGTTACCCTTGCCTTTCCTTGCTTTTCCTTGCCTTCCTTACCTTCCGTTACTCTTTGCTTGCCTTCCCTGAATTGCCTAGCCTTGCGTTGTCGTGCCTTTGCCTTATCTCGCCTGACCTTGCCTTCCTTTGCTTTAAGCTTTCCTTGCATTGTCGTGCATTGCCTAGCCTTGCGTTTTCGTCCATTAGCCTTGTCTAGCCTCACCGTGCATTGCCTTGCGTTACCCTTTGCTTGCCTTGCCGTGCATTGCCTAGCCGTGCGTTGTCGTGCCTTAGCCTTGTTTCCCCTTGCCGTGCAGTTCCTTCCGTTACACTTGCCTTTCTTTGCTTTCCCTTGCCTTCCTTACCTTCCGTTACTCTTTGCTTGCCTTCCGTGCATTGCCTAGCCTTGCGTTGTCGTGCCTTAGCCTTGCCTCGCCTGAACGTGCTTTCCCATGCGTTACCCTTTCCTTGCCTTGCCGTGCATTGCCCAGCCTGCGTTGCCGTGCCTTAGCCTTGTTTCCCCTTGCCGTGCAATTCCTTCCGTTACCCTTGCCTTTCCTTGCTTTTCCTTGCCTTGCTTACCTTCCGTTACTCTTTGCTTCCCTTCCCTGCATTGCCTAGCCTTGCGTTGTCGTGCCTTAGCCTTATCTCGCCTGACCGTGCCTTCCTTTGCTTTAAGCTTTCCTTGCATTGTCGTGCATTGCTTAGCCTTGCGTTGTCGTGCATTAACCTTGCCTAGCCTCACCGTGTCTTGCCTTGCGTTACCCTTTCCTTGCCTTGCCGTGCATTTCCTAGCCGTGTGTTGTCGTGCCTTAGCCTTGTTACCCCTTGCCGTGCCGTTCCTTCCGTTAACCTTGCCTTCCCTTGCTTTCCCTTTCCTTCCTTGCATTCCGTTACTCCTTGCTTGCTTTCCGTGCATTGCCTAGCCTTGCGTTGGCTTTCCTTAGCCTTGCCTCGCCTGACCGTGCTTTCCCATGCGTTACCCTTGCCTTGCCTTGCCGTGCATTGCCTAGCGTGCGTTGTCGTGCCTTAGCCTTGTTTCCCCTTGCCGTGCCGTTCCTTCCGTTACACTTGCCTTTCTTTGCTTTCCCTTGCCTTCCTTACCTTCCGTTACTCTTTGCTTGCCTTCCGTGCATTGCCAAGCCTTGCGTTGTCGTGCCTTAGCCTTGCCTCCCCTGACCGTGCTTTCCCATGCGTTAACCTTTCCTTGCCTTGCCGTGCATTGCCTGGCGTGCGCTGTCGTGCCTTAGACTTGTTTCCCCTTGCCGTGCCGTTCCTTCCGTTACCATTGCCTTTCCTTGCTTTCCCTTGCCTTCCTTACTTTCCGTTACTCTTTGCATGCCTTCCCTGCATTGCCTAGCCTTGCGTTGTCGTTCCTTAGCCTTATCTCGCCTGACCGTGCCTTCCTTTGCTTTAAGCTTTACTTGCATTGTCGTGCCTTGCCTAGCCTTGCGTTGTCCTGCATTAGCCTTGCCTAGCCTCACCGTGCCTTGCCTTGCGTTACCCTTTCCTTGCCTTGCCGTGCATTTCCTAGCCGTGTGTTGTCGTGCCTTAGCCTTGTTTCCCCTTGCCGTTGCGTGCCTTTTGTTACACTTGCCTTGCCTGGCTTTCCTTGCCTTCCTTTCCTTCCGTTACTCTTTCCTTGCCTTGCCGTGCATTGCCTAGCCCTGCATTGTCGTGCCTTAGCCTTGTTACCCCTTGCCGTGCCGTTCCTTCCGTTACCCTTGCCTTCCCTTGCTTTCCCTTGCCTTCCTTGCGTTCCGTTACTCTTTGCTTGCTTTCCGTGCATTGCCTAGCCTTGCGTTGTCATGCCTTAGGCTTGCCTCGCCTGACCGTGCTTTCCCATGCGTTACCCTTTCCTTGCCTTGCCGTGCATTGCCTAGCGTGCGTTGTCGTGCCTTAGCCTTGTTTCCCCTTGCCGTGCCGTTCCTTCCGTTACACTTGCCTTTCTTTGCTTTCCCTTGCCTTCCTTACCTTCCGTTACTCTTTGCTTGCCTTCCGTGCATTGCCTAGCCTTGCGTTGCCGTGCCTTAGCCTTATCTCGCCTGACCGTGCCTTCCTTTGCTTTAAGCTTTCCTTGCATTGTCGTGCATTGCCTAGCCTTGCGTTGTCGTGCATTAGCCTTGCCTAGCCTCACCGTGCCTTGCCTTGCGTTACCCTTTCCTTGCCTTGCCGTGCATTGCCTAGCCGTGCGTTGTCGTGCCTTAGCCTTGATTCCCCTTGCCGTGGCGTGCCTTTTGTTACACTTGCCTTGCCTGGCTTTGCCTTGCCTTTCTTTCCTTCCGTTACTCTTTACTTGCCTTGCCGTGCATTGCCTAGCCTTGCATTGTCGTGCCTTATCCTTGCCTCACCTGACCGTGCCTTCCCCTGCGTTACCCTTTCCTTGCCTTGCCGTGCATTGCCTAGCCCTGCGTTGTCGTGCCTTAGCCTTCTTACCCCTTGCCGTGCCGTTCCTTCCGTTACCCTTGCCTTCCCTTGCTTTCCCTTGCCTTCCTTGCGTTCCTTTACTCTTTGCTTGCTTTCCGTGCATTGCCTAGCCTTGCGTTGTCATGCCTTAGCCTTGCCTCGCCTGACCGTGCTTTCCCATGCGTTACCCTTTCCTTGCCTTGCCGTGCATTGCCTAGCGTGCGTTGTCGTGCCTTAGCCTTGTTTCCCCTTGCCGTGCCGTTCCTTCCGTTACACTTGCCTTTCCTTGCTTTCCCTTGCCTTCCTTACCTTCCGTTACTCTTTGCTTGCCTTCCGTGCATTGCCTAGCCTTCCGTTGTCGTGCCTTAGCCTTGCCTCGCCTGACCGTGCTTTCCCATGCGTTACCCTTTCCTTGCCTTGCCGTTCATTGCCTAGCGTTCGGTGTCCTGCCTTAGACTTGTTCCCCCTTTCCGTGCCGTTCCTTCCGTTACCCTTGCCTTTCCTTGCTTTTCCTTGCCTTCCTTACCTTCCGTTACTCTTTGCTTGCCTTCCCTGAATTGCCTAGCCTTGCGTTGTCGTGCCTTTGCCTTATCTCGCCTGACTTTGCCTTCCTTTGCTTTAAGCTTTCCTTGCATTGTCGTGCATTGCCTAGCCTTGCGTTTTCGTGCATTAGCCTTGTCTAGCCTCACCGTGCATTGCCTTGCGTTACCCTTTGATTGCCTTGCCGTGCATTGCCTAGCCGTGCGTTGTCGTGCCTTAGCCTTGTTTCCCCTTGCCGTGCAGTTCCTTCCGTTACACTTGCCTTTCTTTGCTTTCCCTTGCCTTCCTTACCTTCCGTTACTCTTTGCTTGCCTTCCGTGCATTGCCTAGCCTTGCGTTGTCGTGCCTTAGCCTTGCCTCGCCTGAACGTGCTTTCCCATGCGTTACCCTTTCCTTGCCTTGCCGTGCATTGCCCAGCCTGCGTTGCCGTGCCTTAGCCTTGTTTCCCCTTGCCGTGCAATTCCTTCCGTTACCCTTGCCTTTCCTTGCTTTTCCTTGCCTTGCTTACCTTCCGTTACTCTTTGCTTCCCTTCCCTGCATTGCCTAGCCTTGCGTTGTCGTGCCTTAGCCTTATCTCGCCTGACCGTGCCTTCCTTTGCTTTAAGCTTTCCTTGCATTGTCGTGCATTGCCTAGCCTTGCGTTGTCGTGCATTAGCCTTGCCTAGCCTCACCGTGCCTTGCCTTGCGTTACCCTTTCCTTGCCTTGCCGTGCATTGCCTAGCCGTGCGTTGTCGTTCCTTAGCCTTGTTTCCCCTTGCCTTGCCGTTCCTTCCGTTACACTTGCCCTTCAATCCTTTCCCTTGCCTTCCTTACCTTCCGTTACTCTTTGCTTGCCTTCCGTGCATTGCCTAGCCTTGCGTTGTTGTGCCTTAGCCTTATCTCGCCTGACCGTGCCTTCCTTTGCTTTAAGCTTTCCTTGCATTGTCGTGCATTGCCTAGCCTTGCGTTGTCGTGCATTAGCCTTGCCTAGCCTCACCGTGCCTTGCCTTGCGTTACCCTTTCCTTGCCTTGCCGTGCATTGCCTAGCCGTGCGTTGTCGTGCCTTAGCCTTGATTCCCCTTGCCGTGGCGTGCCTTTTGTTACACTTGCCTTGCCTGGCTTTGCCTTGCCTTCCTTTCCTTCCGGTACTCTTTCCTTGCCTTGCCGTGCATTGCCTAGCCTTGCATTGTCGTGCCTTATCCTTGCCTCACCTGACCGTGCCTTCCCCTGCGTTACCCTTTCCTTGCCTTGCCGTGCATTGCCTAGCCCTGCGTTGTCGTGCCTTAGCCTTCTTACCCCTTGCCGTGCCGTTCCTTCCGTTACCCTTGCCTTCTCTTGCTTTCCCTTGCCTTCCTTGCGTTCCGTTACTCTTTGCTTGCTTTCCGTGCATTGCCTAGCCTTGCGTTGTCATGCCTTAGCCTTGCATCGCCTGACCGTGCTTTCCCATGCGTTACCCTTTCCTTGCCTTGCCGTGCATTGCCTAGCCGTGCGTTGTCGTACCTTACCCTTGTTTCCCCTTGCCGTGCCGTTCCTTCCGTTACACTTGCCTTTCCTTCCTTTCCCTTGCCTTCCTTACCTTCCGTTACTCTTTGCTTGCCTTCCGTGCATTGCCTAGCCTTGCGTTGTTGTGCCTTAGCCTTGCCTCGCCTGAACGTGCTTTCCCATGCGTTACCCTTTCCTTGCCTTGCCGTGCATT
Organism: Macrotis lagotis; assembly: GCF_037893015.1. Lineage (NCBI taxonomy): Eukaryota > Metazoa > Chordata > Mammalia > Peramelemorphia > Peramelidae > Macrotis > Macrotis lagotis. The sequence goes on from NW_027421932.1 coordinate 208,390, forward strand.
GCCTAGCCTGCGTTGCCGTGCCTTAGCCTTGTTTCCCCTTGCCGTGCCGTTCCTTCCGTTACACTTGCCTTTCTTTGCTTTCCCTTGCCTTCCTTACCTTCCGTTACTCTTTGCTTGCCTTCCGTGCATTGCCTAGCCTTGCGTTGTCGTGCCTTAGCCTTATCTCGCCTGACCGTGCCTTCCTTTGCTATAAGCTTTACTTGCATTGTCGTGCATTGCCTAGCCTTGCGTTGTCGTGCATTAGCCTTGCCTAGCCTCACCGTGCCTTGCCTTGCGTTACCCTTTCCTTGCCTTGCCGTGCATTTCCTAGCCGTGTGTTGTCGTGCCTTAGCCTTGTTTCCCCTTGCGGTTGCGTGCCTTTTGTTACACTTGCCTTGCCTGGCTTTGCCTTGCCTTCCTTTCCTTCCGTTACTCTTTCCTTGCCTTGCCGTGCATTGCCTAGCCCTGCGTTGTCGTGCCTTAGCCTTGTTACCCCTTGCCGTGCCGTTCCTTCCGTTACCCTTGCCTTCCCTTGCTTTCCCTTGCCTTCCTTACCTTCCGTTACTCTTTGCTTGCTTTCCGTGCATTGCCTAGCCTTGCGTTGTCATGCCTTAGGCTTGCCTCGCCTGACGGTGCTTTCCCATGCGTTACCCTTTCCTTGCCTTGCCGTTCATTGCATAACGTGCGTTGTCGTGCCTTAGCCTTGTTTCCCCTTGCCGTGCCGTTCCTTCCGTTACACTTGCCTTTCTTTTCTTTCCCTTGCCTTCCTTCCCTTCCGTTACTCTTTGCTTGCCTTCCGTGCATTGCCTAGCCTTGCGTTGTCGTGTCTTGGCCTTATCTCGCCTGACCCTGCCTTCCTTTGCTTTAAGCTTTCCTTGCATTTTCGTGCATTGCCTAGCCTTGCGTTGTCGTGCATTAGCCTTGCCTAGCCTCACCGTGCCTTGCCTTGCGTTACCCTTTCCTTGCCTTGCCGTGCATTGCCTAGCCGTGCGTTGTCGTGCCTTAGCCTTGATTCCCCTTGCCGTGGCGTGCCTTTTGTTACACTTGCCTTGCCTGGCTTTGCCTTGCCTTCCTTTCCTTCCGTTACTCTTTACTTGCCTTGCCGTGCATTGCCTAGCCTTGCATTGTCGTGCCTTATCCTTGCCTCACCTGACCGTGCCTTCCCCTGCGTTACCCTTTCCTTGCCTTGCCGTGCATTGCCTAGCCCTGCGTTGTCGTGCCTTAGCCTTCTTACCCCTTGCCGTGCCGTTCCTTCCGTTTCCCTTCCCTTCCCTTGCTTTCCCTTGCCTTCCTTGCGTTCCGTTACTCTTTGCTTGCTTTCCGTGCATTGCCTAGCCTTGCGTTGTCATGCCTTAGCCTTGCCTCGCCTGACCGTGCTTTCCGATGCGTTACCCTTTCCTTGCCTTGCCGTGCATTGCCTAGCGTGCGTTGTCGTGCCTTAGCCTTGTTGCCCCTTGCCGTGCCGTTCCTTCCGTTACACTTGCCTTTCCTTGCTTTCCCTTGCCTTCCTTACCTTCCGTTACTCTTTGCTTGCCTTCCGTGCATTGCCTAGCCTTGCGTTGTCGTGACTTAGCCTTGCCTCGCCTGACCGTGCTTTCCCATGCGTTACCCTTTCCTTTCCTTGCCGTTCATTGCCTAGCGTTCGGTGTCGTGCCTTACACTTCTTCCCCCTTGCCGTGCCGTTCCTTCCGTTACCCTTGCCTTTCCTTGCTTTTCCTTGCCTTCCTTACCTTCCGTTACTCTTTGCTTGCCTTCCCTGAATTGCCTAGCTTTGCGTTGTCGTGCCTTTGCCTTATCTCGCCTGACCTTGCCTTCCTTTGCTTTAAGCTTTCCTTGCATTGTCGTGCATTGCCTAGCCTTGCGTTTCCGTGCATTAGCCTTGTCTAGCCTCACCGTGCATTGCCTTGCGTTACCCTTTGCTTGCCTTGCCGTGCATTGCCTAGCCGTGCGTTGTCGTGCCTTAGCCTTGTTTCCCCTTGCCGTGCAGTTCCTTCCGTTACACTTGCCTTTCTTTGCTTTCCCTTGCCTTCCTTAACTTCCGTTACTCTTTGCTTGCCTTCCGTGCATTGCCTAGCCTTGCGTTGTCGTGCCTTAGCCTTGCCTCGCCTGAACGTGCTTTCCCATGCGTTACCCTTTCCTTGCCTTGCCGTGCATTGCCCAGCCTGCGTTGCCGTGCCTTAGCCTTGTTTCCCCTTGCCGTGCAATTCCTTCCGTTACCCTTGCCTTTCCTTGATTTTCCTTGCCTTGCTTACCTTCCGTTACTCTTTGCTTCCCTTCCCTGCATTGCCTAGCCTTGCGTTGTCGTGCCTTAGCCTTATCTCGCCTGACCGTGCCTTCCTTTGCTTTAAGCTTTCCTTGCATTGTCGTGCATTGCCTAGCCTTGCGTTGTCGTGCATTAGCCTTGCCTAGCCTCACCATGCCTTGCCTTGCGTTACCCTTTCCTTGCCTTGCCGTTCATTGCCTAGCCGTGCGTTGTCGTGCCTTAGCCTTGTTTCCCCTTGCCGTGGCGTGCCTTTTGTTACACTTGCCTTTCCTGGCTTTGACTTGCCTTCCTTTCCTTCCGTTACTCTTTCCTTGCCTTGCCGTGCATTGCCTAGCCTTGCATTGTCGTGCCTTATCCTTGCCTCACCTGACCGTGCCCTCCCCTGCGTTACCCTTTCCTTGCCTTGCCGTGCATTGCCTAGCCCTGCGTTGCCGTGCCTTAGACTTGTTACCCCTTACAGTGCCGTTCCTTCCGTTACCCTTGCCTTCCCTTGCTTTCCCTTGCCTTCCTTGCGTTCCGTTACTCTTTGCTTGCTTTCCGTGCATTGCCTAGCCTTGCGTTGTCATGCCTTAGCCTTGCATCGCCTGACCGTGCTTTCCCATGCGTTACCCTTTCCTTGCCCTTCCGTGCATTGCCTAGCCGTGCGTTGTCGTGCCTTAGCCGTGTTTCCCCTTGCCGTGCCGTTCCTTCCGTTACACTTGCCTTTCCTTCCTTTCCCTTGCCTTCCTTACCTTCCGTTACTCTTTGCTTGCCTTCCGTGCATTGCCTAGCTTTGCGTTGTCGTGCCTTAGCGTTGCCTCGCCTGACCGTGCTTTCAAATGCGTTACCCTTTCCTTGCCTTGCCGTTCATTGCCTAGCGTTCGGTGTCGTGACTTAGATTTGTTTCCCCTTGCCGTGCCGTTCCTTCCGTTACCCTGGCCTTTCCTTCCTTTTCCTTGCCTTGCTTACCTTCCGTTACTCTTTGCTTGCCTTCCCTGAATTGCCTAGCCTTGCGTTGTCGTGCCTTAGCCTTATCTCGCCTGACCGTGCCTTCCTTTGCTTTAAGCTTTCCTTGCATTTTCGTGCATTGCCTAGCCTTGCGTTGTCGTGCATTAACCTTGCCTAGCCTCACCGTGCCTTGCCTTGCGTTACCCTTTGTTGCCTTGCCGTGCATTTCCTAGCCGTGTGTTGTCGTGCCTTAGCCTTGTTACCCCTTGCCGTGCCGTTCCTTCCGTTACCCTTGCCTTCCCTTGCTTTCCCTTTCCTTCCTTGCATTCCGTTACTTCTTGCTTGCTTTCCGTGCATTGCCTAGCCTTGCGTTGGCTTTCCTTAGCCTTGCCTCGCCTGACCGTGCTTTCCCATGCGTTACCCTTGCCTTGCCTTGCCGTGCATTGCCTAGCGTGCGTTGTCGTGCCTTAGCCTTGTTTCCCCTTGCCGTGCCGTTCCTTCCGTTACACTTGCCTTTCTTTGCTTTCCCTTGCCTTCCTTACCTTCCGTTACTCTTTGCTTGCCTTCCGTGCATTGCCAAGCCTTGCGTTGTCGTGCCTTAGCCTTGCCTCCCCTGACCGTGCTTTCCCATGCGTTACCCTTTCCTTGCCTTGCCGTGCATTGCCTAGCGTGCGTTGTCGTGCCTTAGCCTTGTTTCCCCTTGCCGTGCCGTCCCTTCCGTTACACTTGCCTTTCTTTGCTTTCCCTTGCCTTCCTTACCTTCCGTTACTCTTTGCTTGCCTTCCGTGCATTGCCTAGCCTTGCGTTGTCGTGCCTTAGCCTTATCTCGCCTGACCGTGCCTTCCTTTGCTTTAAGCTTTACTTGCATTGTCGTGCATTGCCTAGCCTTGCGTTGTCGTGCATTAGCCTTGCCTAGCCTCACCGTGCCTTGCCTTGCGTTACCCTTTCCTTGCCTTGCCGTGCATTTCCTAGCCGTGTGTTGTCGTGCCTTAGCCTTGTTTCCCCTTGCCGTTGCGTGCCTTTTGTTACACTTGCCTTGCCTGGCTTTGCCTTGCCTTCCTTTCCTTCCGTTACTCTTTCCTTGCCTTGCCGTGCATTGCCTAGCCCTGCGTTGTCGTGCCTTAGCCTTGTTACCCCTTGCCGTGCCGTTCCTTCCGTTACCCTTGCCTTCCCTTGCTTTCCCTTGCCTTCCTTGCGTTCCGTTACTCTTTGCTTGCTTTCCGTGCATTACCTAGCCTTGCGTTGTCATGCCTTAGCCTTGCCTCCCCTGACCGTGCTTTCCCATGCGTTACCCTTTCCTTGCCTTGCCGTGCATTGCCTAGCGTGCGTTGTCGTGCCTTAGCCTTGTTTCCCCTTGCCGTGCCGTCCCTTCCGTTACACTTGCCTTTCTTTGCTTTCCCTTGCCTTCCTTACCTTCCGTTACTCTTTGCTTGCCTTCCGTGCATTGCCTAGCCTTGCGTTGTCGTGCCTTAGCCTTATCTCGCCTGACCGTGCCTTCCTTTGCTTTAAGCTTTCCTTGCATTGTCGTGCATTGCCTAGCCTTGCGTTGTCGTGCATTAGCCTTGCCTAGCCTCACCGTGCCTTGCCTTGCGTTACCCTTTCCTTGCCTTGCCGTGCATTGCCTAGCCGTGCGTTGTCGTGCCTTAGCCTTGATTCCCCTTGCCGTGGCGTGCCTTTTGTTACACTTGCCTTGCCTGGCTTTGCCTTGCCTTCCTTTCCTTCCGTTACTCTTTACTTGCCTTGCCGTGCATTGCCTAGCCTTGCATTGTCGTGCCTTATCCTTGCCTCACCTGACCGTGCCTTCCCCTGCGTTACCCTTTCCTTGCCTTGCCGTGCATTGCCTAGCCCTGCGTTGTCGTGCCTTAGCCTTCTTACCCCTTGCCGTGCCGTTCCTTCCGTTTCCCTTGCCTTCCCTTGCTTTCCCTTGCCTTCCTTGCGTTCCGTTACTCTTTGCTTGCTTTCCGTGCATTGCCTAGCCTTGCGTTGTCATGCCTTAGCCTTGCCTCGCCTGACCGTGCTTTCCCATGCGTTACCCTTTCCTTGCCTTGCCGTGCATTGCCTAGCGTGCGTTGTCGTGCCTTAGCCTTGTTGCCCCTTGCCGTGCCGTTCCTTCCGTTACACTTGCCTTTCCTTGCTTTCCCTTGCCTTCCTTACCTTCCGTTACTCTTTGCTTGCCTTTCGTGCATTGCCTAGCCTTGCGTTGTCGTGCCTTAGCCTTGCCTCGCCTGAACGTGCTTTCCCATGCGTTACCCTTTCCTTGCCTTGCCGTGCATTGCCCAGCCTGCGTTGCCGTGCCTTAGCCTTGTTTCCCCTTGCCGTGCAATTCCTTCCGTTACCCTTGCCTTTCCTTGATTTTCCTTGCCTTGCTTACCTTCCGTTACTCTTTGCTTCCCTTCCCTGCATTGCCTAGCCTTGCGTTGTCGTGCCTTAGCCTTATCTCGCCTGACCGTGCCTTCCTTTGCTTTAAGCTTTCCTTGCATTGTCGTGCATTGCCTAGCCTTGCGTTGTCGTGCATTAGCCTTGCCTAGCCTCACCATGCCTTGCCTTGCGTTACCCTTTCCTTGCCTTGCCGTTCATTGCCTAGCCGTGCGTTGTCGTGCCTTAGCCTTGTTTCCCCTTGCCGTGGCGTGCCTTTTGTTACACTTGCCTTTCCTGGCTTTGACTTGCCTTCCTTTCCTTCCGTTACTCTTTCCTTGCCTTGCCGTGCATTGCCTAGCCTTGCATTGTCGTGCCTTATCCTTGCCTCACCTGACCGTGCCCTCCCCTGCGTTACCCTTTCCTTGCCTTGCCGTGCATTGCCTAGCCCTGCGTTGCCGTGCCTTAGACTTGTTACCCCTTACAGTGCCGTTCCTTCCGTTACCCTTGCCTTCCCTTGCTTTCCCTTGCCTTCCTTGCGTTCCGTTACTCTTTGCTTGCTTTCCGTGCATTGCCTAGCCTTGCGTTGTCATGCCTTAGCCTTGCATCGCCTGACCGTGCTTTCCCATGCGTTACCCTTTCCTTGCCCTTCCGTGCATTGCCTAGCCGTGCGTTGTCGTGCCTTAGCCGTGTTTCCCCTTGCCGTGCCGTTCCTTCCGTTACACTTGCCTTTCCTTCCTTTCCCTTGCCTTCCTTACCTTCCGTTACTCTTTGCTTGCCTTCCGTGCATTGCCTAGCTTTGCGTTGTCGTGCCTTAGCGTTGCCTCGCCTGACCGTGCTTTCAAATGCGTTACCCTTTCCTTGCCTTGCCGTTCATTGCCTAGCGTTCGGTGTCGTGACTTAGATTTGTTTCCCCTTGCCGTGCCGTTCCTTCCGTTACCCTGGCCTTTCCTTCCTTTTCCTTGCCTTGCTTACCTTCCGTTACTCTTTGCTTGCCTTCCCTGAATTGCCTAGCCTTGCGTTGTCGTGCCTTAGCCTTATCTCGCCTGACCGTGCCTTCCTTTGCTTTAAGCTTTCCTTGCATTTTCGTGCATTGCCTAGCCTTGCGTTGTCGTGCATTAACCTTGCCTAGCCTCACCGTGCCTTGCCTTGCGTTACCCTTTGTTGCCTTGCCGTGCATTTCCTAGCCGTGTGTTGTCGTGCCTTAGCCTTGTTACCCCTTGCCGTGCCGTTCCTTCCGTTACCCTTGCCTTCCCTTGCTTTCCCTTTCCTTCCTTGCATTCCGTTACTTCTTGCTTGCTTTCCGTGCATTGCCTAGCCTTGCGTTGGCTTTCCTTAGCCTTGCCTCGCCTGACCGTGCTTTCCCATGCGTTACCCTTGCCTTGCCTTGCCGTGCATTGCCTAGCGTGCGTTGTCGTGCCTTAGCCTTGTTTCCCCTTGCCGTGCCGTTCCTTCCGTTACACTTGCCTTTCTTTGCTTTCCCTTGCCTTCCTTACCTTCCGTTACTCTTTGCTTGCCTTCCGTGCATTGCCAAGCCTTGCGTTGTCGTGCCTTAGCCTTGCCTCCCCTGACCGTGCTTTCCCATGCGTTACCCTTTCCTTGCCTTGCCGTGCATTGCCTAGCGTGCGTTGTCGTGCCTTAGCCTTGTTTCCCCTTGCCGTGCCGTCCCTTCCGTTACACTTGCCTTTCTTTGCTTTCCCTTGCCTTCCTTACCTTCCGTTACTCTTTGCTTGCCTTCCGTGCATTGCCTAGCCTTGCGTTGTCGTGCCTTAGCCTTATCTCGCCTGACCGTGCCTTCCTTTGCTTTAAGCTTTACTTGCATTGTCGTGCATTGCCTAGCCTTGCGTTGTCGTGCATTAGCCTTGCCTAGCCTCACCGTGCCTTGCCTTGCGTTACCCTTTCCTTGCCTTGCCGTGCATTTCCTAGCCGTGTGTTGTCGTGCCTTAGCCTTGTTTCCCCTTGCCGTTGCGTGCCTTTTGTTACACTTGCCTTGCCTGGCTTTGCCTTGCCTTCCTTTCCTTCCGTTACTCTTTCCTTGCCTTGCCGTGCATTGCCTAGCCCTGCGTTGTCGTGCCTTAGCCTTGTTACCCCTTGCCGTGCCGTTCCTTCCGTTACCCTTGCCTTCCCTTGCTTTCCCTTGCCTTCCTTGCGTTCCGTTACTCTTTGCTTGCTTTCCGTGCATTACCTAGCCTTGCGTTGTCATGCCTTAGCCTTGCCTCCCCTGACCGTGCTTTCCCATGCGTTACCCTTTCCTTGCCTTGCCGTGCATTGCCTAGCGTGCGTTGTCGTGCCTTAGCCTTGTTTCCCCTTGCCGTGCCGTCCCTTCCGTTACACTTGCCTTTCTTTGCTTTCCCTTGCCTTCCTTACCTTCCGTTACTCTTTGCTTGCCTTCCGTGCATTGCCTAGCCTTGCGTTGTCGTGCCTTAGCCTTATCTCGCCTGACCGTGCCTTCCTTTGCTTTAAGCTTTCCTTGCATTGTCGTGCATTGCCTAGCCTTGCGTTGTCGTGCATTAGCCTTGCCTAGCCTCACCGTGCCTTGCCTTGCGTTACCCTTTCCTTGCCTTGCCGTGCATTGCCTAGCCGTGCGTTGTCGTGCCTTAGCCTTGATTCCCCTTGCCGTGGCGTGCCTTTTGTTACACTTGCCTTGCCTGGCTTTGCCTTGCCTTCCTTTCCTTCCGTTACTCTTTACTTGCCTTGCCGTGCATTGCCTAGCCTTGCATTGTCGTGCCTTATCCTTGCCTCACCTGACCGTGCCTTCCCCTGCGTTACCCTTTCCTTGCCTTGCCGTGCATTGCCTAGCCCTGCGTTGTCGTGCCTTAGCCTTCTTACCCCTTGCCGTGCCGTTCCTTCCGTTTCCCTTGCCTTCCCTTGCTTTCCCTTGCCTTCCTTGCGTTCCGTTACTCTTTGCTTGCTTTCCGTGCATTGCCTAGCCTTGCGTTGTCATGCCTTAGCCTTGCCTCGCCTGACCGTGCTTTCCCATGCGTTACCCTTTCCTTGCCTTGCCGTGCATTGCCTAGCGTGCGTTGTCGTGCCTTAGCCTTGTTGCCCCTTGCCGTGCCGTTCCTTCCGTTACACTTGCCTTTCCTTGCTTTCCCTTGCCTTCCTTACCTTCCGTTACTCTTTGCTTGCCTTTCGTGCATTGCCTAGCCTTGCGTTGTCGTGCCTTAGCCTTGCCTCGCCTGAACGTGCTTTCCCATGCGTTACCCTTTCCTTGCCTTGCCGTGCATTGCCCAGCCTGCGTTGCCGTGCCTTAGCCTTGTTTCCCCTTGCCGTGCAATTCCTTCCGTTACCCTTGCCTTTCCTTGATTTTCCTTGCCTTGCTTACCTTCCGTTACTCTTTGCTTCCCTTCCCTGCATTGCCTAGCCTTGCGTTGTCGTGCCTTAGCCTTATCTCGCCTGACCGTGCCTTCCTTTGCTTTAAGCTTTCCTTGCATTGTCGTGCATTGCCTAGCCTTGCGTTGTCGTGCATTAGCCTTGCCTAGCCTCACCATGCCTTGCCTTGCGTTACCCTTTCCTTGCCTTGCCGTTCATTGCCTAGCCGTGCGTTGTCGTGCCTTAGCCTTGTTTCCCCTTGCCGTGGCGTGCCTTTTGTTACACTTGCCTTTCCTGGCTTTGACTTGCCTTCCTTTCCTTCCGTTACTCTTTCCTTGCCTTGCCGTGCATTGCCTAGCCTTGCATTGTCGTGCCTTATCCTTGCCTCACCTGACCGTGCCCTCCCCTGCGTTACCCTTTCCTTGCCTTGCCGTGCATTGCCTAGCCCTGCGTTGCCGTGCCTTAGACTTGTTACCCCTTACAGTGCCGTTCCTTCCGTTACCCTTGCCTTCCCTTGCTTTCCCTTGCCTTCCTTGCGTTCCGTTACTCTTTGCTTGCTTTCCGTGCATTGCCTAGCCTTGCGTTGTCATGCCTTAGCCTTGCATCGCCTGACCGTGCTTTCCCATGCGTTACCCTTTCCTTGCCCTTCCGTGCATTGCCTAGCCGTGCGTTGTCGTGCCTTAGCCGTGTTTCCCCTTGCCGTGCCGTTCCTTCCGTTACACTTGCCTTTCCTTCCTTTCCCTTGCCTTCCTTACCTTCCGTTACTCTTTGCTTGCCTTCCGTGCATTGCCTAGCTTTGCGTTGTCGTGCCTTAGCGTTGCCTCGCCTGACCGTGCTTTCAAATGCGTTACCCTTTCCTTGCCTTGCCGTTCATTGCCTAGCGTTCGGTGTCGTGACTTAGATTTGTTTCCCCTTGCCGTGCCGTTCCTTCCGTTACCCTGGCCTTTCCTTCCTTTTCCTTGCCTTGCTTACCTTCCGTTACTCTTTGCTTGCCTTCCCTGAATTGCCTAGCCTTGCGTTGTCGTGCCTTAGCCTTATCTCGCCTGACCGTGCCTTCCTTTGCTTTAAGCTTTCCTTGCATTTTCGTGCATTGCCTAGCCTTGCGTTGTCGTGCATTAACCTTGCCTAGCCTCACCGTGCCTTGCCTTGCGTTACCCTTTGTTGCCTTGCCGTGCATTTCCTAGCCGTGTGTTGTCGTGCCTTAGCCTTGTTACCCCTTGCCGTGCCGTTCCTTCCGTTACCCTTGCCTTCCCTTGCTTTCCCTTTCCTTCCTTGCATTCCGTTACTTCTTGCTTGCTTTCCGTGCATTGCCTAGCCTTGCGTTGGCTTTCCTTAGCCTTGCCTCGCCTGACCGTGCTTTCCCATGCGTTACCCTTGCCTTGCCTTGCCGTGCATTGCCTAGCGTGCGTTGTCGTGCCTTAGCCTTGTTTCCCCTTGCCGTGCCGTTCCTTCCGTTACACTTGCCTTTCTTTGCTTTCCCTTGCCTTCCTTACCTTCCGTTACTCTTTGCTTGCCTTCCGTGCATTGCCAAGCCTTGCGTTGTCGTGCCTTAGCCTTGCCTCCCCTGACCGTGCTTTCCCATGCGTTACCCTTTCCTTGCCTTGCCGTGCATTGCCTAGCGTGCGTTGTCGTGCCTTAGCCTTGTTTCCCCTTGCCGTGCCGTCCCTTCCGTTACACTTGCCTTTCTTTGCTTTCCCTTGCCTTCCTTACCTTCCGTTACTCTTTGCTTGCCTTCCGTGCATTGCCTAGCCTTGCGTTGTCGTGCCTTAGCCTTATCTCGCCTGACCGTGCCTTCCTTTGCTTTAAGCTTTACTTGCATTGTCGTGCATTGCCTAGCCTTGCGTTGTCGTGCATTAGCCTTGCCTAGCCTCACCGTGCCTTGCCTTGCGTTACCCTTTCCTTGCCTTGCCGTGCATTTCCTAGCCGTGTGTTGTCGTGCCTTAGCCTTGTTTCCCCTTGCCGTTGCGTGCCTTTTGTTACACTTGCCTTGCCTGGCTTTGCCTTGCCTTCCTTTCCTTCCGTTACTCTTTCCTTGCCTTGCCGTGCATTGCCTAGCCCTGCGTTGTCGTGCCTTAGCCTTGTTACCCCTTGCCGTGCCGTTCCTTCCGTTACCCTTGCCTTCCCTTGCTTTCCCTTGCCTTCCTTGCGTTCCGTTACTCTTTGCTTGCTTTCCGTGCATTACCTAGCCTTGCGTTGTCATGCCTTAGCCTTGCCTCCCCTGACCGTGCTTTCCCATGCGTTACCCTTTCCTTGCCTTGCCGTGCATTGCCTAGCGTGCGTTGTCGTGCCTTAGCCTTGTTTCCCCTTGCCGTGCCGTCCCTTCCGTTACACTTGCCTTTCTTTGCTTTCCCTTGCCTTCCTTACCTTCCGTTACTCTTTGCTTGCCTTCCGTGCATTGCCTAGCCTTGCGTTGTCGTGCCTTAGCCTTATCTCGCCTGACCGTGCCTTCCTTTGCTTTAAGCTTTCCTTGCATTGTCGTGCATTGCCTAGCCTTGCGTTGTCGTGCATTAGCCTTGCCTAGCCTCACCGTGCCTTGCCTTGCGTTACCCTTTCCTTGCCTTGCCGTGCATTGCCTAGCCGTGCGTTGTCGTGCCTTAGCCTTGATTCCCCTTGCCGTGGCGTGCCTTTTGTTACACTTGCCTTGCCTGGCTTTGCCTTGCCTTCCTTTCCTTCCGTTACTCTTTACTTGCCTTGCCGTGCATTGCCTAGCCTTGCATTGTCGTGCCTTATCCTTGCCTCACCTGACCGTGCCTTCCCCTGCGTTACCCTTTCCTTGCCTTGCCGTGCATTGCCTAGCCCTGCGTTGTCGTGCCTTAGCCTTCTTACCCCTTGCCGTGCCGTTCCTTCCGTTTCCCTTGCCTTCCCTTGCTTTCCCTTGCCTTCCTTGCGTTCCGTTACTCTTTGCTTGCTTTCCGTGCATTGCCTAGCCTTGCGTTGTCATGCCTTAGCCTTGCCTCGCCTGACCGTGCTTTCCCATGCGTTACCCTTTCCTTGCCTTGCCGTGCATTGCCTAGCGTGCGTTGTCGTGCCTTAGCCTTGTTGCCCCTTGCCGTGCCGTTCCTTCCGTTACACTTGCCTTTCCTTGCTTTCCCTTGCCTTCCTTACCTTCCGTTACTCTTTGCTTGCCTTTCGTGCATTGCCTAGCCTTGCGTTGTCGTGCCTTAGCCTTGCCTCGCCTGACCGTGCTTTCCCATGCCTTACCCTTTCCTTCCCTTGCCGTTCATTGCCTAGCGTTCGGTGTCGTGCCTTACACTTCTTCCCCCTTGCCGTGCCGTTCCTTCCGTTACCCTTGCCTTTCCTTGCTTTTCCTTGCCTTCCTTACCTTCCGTTACTCTTTGCTTGCCTTCCCTGAATTGCCTAGCCTTGCGTTGTCGTGCCTTTGCCTTATCTCGCCTGACCTTGCCTTCCTTTGCTTTAAGCTTTCCTTGCATTGTCGTGCATTGCCTAGCCTTGCGTTTTCGTGCATTAGCCTTGTCTAGCCTCACCGTGCATTGCCTTGCGTTACCCTTTGCTTGCCTTGCCGTGCATTGCCTAGCCGTGCGTTGTCGTGCCTTAGCCTTGTTTCCCCTTGCCGTGCAGTTCCTTCCGTTACACTTGCCTTTCTTTGCTTTCCCTTGCCTTCCTTAACTTCCGTTACTCTTTGCTTGCCTTCCGTGCATTGCCTAGCCTTGCGTTGTCGTGCCTTAGCCTTGCCTCGCCTGAACGTGCTTTCCCATGCGTTACCCTTTCCTTGCCTTGCCGTGCATTGCCCAGCCTGCGTTGCCGTGCCTTAGCCTTGTTTCCCCTTGCCGTGCAATTCCTTCCGTTACCCTTGCCTTTCCTTGCTTTTCCTTGCCTTGCTTACCTTCCGTTACTCTTTGCTTCCCTTCCCTGCATTGCCTAGCCTTGCGTTGTCGTGCCTTAGCCTTATCTCGCCTGACCGTGCCTTCCTTTGCTTTAAGCTTTCCTTGCATTGTCGTGCATTTCCTAGCCTTGCGTTGTCGTGCATTAGCCTTGCCTAGCCTCACCATGCCTTGCCTTGCGTTACCCTTTCCTTGCCTTGCCGTGCATTGCCTAGCCGTGCGTTGTCGTGCCTTAGCCTTGTTTCCCCTTGCCGTGGCGTGCCTTTTGTTACACTTGCCTTTCCTGGCTTTGACTTGCCTTCCTTTCCTTCCGTTACTCTTTCCTTGCCTTGCCGTGCATTGCCTAGCCTTGCATTGTCGTGCCTTATCCTTGCCTCACCTGACCGTGCCTTCCCCTGCGTTACCCTTTCCTTGCTTGCCGTGCATTGCCTAGCCCTGCGTTGCCGTGCCTTAGACTTGTTACCCCTTACAGTGCCGTTCCTTCCGTTACCCTTGCCTTCCCTTGCTTTCCCTTGCCTTCCTTGCGTTCCGTTACTCTTTGCTTGCTTTCCGTGCATTACCTAGCCTTGCGTTGTCATGCCTTAGCCTTGCATCGCCTGACCGTGCTTTCCCATGCGTTACCCTTTCCTTGCCCTTCCGTGCATTGCCTAGCCGTGCGTTGTCGTGCCTTAGCCTTGTTTCCCCTTGCCGTGCCGTTCCTTCCGTTACACTTGCCTTTCCTTCCTTTCCCTTGCCTTCCTTACCTTCCGTTACCCTTTGCTTGCATTCCGTGCATTGCCGAGCCTTGCGTTGTCGTGCCTTAGCGTTGCCTCGCCTGACCGTGCTTTCAACTGCGTTACCCTTTCCTTGCCTTGCCGTTCATTGCCTAGCGTTCGGTGTCGTGCCTTAGATTTGTTTCCCCTTGCCGTGCCGTTCCTTCCGTTACCCTGGCCTTTCCTTCCTTTTCCTTGCCTTGCTTACCTTCCGTTACTCTTTGCTTGCCTTCCCTGAATTGCCTGGCCTTGCGTTGTCGTGCCTTAGCCTTATCTCGCCTGACCGTGCCTTCCTTTGCTTTAAGCTTTCCTTGCATTGTCGTGCATTGCTTAGCCTTGCGTTGTCGTGCATTAACCTTGCCTAGCCTCACCGTGTCTTGCCTTGCGTTACCCTTTCCTTGCCTTGCCGTGCATTTCCTAGCCGTGTGTTGTCGTGCCTTAGCCTTGTTACCCCTTGCCGTGCCGTTCCTTCCGTTACCCTTGCCTTCCCTTGCTTTCCCTTTCCTTCCTTGCATTCCGTTACTCCTTGCTTGCTTTCCGTGCATTGCCTAGCCTTGCGTTGGCTTTCCTTAGCCTTGCCTCGCCTGACCGTGCTTTCCCATGCGTTACCCTTGCCTTGCCTTGCCGTGCATTGCCTAGCCCTGCGTTGTCGTGCCTTAGCCTTGTTACCCCTTGCCGTGCCGTTCCTTCCGTTACCCTTGCCTTCCCTTGCTTTCCCTTGCCTTCCTTGCCTTCCGTTACTCTTTGCTTGCCTTCCGTGCATTGCCAAGCCTTGCGTTGTCATGCCTTAGCCTTGCCTCGCCTGACCGTGCTTTCCCATGCGTTACCCTTTCCTTGCCTTGCCGTGCATTGCCTAGCGTGCGTTGTCGTGCCTTAGCCTTGTTGCCCCTTGCCGTGCCGTTCCTTCCGTTACACTTGCCTTTCCTTGCTTTTCCTTGCCTTCCTTACCTTCCGTTACTCTTTGCTTGCCTTCCCTGAATTGCCTAGCCTTGCGTTGTCGTGCCTTTGCCTTATCTCGCCTGACCTTGCCTTCCTTTGCTTTAAGCTTTCCTTGCATTGTCGTGCATTGCCTAGCCTTGCGTTTTCGTGCATTAGCCTTGTCTAGCCTCACCGTGCATTGCCTTGCGTTACCCTTTGCTTGCCTTGCCGTGCATTGCCTAGCCGTGCGTTGTCGTGCCTTAGCCTTGTTTCCCCTTGCCGTGCAGTTCCTTCCGTTGCACTTGCCTTTCTTTGCTTTCCCTTGCCTTCCTTAACTTCCGTTACTCTTTGCTTGCCTTCCGTGCATTGCCTAGCCTTGCGTTGTCGTGCCTTAGTCTTGCCTCGCCTGAACGTGCTTTCCCATGCGTTACCCTTTCCTTGCCTTGCCGTGCATTGCCCAGCCTGCGTTGCCGTGCCTTAGCCTTGTTTCCCCTTGCCGTGCAATTCCTTCCGTTACCCTTGCCTTTCCTTGCTTTTCCTTGCCTTGCTTACCTTCCGTTACTCTTTGCTTCCCTTCCCTGCATTGCCTAGCCTTGCGTTGTCGTGCCTTAGCCTTATCTCGCCTGACCGTGCCTTCCTTTGCTTTAAGCTTTCCTTGCATTGTCGTGCATTTCCTAGCCTTGCGTTGTCGTGCATTAGCCTTGCCTAGCCTCACCATGCCTTGCCTTGCGTTACCCTTTCCTTGCCTTGCCGTGCATTGCCTAGCCTTGCGTTGTCGTGCCTTAGCCTTGTTTCCCCTTGCCGTGGCGTGCCTTTTGTTACACTTGCCTTTCCTGGCTTTGACTTGCCTTCCTTTCCTTCCGTTACTCTTTGCTTGCATTCCGTGCATTGCCTAGCCTTGCGTTGTCGTGCCTTAGCGTTGCCTCGTTTGACCGTGCTTTCAAATGCGTTACCCTTTCCTTGCCTTGCCGTTCATTGCCTAGCGTTCGGTGTCGTGCCTTAGATTTGTTTCCCCTTGCCGTGCCGTTCCTTCCGTTACCCTGGCCTTTCCTTCCTTTTCCTTGCCTTGCTTACCTTCCGTTACTCTTTGCTTGCCTTCCCTGAATTGCCTAGCCTTGCGTTGTCATGCCTTAGCCTTGCATCGCCTGACCGTGCTTTCCCATGCGTTACCCTTTCCTTGCCCTTCCGTGCATTGCCTAGCCGTGCGTTGTCGTGCCTTAGCCGTGTTTCCCCTTGCCGTGCCGTTCCTTCCGTTACACTTGCCTTTCCTTCCTTTCCCTTGCCTTCCTTACCTTCCGTTACTCTTTGCTTGCCTTCCGTGCATTGCCTAGCTTTGCGTTGTCGTGCCTTAGCGTTGCCTCGCCTGACCGTGCTTTCAAATGCGTTACCCTTTCCTTGCCTTGCCGTTCATTGCCTAGCGTTCGGTGTCGTGACTTAGATTTGTTTCCCCTTGCCGTGCCGTTCCTTCCGTTACCCTGGCCTTTCCTTCCTTTTCCTTGCCTTGCTTACCTTCCGTTACTCTTTGCTTGCCTTCCCTGAATTGCCTAGCCTTGCGTTGTCGTGCCTTAGCCTTATCTCGCCTGACCGTGCCTTCCTTTGCTTTAAGCTTTCCTTGCATTTTCGTGCATTGCCTAGCCTTGCGTTGTCGTGCATTAACCTTGCCTAGCCTCACCGTGCCTTGCCTTGCGTTACCCTTTGTTGCCTTGCCGTGCATTTCCTAGCCGTGTGTTGTCGTGCCTTAGCCTTGTTACCCCTTGCCGTGCCGTTCCTTCCGTTACCCTTGCCTTCCCTTGCTTTCCCTTTCCTTCCTTGCATTCCGTTACTTCTTGCTTGCTTTCCGTGCATTGCCTAGCCTTGCGTTGGCTTTCCTTAGCCTTGCCTCGCCTGACCGTGCTTTCCCATGCGTTACCCTTGCCTTGCCTTGCCGTGCATTGCCTAGCGTGCGTTGTCGTGCCTTAGCCTTGTTTCCCCTTGCCGTGCCGTTCCTTCCGTTACACTTGCCTTTCTTTGCTTTCCCTTGCCTTCCTTACCTTCCGTTACTCTTTGCTTGCCTTCCGTGCATTGCCAAGCCTTGCGTTGTCGTGCCTTAGCCTTGCCTCCCCTGACCGTGCTTTCCCATGCGTTACCCTTTCCTTGCCTTGCCGTGCATTGCCTAGCGTGCGTTGTCGTGCCTTAGCCTTGTTTCCCCTTGCCGTGTCGTCCCTTCCGTTACACTTGCCTTTCTTTGCTTTCCCTTGCCTTCCTTACCTTCCGTTACTCTTTGCTTGCCTTCCGTGCATTGCCTAGCCTTGCGTTGTCGTGCCTTAGCCTTATCTCGCCTGACCGTGCCTTCCTTTGCTTTAAGCTTTACTTGCATTGTCGTGCATTGCCTAGCCTTGCGTTGTCGTGCATTAGCCTTGCCTAGCCTCACCGTGCCTTGCCTTGCGTTACCCTTTCCTTGCCTTGCCGTGCATTTCCTAGCCGTGTGTTGTCGTGCCTTAGCCTTGTTTCCCCTTGCCGTTGCGTGCCTTTTGTTACACTTGCCTTGCCTGGCTTTGCCTTGCCTTCCTTTCCTTCCGTTACTCTTTCCTTGCCTTGCCGTGCATTTCCTAGCCCTGCGTTGTCGTGCCTTAGCCTTGTTACCCCTTGCCGTGCCGTTCCTTCCGTTACCCTTGCCTTCCCTTGCTTTCCCTTGCCTTCCTTGCGTTCCGTTACTCTTTGCTTGCTTTCCGTGCATTACCTAGCCTTGCGTTGTCATGCCTTAGGCTTGCCTCGCCTGACCGTGCTTTCCCATGCGTTACCCTTTCCTTGCCTTGCCGTGCATTGCCTAGCGTGCGTTGTCGTGCCTTAGCCTTGTTTCCCCTTGCCGTGCCGTTCCTTCCGTTACACTTGCCTTTCTTTGCTTTCCCTTGCCTTCCTTACCTTCCGTTACTCTTTGCTTGCCTTCCGTGCATTGCCTAGCCTTGCGTTGTCGTGCCTTAGCCTTATCTCGCCTGACCGTGCCTTCCTTTGCTTTAAGCTTTCCTTGCATTGTCGTGCATTGCCTAGCCTTGCGTTGTCGTGCATTAGCCTTGCCTAGCCTCACCGTGCCTTGCCTTGCGTTACCCTTTCCTTGCCTTGCCGTGCATTGCCTAGCCGTGCGTTGTCGTGCCTTAGCCTTGATTCCCCTTGCCGTGGCGTGCCTTTTGTTACACTTGCCTTGCCTGGCTTTGCCTTGCCTTCCTTTCCTTCCGTTACTCTTTACTTGCCTTGCCGTGCATTGCCTAGCCTTGCATTGTCGTGCCTTATCCTTGCCTCACCTGACCGTGCCTTCCCCTGCGTTACCCTTTCCTTGCCTTGCCGTGCATTGCCTAGCCCTGCGTTGTCGTGCCTTAGCCTTCTTACCCCTTGCCGTGCCGTTCCTTCCGTTTCCCTTGCCTTCCCTTGCTTTCCCTTGCCTTCCTTGCGTTCCGTTACTCTTTGCTTGCTTTCCGTGCATTGCCTAGCCTTGCGTTGTCATGCCTTAGCCTTGCCTCGCCTGACCGTGCTTTCCCATGCGTTACCCTTTCCTTGCCTTGCCGTGCATTGCCTAGCGTGCGTTGTCGTGCCTTAGCCTTGTTGCCCCTTGCCGTGCCGTTCCTTCAGTTACACTTGCCTTTCCTTGCTTTCCCTTGCCTTCCTTACCTTCCGTTACTCTTTGCTTGCCTTTCGTGCATTGCCTAGCCTTGCGTTGTCGTGCCTTAGCCTTGCCTCGCCTGACCGTGCTTTCCCATGCCTTACCCTTTCCTTGCCTTGCCGTTCATTGCCTAGCGTTCGGTGTCGTGCCTTACACTTCTTCCCCCTTGCCGTGCCGTTCCTTCCGTTACCCTTGCCTTTCCTTGCTTTTCCTTGCCTTCCTTACCTTCCGTTACTCTTTGCTTGCCTTCTCTGAATTGCCTAGCCTTGCGTTGCCGTGCCTTTGCCTTATCTCGGTGACCTTGCCTTCCTTTGCTTTAAGCTTTCCTTGCATTGTCGTGCATTGCCTAGCCTTGCGTTTTCGTGCATTAGCCTTGTCTAGCCTCACCGTGCATTGCCTTGCGTTACCCTTTGCTTGCCTTGCCGTGCATTGCCTAGCCGTGCGTTGTCGTGCCTTAGCCTTGTTTCCCCTTGCCGTGCAGTTCCTTCCGTTACACTTGCCTTTCTTTGCTTTCCCTTGCCTTCCTTAACTTCCGTTACTCTTTGCTTGCCTTCCGTGCATTGCCTAGCCTTGCGTTGTCGTGCCTTAGCCTTGCCTCGCCTGAATGTGCTTTCCCATGCGTTACCCTTTCCTTGCCTTGCCGTGCATTGCCCAGCCTGCGTTGCCGTGCCTTAGCCTTGTTTCCCCTTGCCGTGCAATTCCTTCCGTTACCCTTGCCTTTCCTTGCTTTTCCTTGCCTTGCTTACCTTCCGTTACTCTTTGCTTCCCTTCCCTGCATTGCCTAGCCTTGCGTTGTCGTGCCTTAGCCTTATCTCGCCTGACCGTGCCTTCCTTTGCTTTAAGCTTTCCTTGCATTGTCGTGCATTTCCTAGCCTTGCGTTGTCGTGCATTAGCCTTGCCTAGCCTCACCATGCCTTGCCTTGCGTTACCCTTTCCTTGCCTTGCCGTGCATTGCCTAGCCGTGCGTTGTCGTGCCTTAGCCTTGTTTCCCCTTGCCGTGGCGTGCCTTTTGTTACACTTGCCTTTCCTGGCTTTGACTTGCCTTCCTTTCCTTCCGTTACTCTTTCCTTGCCTTGCCGTGCATTGCCTAGCCTTGCATTGTCGTGCCTTATCCTTGCCTCACCTGACCGTGCCTTCCCCTGCGTTACCCTTTCCTTGCTTGCCGTGCATTGCCTAGCCCTGCGTTGCCGTGCCTTAGACTTGTTACCCCTTACAGTGCCGTTCCTTCCGTTACCCTTGCCTTCCCTTGCTTTCCCTTGCCTTCCTTGCGTTCCGTTACTCTTTGCTTGCTTTCCGTGCATTACCTAGCCTTGCGTTGTCATGCCTTAGCCTTGCATCGCCTGACCGTGCTTTCCCATGCGTTACCCTTTCCTTGCCCTTCCGTGCATTGCCTAGCCGTGCGTTGTCGTGCCTTAGCCTTGTTTCCCCTTGCCGTGCCGTTCCTTCCGTTACACTTGCCTTTCCTTCCTTTCCCTTGCCTTCCTTACCTTCCGTTACCCTTTGCTTGCATTCCGTGCATTGCCGAGCCTTGCGTTGTCGTGCCTTAGCGTTGCCTCGCCTGACCGTGCTTTCAACTGCGTTACCCTTTCCTTGCCTTGCCGTTCATTGCCTAGCGTTCGGTGTCGTGCCTTAGATTTGTTTCCCCTTGCCGTGCCGTTCCTTCCGTTACCCTGGCCTTTCCTTCCTTTTCCTTGCCTTGCTTACCTTCCGTTACTCTTTGCTTGCCTTCCCTGAATTGCCTGGCCTTGCGTTGTCGTGCCTTAGCCTTATCTCGCCTGACCGTGCCTTCCTTTGCTTTAAGCTTTCCTTGCATTGTCGTGCATTGCTTAGCCTTGCGTTGTCGTGCATTAACCTTGCCTAGCCTCACCGTGTCTTGCCTTGCGTTACCCTTTCCTTGCCTTGCCGTGCATTTCCTAGCCGTGTGTTGTCGTGCCTTAGCCTTGTTACCCCTTGCCGTGCCGTTCCTTCCGTTACCCTTGCCTTCCCTTGCTTTCCCTTTCCTTCCTTGCATTCCGTTACTCCTTGCTTGCTTTCCGTGCATTGCCTAGCCTTGCGTTGTCTTTCCTTAGCCTTGCCTCGCCTGACCGTGCTTTCCCATGCGTTACCCTTTCCTTGCCTTGCCGTGCATTGCCTAGCGTGCGTTGTCGTGCCTTAGCCTTGTTTCCCCTTGCCGTGCCGTTCCTTCCGTTACACTTGCCTTTCTTTGCTTTCCCTTGCCTTCCTTACCTTCCGTTACTCTTTGCTTGCCTTCCGTGCATTGCCAAGCCTTGCGTTGTCGTGCCTTAGCCTTGCCTCGCCTGACCGTGCTTTCCCATGCGTTACCCTTGCCTTGCCTTGCCGTGCATTGCCTAGCGTGCGTTGTCGTGCCTTAGCCTTGTTTCCCCTTGCCGTGCCGTTCCTTCCGTTACACTTGCCTTTCTTTGCTTTCCCTTGCCTTCCTTACCTTCCGTTACTCTTTGCTTGCCTTCCCTGAATTGCCTAGCCTTGCGTTGTCGTGCCTTTGCCTTATCTCGCCTGACCTTGCCTTCCTTTGCTTTAAGCTTTCCTTGCATTGTCGTGCATTGCCTAGCCTTGCGTTTTCGTGCATTAGCCTTGTCTAGCCTCACCGTGCATTGCCTTGCGTTACCCTTTGCTTGCCTTGCCGTGCATTGCCTAGCCGTGCGTTGTCGTGCCTTAGCCTTGTTTCCCCTTGCCGTGCAGTTCCTTCCGTTGCACTTGCCTTTCTTTGCTTTCCCTTGCCTTCCTTAACTTCCGTTACTCTTTGCTTGCCTTCCGTGCATTGCCTAGCCTTGCGTTGTCGTGCCTTAGTCTTGCCTCGCCTGAACGTGCTTTCCCATGCGTTACCCTTTCCTTGCCTTGCCGTGCATTGCCCAGCCTGCGTTGCCGTGCCTTAGCCTTGTTTCCCCTTGCCGTGCAATTCCTTCCGTTACCCTTGCCTTTCCTTGCTTTTCCTTGCCTTGCTTACCTTCCGTTACTCTTTGCTTCCCTTCCCTGCATTGCCTAGCCTTGCGTTGTCGTGCCTTAGCCTTATCTCGCCTGACCGTGCCTTCCTTTGCTTTAAGCTTTCCTTGCATTGTCGTGCATTTCCTAGCCTTGCGTTGTCGTGCATTAGCCTTGCCTAGCCTCACCATGCCTTGCCTTGCGTTACCCTTTCCTTGCCTTGCCGTGCATTGCCTAGCCGTGCGTTGTCGTGCCTTAGCCTTGTTTCCCCTTGCCGTGGCGTGCCTTTTGTTACACTTGCCTTTCCTGGCTTTGACTTGCCTTCCTTTCCTTCCGTTACTCTTTGCTTGCATTCCGTGCATTGCCTAGCCTTGCGTTGTCGTGCCTTAGCGTTGCCTCGTTTGACCGTGCTTTCAAATGCGTTACCCTTTCCTTGCCTTGCCGTTCATTGCCTAGCGTTCGGTGTCGTGCCTTAGATTTGTTTCCCCTTGCCGTGCCGTTCCTTCCGTTACCCTGGCCTTTCCTTCCTTTTCCTTGCCTTGCTTACCTTCCGTTACTCTTTGCTTGCCTTCCCTGAATTGCCTAGCCTTGCGTTGTCGTGCCTTAGCCTTATCTCGCCTGACCGTGCCTTCCTTTGCTTTAAGCTTTCCTTGCATTGTCGTGCATTGCTTAGCCTTGCGTTGTCGTGCATTAACCTTGCCTAGCCTCACCGTGTCTTGCCTTGCGTTACCCTTTCCTTGCCTTGCCGTGCATTTCCTAGCCGTGTGTTGTCGTGCCTTAGCCTTGTTACCCCTTGCCGTGCCGTTCCTTCCGTTACCCTTGCCTTCCCTTGCTTTCCCTTTCCTTCCTTGCATTCCGTTACTCCTTGCTTGCTTTCCGTGCATTGCCTAGCCTTGCGTTGGCTTTCCTTAGCCTTGCCTCGCCTGACCGTGCTTTCCCATGCGTTACCCTTGCCTTGCCTTGCCGTGCATTGCCTAGCGTGCGTTGTCGTGCCTTAGCCTTGTTTCCC
The DNA here is from genome assembly GCF_037893015.1 of Macrotis lagotis. Taxonomy (NCBI): domain Eukaryota; kingdom Metazoa; phylum Chordata; class Mammalia; order Peramelemorphia; family Peramelidae; genus Macrotis; species Macrotis lagotis. The sequence goes on from NW_027421932.1 coordinate 230,321, forward strand.
CTTGCCGTGCCGTTCCTTCCGTTACACTTGCCTTTCTTTGCTTTCCCTTGCCTTCCTTACCTTCCGTTACTCTTTGCTTGCCTTCCGTGCATTGCCAAGCCTTGCGTTGTCGTGCCTTAGCCTTGCCTCCCCTGACCGTGCTTTCCCATGCGTTACCCTTTCCTTGCCTTGCCGTGCATTGCCTAGCGTGCGCTGTCGTGCCTTAGACTTGTTTCCCCTTGCCGTGCCGTTCCTTCCGTTACCATTGCCTTTCCTTGCTTTCCCTTGTCTTCCTTACCTACCGTTACTCTTTGCATGCCTTCCCTGCATTGCCTAGCCTTGCGTTGTCGTTCCTTAGCCTTATCTCGCCTGACCGTGCCTTCCTTTGCTTTAAGCTTTACTTGCATTGTCGTGCCTTGCCTAGCCTTGCGTTGTCGTGCATTAGCCTTGCCTAGCCTCACCGTGCCTTGCCTTGCGTTACCCTTTCCTTGCCTTGCCGTGCATTTCCTAGCCGTGTGTTGTCGTGCCTTAGCCTTGTTTCCCCTTGCCGTTGCGTGCCTTTTGTTACACTTGCCTTGCCTGGCTTTCCTTGCCTTCCTTTCCTTCCGTTACTCTTTCCTTGCCTTGCCGTGCATTGCCTAGCCGTGCGTTGTCGTGCCTTAGCCTTGTTTCCCCTTGCCGTGGCGTGCCTTTTGTTACACTTGCCTTGCCTGGCTTTGCCTTGCCTTTCTTTCCTTCCGTTACTCTTTACTTGCCTTGCCGTGCATTGCCTAGCCTTGCATTGTCGTGCCTTATCCTTGCCTCACCTGACCGTGCCTTCCCCTGCGTTACCCTTTCCTTGCCTTGCCGTGCATTGCCTAGCCCTGCGTTGTCGTGCCTTAGCCTTCTTACCCCTTGCCGTGCCGTTCCTTCCGTTACCCTTGCCTTCCCTTGCTTTCCCTTGCCTTCCTTGCGTTCCTTTACTCTTTGCTTGCTTTCCGTGCATTGCCTAGCCTTGCGTTGTCATGCCTTAGCCTTGCCTCGCCTGACCGTGCTTTCCCATGCGTTACCCTTTCCTTGCCTTGCCGTGCATTGCCTAGCGTGCGTTGTCGTGCCTTAGCCTTGTTTCCCCTTGCCGTGCCGTTCCTTCCGTTACACTTGCCTTTCCTTGCTTTCCCTTGCCTTCCTTACCTTCCGTTACTCTTTGCTTGCCTTCCGTGCATTGCCTAGCCTTCCGTTGTCGTGCCTTAGCCTTGCCTCGCCTGACCGTGCTTTCCCATGCGTTACCCTTTCCTTGCCTTGCCGTTCATTGCCTAGCGTTCGGTGTCGTGCCTTAGACTTGTTCCCCCTTTCCGTGCCGTTCCTCCGTTACCCTTGCCTTTCCTTGCTTTTCCTTGCCTTCCTTACCTTCCGTTACTCTTTGCTTGCCTTCCCTGAATTGCCTAGCCTTGCGTTGTCGTGCCTTTGCCTTATCTCGCCTGACCTTGCCTTCCTTTGCTTTAAGCTTTCCTTGCATTGTCGTGCATTGCCTAGCCTTGCGTTTTCGTGCATTAGCCTTGTCTAGCCTCACCGTGCATTGCCTTGCGTTACCCTTTGCTTGCCTTGCCGTGCATTGCCTAGCCGTGCGTTGTCGTGCCTTAGCCTTGTTTCCCCTTGCCGTGCAGTTCCTTCCGTTACACTTGCCTTTCTTTGCTTTCCCTTGCCTTCCTTACCTTCCGTTACTCTTTGCTTGCCTTCCGTGCATTGCCTAGCCTTGCGTTGTCGTGCCTTAGCCTTGCCTCGCCTGAACGTGCTTTCCCATGCGTTACCCTTTCCTTGCCTTGCCGTGCATTGCCCAGCCTGCGTTGCCGTGCCTTAGCCTTGTTTCCCCTTGCCGTGCATTTCCTTCCGTTACCCTTGCCTTTCCTTGCTTTTCCTTGCCTTGCTTACCTTCCGTTACTCTTTGCTTCCCTTCCCTGCATTGCCTAGCCTTGCGTTGTCGTGCCTTAGCCTTATCTCGCCTGACCGTGCCTTCCTTTGCTTTAAGCTTTCCTTGCATTGTCGTGCATTGCCTAGCCTTGCGTTGTCGTGCATTAGCCTTGCCTAGCCTCACCGTGCCTTGCCTTGCGTTACCCTTTCCTTGCCTTGCCGTGCATTGCCTAGCCGTGCGTTGTCGTGCCTTAGCCTTGATTCCCCTTGCCGTGGCGTGCCTTTTGTTACACTTGCCTTGCCTGGCTTTGCCTTGCCTTCCTTTCCTTCCGGTACTCTTTCCTTGCCTTGCCGTGCATTGCCTAGCCTTGCATTGTCGTGCCTTATCCTTGCCTCACCTGACCGTGCCTTCCCCTGCGTTACCCTTTCCTTGCCTTGCCGTGCATTGCCTAGCCCTGCGTTGTCGTGCCTTAGCCTTCTTACCCCTTGCCGTGCCGTTCCTTCCGTTACCCTTGCCTTCTCTTGCTTTCCCTTACCTTCCTTGCGTTCCGTTACTCTTTGCTTGCTTTCCGTGCATTGCCTAGCCTTGCGTTGTCATGCCTTAGCCTTGCATCGCCTGACCGTGCTTTCCCATGCGTTACCCTTTCCTTGCCTTGCCGTGCATTGCCTAGCCTTGCGTTGTCGTGCCTTACCCTTGTTTCCCCTTGCCGTGCCGTTCCTTCCGTTACACTTGCCTTTCCTTCCTTTCCCTTGCCTTCCTTACCTTCCGTTACTCTTTGCTTCCCTTCCGTGCATTGCCTAGCCTTGCGTTGTTGTGCCTTAGCCTTGCCTCGCCTGAACGTGCTTTCCCATGCGTTACCCTTTCCTTGCCTTGCCGTGCATTGCCTAGCCTGCGTTGCCGTGCCTTAGCCTTGTTTCCCCTTGCCGTGCCGTTCCTTCCGTTACCCTGGCCTTTCCTTCCTTTTCCTTGCCTTGCTTACCTTCCGTTACTCTTTACTTGCCTTCCCTGAATTTCCTAGCCTTGCGTTGTCGTGCCTTAGCCTTATCTCGCCTGACCTTGCCTTCCTTTGCTTTAAGCTTTCCTTGCATTGTCGTGCATCGCCCAGCCATGCGTTTTCGTGCATTAGCCTTGCCTAGCATCACCGTGCCTTTCCTTGCGTTACCGTTTGCTTGCCTTGCCGTGCATTGCCTAGCCGTGCCTTGTCGTGCCTTAGCCTTGTTTCCCCTTGCCGTGCCGTTCCTTCCGTTACACTTGCCTTTCTTTGCTTTCCCTTTCCTTCCTTACCTTCCGTTTCTCTTTGCTTGCCTTCCGTGCATTGCCTAGCCTTGGGTTGTCGTGCCTTAGCCTTGCCTCGCCTGACCGTGCTTTCCCATGCGTTACCCTTTCCTTGCCTTGCCGTGCATTGCCTAGCGTGCGTTGTCGTGCCTTAGCCTTGTTTCCCCTTGCCGTGCCGTTCCTTCCGTTACCATTGCCTTTCCTTGCTTTCCCTTGCCTTCCTTACCTTCCGTTACTCTTTGCTTGCCTTCCGTGCATTGCCAAGCCTTGCGTTGTCGTGCCTTAGCCTTATCTCGCCTGACCGTGCCTTCCTTTGCTTTAAGCTTTCCTTGCATTGTCGTGCATTGCCTAGCCTTGCGTTGTCGTGCATTAACCTTGCCTAGCCTCACCGTGCCTTGCCTTGCGTTACCCTTTCCTTCCCTTGCCGTGCATTTCCTAGCCCTGTGTTGTCGTGCCTTAGCCTTGTTACCCCTTGCCGTGCCGTTCCTTCCGTTACCCTTGCCTTCCCTTGCTTTTCCTTTCCTTCCTTGCATTCCGTTACTCCTTGCTTGCTTTCCGTGCATTGCCTAGACTTGCGTTGGCTTTCCTTAGCCTTACCTCGCCTGACCGTGCTTTCCCATGCGTTACCCTTTCCTTGCCTTGCCGTGCATTGCCTAGCGTGCGTTGTCGTGCCTTAGCCTTGTTTCCCCTTGCCGTGCCGTTCCTTCCGTTACCCTTGCCTTCCCTTGCTTTCCCTTTCCTTCCTTGCATTCCGTTACTCCTTGCTTGCTTTCCGTGCATTGCCTAGCCTTGCGTTGGCTTTCCTTAGCCTTGCCTCGCCTGACCGTGCTTTCCCATGCGTTACCATTTCCTTGCCTTCCCGTGCATTGCCTAGCGTGCGTTGTCGTGCCATAGCCTTGTTTCCCCTTGCCGTGCCGTTCCTTCCGTTACACTTGCCTTTCTTTGCTTTCCCTTGCCTTCCTTACCTTCCGTTACTCTTTGCTTGCCTTCCGTGCATTGCCTAGCCTTGCGTTGTCGTGCCTTAGCCTTATCTCGCCTGACCGTGCCTTCCTTTGCTTTAAGCTTTCCTTGCCTTGCCGTGCATTGCCTAGCCCTGCGTTGTCGTGCCATAACCTTGTTTCCCCTTGCCCTGCCGTTCCTTCCGTTACACTTGCCTTTCTTTGCTTTTCCTTGCCTTCCTTACCTTCCGTTACTCTTTGCTTGCCTTCCGTGCATTGCCTAGCCTTGCGTTGTCGTGCCTTAGCCTTATCTCGCCTGACCGTGCCTTCCTTTGCTTTAAGCTTTCCTTGCATTGTCGTGCATTGCCTAGCCTTGCGTTGTCGTGCATTAGCCTTGCCTAGCCTCACCGTGCCTTGCCTTGCGTTACCCTTTCCTTGCCTTGCCGTGCATTGCCTAGCCGTGCGTTGTCGTGCCTTACCCTTGATTCCCCTTGCCGTGGCGTGCCTTTTGTTACACTTGCCTTGCCTGGCTTTGCCTTGCCTTCCTTTCCTTCCGGTATTCTTTCCTTGTCTTGCCGTGCATTGCCTAGCCTTGCATTGTCGTGCATTAACCTTGCCTAGCCTCACCGTGCCTTGCCTTGCGTTACCCTTTCCTTGCCTTGCCGTGCATTTCCTAGCCGTGTGTTGTCGTGCCTTAGCCTTGTTACCCCTTGCCGTGCCGTTCCTTCCGTTACCCTTGCCTTCCCTTGCTTTCCCTTTCCTTCCTTGCATTCCGTTACTCCTTGCTTGCTTTCCGTGCATTGCCTAGCCTTGCGTTGGCTTTCCTTAGCCTTGCCTCGCTTTACCGTGCTTTCCCATGCGTTACCCTTGCCTTGCCTTGCCGTGCATTGCCTAGCGTGCGTTGTCGTGCCTTAGCCTTGTTTCCCCTTGCCGTGCCGTTCCTTCCGTTACACTTGCCTTTCTTTGCTTTCCCTTGCCTTCCTTACCTTCCGTTACTCTTTGCTTGCCTTCCGTGCATTGCCAAGCCTTGCGTTGTCGTGCCTTAGCCTTGCCTCCCCTGACCGTGCTTTCCCATGCGTTACCCTTTCCTTGCCTTGCCGTGCATTGCCTAGCGTGCGTTGTCGTGCCTTAGACTTGTTTCCCCTTGCCGTGCCGTCCCTTCCGTTACCCTTGCCTTCCCTTGCTTTCCCTTGCCTTCCTTACCTTCCGTTACTCTTTGCTTGCCTTCCCTGCATTGCCTAGCCTTGCGTTGTCGTGCCTTAGCCTTATCTCGCCTGACCGTGCCTTCCTTTGCTTTAAGCTTTACTTCCATTGTCGTGCATTGCCTAGCCTTGCTTTGTCGTGCATTAACCTTGCCTAGCCTCACCGTGCCTTGCCTTGCGTTACCCTTTCCTTGCCTTGCCGTGCATTTCCTAGCCGTGTGTTGTCGTGCCTTAGCCTTGTTTCCCCTTGCCGTTGCGTGCCTTTTGTTACACTTGCCTTGCCTGGCTTTGCCTTGCCTTCCTTTCCTTCCGTTACTCTTTCCTTGCCTTGCCGTGCATTGCCTAGCCCTGCGTTGTCGTGCCTTAGCCTTGTTACCCCTTGCTGTGCCGTTCCTTCCGTTACCCTTGCCTTCCCTTGCTTTCCCTTGCCTTCCTTGCGTTCCGTTACTCTTTGCTTGCTTTCCGTGCATTGCCTAGCCTTGCGTTGTCATGCCTTAGGCTTGCCTCGCCTGACCGTGCTTTCCCATGCGTTACCCTTTCCTTGCCTTGCCGTGCATTGCCTAGCGTGCGTTGTCGTGCCTTAGCCTTGTTTCCCCTTGCCGTGCCGTTCCTTCCGTTACACTTGCCTTTCTTTGCTTTCCCTTGCCTTCCTTACCTTCCGTTACTCTTTCCTTGCCTTCCGTGCATTGCCTAGCCTTGCGTTGTCGTGCCTTAGCCTTATCTCGCCTGACCGTGCCTTCCTTTGCTTTAAGCTTTCCTTGCATTGTCGTGCATTGCCTAGCCTTGCGTTGTCGTGCATTAGCCTTGCCTAGCCTCACCGTGCCTTGCCTTGCGTTACCCTTTCCTTCCCTTGCCGTGCATTTCCTAGCCGTGTGTTGTCGTGCCTTAGCCTTGTTACCCCTTGCCGTGCCGTTCCTTCCGTTACCCTTGCCTTCCCTTGCTTTCCCTTTCCTTCCTTGCATTCCGTTACTCTTTGCTTGCTTTCCGTGCATTGCCTAGACTTGCGTTGGCTTTCCTTAGCCTTGCCTCGCCTGACCGTGCTTTCCCATGCGTTACCCTTTCCTTGCCTTGCCGTGCATTGCCTAGCGTGCGTTGTCGTGCCTTAGCCTTGTTTCCCCTTGCCGTGCCGTTCCTTCCGTTACCCTTGCCTTCCCTTGCTTTCCCTTTCCTTCCTTGCATTCCGTTACTCCTTGCTTGCTTTCCGTGCATTGCCTAGCCTTGCGTTGGCTTTCCTTAGCCTTGCCTCGCCTGACCGTGCTTTCCCATGCGTTACCATTTCCTTGCCTTCCCGTGCATTGCCTAGCGTGCGTTGTCGTGCCATAGCCTTGTTTCCCCTTGCCGTGCCGTTCCTTCCGTTACACTTGCCTTTCTTTGCTTTCCCTTGCCTTCCTTACCTTCCGTTACTCTTTGCTTGCCTTCCGTGCATTGCCTAGCCTTGCGTTGTCGTGCCTTAGCCTTATCTCGCCTGACCGTGCCTTCCTTTGCTTTAAGCTTTCCTTGCCTTGCCGTGCATTGCCTAGCCCTGCGTTGTCGTGCCATAACCTTGTTTCCCCTTGCCCTGCCGTTCCTTCCGTTACACTTGCCTTTCTTTGCTTTTCCTTGCCTTCCTTACCTTGCGTTACTCTTTGCTTGCCTTCCGTGCATTGCCTAGCCTTGCGTTGTCGTGCCTTAGCCTTATCTCGCCTGACCGTGCCTTCCTTTGCTTTAAGCTTTCCTTGCATTGTCGTGCATTGCCTAGCCTTGCGTTGTCGTGCATTAGCCTTGCCTAGCCTCACCGTGCCTTGCCTTGCGTTACCCTTTCCTTGCCTTGCCGTGCATTGCCTAGCCGTGCGTTGTCGTGCCTTACCCTTGATTCCCCTTGCCGTGGCGTGCCTTTTGTTACACTTGCCTTGCCTGGCTTTGCCTTGCCTTCCTTTCCTTCCGGTATTCTTTCCTTGTCTTGCCGTGCATTGCCTAGCCTTGCATTGTCGTGCATTAGCCTTGCCTAGCCTCACCGTGCCTTGCCTTGCGTTACCCTTTCCTTGCCTTGCCGTGCATTTCCTAGCCGTGTGTTGTCGTGCCTTAGCCTTGTTACCCCTTGCCGTGCCGTTCCTTCCGTTACCCTTGCCTTCCCTTGCTTTCCCTTTCCTTCCTTGCATTCCGTTACTCCTTGCTTGCTTTCCGTGCATTGCCTAGCCTTGCGTTGGCTTTCCTTAGCCTTGCCTCGCTTTACCGTGCTTTCCCATGCGTTACCCTTGCCTTGCCTTGCCGTGCATTGCCTAGCGTGCGTTGTCGTGCCTTAGCCTTGTTTCCCCTTGCCGTGCCGTTCCTTCCGTTACACTTGCCTTTCTTTGCTTTCCCTTGCCTTCCTTACCTTCCGTTACTCTTTGCTTGCCTTCCGTGCATTGCCTAGCCTTGAGTTGTCGTGCCTTAGCCTTGCCTCCCCTGACCGTGCTTTCCCATGCGTTACCCTTTCCTTGCCTTGCCGTGCATTGCCTAGCGTGCGTTGTCGTGCCTTAGCCTTGTTTCCCCTTGCCGTGCCGTCCCTTCCGTTACCCTTGCCTTCCCTTGCTTTCCCTTGCCTTCCTTACCTTCCGTTACTCTTTGCTTGCCTTCCGTGCATTGCCTAGCCTTGCGTTGTCGTGCCTTAGCCTTATCTCGCCTGACCGTGCCTTCCTTTGCTTTAAGCTTTACTTCCATTGTCGTGCATTGCCTAGCCTTGCGTTGTCGTGCATTAGCCTTGCCTAGCCTCACCGTGCCTTGCCTTGCGTTACCCTTTCCTTGCCTTGCCGTGCATTTCCTAGCCGTGTGTTGTCGTGCCTTAGCCTTGTTTCCCCTTGCCGTTGCGTGCCTTTTGTTACACTTGCCTTGCCTGGCTTTGCCTTGCCTTCCTTTCCTTCCGTTACTCTTTCCTTGCCTTGCCGTGCATTGCCTAGCCCTGCGTTGTCGTGCCTTAGCCTTGTTACCCCTTGCCGTGCCGTTCCTTCCGTTACCCTTGCCTTCCCTTGCTTTCCCTTGCCTTCCTTGCGTTCCGTTACTCTTTGCTTGCTTTCCGTGCATTGCCTAGCCTTGCGTTGTCATGCCTTAGGCTTGCCTCGCCTGACCGTGCTTTCCCATGCGTTACCCTTTCCTTGCCTTGCCGTGCATTGCCTAGCGTGCGTTGTCGTGCCTTAGCCTTGTTTCCCCTTGCCGTGCCGTTCCTTCCGTTACACTTGCCTTTCTTTGCTTTCCCTTGCCTTCCTTACCTTCCGTTACTCTTTGCTTGCCTTCCGTGCATTGCCTAGCCTTGCGTTGTCGTGCCTTAGCCTTATCTCGCCTGACCGTGCCTTCCTTTGCTTTAAGCTTTCCTTGCATTGTCGTGCATTGCCTAGCCTTGCGTTGTCGTGCATTAGCCTTGCCTAGCCTCACCGTGCCTTGCCTTGCGTTACCCTTTCCTTGCCTTGCCGTGCATTGCCTAGCCGTGCGTTGTCGTGCCTTAGCCTTGATTCCCCTTGCCGTGGCGTGCCTTTTGTTACACTTGCCTTGCCTGGCTTTGCCTTGCCTTCCTTTCCTTCCGTTACTCTTTACTTGCCTTGCCGTGCATTGCCTAGCCTTGCATTGTCGTGCCTTATCCTTGCCTCACCTGACCGTGCCTTCCCCTGCGTTACCCTTTCCTTGCCTTGCCGTGCATTGCCTAGCCCTGCGTTGTCGTGCCTTAGCCTTCTTACCCCTTGCCGTGCCGTTCCTTCCGTTTCCCTTGCCTTCCCTTGCTTTCCCTTGCCTTCCTTGCGTTCCGTTACTCTTTGCTTGCTTTCCGTGCATTGCCTAGCCTTGCGTTGTCATGCCTTAGCCTTGCCTCGCCTGACCGTGCTTTCCCATGCGTTACCCTTTCCTTGCCTTGCCGTGCATTGCCTAGCGTGCGTTGTCGTGCCTTAGCCTTGTTGCCCCTTGCCGTGCCGTTCCTTCCGTTACACTTGCCTTTCCTTGCTTTCCCTTGCCTTCCTTACCTTCCGTTACTCTTTGCTTGCCTTCCGTGCATTGCCTAGCCTTGCGTTGTCGTGCCTTAGCCTTGCCTCGCCTGACCGTGCTTTCCCATGCCTTACCCTTTCCTTGCCTTGCCGTGCATTGCCTAGCGTTCGGTGTCGTGCCTTAGACTTGTTTCCCCTTGCCGTCCCGTTCCTTCCGTTACCCTTGCCTTTCCTTGCTTTTCCTTGCCTTCCTTACCTTCCGTTACTCTTTGCTTGCCTTCCCTGCATTGCCTAGCCTTGCGTTGTCGTGCCTTAGCCTTATCTCGCCTGACCGTGCCTTCCTTTGCTTTAAGCTTTCCTTGCATTGTCGTGCATTTCCTAGCCTTGCGTTGTCGTGCATTAGCCTTGCCTAGCCTCACCATGCCTTGCCTTGGGTTACCCTTTCCTTGCCTTGCCGTGCATTGCCTAGCCGTGCGTTGTCGTGCCTTAGCCTTGTTTCCCCTTGCCGTGGCGTGCCTTTTCTTACACTTGCCTTTCCTGGCTTTGACTTGCCTTCCTTTCCTTCCGTTACTCTTTCCTTGCCTTGCCGTGCATTGCCTAGCCTTGCATTGTCGTGCCTTATCCTTGCCTCACCTGACCGTGCATTCCCATGCGTTACCCTTTCCTTGCTTGCCGTGCATTGCCTAGCCCTGCGTTGCCGTGCCTTAGACTTGTTACCCCTTACAGTGCCGTTCCTTCCGTTACCCTTGCCTTCCCTTGCTTTTCCTTGCCTTCCTTGCGTTCCGTTACTCTTTGCTTGCTTTCCGTGCATTACCTAGCCTTGCGTTGTCATGCCTTAGCCTTGCATCGCCTGACCGTGCTTTCCCATGCGTTACCCTTTCCTTGCCTTTCCGTGCATTGCCTAGCCGTGCGTTGTCGTGCCTTAGCCTTGTTTCCCCTTGCCGTGCCGTTCCTTGCGTTACACTTGCCTTTCCTTCCTTTCCCTTGCCTTCCTTACCTTCCGTTACTCTTTGCTTGCCTTCCGTGCATTGCCTAGCCTTGCGTTGTCGTGCCTTATCGTTGCCTCGCCTGACCGTGCTTTCAAATGCGTTACCCTTTCCTTGCCTTGCCGTTCATTGCCTAGCGTTCGGTGTCGTGCCTTAGATTTGTTTCCCCTTGCCGTGCCGTTCCTTCCGTTACCCTGGCCTTTCCTTCCTTTTCCTTGCCTTGCTTACCTTCCGTTACTCTTTGCTTGCCTTCCCTGAATTGCCTAGCCTTGCGTTGTCGTGCCTTAGCCTTATCTCGCCTGACCGTGCCTTCCTTTGCTTTAAGCTTTCCTTGCATTGTCGTGCATTGCTTAGCCTTGCGTTGTCGTGCATTAACCTTGCCTAGCCTCACCGTGTCTTGCCTTGCGTTACCCTTTCCTTGCCTTGCCGTGCATTTCCTAGCCGTGTGTTGTCGTGCCTTAGCCTTGTTACCCCTTGCCGTGCCGTTCCTTCCGTTACCCTTGCCTTCCCTTGCTTTCCCTTTCCTTCCTTGCATTCCGTTACTCCTTGCTTGCTTACCGTGCATTGCCTAGCCTTGCGTTGGCTTTCCTTAGCCTTGCCTCGCCTGACCGTGCTTTCCCATGCGTTACCCTTGCCTTGCCTTGCCGTGCATTGCCTAGCGTGCGTTGTCGTGCCTTAGCCTTGTTTCCCCTTGCCGTGCCGTTCCTTCCGTTACACTTGCCTTTCGTTGCTTTCCCTTGCCTTCCTTACCTTCCGTTACTCTTTGCTTGCCTTCCGTGCATTGCCAAGCCTTGCGTTGTCGTGCCTTAGCCTTGCCTCCCCTGACCGTGCTTTCCCATGCGTTACCCTTTCCTTGCCTTGCCGTGCATTGCCTAGCGTGCGCTGTCGTGCCTTAGACTTGTTTCCCCTTGCCGTGCCGTTCCTTCCGTTACCATTGCCTTTCCTTGCTTTCCCTTGCCTTCTTTACCTTCCGTTACTCTTTGCATGCCTTCCCTGCATTGCCTAGCCTTGCGTTGTCGTTCCTTAGCCTTATCTCGCCTGACCGTGCCTTCCTTTGCTTTAAGCTTTACTTGCATTGTCGTGCCTTGCCTAGCCTTGCGTTGTCGTGCATTAGCCTTGCCTAGCCTCACCGTGCCTTGCCTTGCGTTACCCTTTCCTTGCCTTGCCGTGCATTTCCTAGCCGTGTGTTGTCGTGCCTTAGCCTTGTTTCCCCTTGCCGTTGCGTGCCTTTTGTTACACTTGCCTTGCCTGGCTTTCCTTGCCTTCCTTTCCTTCCGTTACTCTTTCCTTGCCTTGCCGTGCATTGCCTAGCCTTGCATTGTCGTGCCTTAGCCTTGTTTCCCCTTACCGTGCCGTTCCTTCCGTTACCCTTGCCTTCCCTTGCTTTCCCTTGCCTTCCTTGCGTTCCGTTACTCTTTGCTTGCTTTCCGTGCAATGCCTAGCCTTGCGTTGTCATGCCTTAGGCTTGCCTCGCCTGACCGTGCTTTCCCATGCGTTACCCTTTCCTTGCCTTGCCGTGCATTGCCTAGCGTGCGTTGTCGTGCCTTAGCCTTGTTTCCCCTTGCCGTGCCGTTCCTTCCGTTACACTTGCCTTTCTTTGCTTTCCCTTGCCTTCCTTACCTTCCGTTACTCTTTGCTTGCCTTCCGTGCATTGCCTAGCCTTGCGTTGTCGTGCCTTAGCCTTATCTCGCCTGACCGTGCCTTCCTTTGCTTTAAGCTTTCCTTGCATTGTCGTGCATTGCCTAGACTTGAGTTGTCGTGCATTAGCCTTGCCTAGCCTCACCGTGCCTTGCCTTGCGTTACCCTTTCCTTGCCTTGCCGTGCATTGCCTAGCCGTGCGTTGTCGTGCCTTAGCCTTGATTCCCATTGCCGTGGCGTGCCTTTTGTTACACTTGCCTTGCCTGGCTTTGCCTTGCCTTTCTTTCCTTCCGTTACTCTTTACTTGCCTTGCCGTGCATTGCCTAGCCTTGCATTGTCGTGCGTTATCCTTGCCTCACCTGACCGTGCCTTCCCCTGCGTTACCCTTTCCTTGCCTTGCCGTGCATTGCCTAGCCGTGCGTTGTCGTGCCTTAGCCTTGTTTCCCCTTGCCGTGCAGTTCCTTCCGTTACACTTGCCTTTCTTTGCTTTCCCTTGCCTTCCTTACCTTCCGTTACTCTTTGCTTGCCTTCCGTGCATTGCCTAGCCTTGCGTTGTCGTGCCTTAGCCTTGCCTCGCCTGACCGTGCTTTCCCATGCGTTACCCTTTCCTTGCCTTGCCGTTCATTGCCTAGCGTTCGGTGTCGTGCCTTAGACTTGTTCCCCCTTGCCGTGCCGTTCCTTCCGTTACCCTTGCCTTTCCTTGCTTTTCCTTGCCTTCCTTACCTTCCGTTACTCTTTGCTTGCCTTCCCTGAATTGCCTAGCCTTGCGTTGTCGTGCCTTTGCCTTATCTCGCCTGACCTTGCCTTCCTTTGCTTTAAGCTTTCCTTGCATTGTCGTGCATTGCCTAGCCTTGCGTTTTCGTGCATTAGCCTTGTCTAGCCTCACCGTGCATTGCCTTGCGTTACCCTTTGCTTGCCTTGCCGTGCATTGCCTAGCCGTGCGTTGTCGTGCCTTAGCCTTGTTTCCCCTTGCCGTGCAGTTCCTTCCGTTACACTTGCCTTTCTTTGCTTTCCCTTGCCTTCCTTACCTTCCGTTACTCTTTGCTTGCCTTCCGTGCATTGCCTAGCCTTGCGTTGTCGTGCCTTAGCGTTGCCTCGCCTGACCGTGCTTTCAAATGCGTTACCCTTTCCTTGCCTTGCCGTTCATTGCCTAGCGTTCGGTGTCGTGCCTTAGACTTGTTTCCCCTTGCCGTGCCGTTCCTTCCGTTACCCTGGCCTTTCCTTCCTTTTCCTTGCCTTGCTTACCTTCCGTTACTCTTTGCTTGCCTTCCCTGAATTGCCTAGCCTTGCGTTGCCGTGCCTTAGCCTTATCTCGCCTGACCGTGCCTTCCTTTGCTTTAAGCTTTCCTTGCATTGTCGTGCATTGCCTAGCCTTGCGTTGTCGTGCCTTAGCCTTGCCTCGCCTGACCGTGCCTTGCCTTGCGTTACCCTTTCCTTGCCTTGCCGTGCATTGCCTAGCCGTGCGTTGTCGTGCCTAAGCCTTGTTTCCCCTTGCCGTGGCGTGCCTTTTGTTACACTTGCCTTTCCTGGCTTTGCCTTGCCTTCCTTACCTTCCGTTACTCTTTTCCTTGCCTTGCCGTGCATTGCCTAGCCTTGCATTGTCGTGCCTTATCCTTGCCTCACCTGACCGTGCCTTCCCCTGCGTTACCCTTTCCTTGCCTTTCCATGCATTGCCTAGCCCTGCGTTGTCGTGCCTTAGCCTTGTTTCCCCTTGCCGTGCCGTTCCTTCCGTTACCATTGCCTTTCCTTGCTTTCCCTTGCCTTCCTTACCTTCCGTTACTCTTTCCTTGCATTGTCGTTCATCGCCTAGCCTTGCGTTTTCGTGCATTAGCCTTGCCTAGCCTCACCGTGCCTTTCCTTGCGTTACCCTTTGCTTGCCTTGCCGTGCATTGCCTAGCCGTGCCTTGTCGTGCCTTAGCCTTGTTTCCCCTTGCCGTGCCGTTCCTTCCGTTACACTTGCCTTTCTTTGCTTTCCCTTTCCTTCCTTGCATTCCGTTACTCCTTGCTTACTTTCCGTGCATTGCCTAGCCTTGCGTTGGCTTTCCTTAGCCTTGCCTCGCCTGACCGTGCTTTCCCATGCGTTACCCTTTCCTTGCCTTGCCGTGCATTGCCTAGCGTGCGTTGTCGTGCCTTAGCCTTGTTTCCCCTTGCCGTGCCGTTCGTTCCGTTACACTTGCCTTTCTTTGCTTTCCCTTGCCTTCCTTACCTTCCGTTACTCTTTGCTTGCCTTCCGTGCATTGCCTAGCCTTGCGTTGTCGTGCCTTAGCCTTGCCTCGCCTGACCGTGCTTTCCCATGCGTTACCCTTTCCTTGCCTTGCCGTGCATTGACTAGCGTGCGCTGTCGTGCCTTAGACTTGTTTCCCCTTGCCGTGCCGTTCCTTCCGTTACCATTGCCTTTCCTTGCTTTCCCCTTGCCTTCCTTACCTTCCGTTACTCTTTGCTCTTGCCTTCCCTGCATTGCCTAGCCTTGCGTTGTCGTTCCTTAGCCTTATCTCGCCTGACCGTGCCTTCCTTTGCTTTAAGCTTTACTTGCATTGTCGTGCCTTGCCTAGCCTTGCGTTGTCGTGCATTAGCCTTGCCTAGCCTCACCGTGCCTTGCCTTGCGTTACCCTTTCCTTGCCTTGCCGTGCATTTCCTAGCCGTGTGTTGTCGTGCCTTAGCCTTGTTTCCCCTTGCCGTTGCGTGCCTTTTGTTACACTTGCCTTGCCTGGCTTTGCCTTGCCTTCCCTTTCCTTCCGTTACTCTTTCCTTGCCTTGCCGTGCATTGCCTAGCCCTGCATTGTCGTGCCTTAGCCTTGTTACCCCTTGCCGTGCCGTTCCTTCCGTTACCCTTGCCTTCCCTTGCTTTCCCTTGCCTTCCTTGCGTTCCGTTACTCTTTGCTTGCTTTCCGTGCATTGCCTAGCCTTGCGTTGTCATGCCTTAGGCTTGCCTCGCCTGACCGTGCTTTCCCATGCGTTACCCTTTCCTTGCCTTGCCGTGCATTGCCTAGCGTGCGTTGTCGTGCCTTAGCCTTGTTTCCCCTTGCCGTGCCGTTCCTTCCGTTACACTTACCTTTCTTTGCTTTCCCTTGCCTTCCTTACCTTCCGTTACTCTTTGCTTGCCTTCCGTGCATTGCCTAGCCTTGCGTTGTCGTACCTTAGCCTTATCTCGCCTGACCGTGCCTTCTTTTGCTTTAAGCTTTCCTTGCATTGTCGTGCATTGTCTAGCCTTGCGTTGTCGTGCATTAGCCTTGCCTAGCCTCACCGTGCCTGGCCTTGCGTTACCCTTTCCTTGCCTTGCCGTGCATTGCCTAGCCGTGCGTTGTCGTGCCTTAGCCTTGATTCCCCTTGCCGTGGCGTTCCTTTTGTTACACTTGCCTTGCCTGGCTTTGCCTTGCCTTTCTTTCCTTCCGTTACTCTTTACTTGCCTTGCCGTGCATTGCCTAGCCTTGCATTGTCGTGCCTTATCCTTGCCTCACCTGACCGTGCCTTCCCCTGCGTTACCCTTTCCTTGCCTTGCCGTGCATTGCCTAGCCCTGCGTTGTCGTGCCTTAGCCTTCTTACCCCTTGCCGTGCCGTTCCTTCCGTTACCCTTGCCTTCCCTTGCTTTCCCTTGCCTTCCTTGCGTTCCTTTACTCTTTGCTTGCTTTCCGTGCATTGCCTAGCCTTGCGTTGTCATGCCTTAGCCTTGCCTCGCCTGACCGTGCTTTCCCATGCGTTACCCTTTCCTTGCCTTGCCGTGCATTGCCTAGCGTGCGTTGTCGTGCCTTAGCCTTGTTTCCCCTTGCCGTGCCGTTCCTTCCGTTACACTTGCCTTTCCTTGCTTTCCCTTGCCTTCCTTACCTTCCGTTACTCTTTGCTTGCCTTCCGTGCATTGCCTAGCCTTCCGTTGTCGTGCCTTAGCCTTGCCTCGCCTGACCGTGCTTTCCCATGCGTTACCCTTTCCTTGCCTTGCCGTTCATTGCCTAGCGTTCGGTGTCGTGCCTTAGACTTGTTCCCCCTTGCCGTGCCTTTCCTTCCGTTACCCTTGCCTTTCCTTGCTTTTCCTTGCCTTCCTCACCTTCCGTTACTCTTTGCTTGCCTTCCCTGAATTGCCTAGCCTTGCGTTGTCGTGCCTTTGCCTTATATCGCCTGACCTTGCCTTCCTTTGCTTTAAGCTTTCCTTGCATTGTCGTGCATTGCCTAGCCTTGCGTTTTCGTGCATTAGCCTTGTCTAGCCTCACCGTGCCTTGCCTTGCGTTACCCTTTGCTTGCCTTGCCGTGCATTGCCTAGCCGTGCGTTGTCATGCCTTAGCCTTGTTTCCCCTTGCCGTGCAGTTCCTTCCGTTACACTTGCCTTTCTTTACTTTCCCTTGCCTTCCTTACCTTCCGTTACTCTTTGCTTGCCTTCCGTGCATTGCCTAGCCTTGCGTTGTCGTGCCTTAGCCTTGCCTCGCCTGAACGTGCTTTCCCATGCGTTACCCTTTCCTTGCCTTGCCGTGCATTGCCTAGCCTTGCATTGTCGTGCCTTATCCTTGCCTCACCTGACCGTGCCTTCCCCTGCGTTACCCTTTCCTTGCCTTGCCGTGCATTGCCTAGCCCTGCGTTGCCGTGCCTTAGACTTGTTACCCCTTACCGTGCCGTTCCTTCCGTTACCCTTGCCTTCCCTTGCTTTCCCTTGCCTTCCTTGCGTTCCGTTACTCTTTGCTTGCTTTCCGTGCATTGCCTAGCCTTGCGTTGTCATGCCTTAGCCTTGCATCGCCTGACCGTGCTTTCCCATGCGTTACCCTTTCCTTGCCTTTCCGTGCATTGCCTAGCCGTGCGGTGTCGTGCCTTAGCCTTGTTTCCCCTTGCCGTGCCGTTCCTTCCGTTACACTTGCCCTTCAATCCTTTCCCTTGCCTTCCTTACCTTCCGTTACTCTTTGCTTGCCTTCCGTGCATTGCTTGCCTTGCGTTGTCGTGCCTTAGCGTTGCCTCGCCTGACCGTGCTTTCAAATGCGTTACCCTTTCCTTGCCTTGCCGTTCATTGCCTAGCGTTCGGTGTCGTGCCTTAGACTTGTTTCCCCTTGCCGTGCCGTTCCTTCCGTTACCCTGGCCTTTCCTTCCTTTTCCTTGCCTTGCTTACCTTCCGTTACTCTTTGCTTGCCTTCCCTGAATTGCCTAGCCTTGCGTTGTCGTGCCTTAGCCTTATCTCGCCTGACCGTGCCTTCCTTTGCTTTAAGCTTTCCTTGCATTGTCGTGCATTGCCTAGCCTTGCGTTGTCGTGCATTAGCCTTGCCTAGCCTCACCGTGCCTTGCCTTGCGTTACCCTTTCCTTGCCTTGCCGTGCATTGCCTAGCCGTGCGTTGTC
This sequence comes from Macrotis lagotis, assembly GCF_037893015.1. Lineage (NCBI taxonomy): Eukaryota > Metazoa > Chordata > Mammalia > Peramelemorphia > Peramelidae > Macrotis > Macrotis lagotis. The sequence goes on from NW_027421932.1 coordinate 247,461, forward strand.
GTGCCTTAGCCTTGTTTCCCCTTGCCGTGGCGTGCCTTTTGTTACACTTGCCTTTCCTGGCTTTGACTTGCCTTCCTTTCCTTCCGTTACTCTTTCCTTGCCTTGCCGTGCATTGCTTAGCCTTGCATTGTCGTGCCTTATCCTTGCCTCACCTGACCGTGCCTTCCCCTGCGTTACCCTTTCCTTGCCTTGCCGTGCATTGCCTAGCCCTGCGTTGTCGTGCCTTAGCCTTGTTTCCCCTTGCCGTGCCGTTCCTTCCGTTACCATTGCCTTTCCTTGCTTTCCCTTGCCTTCCTTACCTTCCGTTACTCTTTCCTTGCATTGTCGTTCATCGCCTAGCCTTGCGTTTTCGTGCATTAGCCTTGCCTAGCCTCACCGTGCCTTTCCTTGCGTTACCCTTTGCTTGCCTTGCCGTGCATTGCCTAGCCGTGCCTTGTCGTGCCTTAGCCTTGTTTCCCCTTGCCGTGCCGTTCCTTCCGTTACACTTGCCTTTCTTTGCTTTCCCTTTCCTTCCTTGCATTCCGTTACTCCTTGCTTACTTTCCGTGCATTGCCTAGCCTTGCGTTGGCTTTCCTTAGCCTTGCCTCGCCTGACCGTGCTTTCCCATGCGTTACCCTTTCCTTGCCTTGCCGTGCATTGCCTAGCGTGCGTTGTCGTGCCTTAGCCTTGTTTCCCCTTGCCGTGCCGTTCCTTCCGTTACACTTGCCTTTCTTTGCTTTCCCTTGCCTTCCTTACCTTCCGTTACTCTTTGCTTGCCTTCCGTGCATTGCCTAGCCTTGCGTTGTCGTGCCTTAGCCTTATCTCGCCTGACCGTGCCTTCCTTTGCTTTAAGCTTTCCTTGCATTGTCGTGCCTTGCCTAGCCTTGCGTTGTCGTGCATTAGCCTTGCCTAGCCTCACCGTGCCTTGCCTTGCGTTACCCTTTCCTTGCCTTGCCGTGCATTTCCTAGCCGTGTATTGTCGTGCCTTAGCCTTGTTTCCCCTTGCCGTTGCGTGCCTTTTGTTACACTTGCCTTGCCTGGCTTTGCCTTGCCTTCCTTTCCTTCCGTTATTCTTTCCTTGCCTTGCCGTGCATTGCCTAGCCCTGCGTTGTCGTGCCTTAGCCTTGTTATCCCTTGCCGTGCCGTTCCTTCCGTTACCCTTGCCTTCCCTTGCTTACACTTCCCTTGCTTACCTTCCATTACTCTTTGCTTGCCTTCCCTGAATTGCCTAGCCTTGCGTTGTCGTGCCTTAGCCTTATCTCGCCTGACCGTGCCTTCCTTTGCTTTAAGCTTTCCTTGCATTGTCTTGCATTGCCTAGCCTTGCGTTGTCGTGCATTAACCTTGCCTAGCCTCACGGTGCCTTGCCTTGCGTTACCCTTTCCTTGCCTTGCCGTGCATTTCCTAGCCGTGTGTTGTCGTGCCTTAGCCTTGTTACCCCTTGCCGTGTTACCCCTTGCCGTGCCGTTCCTTCCGTTACCCTTGCCTTCCCTTGCTTTCCCTTTCCTTCCTTGCATTCCGTTACTCCTTGCTTGCTTACCGTGCATTGCCTAGCCTTGCGTTGGCTTTCCTTAGCCTTGCCTCGCCTGACCGTGCTTTCCCATGCGTTACCCTTGCCTTGCCTTGCCGTGCATTGCCTAGCGTGCGTTGTCGTGCCTTAGCCTTGTTTCCCCTTGCCGTGCCGTTCCTTCCGTTACACTTGCCTTTCTTTGCTTTCCCTTGCCTTCCTTACCTTCCGTTACTCTTTGCTTGCCTTCCGTGCATTGCCAAGCCTTGCGTTGTCGTGCCTTAGCCTTGCCTCCCCTGACCGTGCTTTCCCATGCGTTACCCTTTCCTTGCCTTGCCGTGCATTGCCTAGCGTGCGCTGTCGTGCCTTAGACTTGTTTCCCCTTGCCGTGCCGTTCCTTCCGTTACCATTGCCTTTCCTTGCTTTCCCTTGCCTTCCTTACCTTCCGTTACTCTTTGCATGCCTTCCCTGCATTGCCTAGCCTTGCGTTGTCGTTCCTTAGCCTTATCTCGCCTGACCGTGCCTTCCTTTGCTTTAAGCTTTACTTGCATTGCCGTGCCTTGCCTAGCCTTGCGTTGTCGTGCATTAGCCTTGCCTAGCCTCACCGTGCCTTGCCTTGCGTTACCCTTTCCTTGCCTTGCCGTGCATTTCCTAGCCGTGTGTTGTCGTGCCTTAGCCTTGTTTCCCCTTGCCGTTGCGTGCCTTTTGTTACACTTGCCTTGCCTGGCTTTCCTTGCCTTCCTTTCCTTCCGTTACTCTTTCCTTGCCTTGCCGTGCATTGCCTAGCCCTGCATTGTCGTGCCTTAGCCTTGTTACCCCTTGCCGTGCCGTTCCTTCCGTTACCCTTGCCTTCCCTTGCTTTCCCTTGCCTTCCTTGCGTTCCGTTACTCTTTGCTTGCTTTCCGTGCATTGCCTAGCCTTGCGTTTTCATGCCTTAGGCTTGCCTCGCCTGACCGTGCTTTCCCATGCGTTACCCTTTCCTTGCCTTGCCGTGCATTGCCTAGCGTGCGTTGTCGTGCCTTAGCCTTGTTTCCCCTTGCCGTGCCGTTCCTTCCGTTACACTTGCCTTTCTTTGCTTTCCCTTGCCTTCCTTACCTTCCGTTACTCTTTGCTTGCCTTCCGTGCATTGCCTAGCCTTGCGTTGTCGTGCCTTAGCCTTATCTCGCCTGACCGTGCCTTCCTTTGCTTTAAGCTTTCCTTGCATTGTCGTGCATCGCCTAGCCTTGCGTTTTCGTGCATTAGGCTTGCCTAGCCTCACCGTGCCTTGCCTTGCGTTACCCTTTCCTTGCCTTGCCGTGCATTGCCTAGCGGTGCGTTGTCGTGCCTTAGCCTTGATTCCCCTTGCCGTGGCGTGCCTTTTGTTACACTTGCCTTGCCTGGCTTTGCCTTGCCTTTCTTTCCTTCCGTTACTCTTTACTTGCCTTGCCGTGCATTGCCTAGCCTTGCATTGTCGTGCCTTATCCTTGCCTCACCTGACCGTGCCTTCCCCTGCGTTACCCTTTCCTTGCCTTGCCGTGCATTGCCTAGCCCTGCGTTGTCGTGCCTTAGCCTTCTTACCCCTTGCCGTGCCGTTCCTTCCGTTACCCTTGCCTTCCCTTGCTTTCCCTTGCCTTCCTTGCGTTCCTTTACTCTTTGCTTGCTTTCCGTGCATTGCCTAGCCTTGCGTTGTCATGCCTTAGCCTTGCCTCGCCTGACCGTGCTTTCCCATGCGTTACCCTTTCCTTGCCTTGCCGTGCATTGCCTAGCGTGCGTTGTCGTGCCTTAGCCTTGTTTCCCCTTGCCGTGCCGTTCCTTCCGTTACACTTGCCTTTCCTTGCTTTCCCTTGCCTTCCTTACCTTCCGTTACTCTTTGCTTGCCTTCCGTGCATTGCCTAGCCTTCCGTTGTCGTGCCTTAGCCTTGCCTCGCCTGACCGTGCTTTCCCATGCGTTACCCTTTCCTTGCCTTGCCGTTCATTGCCTAGCGTTCGGTGTCGTGCCTTAGACTTGTTCCCCCTTGCCGTGCCGTTCCTTCCGTTACCCTTGCCTTTCCTTGCTTTTCCTTGCCTTCCTTACCTTCCGTTACTCTTTGCTTGCCTTCCCTGAATTGCCTAGCCTTGCGTTGTCGTGCCTTTGCCTTATCTCGCCTGACCTTGCCTTCCTTTGCTTTAAGCTTTCCTTGCATTGTCGTGCATTGCCTAGCCTTGCGTTTTCGTGCATTAGCCTTGTCTAGCCTCACCGTGCATTGCCTTGCGTTACCCTTTGCTTGCCTTGCCGTGCATTGCCTAGCCGTGCGTTGTCGTGCCTTAGCCTTGTTTCCCCTTGCCGTGCAGTTCCTTCCGTTACACTTGCCTTTCTTTGCTTTCCCTTGCCTTCCTTACCTTCCGTTACTCTTTGCTTGCCTTCCGTGCATTGCCTAGCCTTGCGTTGTCGTGCCTTAGCCTTATCTCGCCTGACCGTGCCTTCCTTTGCTTTAAGCTTTCCTTGCATTGTCGTGCCTTGCCTAGCCTTGCGTTGTCGTGCATTAGCCTTGCCTAGCCTCACCGTGCCTTGCCTTGCGTTACCCTTTCCTTGCCTTGCCGTGCATTTCCTAGCCGTGTGTTGTCGTGCCTTAGCCTTGTTTCCACTTGCCGTTGCGTGCCTTTTGTTACACTTGCCTTGCCTGGCTTTGCCTTGCCTTCCTTTCCTTCCGTTACTCTTTCCTTGCCTTGCCGTGCATTGCCTAGCCCTGCGTTGTCGTGCCTTAGCCTTGTTACCCCTTGCCGTGCCCTTCCTTCCGTTACCCTTGCCTTCCCTTGCTTTCCCTTCCCTTGCTTACCTTCCGTTACTCTTTGCTTGCCTTCCCTGAATTGCCTAGCCTTGCGTTGTCGTGCCTTAGCCTTATCTCGCCTGACCGTGCCTTCCTTTGCTTTAAGCTTTCCTTGCATTGTCTTGCATTGCCTAGCCTTGCGTTGTCGTGCATTAACCTTGCCTAGCCTCACCGTGCCTTGCCTTGCGTTACCCTTTCCTTGCCTTGCCGTGCATTTCCTAGCCGTGTGTTGTCGTGCCTTAGCCTTGTTACCCCTTGCCGTGCCGTTCCTTCCGTTACCCTTGCCTTCCCTTGCTTTCCCTTTCCTTCCTTGCATTCCGTTACTCCTTGCTTGCTTACCGTGCATTGCCTAGCCTTGCGTTGGCTTTCCTTAGCCTTGCCTCGCCTGACCGTGCTTTCCCATGCGTTACCCTTGCCTTGCCTTGCCGTGCATTGCCTAGCGTGCGTTGTCGTGCCTTAGCCTTGTTTCCCCTTGCCGTGCCGTTCCTTCCGTTACACTTGCCTTTCTTTGCTTTCCCTTGCCTTCCTTACCTTCCGTTACTCTTTGCTTGCCTTCCGTGCATTGCCAAGCCTTGCGTTGTCGTGCCTTAGCCTTGCCTCCCCTGACCGTGCTTTCCCATGCGTTACCCTTTCCTTGCCTTGCCGTGCATTGCCTAGCGTGCGCTGTCGTGCCTTAGACTTGTTTCCCCTTGCCGTGCCGTTCCTTCCGTTACCATTGCCTTTCCTTGCTTTCCCTTGCCTTCCTTACCTTCCGTTACTCTTTGCATGCCTTCCCTGCATTGCCTAGCCTTGCGTTGTCGTTCCTTAGCCTTATCTCGCCTGACCGTGCCTTCCTTTGCTTTAAGCTTTACTTGCATTGCCGTGCCTTGCCTAGCCTTGCGTTGTCGTGCATTAGCCTTGCCTAGCCTCACCGTGCCTTGCCTTGCGTTACCCTTTCCTTGCCTTGCCGTGCATTTCCTAGCCGTGTGTTGTCGTGCCTTAGCCTTGTTTCCCCTTGCCGTTGCGTGCCTTTTGTTACACTTGCCTTGCCTGGCTTTCCTTGCCTTCCTTTCCTTCCGTTACTCTTTCCTTGCCTTGCCGTGCATTGCCTAGCCCTGCATTGTCGTGCCTTAGCCTTGTTACCCCTTGCCGTGCCGTTCCTTCCGTTACCCTTGCCTTCCCTTGCTTTCCCTTGCCTTCCTTGCGTTCCGTTACTCTTTGCTTGCTTTCCGTGCATTGCCTAGCCTTGCGTTGTCATGCCTTAGGCTTGCCTCGCCTGACCGTGCTTTCCCATGCGTTACCCTTTCCTTGCCTTGCCGTGCATTGCCTAGCGTGCGTTGTCGTGCCTTAGCCTTGTTTCCCCTTGCCGTGCCGTTCCTTCCGTTACACTTGCCTTTCTTTGCTTTCCCTTGCCTTCCTTACCTTCCGTTACTCTTTGCTTGCCTTCCGTGCATTGCCTAGCCTTGCGTTGTCGTGCCTTAGCCTTATCTCGCCTGACCGTGCCTTCCTTTGCTTTAAGCTTTCCTTGCATTGTCGTGCGTTGCCTAGCCTTGCGTTGTCGTGCATTAGCCTTGCCTAGCCTCACCGTGCCTTGCCTTGCGTTACCCTTTCCTTGCCTTGCCGTGCATTGCCTAGCCGTGCGTTGTCGTGCCTTAGCCTTGATTCCCCTTGCCGTGGCGTGCCTTTTGTTACACTTGCCTTGCCTGGCTTTGCCTTGCCTTTCTTTCCTTCCGTTACTCTTTACTTGCCTTGCCGTGCATTGCCTAGCCTTGCATTGTCGTGCCTTATCCTTGCCTCACCTGACCGTGCCTTCCCCTGCGTTACCCTTTCCTTGCCTTGCCGTGCATTGCCTAGCCCTGCGTTGTCGTGCCTTAGCCTTCTTACCCCTTGCCGTGCCGTTCCTTCCGTTACTCTTGCCTTCCCTTGCTTTCCCTTGCCTTCCTTGCGTTCCTTTACTCTTTGCTTGCTTTCCGTGCATTGCCTAGCCTTGCGTTGTCATGCCTTAGCCTTGCCTCGCCTGACCGTGCTTTCCCATGCGTTACCCTTTCCTTGCCTTGCCGTGCATTGCCTAGCGTGCGTTGTCGTGCCTTAGCCTTGTTTCCCCTTGCCGTGCCGTTCCTTCCGTTACACTTGCCTTTCCTTGCTTTCCCTTGCCTTCCTTACCTTCCGTTACTCTTTGCTTGCCTTCCGTGCATTGCCTAGCCTTGCGTTGTCGTGCCTTAGCCTTGCCTCGCCTGACCGTGCTTTCCCATGCGTTACCCTTTCCTTGCCTTGCCGTTCATTGCCTAGCGTTCGGTGTCGTGCCTTAGACTTGTTCCCCCTTGCCGTGCCGTTCCTTCCGTTACCCTTGCCTTTCCTTGCTTTGCCTTAACTTCCTTACCTTCCGTTACTCTTTGCTTGCCTTCCCTGAATTGCCTAGCCTTGCGTTGTCGTGCCTTTGCCTTATCTCGCCTGACCTTGCCTTCCTTTGCTTTAAGCTTTCCTTGCATTGTCGTGCATTGCCTAGCCTTGCGTTTTCGTGCATTAGCCTTGTCTAGCCTCACCGTGCATTGCCTTGCGTTACCCTTTGCTTGACTTGCCGTGCATTGCCTAGCCGTGCGTTGTCGTGCCTTAGCCTTGTTTCCCCTTGCCGTGCAGTTCCTTCCGTTACACTTGCCTTTCTTTGCTTTCCCTTGCCTTCCTTACCTTCCGTTACTCTTTGCTTGCCTTCCGTGCATTGCCTAGCCTTGCGTTGTCGTGCCTTAGCCTTGCCTCGCCTGACCGTGCTTTCCCATGCGTTACACTTTACTTGCCTTGCCGTTCATTGCCTAGCGTTCGGTGTCGTGCCTTAGACTTGTTCCCCCTTGCCGTGCCGTTCCTTCCGTTACCCTTGCCTTTCCTTGCTTTTCCTTGCCTTCCTTACCTTCCGTTACTCTTTGCTTGCCTTCCCTGAATTGCCTAGCCTTGCGTTGTCGTGCCTTTGCCTTATCTCGCCTGACCTTGCCTTCCTTTGCTTTAAGCTTTCCTTGCATTGTCGTGCATTGCCTAGCCTTGCGTTTTCGTGCATTAGCCTTGACTAGCCTCACCGTGCATTGCCTTGCGTTACCCTTTGCTTGCCTTGCCGTGCATTGCCTAGCCGTGCGTTGTCGTGCCTTAGCCTTGTTTCCCCTTGCCGTGCAGTTCCTTCCGTTACACTTGCCTTTCTTTGCTTTCCCTTGCCTTCCTTACCTTCCGTTACTCTTTGCTTGCCTTCCGTGCATTGCCTAGCCTTGCGTTGTCGTGCCTTAGCCTTATCTCGCCTGACCGTGCCTTCCTTTGCTTTAAGCTTTCCTTGCATTGTCGTGCCTTGCCTAGCCTTGCGTTGTCGTGCATTAGCCTTGCCTAGCCTCACCGTGCCTTGCCTTGCGTTACCCTTTCCTTGCCTTGCCGTGCATTTCCTAGCCGTGTATTGTCGTGCCTTAGCCTTGTTTCCCCTTGCCGTTGCGTGCCTTTTGTTACACTTGCCTTGCCTGGCTTTGCCTTGCCTTCCTTTCCTTCCGTTACTCTTTCCTTGCCTTGCCGTGCATTGCCTAGCCCTGCGTTGTCGTGCCTTAGCCTTGTTACCCCTTGCCGTGCCGTTCCTTCCGTTACCCTTGCCTTCCCTTGCTTTCCCTTCCCTTCCTTACCTTCCGTTACTCTTTGCTTGCCTTCCCTGAATTGCCTAGCCTTGCGTTGTCGTGCCTTAGCCTTGCCTCGCCTGACCGTGCTTTCCCATGCGTTACCCTTTCCTTGCCTTGCCGTGCATTGCCTAGCGTTCGGTGTCGTGCCTTAGACTTGTTCCCCCTTGCCGTGCCGTTCCTTCCGTTACCCTTGCCTTTCCTTGCTTTTCCTTGCCTTGCTTACCTTCCGTTACTCTTTGCTTGCCTTCCCTGAATTGCCTAGCCTTGCGTTGTCGTGCCTTAGCCTTATCTCGCCTGACCGTGCCTTCCTTTGCTTTAAGCTTTCCTTGCATTGTCGTGCATTGCCTAGCCTTGCGTTGTCGTGCATTAGCCTTGCCTAGCCTCACCGTGCCTTGCCTTGCGTTACCCTTTCCTTGCCTTGCCGTGCATTGCCTAGCGTGCGTTGTCGTGCCTTAGCCTTGTTTCCCCTTGCCGTGCCGTTCCTTCCGTTACACTTGCCTTTCCTGGCTTTGACTTGCCTTCCTTTCCTTCCGTTACTCTTTCCTTGCCTTGCCGTGCATTGCCTAGCCTTGCATTGTCGTGCCTTATCCTTGCCTCACCTGACCGTGCCTTCCCCTGCGTTACCCTTTCCTTGCCTTTCCATGCATTGCCTAGCCCTGCGTTGTCGTGCCTTAGCCTTGTTTCCCCTTGCCGTGCCGTTCCTTCCGTTACCATTGCCTTTCCTTGCTTTCCCTTGCCTTCCTTACCTTCCGTTACTCTTTCCTTGCATTGTCGTTCATCGCCTAGCCTTGCGTTTTCGTGCATTAGCCTTGCCTAGCCTCACCGTGCCTTTCCTTGCGTTACCCTTTGCTTGCCTTGCCGTGCATTGCCTAGCCGTGCCTTGTCGTGCCTTAGCCTTGTTTCCCCTTGCCGTGCCGTTCCTTCCGTTACACTTGCCTTTCTTTGCTTTCCCTTTCCTTCCTTGCATTCCGTTACTCCTTGCTTACTTTCCGTGCATTGCCTAGCCTTGCGTTGGCTTTCCTTAGCCTTGCCTCGCCTGACCGTGCTTTCCCATGCGTTACCCTTTCCTTGCCTTGCCGTGCATTGCCTAGCGTGCGTTGTCGTGCCTTAGCCTTGTTTCCCCTTGCCGTGCCGTTCGTTCCGTTACACTTGCCTTTCTTTGCTTTCCCTTGCCTTCCTTACCTTCCGTTACTCTTTGCTTGCCTTCCGTGCATTGCCAAGCCTTGCGTTGTCGTGCCTTAGCCTTGCCTCCCCTGACCGTGCTTTCCCATGCGTTACCCTTTCCTTGCCTTGCCGTGCATTGCCTAGCGTGCGCTGTCGTGCCTTAGACTTGTTTCCCCTTGCCGTGCCGTTCCTTCCGTTACCATTGCCTTTCCTTGCTTTCCCTTGCCTTCCTTACCTTCCGTTACTCTTTGCTTGCCTTCCCTGCATTGCCTAGCCTTGCGTTGTCGTTCCTTAGCCTTATCTCGCCTGACCGTGCCTTCCTTTGCTTTAAGCTTTACTTGCATTGTCGTGCCTTGCCTAGCCTTGCGTTGTCGTGCATTAGCCTTGCCTAGCCTCACCGTGCCTTGCCTTGCGTTACCCTTTCCTTGCCTTGCCGTGCATTTCCTAGCCGTGTGTTGTCGTGCCTTAGCCTTGTTTCCCCTTGCCGTTGCGTGCCTTTTGTTACACTTGCCTTGCCTGGCTTTGCCTTGCCTTCCTTTCCTTCCGTTACTCTTTCCTTGCCTTGCCGTGCATTGCCTAGCCCTGCATTGTCGTGCCTTAGCCTTGTTACCCCTTGCCGTGCCGTTCCTTCCGTTACCCTTGCCTTCCCTTGCTTTCCCTTGCCTTCCTTGCGTTCCGTTACTCTTTGCTTGCTTTCCGTGCATTGCCTAGCCTTGCGTTGTCATGCCTTAGGCTTGCCTCGCCTGACCGTGCTTTCCCATGCGTTACCCTTTCCTTGCCTTGCCGTGCATTGCCTAGCGTGCGTTGTCGTGCCTTAGCCTTGTTTCCCCTTGCCGTGCCGTTCCTTCCATTACACTTGCCTTTCTTTGCTTTCCCTTGCCTTCCTTACCTTCCGTTACTCTTTGCTTGCCTTCCGTGCATTGCCTAGCCTTGCGTTGTCGTGCCTTAGCCTTATCTCGCCTGACCGTGCCTTCCTTTGCTTTAAGCTTTCCTTGCATTTTCGTGCATTGCCTAGCCTTGCGTTGTCGTACATTAGCCTTGCCTAGCCTCACCGTGCCTTGCCTTGCGTTACCCTTTCCTTGCCTTGCCGTGCATTGCCTAGCCGTGCGTTGTCGTGCCTTAGCCTTGTTTCCCCTTGCCGTAGCGTGCCTTTTGTTACACTTGCCTTGCCTGGCTTTGCCTTGCCTTTCTTTCCTTCCGTTACTCTTTACTTGCCTTGCCGTGCATTGCCTAGCCTTGCATTGTCGTGCCTTATCCTTGCCTCACCTGACCGTGCCTTCCCCTGCGTTACCCTTTCCTTGCCTTGCCGTGCATTGCCTAGCCCTGCGTTGTCGTGCCTTAGCCTTCTTACCCCTTGCCGTGCCGTTCCTTCCGTTACCCTTGCCTTCCCTTGCTTTCCCTTGCCTTCCTTGCGTTCCTTTACTCTTTGCTTGCTTTCCGTGCATTGCCTAGCCTTGCGTTGTCATGCCTTAGCCTTGCCTCGCCTGACCGTGCTTTCCCATGCGTTACCCTTTCCTTGCCTTGCCGTGCATTGCCTAGCGTGCGTTGTCGTGCCTTAGCCTTGTTTCCCCTTGCCGTGCCGTTCCTTCCGTTACACTTGCCTTTCCTTGCTTTCCCTTGCCTTCCTTACCTTCCGTTACTCTTTGCTTGCCTTCCGTGCATTGCCTAGCCTTCCGTTGTCGTGCCTTAGCCTTGCCTCGCCTGACCGTGCTTTCCCATGCGTTACCCTTTCCTTGCCTTGCCGTTCATTGCCTAGCGTTCGGTGTCGTGCCTTAGACTTGTTCCCCCTTGCCGTGCCTTTCCTTCCGTTACCCTTGCCTTTCCTTGCTTTTCCTTGCCTTCCTTACCTTCCGTTACTCTTTGCTTGCCTTCCCTGAATTGCCTAGCCTTGCGTTGTCGTGCCTTTGCCTTATCTCGCCTGACCTTGCCTTCCTTTGCTTTAAGCTTTCCTTGCATTGTCGTGCATTGCCTAGCCTTGCGTTTTCGTGCATTAGCCTTGTCTAGCCTCACCGTGCATTGCCTTGCGTTACCCTTTGCTTGCCTTGCCGTGCATTGCCTAGCCGTGCGTTGTCATGCCTTAGCCTTGTTTCCCCTTGCCGTGCAGTTCCTTCCGTTACACTTGCCTTTCTTTACTTTCCCTTGCCTTCCTTACCTTCCGTTACTCTTTGCTTGCCTTCCGTGCATTGCCTAGCCTTGCGTTGTCGTGCCTTAGCCTTGCCTCGCCTGAACGTGCTTTCCCATGCGTTACCCTTTCCTTGCCTTGCCGTGCATTGCCTAGCCTTGCATTGTCGTGCCTTATCCTTGCCTCACCTGACCGTGCCTTCCCCTGCGTTACCCTTTCCTTGCCTTGCCGTGCATTGCCTAGCCCTGCGTTGCCGTGCCTTAGACTTGTTACCCCTTACCGTGCCGTTCCTTCCGTTACCCTTGCCTTCCCTTGCTTTCCCTTGCCTTCCTTGCGTTCCGTTACTCTTTGCTTGCTTTCCGTGCATTGCCTAGCCTTGCATTGTCATGCCTTAGGCTTGCCTCGCCTGACCGTGCTTTCCCATGCGTTACCCTTTCCTTGCCTTTCCGTGCATTGCCTAGCGTGCGTTGTCGTGCCTTAGCCTTGTTTCCCCTTGCCGTGCCGTTCCTTCCGTTACACTTGCCTTTCAATCCTTTCCCTTGCCTTCCTTACCTTCCGTTACTCTTTGCTTGCCTTCCGTGCATTGCCTAGCCTTGCGTTGTCGTGCCTTAGCGTTGCCTCGCCTGACCGTGCTTTCAAATGCGTTACCCTTTCCTTGCCTTGCCGTTCATTGCCTAGCGTTCGGTGTCGTGCCTTAGACTTGTTTCCCCTTGCCGTGCCGTTCCTTCCGTTACCCTGGCCTTTCCTTCCTTTTCCTTGCCTTGCTTACCTTCCGTTACTCTTTGCTTGCCTTCCCTGAATTGCCTAGCCTTGCGTTGTCGTGCCTTAGCCTTATCTCGCCTGACCGTGCCTTCCTTTGCTTTTAGCTTTCCTTGCATTGTCGTGCATTGCCTAGCCTTGCGTTGTCGTGCATTAGCCTTGCCTAGCCTCACCGTGCCTTGCCTTGCGTTACCCTTTCCTTGCCTTGCCGTGCATTGCCATGCCGTGCGTTGTCGTGCCTTAGCCTTGTTTCCCCTTGCCGTGGCGTGCCTTTTGTTACACTTGCCTTTCCTGGCTTTGACTTGCCTTCCTTTCCTTCCGTTACTCTTTCCTTGCCTTGCCGTGCATTGCCTAGCCTTGCATTGTCGTGCCTTATCCTTGCCTCACCTGACCGTGCCTTCCCCTGCGTTACCCTTTCCTTGCCTTTCCATGCATTGCCTAGCCCTGCGTTGTCGTGCCTTAGCCTTGTTTCCCCTTGCCGTGCCGTTCCTTCCGTTACCATTGCCTTTCCTTGCTTTCCCTTGCCTTCCTTACCTTCCGTTACTCTTTCCTTGCATTGTCGTTCATCGCCTAGCCTTGCGTTTTCGTGCATTAGCCTTGCCTAGCCTCACCGTGCCTTTCCTTGCGTTACCCTTTGCTTGCCTTGCCGTGCATTGCCTAGCCGTGCCTTGTCGTGCCTTAGCCTTGTTTCCCCTTGCCGTGCCGTTCCTTCCGTTACACTTGCCTTTCTTTGCTTTCCCTTTCCTTCCTTGCATTCCGTTACTCCTTGCTTACTTTCCGTGCATTGCCTAGCCTTGCGTTGGCTTTCCTTAGCCTTGCCTCGCCTGACCGTGCTTTCCCATGCGTTACCCTTTCCTTGCCTTGCCGTGCATTGCCTAGCGTGCGTTGTCGTGCCATAGCCTTGTTTCCCCTTGCCGTGCCGTTCCTTCCGTTACACTTGCCTTTCTTTGCTTTCCCTTGCCTTCCTTACCTTCCGTTACTCTTTGCTTGCCTTCCGTGCATTGCCTAGCCTTGCGTTGTCGTGCCTTAGCCTTATCTCGCCTGACCTTGCCTTCCTTTGCTTTAAGCTTTCCTTGCATTGTCTTGCATTGCCTAGCCTTGCGTTGTCGTGCATTAACCTTGCCTAGCCTCACCGTGCCTTGCCTTGCGTTACCCTTTCCTTGCCTTGCCGTGCATTTCCTAGCCGTGTGTTGTCGTGCCTTAGCCTTGTTACCCCTTGCCGTGCCGTTCCTTCCGTTACCCTTGCCTTCCCTTGCTTTCCCTTTCCTTCCTTGCATTCCGTTACTCCTTGCTTGCTTTCCGTGCATTGCCTAGCCTTGCGTTGGCTTTCCTTAGCCTTGCCTCGCCTGACCGTGCTTTCCCATGCGTTACCCTTTCCTTGCCTTGTCGTGCATTGCCTAGCGTGCGTTGTCGTGCCTTAGCCTTGTTTCCCCTTGCCGTGCCGTTCCTTCCGTTACCCTTGCCTTCCCTTGCTTTCCCTTTCCTTCCTTGCATTCCGTTACTCCTTGCTTGCTTTCCGTGCATTGCCTAGCCTTGCGTTGGCTTTCCTTAGCCTTGCCTCGCCTGACCGTGCTTTCCCATGCGTTACCCTTTCCTTGCCTTGCCGTGCATTGCCTAGCGTGCGTTGTCGTGCCTTAGCCTTGTTTCCCCTTGCCGTGCCGTTCTTTCCGTTACACTTGCCTTTCTTTGCTTTCCCTTGACTTCCTTACCTTCCGTTACTCTTTGCTTGCCTTCCGTGCATTGCCTAGCCTTCCGTTGTCGTGCCTTAGCCTTATCTCGCCTGACCGTGCCTTCCTTTGCTTTAAGCTTTACTTGCATTGTCGTGCATTGCCTAGCCTTGCGTTGTCGTGCATTAGCCTTGCCTAGCCTCACCGTGCCTTGCCTTGCGTTACCCTTTCCTTGCCTTGCCCTGCATTTCCTAGCCGTGTGTTGTCGTGCCTTAGCCTTGTATCCCCTTGCCGTTGCGTGCCTTTTGTTACACTTGCCTTGCCTGGCTTTGCCTTGCCTTCCTTTCCTTCCGTTACTCTTTCCTTGCCTTGCCGTGCATTGCCTAGCCCTGCGTTGTCGTGCCTTAGCCTTGTTACCCCTTGCCGTGCCGTTCCTTCCGTTACCCTTGCCTTCCCTTGCTTTCCCTTGCCTTCCTTGCGTTCCGTTACTCTTTGCTTGCTTTCCGTGCATTGCCTAGCCTTGCGTTGTCATGCCTTAGGCTTGCCTCGCCTGACCGTGCTTTCCCATGCGTTACCCTTTCCTTGCCTTGCCGTTCATTGCCTAGCGTGCGTTGTCGTGCCTTAGCCTTGTTACCCCTTGCCGTGCCGTTCCTTCTGTTACCCTTGCCTTCCCTTGCTTTCCCTTGCCTTCCTTGCGTTCCGTTACTCTTTGCTTGCTTTCCGTGCATTGCCTAGCCTTGCGTTGTCATGCCTTAGGCTTGCCTCGCCTGACCGTGCTTTCCCATGCGTTACCCTTTCCTTGCCTTGCCGTGCATTGCCTAGCGTGCGTTGTCGTGCCTTAGCCTTGTTTCCCCTTGCCGTGCCGTTCCTTCCGTTACACTTGCCTTTCTTTGCTTTCCCTTGCCTTCCTTACCTTCCGTTACTCTTTGCTTGCCTTCCGTGCATTGCCTAGCCTTGCTTTGTCGTTCCTTAGCCTTATCTCGCCTCACCGTGCCTTCCTTTGCTTTAAGCTTTCCTTGCATTGTCGTGCATTGCCTAGCCTTGCGTTGTCGTGCATTAGCCTTGCCTAGCCTCACCGTGCCTTGCCTTGCGTTACCCTTTCCTTGCCTTGCCGTGCATTGCCTAGCCGTGCGTTGTCGTGCCTTAGCCTTGATTCCCCTTGCCGTGGCGTGCCTTTTGTTACACTTGCCTTGCCTGGCTTTGCCTTGCCTTTCTTTCCTTCCGTTACTCTTTACTTGCCTTGCCGTGCATTGCCTAGCCTTGCATTGTCGTGCCTTATCCTTGCCTCACCTGACCGTGCCTTCCCCTGCGTTACCCTTTCCTTGCCTTGCCGTGCATTGCCTAGCCCTGCGTTGTCGTGCCTTAGCCTTGTTTCCCCTTGCCGTGCCGTTCCTTCCGTTACACTTGCCCTTCAATCCTTTCCCTTGCCTTCCTTACCTTCCGTTACTCTTTGCTTGCCTTCCGTGCATTGCCTAGCCTTCCGTTGTCGTGCCTTAGCCTTGCCTCGCCTGACCGTGCTTTCCCATGCGTTACCCTTTCCTTGCCTTGCCGTTCATTGCCTAGCGTTCGGTGTCGTGCCTTAGACTTGTTCCCCTTTGCCGTGCCGTTCCTTCCGTTACCCTTGCCTTTCCTTGCTTTTCCTTGCCTTCCTTACCTTCCGTTACTCTTTGCTTGCCTTCCCTGAATTGCCTAGCCTTGCGTTGTCGTGCCTTTGCCTTATCTCGCCTGACCGTGCCTTCCTTTGCTTTAAGCTTTACTTGCATTGTCGTGCATTGCCTAGCCTTGCGTTGTCGTGCATTAGCCTTGCCTAGCGTCACCGTGCCTTGCCTTGCGTTACCCTTTCCTTGCCTTGCCGTGCATTTCCTAGCCGTGTGTTGTCGTGCCTTAGCCTTGTTTCCCCTTGCCGTTGCGTGCCTTCTGTTACACTTGCCTTGCCTGGCTTTGCCTTGCCTTCCTTTCCTTCCGTTACTCTTTCCTTGCCTTGCCGTGCATTGCCTAGCCCTGCGTTGTCGTGCCTTAGCCTTGTTACCCCTTGCCGTGCCGTTCCTTCCGTTACCCTTGCCTTCCCTTGCTTTCCCTTGCCTTGCTTACCTTCCGTTACTCTTTGCTTGCCTTCCCTGAATTTCCTAGCCTTGCGTTGTCGTGCCTTAGCCTTATCTCGCCTGCCCGTGCCTTCCTTTGCTTTAAGCTTTCCTTGCATTGTCTTGCATTGCCTAGCCTTGCGTTGTCGTGCATTAACCTTGCCTAGCCTCACCGTGCCTTGCCTTGCGTTACCCTTTCCTTGCCTTGCCGTGCATTTCCTAGCCGTGTGTTGTCGTGCCTTAGCCTTGTTACCCCTTGCCGTGCCGTTCCTTCCGTTACCCTTGCCTTCCCTTGCTTTCCCTTTCCTTCCTTGCATTCCGTTACTCCTTGCTTGCTTTCCGTGCATTGCCTAGCCTTGCGTTGGCTTTCCTTAGCCTTGCCTCGCCTGACCGTGCTTTCCCATGCGTTACCCTTTCCTTGCCTTGTCGTGCATTGCCTAGCGTGCGTTGTCGTGCCTTAGCCTTGTTTCCCCTTGCCGTGCCGTTCCTTCCGTTACCCTTGCCTTCCCTTGCTTTCCCTTTCCTTCCTTGCATTCCGTTACTCCTTGCTTGCTTTCCGTGCATTGCCTAGCCTTGCGTTGGCTTTCCTTAGCCTTGCCTCGCCTGACCGTGCTTTCCCATGCGTTACCCTTTCCTTGCCTTGCCGTGCATTGCCTAGCGTGCGTTGTCGTGCCTTAGCCTTGTTTCCCCTTGCCGTGCCGTTCCTTCCGTTACACTTGCCTTTCTTTGCTTTCCCGTTCCTTCCTTACCTTCCGTTACTCTTTGCTTGCCTTCCGTGCATTGCCTAGCCTTGCGTTGTCGTGCCTTAGCCTTACCTCGCCTGACCGTGCCTTCCTTTGCTTTAAGCTTTCCTTGCATTTTCGTGCATTGCCTAGCCTTGCGTTGTCGTGCATTAGCCTTGCCTGGCCTCACCGTGCCTTGCCTTGCGTTACCCTTTCCTTGCCTTGCCGTGCATTTCCTAGCCGTGTGTTGTCGTGCCTTAGCCTTGTTTCCCCTTGCCGTTGCGTGCCTTTTGTTACACTTGCCTTGCCTGGCTTTGCCTTGCCTTCCTTTCCTTCCGTTACTCTTTCCTTGCCTTGCCGTGCATTGCCTAGCCCTGCGTTGTCGTTCCTTAGCCTTGTTACCCCTTGCCGTGCCGTTCCTTCCGTTACCCTTGCCTTCCCTTGCTTTCCCTTGCCTTCCTTGCGTTCCGTTACTCTTTGCTTGCTTTCCGTGCATTGCCTAGCCTTGCGTTGTCATGCCTTAGCCTTGCCTCGCCTGACCGTGCCTTCCTTTGCTTTAAGCTTTCCTTGCATTGTCGTGCATTGCCTAGCCTTGCGTTGTCGTGCATTAACCTTGCCTAGCCTCACCGTGCCTTGCCTTGCGTTACCCTTTCCTTGCCTTGCCGTGCATTTCCTAGCCGTCTGTTGTCGTGCCTTAGCCTTGTTACCCCTTGCCGTGCCGTTCCTTCCGTTACCCTTGCCTTCCCTTGCTTTCCCTTTCCTTCCTTGCATTCCGTTATTCCTTGCTTGCTTTCCGTGCATTGCCTAGCCTTGCGTTGGCTTTCCTTAGCCTTGCCTCGCCTGACCGTGCTTTCCCATGCGTTCCCCTTGCCTTGCCTTGCCGTGCATTGCCTAGCGTGCGTTGTCGTGCCTTAGCCTTGTTTCCCCTTGCCGTGCCGTTCCTTCCGTTACACTTGCCTTTCTTTGCTTTCCCTTGCCTTCCTTACCTTCCGTTACTCTTTGCTTGCCTTCCGTGCATTGCCAAGCCTTGCGTTGTCGTGCCTTAGCCTTGCCTCCCCTGACCGTGCTTTCCCATGCGTTACCCTTTCCTTGCCTTGCCGTGCATTGCCTAGCCTGCGCTGTCGTGCCTTAGACTTGTTTCCCCTTGCCGTGCCGTTCCTTCCGTTACCATTGCCTTTCCTTGCTTTCCCTTGCCTTCCTTACCTTCCGTTACTCTTTGCTTGCCTTCCCTGCATTGCCTAGCCTTGCGTTGTCGTTCCTTAGCCTTATCTCGCCTGACCGTGCCTTCCTTTGCTTTAAGCTTTACTTGCATTGTCGTGCATTGCCTAGCCTTGCGTTGTCGTGCATTAACCTTGCCTAGCCTCACCGTGCCTTGCCTTGCGTTACCCTTTCCTTGCCTTGCCGTGCATTTCCTAGCCGTGTGTTGTCGTGCCTTAGCCTTGTTACCCCTTGCCGTGCCGTTCCTTCCGTTACCCTTGCCTTCCCTTGCTTTCCCTTGCCTTCCTTGCGTTCCGTTACTCTTTGCTTGCTTTCCGTGCATTGCCTAGCCTTGCGTTGTCATGCCTTAGGCTTGTCTCGCCTGACCGTGCTTTCCCATGAGTTACCCTTTCCTTGCCTTGCCCTGCATTGCCTAGCGTGCGTTGTCGTGCCTTAGCCTTGTTTCCCCTTGCCGTGCCGTTCCTTCCGTTACACTTACCTTTGTTTGCTTTCCCTTGCCTTCCTTACCTTCCGTTACTCTTTGCTTGCCTTCCGTGCATTGCCTAGCCTTGCGTTGTCGTGCCTTAGCCTTATCTCGCCTGACCGTGCCTTCCTTTGCTTTAAGCTTTCCTTGCATTGTCGTGCATTGCCTAGCCTTGCGTTGTCGTGCATTAGCCTTGCCTAGCCTCACCGTGCCTTGCCTTGCGTTCATTGCCTAGCGTGCGTTGTCGTGCCTTAGACTTGTTTCCCTTGCCTTCCTTGCGTTCCGTTACTCTTTGCTTGCTTTCCGTGCATTGCCTAGCCTTGCGTTGTCATGCCTTAGCCTTGCCTCGCCTGACCGTGCTTTCCCATGCGTTACCCTTTCCTTGCCTTGCCGTGCATTGCCTAGCGTGCGTTGTCGTGCCTTAGCCTTGTTTCCCCTTGCCGTGCCGTTCCTTCCGTTACACTTGCCTTTCCTTCCTTTCCCTTGCCTTCCTTACCTTCCGTTACTCTTTGCTTGCCTTCCGTGCATTGCCTAGCCTTGCGTTGTCGTGCCTTAGCGTTGCCTCGCCTGACCGTGCTTTCAAATGCGTTACCCTTTCCTTGCCTTGCCGTTCATTGCCTAGCGTTCGGTGTCGTGCCTTAGATTTTTTTCCCCTTGCCGTGCCGTTCCTTCCGTTACCCTGGCCTTTCCTTCCTTTTCCTTGCCATGCTTACCTTCCGTTACTCTTTGCTTGCCTTCCCTGAATTGCCTAGCTTTGCGTTGTCGTGCCTTAGCCTTATCTCGCCTGACCGTGCCTTCCTTTGCTTTAAGCTTTCCTTGCATTGTCGTGCATTGCCTAGCCTTGCGTTGTCGTGCATTAACCTTGCCTAGCCTCACCGTGCCTTGCCTTGCGTTACACTTTCCTTGCCTTGCCGTGCATTTCCTAGCCGTGTGTTGTCGTGCCTTAGCCTTGTTACCCCTTGCCGTGCCATTCCTTCCGTTACCCTTGCCTTCCCTTGCTTTCCCTTTCCTTCCTTGCATTCCGTTACTCCTTGCTTGCTTTCCGTGCATTGCCTAGCCATGCGTTGGCTTTCCTTAGCCTTGCCTCGCCTGACCGTGCTTTCCCATGCGTTACCCTTGCCTTGCCTTGCCGTGCATTGCCTAGCGTGCGTTGTCGTGCCTTAGCCTTGTTTCCCCTTGCCGTGCCGTTCCTTCCGTTACACTTCCCTTTCTTTGCTTTCCCTTGCCTTCCTTACCTTCCGTTACTCTTTGCTTGCCTTCCCTGCATTGCCTAGCCTTGCGTTGTCGTTCCTTAGCCTTATCTCGCCTGACCGTGCCTTCCTTTGCTTTAAGCTTTACTTGCATTGTCGTGCCTTGCCTAGCCTTGCGTTGTCGTGCATTAGCCTTGCCTAGCCTCACCGTGCCTTGCCTTGCGTTACCCTTTCCTTGCCTTGCCGTGCATTTCCTAGCCGTGTGTTGTCGTGCCTTAGCCTTGTTTCCCCTTGCCGTTGCGTGCCTTTTGTTACACTTGCCTTGCCTGGCTTTGCCTTGCCTTCCTTTCCTTCCGTTACTCTTTCCTTGCCTTGCCGTGCATTGCCTAGCCCTGCGTTGTCGTGCCTTAGCCTTGTTACCCCTTGCCGTGCCGTTCCTTCCGTTACCCTTGCCTTCCCTTGCTTTCCCTTGCCTTCCTTGCGTTCCGTTACTCTTTGCTTGCTTTCCGTGCATTGCCTAGCCTTGCGTTGTCATGCCTTAGGCTTGCCTCGCCTGACCGTGCTTTCCCATGCGTTACCCTTTCCTTGCCTTGCCGTGCATTGCCTAGCGTGCGTTGTCGTGCCTTAGCCTTGTTTCCCCTTGCCGTGCCGTTCCTTCCGTTACACTTGCCTTTCTTTGCTTTCCCTTGCCTTCCTTACCTTCCGTTACTCTTTGCTTGCCTTCCGTGCATTGCCTAGCCTTGCGTTGTCGTGCCTTAGCCTTATCTCGCCTGACCGTGCCTTCCTTTGCTTTAAGCTTTCCTTGCATTGTCGTGCATTGCCTAGCCTTGCGTTGTCGTTCATTAGCCTTGCCTAGCCTCACCGTGCCTTGCCTTGCGTTACCCATTCCTTGCCTTGCCGTGCATTGCCTAGCCGTGCGTTGTCGTGCCTTAGCCTTGATTCCCCTTGCCGTGGCGTGCCTTTTGTTACACTTGCCTTGCCTGGCTTTGCCTTGCCTTTCTTTCCTTCCGTTACTCTTTACTTGCCTTGCCGTGCATTGCCTAGCCTTGCATTGTCGTGCCTTATCCTTGCCTCACCTGACCGTGCCTTCCCCTGCGTTACCCTTTCCTTGCCTTGCCGTGCATTGCCTAGCCCTGCGTTGTCGTGCCTTAGCCTTCTTACCCCTTGCCGTGCCGTTCCTTCCGTTACCCTTGCCTTCCCTTGCTTTCCCTTGCCTTCCTTGCGTTCCTTTACTCTTTGCTTGCTTTCCGTGCATTGCCTAGCCTTGCGTTGTCGTGCCTTAGCGTTGCCTCGCCTGACCGTGCTTTCCCATGCGTTACCCTTTCCTTGCCTTGCCGTTCATTGCCTAGCGTTCGGTGTCGTGCCTTAGACTTGTTCCCCCTTGCCGTGCCGTTCCTTCCGTTACCCTGGCCTTTCCTTCCTTTTCCTTGCCTTCCTTACCTTCCGTTACTCTTTGCTTGCCTTCCCTGAATTGCCTAGCCTTGCGTTGTCGTGCCTTTGCCTTATCTCGCCTGACCTTGCCTTCCTTTGCTTTAAGCTTTCCTTGCATTGTCGTGCATTGCCTAGCCTTGCGTTTTCGTGCATTAGCCTTGTCTAGCCTCACCGTGCATTGCCTTGCGTTACCCTTTGCTTGCCTTGCCGTGCATTGCCTAGCCTTGCATTGTCGTGCCTTATCCTTGCCTCACCTGACCGTGCCTTCCCCTGCGTTACCCTTTCCTTGCCTTGCCGTGCATTGCCTAGCCCTGCGTTGCCGTGCCTTAGACTTGTTACCCCTTACCGTGCCGTTCCTTCCGTTACCCTTGCCTTCCCTTGCTTTCCCTTGCCTTCCTTGCGTTCCGTTACTCTTTGCTTGCTTTCCGTGCATTGCCTAGCCTTGCGTTGTCATGCCTTAGCCTTGCCTCGCCTGACAGTGCTTTCCCATGCGTTACCCTTTCCTTGCCTTTCCGTGCATTGCCTAGCCGTGCGTTGTCGTGCCTTAGCCTTGTTTCCCCTTGCCGTGCCGTTCCTTCCGTTACACTTGCCCTTCAATCCTTTCCCTTGCCTTCCTTACCTTCCGTTACTCTTTGCTTGCCTTCCGTGCATTGCCTAGCCTTGCGTTGTCGTGCCTTAGCGTTGCCTCGCCTGACCGTGCTTTCAAATGCGTTACCCTTTCCTTGCCTTGCCGTTCATTGCCTAGCGTTCGGTGTCGTGCCTTAGACTTGTTTCCCCTTGCCGTGCCGTTCCTTCCGTTACCCTGGCCTTTCCTTCCTTTTCCTTGCCTTGCTTACCTTCCGTTACTCTTTGCTTGCCTTCCCTGAATTGCCTAGCCTTGCGTTGTCGTGCCTTAGCCTTATCTCGACTGACCGTGCCTTCCTTTGCTTTAAGCTTTCCTTGCATTGTCGTGCATTGCCTAGCCTTGCGTTGTCCTGCATTAGCCTTGCCTAGCCTGCCTTGCCGTGCATTGCCTAGCCGTGCGTTGTCGTGCCTTAGCATTGTTTCCCCTTGCCGTTGCGTGCCTTTTGTTACACTTGCCTTTCCTGGCTTTGACTTGCCTTCCTTTCCTTCCGTTACTCTTTCCTTGCCTTGCCGTGCATTGCCTAGCCTTGCATTGTCGTGCCTTATCCTTGCCTCACCTGACCGTGCCTTCCCCTGCGTTACCCTTTCCTTGCCTTTCCATGCATTGCCTAGCCCTGCGTTGTCGTGCCTTAGCCTTGTTACCCCTTGCCGTGCCGTTCCTTCCGTTACCCTTGCCTTCCCTTGCTTTCCCTTGCCTTGCTTACCTTCCGTTACTCTTTGCTTGCCTTATCTGAATTGCCGAGCCTTGCGTTGTCGTGCCTTCGCCTTATCTCGCCTGACCGTGCCTTCCTTTGCTTTAAGCTTTCCTTGCATTGTCTTGCATTGCCTAGCCTTGCGTTGTCGTGCATTAACCTTCCCTAGCCTCACCGTGCCTTGCCTTGCGTTACCCTTTCCTTGCCTTGCCGTGCATTTCCTAGCCGTGTGTTGTCGTGCCTTAGCCTTGTTACCCCTTGCCGTGCCGTTCCTTCCGTTACCCTTGCCTTCCCTTGCTTTCCCTTTCCTTCCTTGCATTCCGTTACTCCTTGCTTGCTTTCCGTGCATTGCCTAGCCTTGCGTTGGCTTTCCTTAGCCTTGCCTCGCCTGACCGTGCTTTCCCATGCGTTACCCTTTCCTTGCCTTGCCGTGCATTGCCTAGCGTGTGTTGTCGTGCCTTAGCCTTGTTTCCCCTTGCCGTGCCGTTCCTTCCGTTACCCTTGCCTTCCCTTGCTTTCCCTTTCCTTCCTTGCGTTCCGTTACTCCTTGCTTGCTTTCCGTGCATTGCCTAGCCTTGCGTTGGCTTTCCTTAGCCTTATCTCGCCTGACCGTGCCTTCCTTTGCTTTAAGCTTTCCTTGCATTGTCGTGCATTGCCTAGCCTTGCGTTGTCGTGCCTTAGCCTTGTTTCCCCTTGCCGTGCCGTTCCTTCCGTTACACTTGCCTTTCTTTGCTTTCCCTTGCCTTCCTTACCTTCCGTTACTCTTTGCTTGCCTTCCGTGCATTGCCTAGCCTTGCGTTGTCGTGCCTTAGCCTTATCTCGCCTGACCGTGCCTTCCTTTGCTTTAAGCTTTCCTTGCATTGTCGTGCATTGCCTAGCCTTGCGTTGTCGTGCATTAGCCTTGCCTAGCCTCACCGTGCCTTGCCTTGCGTTACCCTTTCCTTGCCTTGCCGTGCATTGCCTAGCCGTGCGTTGTCGTGCCTTAGCCTTGATTCCCCTTGCCGTGGCGTGCCTTTTGTTACACTTGCCTTGCCTGGCTTTGCCTTGCCTTTCTTTCCTTCCGTTACTCTTTACTTGCCTTGCCGTGCATTGCCTAGCCTTGCATTGTGGTGCCTTATCCTTGCCTCACCTGACCGTGCCTTCCCCTGCGTTACCCTTTCCTTGCCTTGCCGTGCATTGCCTAGCCCTGCGTTGTCGTGCCTTAGCCTTCTTACCCCTTGCCGTGCCGTTCCTTCCGTTACCCTTGCCTTCCCTTCCTTTCCCTTGCCTTCCTTGCGTTCCTTTACTCTTTGCTTGCTTTCCGTGCATTGCCTAGCCTTGCGTTGTCATGCCTTAGCCTTGCCTCGCCTGACCGTGCTTTCCCATGCGTTACCCTTTCCTTGCCTTGCCCTGCATTGCCTAGCGTGCGTTGTCGTGCCTTAGCCTTGTTTCCCCTTGCCGTGCCGTTCCTTCCGTTACACTTGCCTTTCCTTGCTTTCCCTTGCCTTCCTTACCTTCCGTTACTCTTTGCTTGCCTTCCGTGCATTGCCTAGCCTTCCGTTGTCGTGCCTTAGCCTTGCCTCGCCTGACCGTGCTTTCCCATGCGTTACCCTTTCCTTGCCTTGCCGTTCATTGCCTAGCGTTCGGTGTCGTGCCTTAGACTTGTTCCCCCTTGCAGTGCCGTTCCTTCCGTTACCCTTGCCTTTCCTTGCTTTTCCTTGCCTTCCTTACCTTCCGTTACTCTTTGCTTGCCTTCCCTGAATTGCCTAGCCTTGCGTTGTCGTGCCTTTGCCTTATCTCGCCTGACCTTGCCTTCCTTTGCTTTAAGCTTTCCTTGCATTGTCGTGCATTGCCTAGCCTTGCGTTTTCGTGCATTAGCCTTGTCTAGCCTCACCGTGCATTGCCTTGCGTTACCCTTTGCTTGCCTTGCCGTGCATTGCCTAGCCGTGCGTTGTCGTGCCTTAGCCTTGTTTCCCCTTGCCGTGCAGTTCCTTCCGTTACACTTGCCTTTCTTTGCTTTCCCTTGCCTTCCTTACCTTCCGTTACTCTTTGCTTGCCTTCCGTGCATTGCCTAGCCTTGCGTTGTCGTGCCTTAGCCTTGCCTCGCCTGAACGTGCTTTCACATGCGTTACCCTTTCCTTGCCTTGCCGTGCATTGCCCAGCCTGCGTTACCGTGCCTTAGCCTTGTTTCCCCTTGCCGTGCAATTCCTTCCGTTACCCTTGCCTTTCCTTGCTTTTCCTTGCCTTGCTTACCTTCCGTTACTCTTTGCTTCCCTTCCCTGCATTGCCTAGCCTTGCGTTGTCGTGCCTTAGTCTTATCTCGCTTGACCGTGCCTTCCTTTGCTTTAAGCTTTCCTTGCATTGTCGTGCATTGCCTAGCCTTGCGTTGTCGTGCATTAGCCTTGCCTAGCCTCACCGTGCCTTGCCTTGCGTTACTCTTTCCTTGCCTTGCCGTGCATTGCCTAGCCGTGCGTTGTCGTGCCTTAGCCTTGTTTCCCCTTGCCGTGGCGTGCCTTTTGTTACACTTGCCTTTCCTGGCTTTGACTTGCCTTCCTTTCCTTCCGTTACTCTTTCCTTGCCTTGCCGTGCATTGCCTAGCCTTGCATTGTCGTGCCTTATCCTTGCCTCACCTGACCGTGCCTTCCCCTGCGTTACCCTTTCCTTGCCTTGCCGTGCATTGCCTAGCCCTGCGTTGCCGTGCCTTAGACTTGTTACCCATTACCGTGCCGTTCCTTCCGTTACCCTTGCCTTCCCTTGCTTTCCCTTGCCTTCCTTGCGTTCCGTTACTCTTTGCTTGCTTTCCGTGCATTGCCTAGCCTTGCGTTGTCATGCCTTAGCCTTGCATCGCCTGACCGTGCTTTCCCATGCGTTACCCTTTCCTAGCCTTTCCGTGCATTGCCTAGCCGTGCGTTGTCGTGCCTTAGCCTTGTTTCCCCTTGCCGTGCCGTTCCTTCCGTTACACTTGCCCTTCAATCCTTTCCCTTGCCTTCCTTACCTTCCGTTACTCTTTGCTTGCCTTCCGTGCATTGCCTAGCCTTGCGTTGTCGTGCCTTAGCGTTGCCTCGCCTGACCATGCTTTCAAATGCGTTACCCTTTCCTTGCCTTGCCGTTCATTGCCTAGCGTTCGGTGTCGTGCCTTAGACTTGTTTCCCCTTGCCGTGCCGTTCCTTCCGTTACCCTGGCCTTTCCTTCCTTTTCCTTGCCTTGCTTACCTTCCGTTACTCTTTGCTTGCCTTCCCTGAATTGCCTAGCCTTGCGTTGTCGTGCCTTAGCCTTATCTCCCCTGACCGTGCCTTCCTTTGCTTTAAGCTTTCCTTGCATTGTCGTGCATTGCGTAGCCTTGCGTTGTCGTGCATTAGCCTTGCCTAGCCTCACCGTGCCTTGCCTTGCGTTACCCTTTCCTTGCCTTGCCGTGCATTGCCTAGCCCTGCGTTGTCGTGCCTTAGCCTTGTTTCCCCTTGCCGTGGCGTGCCTTTTGTTACACTTGCCTTTCCTGGCTTTGACTTGCCTTCCTTTCCTTCCGTTACTCTTTCCTTGCCTTGCCGTGCATTGCCTAGCCTTGCATTGTCGTGCCTTATACTTGCCTCACCTGACCGTGCCTTCCCCTGCGTTACCCTTTCCTTGCCTTTCCATGCATTGCCTAGCCCTGCGTTGTCGTGCCTTAGCCTTGTTTCCCCTTGCCGTGCCGTTCCTTCCGTTACCATTGCCTTTCCTTGCTTTCCCTTGCCTTCCTTACCTTCCGTTACTCTTTCCTTGCATTGTCGTGCATCGCCTAGCCTTGCGTTTTCGTGCATTAGCCTTGCCTAGCCTCACCGTGCCTTTCCTTGCGTTACCCTTTGCTTGCCTTGCCGTGCATTGCCTAGCCGTGCCTTGTCGTGCCTTAGCCTTGTTTCCCCTTGCCGTGCCGTTCCTTCCGTTACACTTGCCTTTCTTTGCTTTCCCTTTCCTTCCTTGCATTCCGTTACTCCTTGCTTAATTTCCGTGCATTGCCTAGCCTTGCGTTGGCTTTCCTTAGCCTTGCCTCGCCTGACCGTGCTTTCCCATGCGTTACCCTTTCCTTGCCTTGCCGTGCATTGCCTAGCGTGCGTTGTCGTGCCTTAGCCTTGTTTCCCCTTGCCGTGCCGTTCCTTCCGTTACACTTGCCTTTCTTTGCTTTCCCTTGCCTTCCTTACCTTCCGTTACTCTTTGCTTGCCTTCCGTGCATTGCCTGGCCTTGCGTTGTCGTGCCTTAGCCTTATCTCGCCTGACCGTGCCTTCCTTTGCTTTAAGCTTTCCTTGCATTGTCGTGCCTTGCCTAGCCTTGCGTTGTCGTGCATTAGCCTTGCCTAGCCTCACCGTGCCTTGCCTTGCGTTACCCTTTCCTTGCCTTGCCGTGCATTTCCTAGCCGTGTGTTGTCGTGCCTTAGCCTTGTTTCCCCTTGCCGTTGCGTGCCTTTTGTTACACTTGCCTTGCCTGGCTTTGCCTTGCCTTCCTTTCCTTCCGTTACTCTTTCCTTGCCTTGCCGTGCATTGCCTAGCCCTGCGTTGTCGTGCCTTAGTCTTGTTACCCCTTTCCGTGCCGTTCCTTCTGTTACCCTTGCCTTCCCTTGCTTTCCCTTGCCTTCCTTGCGTTCCGTTACTCTTTGCTTGCTTTCCGTGCATTGCCTAGCCTTGCGTTGTCATGCCTTAGGCTTGCCTCGCCTGACCGTGCTTTCCCATGCGTTACCCTTTCCTTGCCTTGCCGTGCATTGCCTAGCGTGCGTTGTCGTGCCTTAGCCTTGTTTCCCCTTGCCGTGCCGTTCCTTCCGTTACACTTGCCTTTCTTTGCTTTCCCTTGCCTTCCTTACCTTCCGTTACTCTTTGCTTGCCTTCCGTGCATTGCCTAGCCTTGCTTTGTCGTTCCTTAGCCTTATCTCGCCTCACCGTGCCTTCCTTTGCTTTAAGCTTTCCTTGCATTGTCGTGCATTGCCTAGCCTTGCGTTGTCGTGCATTAGCCTTGCCTAGCCTCACCGTGCCTTGCCTTGCGTTACCCTTTCCTTGCCTTGCCGTGCATTGCCTAGCCGTGCGTTGTCGTGCCTTAGCCTTGATTCCCCTTGCCGTGGCGTGCCTTTTGTTACACTTGCCTTGCCTGGCTTTGCCTTGCCTTTCTTTCCTTCCGTTACTCTTTACTTGCCTTGCCGTGCATTGCCTAGCCTTGCATTGTCGTGCCTTATCCTTGCCTCACCTGACCGTGCCTTCCCCTGCGTTACCCTTTCCTTGCCTTGCCGTGCATTGCCTAGCCCTGCGTTGTCGTGCCTTAGCCTTGTTTCCCCTTGCCGTGCCGTTCCTTCCGTTACACTTGCCCTTCAATCCTTTCCCTTGCCTTCCTTACCTTCCGTTACTCTTTGCTTGCCTTCCGTGCATTGCCTAGCCTTCCGTTGTCGTGCCTTAGCCTTGCCTCGCCTGACCGTGCTTTCCCATGCGTTACCCTTTCCTTGCCTTGCCGTTCATTGCCTAGCGTTCGGTGTCGTGCCTTAGACTTGTTCCCCTTTGCCGTGCCGTTCCTTCCGTTACCCTTGCCTTTCCTTGCTTTTCCTTGCCTTCCTTACCTTCCGTTACTCTTTGCTTGCCTTCCCTGAATTGCCTAGCCTTGCGTTGTCGTGCCTTTGCCTTATCTCGCCTGACCGTGCCTTCCTTTGCTTTAAGCTTTACTTGCATTGTCGTGCATTGCCTAGCCTTGCGTTGTCGTGCATTAGCCTTGCCTAGCGTCACCGTGCCTTGCCTTGCGTTACCCTTTCCTTGCCTTGCCGTGCATTTCCTAGCCGTGTGTTGTCGTGCCTTAGCCTTGTTTCCCCTTGCCGTTGCGTGCCTTCTGTTACACTTGCCTTGCCTGGCTTTGCCTTGCCTTCCTTTCCTTCCGTTACTCTTTCCTTGCCTTGCCGTGCATTGCCTAGCCCTGCGTTGTCGTGCCTTAGCCTTGTTACCCCTTGCCGTGCCGTTCCTTCCGTTACCCTTGCCTTCCCTTGCTTTCCCTTGCCTTGCTTACCTTCCGTTACTCTTTGCTTGCCTTCCCTGAATTTCCTAGCCTTGCGTTGTCGTGCCTTAGCCTTATCTCGCCTGCCCGTGCCTTCCTTTGCTTTAAGCTTTCCTTGCATTGTCTTGCATTGCCTAGCCTTGCGTTGTCGTGCATTAACCTTGCCTAGCCTCACCGTGCCTTGCCTTGCGTTACCCTTTCCTTGCCTTGCCGTGCATTTCCTAGCCGTGTGTTGTCGTGCCTTAGCCTTGTTACCCCTTGCCGTGCCGTTCCTTCCGTTACCCTTGCCTTCCCTTGCTTTCCATTTCCTTCCTTGCATTCCGTTACTCCTTGCTTGCTTTCCGTGCATTGCCTAGCCTTGCGTTGGCTTTCCTTAGCCTTGCCTCGCCTGACCGTGCTTTCCCATGCGTTACCCTTTCCTTGCCTTGTCGTGCATTGCCTAGCGTGCGTTGTCGTGCCTTAGCCTTGTTTCCCCTTGCCGTGCCGTTCCTTCCGTTACCCTTGCCTTCCCTTGCTTTCCCTTTCCTTCCTTGCATTCCGTTACTCCTTGCTTGCTTTCCGTGCATTGCCTAGCCTTGCGTTGGCTTTCCTTAGCCTTGCCTCGCCTGACCGTGCTTTCCCATGCGTTACCCTTTCCTTGCCTTGCCGTGCATTGCCTAGCGTGCGTTGTCGTGCCTTAGCCTTGTTTCCCCTTGCCGTGCCGTTCCTTCCGTTACACTTGCCTTTCTTTGCTTTCCCGTTCCTTCCTTACCTTCCGTTACTCTTTGCTTGCCTTCCGTGCATTGCCTAGCCTTGCGTTGTCGTGCCTTAGCCTTACCTCGCCTGACCGTGCCTTCCTTTGCTTTAAGCTTTCCTTGCATTTTCGTGCATTGCCTAGCCTTGCGTTGTCGTGCATTAGCCTTGCCTGGCCTCACCGTGCCTTGCCTTGCGTTACCCTTTCCTTGCCTTGCCGTGCATTTCCTAGCCGTGTGTTGTCGTGCCTTAGCCTTGTTTCCCCTTGCCGTTGCGTGCCTTTTGTTACACTTGCCTTGCCTGGCTTTGCCTTGCCTTCCTTTCCTTCCGTTACTCTTTCCTTGCCTTGCCGTGCATTGCCTAGCCCTGCGTTGTCGTGCCTTAGCCTTGTTACCCCTTGCCGTGCCGTTCCTTCCGTTACCCTTGCCTTCCCTTGCTTTCCCTTGCCTTCCTTGCGTTCCGTTACTCTTTGCTTGCTTTCCGTGCATTGCCTAGCCTTGCGTTGTCATGCCTTAGCCTTGCCTCGCCTGACCGTGCCTTCCTTTGCTTTAAGCTTTCCTTGCATTGTCGTGCATTGCCTAGCCTTGCGTTGTCGTGCATTGACCTTGCCTAGCCTCACCGTGCCTTGCCTTGCGTTACCCTTTCCTTGCCTTGCCGTGCATTTCCTAGCCGTCTGTTGTCGTGCCTTAGCCTTGTTACCCCTTGCCGTGCCGTTCCTTCCGTTACCCTTGCCTTCCCTTGCTTTCCCTTTCCTTCCTTGCATTCCGTTATTCCTTGCTTGCTTTCCGTGCATTGCCTAGCCTTGCGTTGGCTTTCCTTAGCCTTGCCTCGCCTGACCGTGCTTTCCCATGCGTTACCCTTGCCTTGCCTTGCCGTGCATTGCCTAGCGTGCGTTGTCGTGCCTTAGCCTTGTTTCCCCTTGCCGTGCCGTTCCTTCCGTTACACTTGCCTTTCTTTGCTTTCCCTTGCCTTCCTTACCTTCCGTTACTCTTTGCTTGCCTTCCGTGCATTGCCAAGCCTTGCGTTGTCGTGCCTTAGCCTTGCCTCCCCTGACCGTGCTTTCCCATGCGTTACCCTTTCCTTGCCTTGCCGTGCATTGCCTAGCCTGCGCTGTCGTGCCTTAGACTTGTTTCCCCTTGCCGTGCCGTTCCTTCCGTTACCATTGCCTTTCCTTGCTTTCCCTTGCCTTCCTTACCTTCCGTTACTCTTTGCTTGCCTTCCCTGCATTGCCTAGCCTTGCGTTGTCGTTCCTTAGCCTTATCTCGCCTGACCGTGCCTTCCTTTGCTTTAAGCTTTACTTGCATTGTCGTGCATTGCCTAGCCTTGCGTTGTCGTGCATTAGCCTTGCCTAGCCTCACCGTGCCTTGCCTTGCCTTACCCTTTCCTTGCCTTGCCGTGCATTGCCTAGCCGTGCGTTGTCGTGCCTTAGCCTTGTTACCCCTTGCCGTGCCGTTCCTTCCGTTACCCTTGCCTTCCCTTGCTTTCCCTTGCCTTCCTTGCGTTCCGTTACTCTTTGCTTGCTTTCCGTTCATTGCCTAGCCTTGCGTTGTCATGCCTTAGGCTTGCCTCGCCTGAACGTGCTTTCCCATGCGTTACCCTTTCCTTGCCTTGCCGTGCATTGCCTAGCGTGCGTTGTCGTGCCTTAGACTTGTTCCCCCT
This sequence comes from Macrotis lagotis, assembly GCF_037893015.1. Classification (NCBI taxonomy): domain Eukaryota; kingdom Metazoa; phylum Chordata; class Mammalia; order Peramelemorphia; family Peramelidae; genus Macrotis; species Macrotis lagotis. Next base: position 277,843 of record NW_027421932.1, read on the forward strand.
TGCAGTGCCGTTCCTTCCGTTACCCTTGCCTTTCCTTGCTTTTCCTTGCCTTCCTTACCTTCCGTTACTCTTTGCTTGCCTTCCCTGCATTGCCTAGCCTTGCGTTGTCGTGCCTTTGCCTTATCTCGCCTGACCTTGCCTTCCTTTGCTTTAAGCTTTCCTTGCATTGTCGTGCATTGCCTAGCCTTGCGTTTTCGTGCATTAGCCTTGTCTAGCCTCACCGTGCATTGCCTTGCGTTACCCTTTGCTTGCCTTGCCGTGCATTGCCTAGCCGTGCGTTGTCGTGCCTTAGCCTTGTTTCCCCTTGCCGTGCAGTTCCTTCCGTTACACTTGCCTTTCTTTGCTTTCCCTTGCCTTCCTTACCTTCCGTTACTCTTTGCTTGCCTTCCGTGCATTGCCTAGCCTTGCGTTGTCGTGCCTTAGCCTTGCCTCGCCTGAACGTGCTTTCACATGCGTTACCCTTTCCTTGCCTTGCCGTGCATTGCCCAGCCTGCGTTACCGTGCCTTAGCCTTGTTTCCCCTTGCCGTGCAATTCCTTCCGTTACCCTTGCCTTTCCTTGCTTTTCCTTGCCTTGCTTACCTTCCGTTACTCTTTGCTTCCCTTCCCTGCATTGCCTAGCCTTGCGTTGTCGTGCCTTAGTCTTATCTCGCTTGACCGTGCCTTCCTTTGCTTTAAGCTTTCCTTGCATTGTCGTGCATTGCCTAGCCTTGCGTTGTCGTGCATTAGCCTTGCCTAGCCTCACCGTGCCTTGCCTTGCGTTACTCTTTCCTTGCCTTGCCGTGCATTGCCTAGCCGTGCGTTGTCGTGCCTTAGCCTTGTTTCCCCTTGCCGTGGCGTGCCTTTTGTTACACTTGCCTTTCCTGGCTTTGACTTGCCTTCCTTTCCTTCCGTTACTCTTTCCTTGCCTTGCCGTGCATTGCCTAGCCTTGCATTGTCGTGCCTTATCCTTGCCTCACCTGACCGTGCCTTCCCCTGCGTTACCCTTTCCTTGCCTTGCCGTGCATTGCCTAGCCCTGCGTTGCCGTGCCTTAGACTTGTTACCCATTACCGTGCCGTTCCTTCCGTTACCCTTGCCTTCCCTTGCTTTCCCTTGCCTTCCTTGCGTTCCGTTACTCTTTGCTTGCTTTCCGTGCATTGCCTAGCCTTGCGTTGTCATGCCTTAGCCTTGCATCGCCTGACCGTGCTTTCCCATGCGTTACCCTTTCCTAGCCTTTCCGTGCATTGCCTAGCCGTGCGTTGTCGTGCCTTAGCCTTGTTTCCCCTTGCCGTGCCGTTCCTTCCGTTACACTTGCCCTTCAATCCTTTCCCTTGCCTTCCTTACCTTCCGTTACTCTTTGCTTGCCTTCCGTGCATTGCCTAGCCTTGCGTTGTCGTGCCTTAGCGTTGCCTCGCCTGACCATGCTTTCAAATGCGTTACCCTTTCCTTGCCTTGCCGTTCATTGCCTAGCGTTCGGTGTCGTGCCTTAGACTTGTTTCCCCTTGCCGTGCCGTTCCTTCCGTTACCCTGGCCTTTCCTTCCTTTTCCTTGCCTTGCTTACCTTCCGTTACTCTTTGCTTGCCTTCCCTGAATTGCCTAGCCTTGCGTTGTCGTGCCTTAGCCTTATCTCCCCTGACCGTGCCTTCCTTTGCTTTAAGCTTTCCTTGCATTGTCGTGCATTGCGTAGCCTTGCGTTGTCGTGCATTAGCCTTGCCTAGCCTCACCGTGCCTTGCCTTGCGTTACCCTTTCCTTGCCTTGCCGTGCATTGCCTAGCCCTGCGTTGTCGTGCCTTAGCCTTGTTTCCCCTTGCCGTGGCGTGCCTTTTGTTACACTTGCCTTTCCTGGCTTTGACTTGCCTTCCTTTCCTTCCGTTACTCTTTCCTTGCCTTGCCGTGCATTGCCTAGCCTTGCATTGTCGTGCCTTATACTTGCCTCACCTGACCGTGCCTTCCCCTGCGTTACCCTTTCCTTGCCTTTCCATGCATTGCCTAGCCCTGCGTTGTCGTGCCTTAGCCTTGTTTCCCCTTGCCGTGCCGTTCCTTCCGTTACCATTGCCTTTCCTTGCTTTCCCTTGCCTTCCTTACCTTCCGTTACTCTTTCCTTGCATTGTCGTGCATCGCCTAGCCTTGCGTTTTCGTGCATTAGCCTTGCCTAGCCTCACCGTGCCTTTCCTTGCGTTACCCTTTGCTTGCCTTGCCGTGCATTGCCTAGCCGTGCCTTGTCGTGCCTTAGCCTTGTTTCCCCTTGCCGTGCCGTTCCTTCCGTTACACTTGCCTTTCTTTGCTTTCCCTTTCCTTCCTTGCATTCCGTTACTCCTTGCTTAATTTCCGTGCATTGCCTAGCCTTGCGTTGGCTTTCCTTAGCCTTGCCTCGCCTGACCGTGCTTTCCCATGCGTTACCCTTTCCTTGCCTTGCCGTGCATTGCCTAGCGTGCGTTGTCGTGCCTTAGCCTTGTTTCCCCTTGCCGTGCCGTTCCTTCCGTTACACTTGCCTTTCTTTGCTTTCCCTTGCCTTCCTTACCTTCCGTTACTCTTTGCTTGCCTTCCGTGCATTGCCTGGCCTTGCGTTGTCGTGCCTTAGCCTTATCTCGCCTGACCGTGCCTTCCTTTGCTTTAAGCTTTCCTTGCATTGTCGTGCCTTGCCTAGCCTTGCGTTGTCGTGCATTAGCCTTGCCTAGCCTCACCGTGCCTTGCCTTGCGTTACCCTTTCCTTGCCTTGCCGTGCATTTCCTAGCCGTGTGTTGTCGTGCCTTAGCCTTGTTTCCCCTTGCCGTTGCGTGCCTTTTGTTACACTTGCCTTGCCTGGCTTTGCCTTGCCTTCCTTTCCTTCCGTTACTCTTTCCTTGCCTTGCCGTGCATTGCCTAGCCCTGCGTTGTCGTGCCTTAGTCTTGTTACCCCTTTCCGTGCCGTTCCTTCTGTTACCCTTGCCTTCCCTTGCTTTCCCTTGCCTTCCTTGCGTTCCGTTACTCTTTGCTTGCTTTCCGTGCATTGCCTAGCCTTGCGTTGTCATGCCTTAGGCTTGCCTCGCCTGACCGTGCTTTCCCATGCGTTACCCTTTCCTTGCCTTGCCGTGCATTGCCTAGCGTGCGTTGTCGTGCCTTAGCCTTGTTTCCCCTTGCCGTGCCGTTCCTTCCGTTACACTTGCCTTTCTTTGCTTTCCCTTGCCTTCCTTACCTTCCGTTACTCTTTGCTTGCCTTCCGTGCATTGCCTAGCCTTGCTTTGTCGTTCCTTAGCCTTATCTCGCCTCACCGTGCCTTCCTTTGCTTTAAGCTTTCCTTGCATTGTCGTGCATTGCCTAGCCTTGCGTTGTCGTGCATTAGCCTTGCCTAGCCTCACCGTGCCTTGCCTTGCGTTACCCTTTCCTTGCCTTGCCGTGCATTGCCTAGCCGTGCGTTGTCGTGCCTTAGCCTTGATTCCCCTTGCCGTGGCGTGCCTTTTGTTACACTTGCCTTGCCTGGCTTTGCCTTGCCTTTCTTTCCTTCCGTTACTCTTTACTTGCCTTGCCGTGCATTGCCTAGCCTTGCATTGTCGTGCCTTATCCTTGCCTCACCTGACCGTGCCTTCCCCTGCGTTACCCTTTCCTTGCCTTGCCGTGCATTGCCTAGCCCTGCGTTGTCGTGCCTTAGCCTTGTTTCCCCTTGCCGTGCCGTTCCTTCCGTTACACTTGCCCTTCAATCCTTTCCCTTGCCTTCCTTACCTTCCGTTACTCTTTGCTTGCCTTCCGTGCATTGCCTAGCCTTCCGTTGTCGTGCCTTAGCCTTGCCTCGCCTGACCGTGCTTTCCCATGCGTTACCCTTTCCTTGCCTTGCCGTTCATTGCCTAGCGTTCGGTGTCGTGCCTTAGACTTGTTCCCCTTTGCCGTGCCGTTCCTTCCGTTACCCTTGCCTTTCCTTGCTTTTCCTTGCCTTCCTTACCTTCCGTTACTCTTTGCTTGCCTTCCCTGAATTGCCTAGCCTTGCGTTGTCGTGCCTTTGCCTTATCTCGCCTGACCGTGCCTTCCTTTGCTTTAAGCTTTACTTGCATTGTCGTGCATTGCCTAGCCTTGCGTTGTCGTGCATTAGCCTTGCCTAGCGTCACCGTGCCTTGCCTTGCGTTACCCTTTCCTTGCCTTGCCGTGCATTTCCTAGCCGTGTGTTGTCGTGCCTTAGCCTTGTTTCCCCTTGCCGTTGCGTGCCTTCTGTTACACTTGCCTTGCCTGGCTTTGCCTTGCCTTCCTTTCCTTCCGTTACTCTTTCCTTGCCTTGCCGTGCATTGCCTAGCCCTGCGTTGTCGTGCCTTAGCCTTGTTACCCCTTGCCGTGCCGTTCCTTCCGTTACCCTTGCCTTCCCTTGCTTTCCCTTGCCTTGCTTACCTTCCGTTACTCTTTGCTTGCCTTCCCTGAATTTCCTAGCCTTGCGTTGTCGTGCCTTAGCCTTATCTCGCCTGCCCGTGCCTTCCTTTGCTTTAAGCTTTCCTTGCATTGTCTTGCATTGCCTAGCCTTGCGTTGTCGTGCATTAACCTTGCCTAGCCTCACCGTGCCTTGCCTTGCGTTACCCTTTCCTTGCCTTGCCGTGCATTTCCTAGCCGTGTGTTGTCGTGCCTTAGCCTTGTTACCCCTTGCCGTGCCGTTCCTTCCGTTACCCTTGCCTTCCCTTGCTTTCCATTTCCTTCCTTGCATTCCGTTACTCCTTGCTTGCTTTCCGTGCATTGCCTAGCCTTGCGTTGGCTTTCCTTAGCCTTGCCTCGCCTGACCGTGCTTTCCCATGCGTTACCCTTTCCTTGCCTTGTCGTGCATTGCCTAGCGTGCGTTGTCGTGCCTTAGCCTTGTTTCCCCTTGCCGTGCCGTTCCTTCCGTTACCCTTGCCTTCCCTTGCTTTCCCTTTCCTTCCTTGCATTCCGTTACTCCTTGCTTGCTTTCCGTGCATTGCCTAGCCTTGCGTTGGCTTTCCTTAGCCTTGCCTCGCCTGACCGTGCTTTCCCATGCGTTACCCTTTCCTTGCCTTGCCGTGCATTGCCTAGCGTGCGTTGTCGTGCCTTAGCCTTGTTTCCCCTTGCCGTGCCGTTCCTTCCGTTACACTTGCCTTTCTTTGCTTTCCCGTTCCTTCCTTACCTTCCGTTACTCTTTGCTTGCCTTCCGTGCATTGCCTAGCCTTGCGTTGTCGTGCCTTAGCCTTACCTCGCCTGACCGTGCCTTCCTTTGCTTTAAGCTTTCCTTGCATTTTCGTGCATTGCCTAGCCTTGCGTTGTCGTGCATTAGCCTTGCCTGGCCTCACCGTGCCTTGCCTTGCGTTACCCTTTCCTTGCCTTGCCGTGCATTTCCTAGCCGTGTGTTGTCGTGCCTTAGCCTTGTTTCCCCTTGCCGTTGCGTGCCTTTTGTTACACTTGCCTTGCCTGGCTTTGCCTTGCCTTCCTTTCCTTCCGTTACTCTTTCCTTGCCTTGCCGTGCATTGCCTAGCCCTGCGTTGTCGTGCCTTAGCCTTGTTACCCCTTGCCGTGCCGTTCCTTCCGTTACCCTTGCCTTCCCTTGCTTTCCCTTGCCTTCCTTGCGTTCCGTTACTCTTTGCTTGCTTTCCGTGCATTGCCTAGCCTTGCGTTGTCATGCCTTAGCCTTGCCTCGCCTGACCGTGCCTTCCTTTGCTTTAAGCTTTCCTTGCATTGTCGTGCATTGCCTAGCCTTGCGTTGTCGTGCATTGACCTTGCCTAGCCTCACCGTGCCTTGCCTTGCGTTACCCTTTCCTTGCCTTGCCGTGCATTTCCTAGCCGTCTGTTGTCGTGCCTTAGCCTTGTTACCCCTTGCCGTGCCGTTCCTTCCGTTACCCTTGCCTTCCCTTGCTTTCCCTTTCCTTCCTTGCATTCCGTTATTCCTTGCTTGCTTTCCGTGCATTGCCTAGCCTTGCGTTGGCTTTCCTTAGCCTTGCCTCGCCTGACCGTGCTTTCCCATGCGTTACCCTTGCCTTGCCTTGCCGTGCATTGCCTAGCGTGCGTTGTCGTGCCTTAGCCTTGTTTCCCCTTGCCGTGCCGTTCCTTCCGTTACACTTGCCTTTCTTTGCTTTCCCTTGCCTTCCTTACCTTCCGTTACTCTTTGCTTGCCTTCCGTGCATTGCCAAGCCTTGCGTTGTCGTGCCTTAGCCTTGCCTCCCCTGACCGTGCTTTCCCATGCGTTACCCTTTCCTTGCCTTGCCGTGCATTGCCTAGCCTGCGCTGTCGTGCCTTAGACTTGTTTCCCCTTGCCGTGCCGTTCCTTCCGTTACCATTGCCTTTCCTTGCTTTCCCTTGCCTTCCTTACCTTCCGTTACTCTTTGCTTGCCTTCCCTGCATTGCCTAGCCTTGCGTTGTCGTTCCTTAGCCTTATCTCGCCTGACCGTGCCTTCCTTTGCTTTAAGCTTTACTTGCATTGTCGTGCCTTGCCTAGCCTTGCGTTGTCGTGCATTAGCCTTGCCTAGCCTCACCGTGCCTTGCCTTGCCTTACCCTTTCCTTGCCTTGCCGTGCATTTCCTAGCCGTGTGTTGTCGTGCCTTAGCCTTGTTACCCCTTGCCGTGCCGTTCCTTCCGTTACCCTTGCCTTCCCTTGCTTTCCCTTGCCTTCCTTGCGTTCCGTTACTCTTTGCTTGCTTTCCGTTCATTGCCTAGCCTTGCGTTGTCATGCCTTAGGCTTGCCTCGCCTGAACGTGCTTTCCCATGCGTTACCCTTTCCTTGCCTTGCCGTGCATTGCCTAGCGTGCGTTGTCGTGCCTTAGCCTTGTTTCCCCTTGCCGTGCCGTTCCTTCCGTTACACTTGCCTTTCTTTGCTTTCCCTTGCCTTCCTTACCTTCCGTTACTCTTTGCTTGCCTTCCGTGCATTGCCTAGCCTTGCGTTGTCGTGCCTTAGCCTTATCTCGCCTGACCGTGCCTTCCTTTGCTTTAAGCTTTCCTTGCATTGTCGTGCATTGCCTAGCCTTGCGTTGTCGTGCATTAGCCTTGCCTAGCCTCACCGTGCCTTGCCTTGCGTTACCCATTCCTTGCCTTGCCGTGCATTGCCTAGCCGTGCGTTGTCGTGCCTTAGCCTTGATTCCCCTTGCCGTGGCGTGCCTTTTGTTACACTTGCCTTGCCTGGCTTTGCCTTGCCTTTCTTTCCTTCCGTTACTCTTTACTTGCCTTGCCGTGCATTGCCTAGCCTTGCATTGTCGTGCCTTATCCTTGCCTCACCTGACCGTGCCTTCCCCTGCGTTACCCTTTCCTTGCCTTGCCGTGCATTGCCTAGCCCTGCGTTGTCGTGCCTTAGCCTTCTTACCCCTTGCCGTGCCGTTCCTTCCGTTACCCTTGCCTTCCCTTGCTTTCCCTTGCCTTCCTTGCGTTCCTTTACTCTTTGCTTGCTTTCCGTGCATTGCCTAGCCTTGCGTTGTCATGCCTTAGCCTTGCCTCTCCTGACCGTGCTTTCCCATGCGTTACCCTTTCCTTGCCTTGCCGTGCATTGCCTAGCGTGCGTTGTCGTGCCTTAGCCTTGTTTCCCCTTGCCGTGCCGTTCCTTCCGTTACACTTGCCTTTCCTTCCTTTCCCTTGCCTTCCTTACCTTCCGTTACTCTTTGCTTGCCTTCCGTGCATTGCCTAGCCTTGCGTTGTCGTGCCTTAGCGTTGCCTCGCCTGACCGTGCTTTCAAATGCGTTACCCTTTCCTTGCCTTGCCGTTCATTGCCTAGCGTTCGGTGTCGTGCCTTAGATTTTTTTCCCCTTGCCGTGCCGTTCCTTCCGTTACCCTGGCCTTTCCTTCCTTTTCCTTGCCATGCTTACCTTCCGTTACTCTTTGCTTGCCTTCCCTGAATTGCCTAGCTTTGCGTTGTCGTGCCTTAGCCTTATCTCGGCTGACCGTGCCTTCCTTTGCTTTAAGCTTTCCTTGCATTGTCGTGCATTGCCTAGCCTTGCGTTGTCGTGCATTAACCTTGCCTAGCCTCACCGTGCCTTGCCTTGCGTTACCCTTTCCTTGCCTTGCCGTGCATTTCCTAGCCGTGTGTTGTCGTGCCTTAGCCTTGTTACCCCTTGCCGTGCCGTTCCTTCCGTTACCCTTGCCTTCCCTTGCTTTCCCTTTCCTTCCTTGCATTCCGTTACTCCTTGCTTGCTTTCCGTGCATTGCCTAGCCATGCGTTGGCTTTCCTTAGCCTTGCCTCGCCTGACCGTGCTTTCCCATGCGTTACCCTTGCCTTGCCTTGCCGTGCATTGCCTAGCGTGCGTTGTCGTGCCTTAGCCTTGTTTCCCCTTGCCGTGCCGTTCCTTCCGTTACACTTCCCTTTCTTTGCTTTCCCTTGCCTTCCTTACCTTCCGTTACTCTTTGCTTGCCTTCCGTGCATTGCCAAGCCTTGCGTTGTCGTGCCTTAGCCTTGCCTCCCCTGACCGTGCTTTCCCATGCGTTACCCTTTCCTTGCCTTGCCGTGCATTGCCTAGCGTGCGCTGTCGTGCCTTAGACTAGTTTCCCCTTGCCGTGCCGTTCCTTCCGTTACCATTGCCTTTCCTTGCTTTCCATTGCCTTCCTTACCTTCCGTTACTCTTTGCTTGCCTTCCCTGCATTGCCTAGCCTTGCGTTGTCGTTCCTTAGCCTTATCTCGCCTGACCGTGCCTTCCTTTGCTTTAAGCTTTACTTGCATTGTCGTGCCTTGCCTAGCCTTGCGTTGTCCTGCATTAGCCTTGCCTAGCCTCACCGTGCCTTGCCTTGCGTTACCCTTTCCTTGCCTTGCCGTGCATTTCCTAGCCGTGTGTTGTCGTGCCTTAGCCTTGTTTCCCCTTGCCGTTGCGTGCCTTTTGTTACACTTGCCTTGCCTGGCTTTGCCTTGCCTTCCTTTCCTTCCGTTACTCTTTCCTTGCCTTGCCGTGCATTGCCTAGCCCTGCGTTGTCGTGCCTTAGCCTTGTTACCCCTTGCCGTGCCGTTCCTTCCGTTACCCTTGCCTTCCCTTGCTTTCCCTTGCTTTCCTTGCGTTCCGTTACTCTTTGCTTGCTTTCCGTGCATTGCCTAGCCTTGCGTTGTCATGCCTTAGGCTTGCCTCGCCTGACCGTGCTTTCCCATGCGTTACCCTTTCCTTGCCTTGCCGTGCATTGCCTAGCGTGCGTTGTCGTGCCTTAGCCTTGTTTCCCCTTGCCGTGCCGTTCCTTCCGTTACACTTGCCTTTCTTTGCTTTCCCTTGCCTTCCTTACCTTCCGTTACTCTTTGCTTGCCTTCCGTGCATTGCCTAGCCTTGCGTTGTCGTGCCTTAGCCTTATCTCGCCTGACCGTGCCTTCCTTTGCTTTAAGCTTTCCTTGCATTGTCGTGCATTGCCTAGCCTTGCGTTGTCGTTCATTAGCCTTGCCTAGCCTCACCGTGCCTTGCCTTGCGTTACCCATTCCTTGCCTTGCCGTGCATTGCCTAGCCGTGCGTTGTCGTGCCTTAGCCTTGATTCCCCTTGCCGTGGCGTGCCTTTTGTTACACTTGCCTTGCCTGGCTTTGCCTTGCCTTTCTTTCCTTCCGTTACTCTTTACTTGCCTTGCCGTGCATTGCCTAGCCTTGCATTGTCGTGCCTTATCCTTGCCTCACCTGACCGTGCCTTCCCCTGCGTTACCCTTTCCTTGCCTTGCCGTGCATTGCCTAGCCCTGCGTTGTCGTGCCTTAGCCTTCTTACCCCTTGCCGTGCCGTTCCTTCCGTTACCCTTGCCTTCCCTTGCTTTCCCTTGCCTTCCTTGCGTTCCTTTACTCTTTGCTTGCTTTCCGTGCATTGCCTAGCCTTGCGTTGTCGTGCCTTAGCGTTGCCTCGCCTGACCGTGCTTTCCCATGCGTTACCCTTTCCTTGCCTTGCCGTTCATTGCCTAGCGTTCGGTGTCGTGCCTTAGACTTGTTCCCCCTTGCCGTGCCGTTCCTTCCGTTACCCTGGCCTTTCCTTCCTTTTCCTTGCCTTCCTTACCTTCCGTTACTCTTTGCTTGCCTTCCCTGAATTTCCTAGCCTTGCGTTGTCATGCCTTAGCCTTGCCTCGCCTGACCTTGCCTTCCTTTGCTTTAAGCTTTCCTTGCATTGTCGTGCATTGCCTAGCCTTGCGTTTTCGTGCATTAGCCTTGTCTAGCCTCACCGTGCATTGCCTTGCGTTACCCTTTGCTTGCCTTGCCGTGCATTGCCTAGCCTTGCATTGTCGTGCCTTATCCTTGCCTCACCTGACCGTGCCTTCCCCTGCGTTACCCTTTCCTTGCCTTGCCGTGCATTGCCTAGCCCTGCGTTGCCGTGCCTTAGACTTGTTACCCCTTACCGTGCCGTTCCTTCCGTTACCCTTGCCTTCCCTTGCTTTCCCTTGCCTTCCTTGCGTTCCGTTACTCTTTGCTTGCTTTCCGTGCATTGCCTAGCCTTGCGTTGTCATGCCTTAGCCTTGCATCGCCTGACCGTGCTTTCCCATGCCTTACCCTTTCCTTGCCTTTCCGTGCATTGCCTAGCCTTGCGTTGTCGTGCCTTAGCCTTGTTTCCCCTTGCCGTGCCGTTCCTTCCGTTACACTTGCCCTTCAATCCTTTCCCTTGCCTTGCTTACCTTCCGTTACTCTTTGCTTGCCTTCCCTGAATTGCCTAGCCTTGCGTTGTCGTGCCTTAGCCTTATCTCGACTGACCGTGCCTTCCTTTGCTTTAAGCTTTCCTTGCATTGTCGTGCATTGCCTAGCCTTGCGTTGTCCTGCATTAGCCTTGCCTAGCCTCACCGTGCCTTGCCTTGCGTTACCCTTTCCTTGCCTTGCCGTGCATTGCCTAGCCGTGCGTTGTCGTGCCTTAGCATTGTTTCCCCTTGCCGTTGCGTGCCTTTTGTTACACTTGCCTTTCCTGGCTTTGACTTGCCTTCCTTTCCTTCCGTTACTCTTTCCTTGCCTTGCCGTGCATTGCCTAGCCTTGCGTTGTCGTGCATTAACCTTCCCTAGCCTCACCGTGCCTTGCCTTGCGTTACCCTTTCCTTGCCTTGCCGTGCATTTCCTAGCCGTGTGTTGTCGTGCCTTAGCCTTGTTACCCCTTGCCGTGCCGTTCCTTCCGTTACCCTTGCCTTCCCTTGCTTTCCCTTTCCTTCCTTGCATTCCGTTACTCCTTGCTTGCTTTCCGTGCATTGCCTAGCCTTGCGTTGGCTTTCCTTAGCCTTGCCTCGCCTGACCGTGCTTTCCCATGCGTTACCCTTTCCTTGCCTTGTCGTGCATTGCCTAGCGTGTGTTGTCGTGCCTTAGCCTTGTTTCCCCTTGCCGTGCCGTTCCTTCCGTTACCCTTGCCTTCCCTTGCTTTCCCTTTCCTTCCTTGCGTTCCGTTACTCCTTGCTTGCTTTCCGTGCATTGCCTAGCCTTGCGTTGGCTTTCCTTAGCCTTATCTCCCCTGACCGTGCCTTCCTTTGCTTTAAGCTTTCCTTGCATTGTCGTGCATTGCCTAGCCTTGCGTTGTCGTGCCTTAGCCTTGTTACCCCTTGCCGTGCCGTTCCTTCCGTTACACTTGCCTTTCTTTGCTTTCCCTTGCCTTCCTTACCTTCCGTTACTCTTTGCTTGCCTTCCGTGCATTGCCTAGCCTTGCGTTGTCGTGCCTTAGCCTTATCTCGCCTGACCGTGCCTTCCTTTGCTTTAAGCTTTCCTTGCATTGTCGTGCATTGCCTAGCCTTGCGTTGTCGTGCATTAGCCTTGCCTAGCCTCACCGTGCCTTGCCTTGCGTTACCCTTTCCTTGCCTTGCCGTGCATTGCCTAGCCGTGCGTTGTCGTGCCTTAGCCTTGATTCCCCTTGCCGTGGCGTGCCTTTTGTTACACTTGCCTTGCCTGGCTTTGCCTTGCCTTTCTTTCCTTCCGTTACTCTTTACTTGCCTTGCCGTGCATTGCCTAGCCTTGCATTGTGGTGCCTTATCCTTGCCTCACCTGACCGTGCCTTCCCCTGCGTTACCCTTTCCTTGCCTTGCCGTGCATTGCCTAGCCCTGCGTTGTCGTGCCTTAGCCTTCTTACCCCTTGCCGTGCCGTTCCTTCCGTTACCCTTGCCTTCCCTTCCTTTCCCTTGCCTTACTTGCGTTCCTTTACTCTTTGCTTGCTTTCCGTGCATTGCCTAGCCTTGCGTTGTCATGCCTTAGCCTTGCCTCGCCTGACCGTGCTTTCCCATGCGTTACCCTTTCCTTGCCTTGCCGTGCATTGCCTAGCGTGCGTTGTCGTGCCTTAGCCTTGTTTCCCCTTGCCGTGCCGTTCCTTCCGTTACACTTGCCTTTCCTTGCTTTCCCTTGCCTTCCTTACCTTCCGTTACTCTTTGCTTGCCTTCCGTGCATTGCCTAGCCTTCCGTTGTCGTGCCTTAGCCTTGCCTCGCCTGACCGTGCTTTCCCATGCGTTACCCTTTCCTTGCCTTGCCGTTCATTGCCTAGCGTTCGGTGTCGTGCCTTAGACTTGTTCCCCCTTGCAGTGCCGTTCCTTCCGTTACCCTTGCCTTTCCTTGCTTTTCCTTGCCTTCCTTACCTTCCGTTACTCTTTGCTTGCCTTCCCTGAATTGCCTAGCCTTGCGTTGTCGTGCCTTTGCCTTATCTCGCCTGACCTTGCCTTCCTTTGCTTTAAGCTTTCCTTGCATTGTCGTGCATTGCCTAGCCTTGCGTTTTCGTGCATTAGCCTTGTCTAGCCTCACCGTGCATTGCCTTGCGTTACCCTTTGCTTGCCTTGCCGTGCATTGCCTAGCCGTGCGTTGTCGTGCCTTAGCCTTGTTTCCCCTTGCCGTGCAGTTCCTTCCGTTACACTTGCCTTTCTTTGCTTTCCCTTGCCTTCCTTACCTTCCGTTACTCTTTGCTTGCCTTCCGTGCATTGCCTAGCCTTGCGTTGTCGTGCCTTAGCCTTGCCTCGCCTGAACGTGCTTTCACATGCGTTACCCTTTCCTTGCCTTGCCGTGCATTGCCCAGCCTGCGTTGCCGTGCCTTAGCCTTGTTTCCCCTTGCCGTGCAATTCCTTCCGTTACCCTTGCCTTTCCTTGCTTTTCCTTGCCTTGCTTACCTTCCGTTACTCTTTGCTTCCCTTCCCTGCATTGCCTAGCCTTGCGTTGTCGTGCCTTAGTCTTATCTCGCTTGACCGTGCCTTCCTTTGCTTTAAGCTTTCCTTGCATTGTCGTGCATTGCCTAGCCTTGCGTTGTCGTGCATTAGCCTTGCCTAGCCTCACCGTGCCTTGCCTTGCGTTACTCTTTCCTTGCCTTGCCGTGCATTGCCTAGCCGTGCGTTGTCGTGCCTTAGCCTTGTTTCCCCTTGCCGTGGCGTGCCTTTTGTTACACTTGCCTTTCCTGGCTTTGACTTGCCTTCCTTTCCTTCCGTTACTCTTTCCTTGCCTTGCCGTGCATTGCCTAGCCTTGCATTGTCGTGCCTTATCCTTGCCTCACCTGACCGTGCCTTCCCCTGCGTTACCCTTTCCTTGCCTTGCCGTGCATTGCCTAGCCCTGCGTTGCCGTGCCTTAGACTTGTTACCCCTTACCGTGCCGTTCCTTCCGTTACCCTTGCCTTCCCTTGCTTTCCCTTGCCTTCCTTGCGTTCCGTTACTCTTTGCTTGCTTTCCGTGCATTGCCTAGCCTTGCGTTGTCATGCCTTAGCCTTGCATCGCCTGACCGTGCTTTCCCATGCGTTACCCTTTCCTAGCCTTTCCGTGCATTGCCTAGCCGTGCGTTGTCGTGCCTTAGCCTTGTTTCCCCTTGCCGTGCCGTTCCTTCCGTTACACTTGCCCTTCAATCCTTTCCCTTGCCTTCCTTACCTTCCGTTACTCTTTGCTTGCCTTCCGTGCATTGCCTAGCCTTGCGTTGTCGTGCCTTAGCGTTGCCTCGCCTGACCATGCTTTCAAATGCGTTACCCTTTCCTTGCCTTGCCGTTCATTGCCTAGCGTTCGGTGTCGTGCCTTAGACTTGTTTCCCCTTGCCGTGCCGTTCCTTCCGTTACCCTGGCCTTTCCTTCCTTTTCCTTGCCTTGCTTACCTTCCGTTACTCTTTGCTTGCCTTCCCTGAATTGCCTAGCCTTGCGTTGTCGTGCCTTAGCCTTATCTCCCCTGACCGTGCCTTCCTTTGCTTTAAGCTTTCCTTGCATTGTCGTGCATTGCGTAGCCTTGCGTTGTCGTGCATTAGCCTTGCCTAGCCTCACCGTGCCTTGCCTTGCGTTACCCTTTCCTTGCCTTGCCGTGCATTGCCTAGCCGTGCGTTGTCGTGCCTTAGCCTTGTTTCCCCTTGCCGTGGCGTGCCTTTTGTTACACTTGCCTTTCCTGGCTTTGACTTGCCTTCCTTTCCTTCCGTTACTCTTTCCTTGCCTTGCCGTGCATTGCCTAGCCTTGCATTGTCGTGCCTTATCCTTGCCTCACCTGACCGTGCCTTCCCCTGCGTTACCCTTTCCTTGCCTTTCCATGCATTGCCTAGCCCTGCGTTGTCGTGCCTTAGCCTTGTTTCCCCTTGCCGTGCCGTTCCTTCCGTTACCATTGCCTTTCCTTGCTTTCCCTTGCCTTCCTTACCTTCCGTTACTCTTTCCTTGCATTGTCGTGCATCGCCTAGCCTTGCGTTTTCGTGCATTAGCCTTGCCTAGCCTCACCGTGCCTTTCCTTGCGTTACCCTTTGCTTGCCTTGCCGTGCATTGCCTAGCCGTGCCTTGTCGTGCCTTAGCCTTGTTTCCCCTTGCCGTGCCGTTCCTTCCGTTACACTTGCCTTTCTTTGCTTTCCCTTTCCTTCCTTGCATTCCGTTACTCCTTGCTTAATTTCCGTGCATTGCCTAGCCTTGCGTTGGCTTTCCTTAGCCTTGCCTCGCCTGACCGTGCTTTCCCATGCGTTACCCTTTCCTTGCCTTGCCGTGCATTGCCTAGCGTGCGTTGTCGTGCCTTAGCCTTGTTTCCCCTTGCCGTGCCGTTCCTTCCGTTACACTTGCCTTTCTTTGCTTTCCCTTGCCTTCCTTACCTTCCGTTACTCTTTGCTTGCCTTCCGTGCATTGCCTGGCCTTGCGTTGTCGTGCCTTAGCCTTATCTCGCCTGACCGTGCCTTCCTTTGCTTTAAGCTTTCCTTGCATTGTCGTGCCTTGCCTAGCCTTGCGTTGTCGTGCATTAGCCTTGCCTAGCCTCACCGTGCCTTGCCTTGCGTTACCCTTTCCTTGCCTTGCCGTGCATTTCCTAGCCGTGTGTTGTCGTGCCTTAGCCTTGTTTCCCCTTGCCGTTGCGTGCCTTTTGTTAC
This sequence comes from Macrotis lagotis, assembly GCF_037893015.1. NCBI lineage: Eukaryota > Metazoa > Chordata > Mammalia > Peramelemorphia > Peramelidae > Macrotis > Macrotis lagotis. The sequence continues at coordinate 292,941 of NW_027421932.1, forward strand.
ACTTGCCTTGCCTGGCTTTGCCTTGCCTTCCTTTCCTTCCGTTACTCTTTCCTTGCCTTGCCGTGCATTGCCTAGCCCTGCGTTGTCGTGCCTTAGCCTTGTTACCCCTTTCCGTGCCGTTCCTTCCGTTACCCTTGCCTTCCCTTGCTTTCCCTTTCCTTGCTTACCTTCCGTTACTCTTTGCTTGCCTTCCCTGAATTGCCTAGCCTTGCGTTGTCGTGCCTTAGCCTTATCTCGCCTGACCGTGCCTTCCTTTGCTTTAAGCTTTCCTTGCATTGTCTTGCATTGCCTAGCCTTGCGTTGTCGTGCATTAGCCTTGCCTAGCCTCACCGTGCCTTGCCTTGCGTTACCCTTTCCTTGCCTTGCCGTGCATTTCCTAGCCGTGTGTTGTCGTGCCTTAGCCTTGTTTCCCCTTGCCGTTGCGTGCCTTTTGTTACACTTGCCTTGCCTGGCTTTGCCTTGCCTTCCTTTCCTTCCGTTACTCTTTCCTTGCCTTGCCGTGCATTTCCTAGCCGTGTGTTGTCGTGCCTTAGCCTTGTTACCCCTTGCCGTGCCGTTCCTTCCGTTACCCTTGCCTTCCCTTGCTTTCCCTTTCCTTCCTTGCATTCCGTTACTCCTTGCTTGCTTTCCGTGCATTGCCTAGCCTTGCGTTGGCTTTCCTTAGCCTTGCCTCGCCTGACCGTGCTTTCCCATGCGTTACCCTTTCCTTGCCTTGCCGTGCATTGCCTAGCGTGCGTTGTCGTGCCTTAGCCTTGTTTCCCCTTGCCGTGCCGTTCCTTCCGTTACACTTGCCTTTCTTTGCTTTCCCTTGCCTTCCTTACCTTCCGTTACTCTTTGCTTGCCTTCCGTGCATTGCCTAGCCTTGCGTTGTCGTGCCTTAGCCTTATCTCGCCTGACCGTGCCTTCCTTTGCTTTAAGCTATACTTGCATTGTCGTGCATTGCCTAGCCTTGCGTTGTCGTGCATTAGCCTTGCCTAGCCTCACCGTGCCTTGCCTTGCGTTACCCTTTCCTTGCCTTGCCGTGCATTTCCTAGCCGTGTGTTGTCGTGCCTTAGCCTTGTTTCCCCTTGCCGTTGCGTGCCTTTTGTTACACTTGCCTTGCCTGGCTTTGCCTTGCCTTCCTTTCCTTCCGTTACTCTTTCCTTGCCTTGCCGTGCATTGCCTAGCCCTGCGTTGTCGTGCCTTAGCCTTGTTACCCCTTGCCGTGCCGTTCCTTCCGTTACCCTTGCCTTCCCTTGCTTTCCCTTGCCTTCCTTGCGTTCCGTTACTCTTTGCTTGCTTTCCGTGCATTGCCTAGCCTTGCGTTGTCATGCCTTAGGCTTGCCTCGCCTGACCGTGCTTTCCCATGCGTTACACTTTCCTTGCCTTGCCCTGCATTGCCTAGCGTGCGTTGTCGTGCCTTAGCCTTGTTTCCCCTTGCCGTGCCGTTCCTTCCGTTACACTTGCCTTTCTTTGCTTTCCCTTGCCTTCCTTACCTTCCGTTACTCTTTGCTTGCCTTCCGTGCATTGCCTAGCCTTGCGTTGTCGTGCCTTAGCCTTATCTCGCCTGACCGTGCCTTCCTTTGCTTTAAGCTTTCCTTGCATTGTCGTGCATTGCCTAGCCTTGCGTTGTCGTGCATTAGCCTTGCCTAGCCTCACCGTGCCTTGCCTTGCGTTACCCTTTCCTTGCCTTGCCGTGCATTGCCTAGCCGTGCGTTGTCGTGCCTTAGCCTTGATTCCCCTTGCCGTGGCGTGCCTTTTGTTACACTTGCCTTTCCTTGCTTTCCCTTGCCTTCCTTGACTTCCGTTACTTTTTGCTTACCTTACGTGCATTGCCTATCCTTGCGTTGTCGTGCCTTAGCCCTGCCTTGCCTCACCGTGCCTTGCCTTGCGTTACCCTTTCCTTGCCTTGCCGTTCATTGCCTAGCGTTCGGTGTCGTGCCTTACACTTCTTCCCCCTTGCCGTGCCGTTCCTTCCGTTACCCTTGCCTTTCCTTGCTTTTCCTTGCCTTCCTTACCTTCCGTTACTCTTTGCTTGCCTTCCCTGAATTGCCTAGCCTTGCGTTGTCGTGCCTTTGCCTTATCTCGCCTGACCTTGCCTTCCTTTGCTTTAAGCTTTCCTTGCATTGTCGTGCATTGCATAGCCTTGCGTTTTCGTGCATTAGCCTTGTCTAGCCTCACCGTGCCTTGCCTTGCGTTACCCTTTGCTTGCCTTGCCGTGCATTGCCTAGCCGTGCGTTGTCGTGCCTTAGCCTTGTTTCCCCTTGCCGTGCAGTTCCTTCCGTTACACTTGCCTTTCTTTGCTTTCCCTTTCCTTCCTTGCATTCCGTTACTCCTTGCTTGCTTTCCGTGCATTGCCTAGCCTTGCGTTGGCTTTCCTTAGCCTTGCCTCGCCTGACCGTGCTTTCCCATGCGTTACCCTTGCCTTGCCTTGCCGTGCATTGCCTAGCGTGCGTTGTCGTGCCTTAGCCTTGTTTCCCCTTGCCGTGCCGTTCCTTCCGTTACACTTGCCTTTCTTTGCTTTCCCTTGCCTTCCTTACCTTCCGTTACTCTTTGCTTGCCTTCCGTGCATTGCCAAGCCTTGTGTTGTCGTGCCTTAGCCTTGCCTCCCCTGACCGTGCTTTCCCATGCGTTACCCTTTCCTTCCCTTGCCGTGCATTGCCTAGCGTGCGTTGTCGTGCCTTAGACTTGTTTCCCCTTGCCGTGCCGTTCCTTCCGTTACCATTGCCTTTCCTTGCTTTCCCTTGCCTTCCTTACCTTCTGTTACTCTTTGCTTGCCTTCCCTACATTGCCTAGCCTTGCGTTGTCGTTCCTTAGCCTTATCTCGCCTGACCGTGCCTTCCTTTGCTTTAAGCTTTACTTGCATTGCCGTGCATTGCCTAGCCTTGCGTTGTCACCGTGCCTTGCCTTGCGTTACCCTTTCCTTGCCTTGCCGTGCATTTCCTAGCCGTGTGTTGTCGTGCCTTAGCCTTGTTACCCCTTGCCGTGCCGTTCCTTCCGTTACCCTTGCCTTCCCTTGCTTTCCCTTGCCTTCCTTGCCTTCCGTTACTCTTTGCTTGCTTTCCGTGCATTGCCTAGCCTTGCGTTGTCATGCCTTAGGCTTGCCTCGCCTGAACGTGCTTTCCCATGCGTTACCCTTTCCTTGCCTTGCCGTGCATTGCCTAGCGTGCGTTGTCGTGCCTTAGCCTTGTTTCCCCTTGCCGTGCCGTTCCTTCCGTTACACTTGCCTTTCTTTGCTTTCCCTTGCCTTCCTTACCTTCCGTTACTCTTTGCTTGCCTTCCGTGCATTGCCTAGCCTTGCGTTGTCGTGCCTTAGCCTTATCTCGCCTGACCGTGCCTTCCTTTGCTTTAAGCTTTCCTTGCATTTTCGTGCATTGCCTAGCCTTGCGTTGTCGTGCATTAGCCTTGCCTAGCCTCACCGTGCCTTGCCTTGCGTTACCCATTCCTTGCCTTGCCGTGCATTGCCTAGCCGTGCGTTGTCGTGCCTTAGCCTTGATTCCCCTTGCCGTGGCGTGCCTTTTGTTACACTTGCCTTGCCTGGCTTTGCCTTGCCTTTCTTTCCTTCCGTTACTCTTTACTTGCCTTGCCGTGCATTGCCTAGCCTTGCATTGTCGTGCCTTATCCTTGCCTCACCTGACCGTGCCTTCCCCTGCGTTACCCTTTCCTTGCCTTGCCGTGCATTGCCTAGCCCTGCGTTGTCGTGCCTTAGCCTTCTTACCCCTTGCCGTGCCGTTCCTTCCGTTACCCTTGCCTTCCCTTGCTTTCCCTTGCCTTCCTTGCGTTCCGTTACTCTTTGCTTGCCTTCCGTGCATTGCCTAGCCTTGCGTTGTCATGCCTTAGCCTTGCCTCTCCTGACCGTGCTTTCCCATGCGTTACCTTTTCCTTGCCTTGCCGTGCATTGCCTAGCGTGCGTTGTCGTGCCTTAGCCTTGTTTCCCCTTGCAGTGCCGTTCCTTCCGTTACACTTGCCTTTCCTTCCTTTCCCTTGCCTTCCTTACCTTCCGTTACTCTTTGCTTGCCTTCCGTGCATTGCCTAGCCTTGCGTTGTCGTGCCTTAGCGTTGCCTCGCCTGACCGTGCTTTCAAATGCGTTACCCTTTCCTTGCCTTGCCGTTCATTGCCTAGCGTTCGGTGTCGTGCCTTAGACTTGTTTCCCCTTGCCGTGCCGTTCCTTCCGTTACCCTGGCCTTTCCTTCCTTTTCCTTGCCTTGCGTACCTTCCGTTACTCTTTGCTTGCCTTCCCTGAATTGCCTAGCTTTGCGTTGTCGTGCCTTAGCCTTATCTCGCCTGACCGTGCCTTCCTTTGCTTTAAGCTTTCCTTGCATTGTCGTGCATTGCCTAGCCTTGCGTTGTCCTGCATTAACCTTGCCTAGCCTCACCGTGCCTTGCCTTGCGTTACCCTTTCCTTGCCTTGCCGTGCATTTCCTAGCCGTGTGTTGTCGTGCCTTAGCCTTGTTACCCCTTGCCGTGCCGTTCCTTCCGTTACCCTTGCCTTCCCTTGCTTTCCCTTTCCTTCCTTGCATTCCGTTACTCCTTGCTTGCTTTCCGTGCATTGCCTAGCCATGCGTTGGCTTTCCTTAGCCTTGCCTCGCCTGACCGTGCTTTCCCATGCGTTACCCTTGCCTTGCCTTGCCGTGCATTGCCTAGCGTGCGTTGTCGTGCCTTAGCCTTGTTTCCCCTTGCCGTGCCGTTCCTTCCGTTACACTTGCCTTTCTTTGCTTTCCCTTGCCTTCCTTACCTTCCGTTACTCTTTGCTTGCCTTCCGTGCATTGCCAAGCCTTGCGTTGTCGTGCCTTAGCCTTGCCTCGCCTGACCGTGCTTTCCCATGCGTTACCCTTTCCTTGCCTTGCCGTGCATTGCCTAGCGTGCGTTGTCGTGCCTTAGACTAGTTTCCCCTTGCCGTGCCGTTCCTTCCGTTACACTTGCCTTTCCTTGCTTTCCATTGCCTTCCTTACCTTCCGTTACTCTTTGCTTGCCTTCCCTGCATTGCCTAGCCTTGCGTTGTCGTTCCTTAGCCTTATCTCGCCTGACCGTGCCTTCCTTTGCTTTAAGCTTTACTTGCATTGTCGTGCCTTGCCTAGCCTTGCGTTGTCGTGTATTAGCCTTGCCTAGCCTCACCGTGCCTTGCCTTGCGTTACTCTTTCCTTGCCTTGCCGTGCATTGCCTAGCCCTGCATTGTCGTGCCTTAGCCTTGTTACCCCTTGCCGTGCCGTTCCTTCCGTTACCCTTGCCTTCCCTTGCTTTCCCTTGCCTTCCTTGCGTTCCGTTACTCTTTGCTTGCTTTCCGTGCATTGCCTAGCCTTGCGTTGTCATGCCTTAGGCTTGCCTCGCCTGACCGTGCTTTCCCATGCGTTACCCTTTCCTTGCCTTGCCGTGCATTGCCTAGCGTGCGTTGTCGTGCCTTAGCCTTGTTTCCCCTTGCCGTGCCGTTCCTTCCGTTACACTTGCCTTTCTTTGCTTTCCCTTGCCTTCCTTACCTTCCGTTACTCTTTGCTTGCCTTCCGTGCATTGCCTAGCCTTGCGTTGTCGTGCCTTAGCCTTGCCTCGCCTGAACGTGCTTTCCCATGCGTTACCCTTTCCTTGCCTTGCCGTGCATTGCCCAGCCTGCGTTGCCGTGCCTTAGCCTTGTTTCCCCTTGCCGTGCAATTCCTTCCGTTACCCTTGCCTTTCCTTGCTTTTCCTTGCCTTGCTTACCTTCCGTTACTTTTTGCTTCCCTTCCCTGCAATGCCTAGCCTTGCGTTGTCGTGCCTTAGCCTTATCTCGCCTGACCGTGCCTTCCTTTGCTTTAAGCTTTCCTTGCATTGTCGTGCATTGCCTACCCTTGCGTTGTCGTGCATTAGCCTTGCCTAGCCTCACCGTGCCTTGCCTTGCGTTACCCTTTCCTTGCCTTGCCGTGCATTGCCTAGCCGTGCGTTGTCGTGCCTTAGCCTTGTTTCCCATTGCCGTGGCGTGCTTTTTGTTACACTTGCCTTTCCTGGCTTTGACTTGCCTTCCTTTCCTTCCGTTACTCTTTCCTTGCCTTGCCGTGCATTGCCTAGCCTTGCATTGTCGTGCCTTATCCTTGCCTCACCTGACCGTGCCTTCCCCTGCGTTACCCTTTCCTTGCCTTGCCGTGCATTGCCTAGCCCTGCGTTGCCGTGCCTTAGACTTGTTACCCCTTACCGTGCCGTTCCTTCCGTTACCCTTGCCTTCCCTTGCTTTCCCTTGCCTTCCTTGCGTTCCGTTACTCTTTGCTTGCTTTCCGTGCATTGCCTAGCCTTGCGTTGTCATGCCTTAGCGTTGCATCGCCTGACCGTGCTTTCCCATGCGTTACCCTTTCCTTGCCTTTCCGTGCATTGCCTAGCCGTGCGTTGTCGTGCCTTAGCCTTGTTTCCCCTTGCCGTGTCGTTCCTTCCGTTACCCTGGCCTTTCCTTCCTTTTCCTTGCCTTGCTTACCTTCCGTTACTCTTTGCTTGCCTTCCCTGAATTGCCTAGCCTTGCGTTGTCGTGCCTTAGCCTTATCTCGACTGACCGTGCCTTCCTTTGCTTTAAGCTTTCCTTGCATTGTCGTGCATTGCCTAGCCTTGCGTTGTCCTGCATTAGCCTTGCCTAGCCTCACCGTGCCTTGCCTTGCGTTACCCTTTCCTTGCCTTGCCGTGCATTGCCTAGCCGTGCGTTGTCGTGTCTTAGCCTTGTTTCCCCTTGCCGTTGCGTGCCTTTTGTTACACTTGCCTTTCCTGGCTTTGACTTGCCTTCCTTTCCTTCCGTTACTCTTTCCTTGCCTTGCCGTGCATTGCCTAGCCTTGCGTTGTCGTGCCTTAGCCTTGCCTTGCCTCACCGTGCCTTGCCTTGCGTTACCCTTTCCTTGCCTGGCCATGCATTGCCTAGCCCTGCGTTGTCGTGCCTTAGCCTTGTTTCCCCTTGCCGTGCCGTTCCTTCCGTTACCCTTGCCTTCCCTTGCTTTCCCTTGCCTTGCTTACCTTCCGTTACTCTTTGCTTGCCTTATCTGAATTGCCTAGCCTTGCGTTGTCGTGCCTTCGCCTTATCTCGCCTGACCGTGCCTTCCTTTGCTTTAAGCTTTCCTTGCATTGTCTTGCATTGCCTAGCCTTGCGTTGTCGTGCATTAACCTTGCCTAGCCTCACCGTGCCTTGCCTTGCGTTACCCTTTCCTTGCCTTGCCGTGCATTTCCTAGCCGTGTGTTGTCGTGCCTTAGCCTTGTTACCCCTTGCCGTGCCGTTCCTTCCGTTACCCTTGCCTTCCCTTGCTTTCCCTTTCCTTCCTTGCATTCCGTTACTCCTTGCTTGCTTTCCGTGCATTGCCTAGCCTTGCGTTGGCTTTCCTTAGCCTTGCCTCGCCTGACCGTGCTTTCCCATGCGTTACCCTTTCCTTGCCTTGTCGTGCATTGCCTAGCGTGTGTTGTCGTGCCTTAGCCTTGTTTCCCCTTGCCGTGCCGTTCCTTCCGTTACCCTTGCCTTCCCTTGCTTTCCCTTTCCTTCCTTGCATTCCGTTACTCCTTGCTTGCTTTCCGTGCATTGCCTAGCCTTGCGTTGGCTTTCCTTAGCCTTGCCTCGCCTGACCGTGCTTTCCCATGCGTTACCCTTTCCTTGCCTTGCCGTGCATTGCCTAGCGTGCGTTGTCGTGCCTTAGCCTTGTTTCCCCTTGCCGTGCCGTTCTTTCCGTTACACTTGCCTTTCTTTGCTTTCCCTTGCCTTCCTTACCTTCCGTTACTCTTTGCTTGCCTTCCGTGCATTGCCTAGCCTTGCGTTGTCGTGCCTTAGCCTTATCTCGCCTGACCGTGCCTTCCTTTGCTTTAAGCTTTACTTGCATTGTCGTGCATTGCCTAGCCTTGCGTTGTCGTGCATTAGCCTTGCCTAGCCTCACCGTGCCTTGCCTTGCGTTACCCTTTCCTTGCCTTGCCGTGCATTTCCTAGCCGTGTGTTGTCGTGCCTTAGCCTTGTTTCCCCTTGCCGTTGCGTGCCTTTTGTTACACTTGCCTTGCCTGGCTTTGCCTTGCCTTCCTTTCCTTCCGTTACTCTTTCCTTGCCTTGCCGTGCATTGCCTAGCCCTGCGTTGTCGTGCCTTAGCCTTGTTACCCCTTGCCGTGCCGTTCCTTCCGTTACCCTTGCCTTCCCTTGCTTTCCCTTGCCTTCCTTGCGTTCCGTTACTCTTTGCTTGCTTTCCGTGCATTGCCTAGCCTTGCGTTGTCATGCCTTAGGCTTGCCTCGCCTGACCGTGCTTTCCCATGCGTTACCCTTTCCTTGCCTTGCCGTGCATTGCCTAGCGTGCGTTGTCGTGCCTTAGCCTTGTTTCCCCTTGCCGTGCCGTTCCTTCCGTTACACTTGCCTTTCTTTGCTTTCCCTTGCCTTCCTTACCTTCCGTTACTCTTTGCTTGCCTTCCGTGCATTGCCTAGCCTTGCGTTGTCGTGCCTTAGCCTTATCTCGCCTGACCGTGCCTTCCTTTGCTTTAAGCTTTCCTTGCATTGTCGTGCATTGCCTAGCCTTGCGTTGTCGTGCATTAGCCTTGCCTAGCCTCACCGTGCCTTGCCTTGCGTTACCCTTTCCTTGCCTTGCCGTGCATTGCCTAGCCGTGCGTTGTCGTGCCTTAGCCTTGATTCCCCTTGCCGTGGCGTGCCTTTTGTTACACTTGCCTTGCCTGGCTTTGCCTTGCCTTTCTTTCCTTCCGTTACTCTTTACTTGCCTTGCCGTGCATTGCCTAGCCTTGCATTGTGGTGCCTTATCCTTGCCTCACCTGACCGTGCCTTCCCCTGCGTTACCCTTTCCTTGCCTTGCCGTGCATTGCCTAGCCCTGCGTTGTCGTGCCTTAGCCTTCTTACCCCTTGCCGTGCCGTTCCTTCCGTTACCCTTGCCTTCCCTTGCTTTCCCTTGCCTTCCTTGCGTTCCTTTACTCTTTGCTTGCTTTCCGTGCATTGCCTAGCCTTGCGTTGTCATGCCTTAGCCTTGCCTCGCCTGACCGTGCTTTCCCATGCCTTACCCTTTCCTTGCCTTGCCCTGCATTGCCTAGCGTGCGTTGTCGTGCCTTAGCCTTGTTTCCCCTTGCCGTGCCGTTCCTTCCGTTACACTTGCCTTTCCTTGCTTTCCCTTGCCTTCCTTACCTTCCGTTACTCTTTGCTTGCCTTCCGTGCATTGCCTAGCCTTCAGTTGTCGTGCCTTAGCCATGCCTCGCCTGACCGTGCTTTCCCATGCGTTACCCTTTCCTTGCCTTGCCGTTCATTGCCTAGCGTTCGGTGTCGTGCCTTAGACTTGTTCCCCCTTGCAGTGCCGTTCCTTCCGTTACCCTTGCCTTTCCTTGCTTTTCCTTGCCTTCCTTACCTTCCGTTACTCTTTGCTTGCCTTCCCTGAATTGCCTAGCCTTGCGTTGTCGTGCCTTTGCCTTATCTCGCCTGACCTTGCCTTCCTTTGCTTTAAGCTTTCCTTGCGTTTTCGTGCATTAGCCTTGTCTAGCCTCACCGTGCATTGCCTTGCGTTACCCTTTGCTTGCCTTGCCGTGCATTGCCTAGCCGTGCGTTGTCGTGCCTTAGCCTTGTTTCCCCTTGCCGTGCAGTTCCTTCCGTTACACTTGCCTTTCTTTGCTTTCCCTTGCCTTCCTTACCTTCCGTTACTCTTTGCTTGCCTTCCGTGCATTGCCTAGCCTTGCGTTGTCGTGCCTTAGCCTTGCCTCGCCTGAACGTGCTTTCCCATGCGTTACCCTTTCCTTGCCTTGCCGTGCATTGCCCAGCCTGCGTTGCCGTGCCTTAGCCTTGTTTCCCCTTGCCGTGCAATTCCTTCCGTTACCCTTGCCTTTCCTTGCTTTTCCTTGCCTTGCTTACCTTCCGTTACTCTTTGCTTCCCTTCCCTGCAATGCCTAGCCTTGCGTTGTCGTGCCTTAGCCTTATCTCGCCTGACCGTGCCTTCCTTTGCTTTAAGCTTTCCTTGCATTGTCGTGCATTGCGTAGCCTTGCGTTGTCGTGCATTAGCCTTGCCTAGCCTCACCGTGCCTTGCCTTGCGTTACCCTTTCCTTGCCTTGCCGTGCATTGCCTAGCCGTGCGTTGTCGTGCCTTAGCCTTGTTTCCCCTTGCCGTGGCGTGCCTTTTGTTACACTTGCCTTTCCTGGCTTTGACTTGCCTTCCTTTCCTTCCGTTACTCTTTCCTTGCCTTGCCGTGCATTGCCTAGCCTTGCATTGTCGTGCCTTATCCTTGCCTCACCTGACCGTGCCTTCCCCTGCGTTACCCTTTCCTTGCCTTGCCGTGCATTGCCTAGCCCTGCGTTGCCGTGCCTTAGACTTGTTACCCCTTACCGTGCCGTTCCTTCCGTTACCCTTGCCTTCCCTTGCTTTCCCTTGCCTTCCTTGCGTTCCGTTACTCTTTGCTTGCTTTCCGTGCATTGCCTAGCCTTGCGTTGTCATGCCTTAGCCTTGCATCGCCTGACCGTGCTTTCCCATGCGTTACCCTTTCCTTGCCTTTCCGTGCATTGCCTAGCCGTGCGTTGTCGTGCCTTAGCCTTGTTTCCCCTTGCCGTGCCGTTCCTTCCGTTACACTTGCCCTTCAATCCTTTCCCTTGCCTTCCTTACCTTCCGTTACTCTTTGCTTGCCTTCCGTGCATTGCCTAGACTTGCATTGTCGTGCCTTAGCGTTGCCTCGCCTGACCGTGCTTTCAAATGCGTTACCCTTTCCTTGCCTTCCCGTTCATTGCCTAGCGTTCGGTGTCGTGCCTTAGACTTGTTTCCCCATGCCGTGCCGTTCCTTCCGTTACCCTTGCCTTCCCTTGCTTTCCCTTGCCTTGCTTACCTTCCGTTACTCTTTGCTTTCCTTATCTGAATTGCCTAGCCTTGCGTTGTCGTGCCTTCGCCTTATCTCGCCTGACCGTGCCTTCCTTTGCTTTAAGCTTTCCTTGCATTGTCTTGCATTGCCTAGCCTTGCGTTGTCGTGCATTAACCTTGCCTAGCCTCACAGTGCCTTGCCTTGCGTTACCCTTTCCTTGCCTTGCCGTGCATTTCCTAGCCGTGTGTTGTCGTGCCTTAGCCTTGTTACCCCTTGCCGTGCCGTTCCTTCCGTTACCCTTGCCTTCCCTTGCTTTCCCTTTCCTTCCTTGCATTCCGTTACTCCTTGCTTGCTTTCCGTGCATTGCCTAGCCTTGCGTTGGCTTTCCTTAGCCTTGCCTCGCCTGACCGTGCTTTCCCATGCGTTACCCTTTCCTTGCCTTGTCGTGCATTGCCTAGCGTGTGTTGTCGTGCCTTAGCCTTGTTTCCCCTTGCCGTGCCGTTCCTTCCGTTACCCTTGCCTTCCCTTGCTTTCCCTTTCCTTCCTTGCATTCCGTTACTCCTTGCTTGCTTTCCGTGCATTGCCTAGCCTTGCGTTGGCTTTCCTTAGCCTTGCCTCGCCTGACCGTGCTTTCCCATGCGTTACCCTTTCCTTGCCTTGCCGTGCATTGCCTAGCGTGCGTTGTCGTGCCTTAGACTTGTTTCCCCTTGCCGTGCCGTTCCTTCCGTTACCATTGCCTTTCCTTGCTTTCCCTTGCCTTCCTTACCTTCCGTTACTCTTTGCTTGCCTTCCGTGCATTGCCTAGCCTTGCGTTGTCGTTCCTTAGCCTTATCTCGCCTGACCGTGCCTTCCTTTGCTTTAAGCTTTCCTTGCATTGTCGTGCATTGCCTAGCCTTGCGTTGTCGTGCATTAACCTTGCCTAGCCCCACCGTGCCTTGCCTTGCGTTACCCTTTCCTTGCCTTGCCGTGCATTTCCTAGCCGTGTGTTGTCGTGCCTTAGCCTTGTTTCGCCTTGCCGTTGCGTGCCTTTTGTTACACTTGCCTTGCCTGGCTTTGCCTTGCCTTCCTTTCCTTCCGTTACTCTTTCCTTGCCTTGCCGTGCATTGCCTAGCCCTGCATTGTCGTGCCTTAGCCTTGTTACCCCTTGCCGTGCCGTTCCTTCCGTTACCCTTGCCTTCCCTTGCTTTCCCTTGCCTTCCTTGCTTTCCGTTACTCTTTGCTTGCTTTCCGTGCATTGCCTAGCCTTGCGTTGTCTTGCCTTAGGCTTGCCTCGCCTGACCGTGCTTTCCCATGCGTTACCATTTCCTTGCCTTGCCGTGCATTGCCTAGCGTGCGTTGTCGTGCCTTAGCCTTGTTTCCCCTTGCCGTGCCGTTCCTTCCGTTACACTTGCCTTTCTTTGCTTTCCCTTGCCTTCCTTACGTTCCGTTACTCTTTGCTTGCCTTCCGTGCATTGCCTAGCCTTGCGTTGTCGTGCCTTAGCCTTATCTCGCCTGACCGTGCCTTCCTTTGCTTTAAGCTTTCCTTGCATTGTCGTGCATTGCCTAGCCTTGCGTTGTCGTGCATTAGCCTTGCCTAGCCTCACCGTGCCTTGCCTTGCGTTACCCTTTCCTTGCCTTGCCGTGCATTGCCTAGCCGTGCGTTGTCGTGCCTTAGCCTTGATTCCCCTTGCCGTGGCGTGCCTTTTGTTACACTTGCCTTGCCTGGCTTTGCTTTGCCTTCCTTTCCTTACGGTACTCTTTCCTTGCCTTGCCGTGCATTGCCTAGCCTTGCGTTGTCGTGCCTTATCCTTGCCTCACCTGACCGTGCCTTCCCCTGCGTTACCCTTTCCTTGCCTTGCCGTGCATTTCCTAGCCGTGTGTTGTCGTGCCTTAGCCTTGTTACCCCTTGCCGTGCCGTTCCTTCCGTTACCCTTGCCTTCCCTTGCTTTCCCTTTCCTTCCTTGCATTCCGTTACTCCTTGCTTGCTTTCCGTGCATTGCCTAGCCTTGCGTTGGCTTTCCTTAGCCTTGCCTCGCCTGACCGTGCTTTCCCATGCGTTACCCTTTCCTTGCCTTGTCGTGCATTGCCTAGCGTGCGTTGTCGTGCCTTAGCCTTGTTTCCCCTTGCCCTGCCGTTCCTTCCGTTACCCTTGCCTTCCCTTGCTTTCCCTTTCCTTCCTTGCATTCCGTTACTCCTTGCTTGCTTTCCGTGCATTGCCTAGCCTTGCGTTGGCTTTCCTTAGCCTTGCCTCGCCTGACCGTGCTTTCCCATGCGTTACCCTTTCCTTGCCTTGCCGTGCATTGCCTAGCGTGCGTTGTCGTGCCTTAGCCTTGTTTCCCCTTGCCGTGCCGTTCCTTCCGTTACACTTGCCTTTCTTTGCTTTCCCTTGCCTTCCTTACCTTCCCTTACTCTTTGCTTGCCTTCCGTGCATTGCCTAGCCTTGCGTTGTCGTGCCTTAGCCTTATCTCGCCTGACCGTGCCTTCCTTTGCTTTAAGCTATACTTGCATTGTCGTGCATTGCCTAGCCTTGCGTTGTCGTGCATTAGCCTTGCCTAGCCTCACCGTGCCTTGCCTTGCGTTACCCTTTCCTTGCCTTGCCGTGCATTTCCTAGCCGTGTGTTGTCGTGCCTTAGCCTTGTTTCCCCTTGCCGTTGCGTGCCTTTTGTTACACTTGCCTTGCCTGGCTTTGCCTTGCCTTCCTTTCCTTCCGTTACTCTTTCCTTGCCTTGCCGTGCATTGCCTAGCCCTGCGTTGTCGTGCCTTAGCCTTGTTACCCCTTGCCGTGCCGTTCCTTCCGTTACCCTTGCCTTCCCTTGCTTTCCCTTGCCTTCCTTGCGTTCCGTTACTCTTTGCTTGCTTTCCGTGCATTGCCTAGCCTTGCGTTGTCATGCCTTAGGCTTGCCTCGCCTGACCGTGCTTTCCCATGCGTTACCCTTTCCTTGCCTTGCCCTGCATTGCCTAGCGTGCGTTGTCGTGCCTTAGCCTTGTTTCCCCTTGCCGTGCCGTTCCTTCCGTTACACTTGCCTTTCTTTGCTTTCCCTTGCCTTCCTTACCTTCCGTTACTCTTTGCTTGCCTTCCGTGCATTGCCTAGCCTTGCGTTGTCGTGCCTTAGCCTTATCTCGCCTGACCGTGCCTTCCTTTGCTTTAAGCTTTCCTTGCATTGTCGTGCATTGCCTAGCCTTGCGTTGTCGTGCATTAGCCTTGCCTAGCCTCACCGTGCCTTGCCTTGCGTTACCCTTTCCTTGCCTTGCCGTGCATTGCCTAGCCGTGCGTTGTCGTGCCTTAGCCTTGATTCCCCTTGCCGTGGCGTGCCTTTTGTTACACTTGCCTTTCCTTGCTTTCCCTTCCTTCCTTACCTTCCGTTACTCTTTGCTTGCCTTCCGTGCATTGCCTAGCCTTGCGTTGTCGTGCCTTAGCCCTGCCTTGCCTGACCGTGCTTTCCCATGCCTTACCCTTTCCTTGCCGTGCCGTTCATTGCCTAGCGTTCGGTGTCGTGCCTTACACTTCTTCCCCCTTGCCGTGCCGTTCCTTCCGTTACCCTTGCCTTTCCTTTCTTTTCCTTGCCTTCCTTACCTTCCGTTACTCTTTGCTTGCCTTCCCTGAATTGCCTAGCCTTGCGTTGTCGTGCCTTTGCCTTATCTCGCCTGACCTTGCCTTCCTTTGCTTTAAGCTTTCCTTGCAGTGTCCTGCATTGCCTAGCCTTGCGTTTTCGTGCATTAGCCTTGTCTAGCCTCACCGTGCATTGCCTTGCGTTACCCTTTGCTTGCCTTGCCGTGCATTGCCTAGCCGTGCGTTGTCGTGCCTTAGCCTTGTTTCCCCTTGCCGTGCAGTTCCTTCCGTTACACTTGCCTTTCTTTGCTTTCCCTTGCCTTCCTTAACTTCCGTTACTCTTTGCTTGCCTTCCGTGCATTGCCTAGCCTTGCGTTGTCGTGCCTTAGCCTTGCCTCGCCTGAACGTGCTTTCCCATGCGTTACCCTTTCCTTGCCTTGCCGTGCATTGCCCAGCCTGCGTTGCCGTGCCTTAGCCTTGTTTCCCCTTGCCGTGCAATTCCTTCCGTTACCCTTGCCTTTCCTTGCTTTTCCTTGCCTTGCTTACCTTCCGTTACTCTTTGCTTCCCTTCCCTGCATTGCCTAGCCTTGCGTTGTCGTGCCTTAGCCTTATCTCGCCTGACCGTGCCTTCCTTTGCTTTAAGCTTTCCTTGCATTGTCGTGCATTGCTTAGCCTTGCGTTGTCGTGCATTAGCCTTGCCTAGCCTCACCATGCCTTGCCTTGCGTTACCCTTTCCTTGCCTTGCCGTGCATTGCCTAGCCCTGCGTTGCCGTGCCTTAGACTTGTTACCCCTTACAGTGCCGTTCCTTCCATTACCCTTGCCTTCCCTTGCTTTCCCTTGCCTTCCTTGCGTTCCGTTACTCTTTGCTTGCTTTCCGTGAATTGCCTAGCCTTGCGTTGTCATGCCTTAGCCTTGCATCGCCTGACCGTGCTTTCCCATGCGTTACCCTTTCCTTGCCCTTCCGTGCATTGCCTAGCCGTGCGTTGTCGTGCCTTAGCCTTGTTTCCCCTTGCCGTGCCGTTCCTTCCGTTACACTTGCCTTTCCTTCCTTTCCCTTGCCTTCCTTACCTTCCGTTACTCTTTGCTTGCCTTCCGTGCATTGCCTAGCCTTGCGTTGTCGTGCCTTAGCGTTGCCTCGCCTGACCGTGCTTTCAAATGCGTTACCCTTTCCTTGCCTTGCCGTTCATTGCCTAGCGTTCGGTGTCGTGCCTTAGATTTGTTTCCCCTTGCCGTGCCGTTCCTTCCGTTACCCTGGCCTTTCCTTCCTTTTCCTTGCCTTGCTTACCTTCCGTTACTCTTTGCTTGCCTTCCCTGAATTGCCTAGCCTTGCGTTGTCGTGCCTTAGCCTTATCTCGCCTGACCGTGCCTTCCTTTGCTTTAAGCTTTCCTTGCATTGTCGTGCATTGCCTAGCCTTGCGTTGTCGTGCATTAACCTTGCCTAGCCTCACCGTGCCTTGCCTTGCGTTTCCCTTTCCTTGCCTTGCCGTGCATTTCCTAGCCGTGTGTTCTCGTGCCTTAGCCTTGTTACCCCTTGCCGTGCCGTTCCTTCCGTTACCCTTGCCTTCCCTTGCTTTCCCTTTCCTTCCTTGCATTCCGTTACTCCTTGCTTGCTTTCCGTGCATTGCCTAGCCTTGCGTTGGCTTTCCTTAGCCTTGCCTCGCCTGACCGTGCTTTCCCATGCGTTACCCTTGCCTTGCCTTGCCGTGCATTGCCTAGCGTGCGTTGTCGTGCCTTAGCCTTGTTTCCCCTTGCCGTGCCGTTCCTTCCGTTACACTTGCCTTTCTTTGTTTTCCCTTGCCTTCCTTACCTTCCGTTACTCTTTGCTTGCCTTCGGTGCATTGCCAAGCCTTGCGTTGTCGTGCCTTAGCCTTGCCTCCCCTGACCGTGCTTTCCCATGCGTTACCCTTTCCTTGCCTTGCCGTGCATTGCCTAGCGTGCGTTGTCGTGCCTTAGACTTGTTTCCCCTTGCCGTGCCGTTCCTTCCGTTACCATTGCCTTTCCTTGCTTTCCCTTGCCTTCCTTACCTTCCGTTACTCTTTGCTTGCCTTCCCTGCATTGCCTAGCCTTGCGTTGTCGTTCCTTAGCCTTATCTCGCCTGACCGTGCCTTCCTTTGCTTTAAGCTTTCCTTGCATTGTCGTGCCTTGCCTAGCCTTGCGTTGTCGTGCATTAGCCTTGCCTAGCCTCACCGTGCCTTGCCTTGCGTTACCCTTTCCTTGCCTTGCCGTGCATTTCCTAGCCGTGTGTTGTCGTGCCTTAGCCTTGTTTCCCCTTGCCGTTGCGTGCCTTTTGTTACACTTGCCTTGCCTGGCTTTGCCTTGCCTTCCTTTCCTTCCGTTACTCTTTCCTTGCCTTGCCGTGCATTGCCTAGCCCTGCATTGTCGTGCCTTAGCCTTGTTACCCCTTGCCGTGCCGTTCCTTCCGTTACCCTTGCCTTCCCTTGCTTTCCCTTGCCTTCCTTGCGTTCCGTTACTCTTTGCTTGCTTTCCGTGCATTGCCTAGCCTTGCGTTGTCATGCCTTAGGCTTGCCTCGCCTGACCGTGCTTTCCCATGCGTTACCATTTCCTTGCCTTGCCGTGCATTGCCTAGCGTGCGTTGTCGTGCCTTAGCCTTGTTTCCCCTTGCCGTGCCGTTCCTTCCGTTACACTTGCCTTTCTTTGCTTTCCCTTGCCTTCCTTACCTTCCGTTACTCTTTGCTTGCCTTCCGTGCATTGCCTAGCCTTGCGTTGTCGTGCCTTAGCCTTATCTCGCCTGACCGTGCCTTCCTTTGCTTTAAGCTTTCCTTGCATTGTCGTGCATTGCCTAGCCTTGCGTTGTCGTGCATTAGCCTTGCCTAGCCTCACCGTGCCTTGCCTTGCGTTACCCTTTCCTTGCCTTGCCGTGCATTGCCTAGCCGTGCGTTGTCGTGCCTTAGCCTTGATTCCCCTTGCCGTGGCGTGCCTTTTGTTACACTTGCCTTGCCTGGCTTTGCTTTGCCTTCCTTTCCTTCCGGTACTCTTTCCTTGCCTTGCCGTGCATTGCCTAGCCTTGCATTGTCGTGCCTTATCCTTGCCTCACCTGACCGTGCCTTCCCCTGCGTTACCCTTTCCTTGCCTTGCCGTGCATTTCCTAGCCGTGTGTTGTCGTGCCTTAGCCTTGTTACCCCTTGCCGTGCCGTTCCTTCCGTTACCCTTGCCTTCCCTTGCTTTCCCTTTCCTTCCTTGCATTCCGTTACTCCTTGCTTGCTTTCCGTGCATTGCCTAGCCTTGCGTTGGCTTTCCTTAGCCTTGCCTCGCCTGACCGTGCTTTCCCATGCGTTACCCTTTCCTTGCCTTGTCGTGCATTGCCTAGCGTGCGTTGTCGTGCCTTAGCCTTGTTTCCCCTTGCCGTGCCGTTCCTTCCGTTACCCTTGCCTTCCCTTGCTTTCCCTTTCCTTCCTTGCATTCCGTTACTCCTTGCTTGCTTTCCGTGCATTGCCTAGCCTTGCGTTGGCTTTCCTTAGCCTTGCCTCGCCTGACCGTGCTTTCCCATGCGTTACCCTTTCCTTGCCTTGCCGTGCATTGAATAGCGTGCGTTGTCGTGCCTTAGCCTTGTTTCCCCTTGCCGTGCCGTTCCTTCCGTTACACTTGCCTTTCTTTGCTTTCCCTGCCTTCCTTACCTTCCGTTACTCTTTGCTTGCCTTCCGTGCATTGCCTAGCCTTGCGTTGTCGTGCCTTAGCCTTATCTCGCCTGACCGTGCCTTCCTTTGCTTTAAGCTTTCCTTGCATTGTCGTGCATTGCCTAGCCTTGCGTTGTCGTGCATTAGCCTTGCCTAGCCTCACCGTGCCTTGCCTTGCGTTACCCTTTCCTTGCCTTGCCGTGCATTGCCTAGCCGTGCGTTGTCGTGCCTTAGCCTTGATTCCCCTTGCCGTGGCGTGCCTTTTGTTACACTTGCCTTGCCTGGCTTTGCTTTGCCTTCCTTTCCTTCCGGTACTCTTTCCTTGCCTTGCCGTGCATTGCCTAGCCTTGCATTGTCGTGCCTTATCCTTGCCTCACCTGACCGTGCCTTCCCCTGCGTTACCCTTTCCTTGCCTTGCCGTGCATTTCCTAGCCGTGTGTTGTCGTGCCTTAGCCTTGTTACCCCTTGCCGTGCCGTTCCTTCCGTTACCCTTGCCTTCCCTTGCTTTCCCTTTCCTTCCTTGCATTCCGTTACTCCTTGCTTGCTTTCCGTGCATTGCCTAGCCTTGCGTTGGCTTTCCTTAGCCTTGCCTCGCCTGACCGTGCTTTCCCATGCGTTACCCTTTCCTTGCCTTGCCGTGCATTGCCTAGCGTGCGTTGTCGTGCCTTAGCCTTGTTTCCCCTTGCCGTGCCGTTCCTTCCGTTACACTTGCCTTTCTTTGCTTTCCCTTGCCTTCCTTACCTTCCCTTACTCTTTGCTTGCCTTCCGTGCATTGCCTAGCCTTGCGTTGTCGTGCATTAGCCTTGCCTAGCCTCACCGTGCCTTGCCTTGCGTTACCCTTTCCTTGCCTTGCCGTGCATTTCCTAGCCGTGTGTTGTCGTGCCTTAGCCTTGTTTCCCCTTGCCGTTGCGTGCCTTTTGTTACACTTGCCTTGCCTGGCTTTGCCTTGCCTTCCTTTCCTTCCGTTACTCTTTCCTTGCCTTGCCGTGCATTGCCTAGCCCTGCGTTGTCGTGCCTTAGCCTTGTTACCCCTTGCCGTGCCGTTCCTTCCGTTACCCTTGCCTTCCCTTGCTTTCCCTTGCCTTCCTTGCGTTCCGTTACTCTTTGCTTGCTTTCCGTGCATTGCCTAGCCTTGCGTTGTCATGCCTTAGGCTTGCCTCGCCTGACCGTGCTTTCCCATGCGTTACCCTTTCCTTGCCTTGCCCTGCATTGCCTAGCGTGCGTTGTCGTGCCTTAGCCTTGTTTCCCCTTGCCGTGCCGTTCCTTCCGTTACACTTGCCTTTCTTTGCTTTCCCTTGCCTTCCTTACCTTCCGTTACTCTTTGCTTGCCTTCCGTGCATTGCCTAGCCTTGCGTTGTCGTGCCTTAGCCTTATCTCGCCTGACCGTGCCTTCCTTTGCTTTAAGCTTTCCTTGCATTGACGTGCATTGCCTAGCCTTGCGTTGTCGTGCATTAGCCTTGCCTAGCCTCACCGTGCCTTGCCTTGCGTTACCCTTTCCTTGCCTTGCCGTGCATTGCCTAGCCGTGCGTTGTCGTGCCTTAGCCTTGTTTCCCCTTGCCGTGGCGTGCCTTTTGTTACACTTGCCTTTCCTTGCTTTCCCTTGCCTTCCTTACCTTCCGTTACTCTTTGCTTGCCTTCCCTGAATTGCCTAGCCTTGCGTTGTCGTGCCTTAGCCCTGCCTTGCCTGACCGTGCTTTCCCATGCCTTACCCTTTCCTTGCCGTGCCGTTCATTGCCTAGCGTTCGGTGTCGTTCCTTACACTTCTTCCCCCTTGCCGTGCCGTTCCTTCCGTTACCCTTGCCTTTCCTTGCTTTTCCTTGCCTTCCTTACCTTCCGTTACTCTTTGCTTGCCTTCCCTGAATTGCCTAGCCTTGCGTTGTCGTGCCTTTGCCTTATCTCGCCTGACCTTGCCTTCCTTTGCTTTAAGCTTTCCTTGCATTGTCGTGCATTGCCTAGCCTTGCGTTTTCGTGCATTAGCCTTGTCTAGCCTCACCGTGCATTGCCTTGCGTTACCCTTTGCTTACCTTGCCGTGCATTGCCTAGCCGTGCGTTGTCGTGCCTTAGCCTTGTTTCCCCTTGCCGTGCAGTTCCTTCCGTTACACTTGCCTTTCTTTGCTTTCCCTTGCCTTCCTTAACTTCCGTTACTCTTTGCTTGCCTTCCGTGCATTGCCTAGCCTTGCGTTGTCGTGCCTTAGCCTTGCCTCGCCTGAACGTGCTTTCCCATGCGTTACCCTTTCCTTGCCTTGCCGTGCATTGCCCAGCCTGCGTTGCCGTGCCTTAGCCTTGTTTCCCCTTGCCGTGCAATTCCTTCCGTTACCCTTGCCTTTCCTTGCTTTTCCTTGCCTTGCTTACCTTCCGTTACTCTTTGCTTCCCTTCCCTGCATTGCCTAGCCTTGCGTTGTCGTGCCTTAGCCTTATCTCGCCTGACCGTGCCTTCCTTTGCTTTAAGCTTTCCTTGCATTTTCGTGCATTGCTTAGCCTTGCGTTGTCGTGCATTAGCCTTGCCTAGGCTCACCATGCCTTGCCTTGCGTTACCCTTTCCTTGCCTTGCCGTGCATTGCCTAGCCCTGCGTTGCCGTGCCTTAGACTTGTTACCCCTTACAGTGCCGTTCCTTCCATTACCCTTGCCTTCCCTTGCTTTCCCTTGCCTTCCTTGCGTTCCGTTACTCTTTGCTTGCTTTCCGTGAATTGCCTAGCCTTGCGTTGTCATGCCTTAGCCTTGCATCGCCTGACCGTGCTTTCCCATGCGTTACCCTTTCCTTGCCCTTCCGTGCATTGCCTAGCCGTGCGTTGTCGTGCCTTAGCCTTGTTTCCCCTTGCCGTGCCGTTCCTTCCGTTACACTTGCCTTTCCTTCCTTTCCCTTGCCTTCCTTACCTTCCGTTACTCTTTGCTTGCCTTCCGTGCATTGCCTAGCCTTGCGTTGTCGTGCCTTATCGTTGCCTCGCCTGACCGTGCTTTCAAATGCGTTACCCTTTCCTTGCCTTGCCGTTCATTGCCTAGCGTTCGGTGTCGTGCCTTAGATTTGTTTCCCCTTGCCGTGCCGTTCCTTCCGTTACCCTGGCCTTTCCTTCCTTTTCCTTGCCTTGCTTACCTTCCGTTACTCTTTGCTTGCCTTCCCTGAATTGCCTAGCCTTGCGTTGTCGTGCCTTAGCCTTATCTCGCCTGACCGTGCCTTCCTTTGCTTTAAGCTTTCCTTGCATTGTCGTGCATTGCCTAGCCTTGCGTTGTCGTGCATTAACCTTGCCTAGCCTCACCGTGCCTTGCCTTGCGTTTCCCTTTCCTTGCCTTGCCGTGCATTTCCTAGCCGTGTGTTCTCGTGCCTTAGCCTTGTTACCCCTTGCCGTGCCGTTCCTTCCGTTACCCTTGCCTTCCCTTGCTTTCCCTTTCCTTCCTTGCATTCCGTTACTCCTTGCTTGCTTTCCGTGCATTGCCTAGCCTTGCGTTGGCTTTCCTTAGCCTTGCCTCGCCTGACCGTGCTTTCCCATGCGTTACCCTTGCCTTGCCTTGCCGTGCATTGCCTAGCGTGCGTTGTCGTGCCTTAGCCTTGTTTCCCCTTGCCGTGCCGTTCCTTCCGTTACACTTGCCTTTCTTTGTTTTCCCTTGCCTTCCTTACCTTCCGTTACTCTTTGCTTGCCTTCGGTGCATTGCCAAGCCTTGCGTTGTCGTGCCTTAGCCTTGCCTCCCCTGACCGTGCTTTCCCATGCGTTACCCTTTCCTTGCCGTGCCGTGCATTGCCTAGCGTGCGTTGTCGTGCCTTAGACTTGTTTCCCCTTGCCGTGCCGTTCCTTCCGTTACCATTGCCTTTCCTTGCTTTCCCTTGCCTTCCTTACCTTCTGTTACTCTTTGCTTGCCTTCCCTGCATTGCCTAGCCTTGCGTTGTCGTTCCTTAGCCTTATCTCGCCTGACCGTGCCTTCCTTTGCTTTAAGCTTTACTTGCATTGTCGTGCCTTGCCTAGCCTTGCGTTGTCGTGCATTAGCCTTGCCTAGCCTCACCGTGCCTTGCCTTGCGTTACCCTTTCCTTGCCTTGCCGTGCATTTCCTAGCCGTGTGTTGTCGTGCCTTAGCCTTGTTTCCCCTTGCCGTTGCGTGCCTTTTGTTACACTTGCCTTGCCTGGCTTTGCCTTGCCTTCCTTTCCTTCCGTTACTCTTTCCTTGCCTTGCCGTGCATTGCCTAGCCCTGCATTGTCGTGCCTTAGCCTTGTTACCCCTTGCCGTGCCGTTCCTTCCGTTACCCTTGCCTTCCCTTGCTTTCCCTTGCCTTCCTTGCGTTCCGTTACTCTTTGCTTGCTTTCCGTGCATTGCCTAGCCTTGCGTTGTCATGCCTTAGGCTTGCCTCGCCTGACCGTGCTTTCCCATGCGTTACCATTTCCTTGCCTTGCCGTGCATTGCCTAGCGTGCGTTGTCGTGCCTTAGCCTTGTTTCCCCTTGCCGTGCCGTTCCTTCCGTTACACTTGCCTTTCTTTGCTTTCCCTTGCCTTCCTTACCTTCCGTTACTCTTTGCTTGCCTTCCGTGCATTGCCTAGCCTTGCGTTGTCGTGCCTTAGCCTTATCTCGCCTGACCGTGCCTTCCTTTGCTTTAAGCTTTCCTTGCATTGTCGTGCATTGCCTAGCCTTGCGTTGTCGTGCATTAGCCTTGCCTAGCCTCACCGTGCCTTGCCTTGCGTTACCCTTTCCTTGCCTTGCCGTGCATTGCCTAGCCGTGCGTTGTCGTGCCTTAGCCTTGATTCCCCTTGCCGTGGCGTGCCTTTTGTTACACTTGCCTTGCCTGGCTTTGCTTTGCCTTCCTTTCCTTCCGGTACTCTTTCCTTGCCTTGCCGTGCATTGCCTAGCCTTGCATTGTCGTGCCTTATCCTTGCCTCACCTGACCGTGCCTTCCCCTGCGTTACCCTTTCCTTGCCTTGCCGTGCATTTCCTAGCCGTGTGTTGTCGTGCCTTAGCCTTGTTACCCCTTGCCGTGCCGTTCCTTCCGTTACCCTTGCCTTCCCTTGCTTTCCCTTTCCTTCCTTGCATTCCGTTACTCCTTGCTTGCTTTCCGTGCATTGCCTAGCCTTGCGTTGGCTTTCCTTAGCCTTGCCTCGCCTGACCGTGCTTTCCCATGCGTTACCCTTTCCTTGCCTTGTCGTGCATTGCCTAGCGTGCGTTGTCGTGCCTTAGCCTTGTTTCCCCTTGCCGTGCCGTTCCTTCCGTTACCCTTGCCTTCCCTTGCTTTCCCTTTCCTTCCTTGCATTCCGTTACTCCTTGCTTGCTTTCCGTGCATTGCCTAGCCTTGCGTTGGCTTTCCTTAGCCTTGCCTCGCCTGACCGTGCTTTCCCATGCGTTACCCTTTCCTTGCCTTGCCGTGCATTGAATAGCGTGCGTTGTCGTGCCTTAGCCTTGTTTCCCCTTGCCGTGCCGTTCCTTCCGTTACACTTGCCTTTCTTTGCTTTCCCTTGCCTTCCTTACCTTCCCTTACTCTTTGCTTGCCTTCCGTGCATTGCCTAGCCTTGCGTTGTCGTGCCTTAGCCTTATCTCGCCTGACCGTGCCTTCCTTTGCTTTAAGCTTTACTTGCATTGTCGTGCATTGCCTAGCCTTGCGTTGTCGTGCATTAGCCTTGCCTAGCCTCACCGTGCCTTGCCTTGCGTTACCCTTTCCTTGCCTTGCCGTGCATTGCCTAGCCGTGCGTTGTCGTGCCTTAGCCTTGATTCCCCGTGCCGTGGCGTGCCTTTTTTTACACTTGCCTTTCCTTGCTTTCCCTTGCCTTCCTTACCTTCCGTTACTCTTTGCTTGCCTTCCGTGCATTGCCTAGCCTTGCGTTGTCGTGCCTTAGCCTTCCCTCGCCTGACCGTGCTTTCCCATGCCTTACCCTTTCCTTGCCTTGCCGTTCATTGCCTAGCGTTCGGTGTCGTGCCTTACACTTCTTCCCCCTTGCCGTGCCGTTCCTTCCGTTACCCTTGCCTTTCCTTGCTTTTCCTTGCCTTCCTTACCATCCGTTACTCTTTGCTTGCCTTCCCTGAATTGCCTAGCCTTGCGTTGTCGTTCCTTAGCCTTATCTCGCCTGACCGTGCCTTCCTTTGCTTTAAGCTTTACTTGCATTGTCGTGCCTTGCCTAGCCTTGCGTTGTCGTGCATTAGCCTTGCCTAGCCTCACCGTGCCTTGCCTTGCGTTACCCTTTCCTTGCCTTGCCGTGCATTTCCTAGCCGTGTGTTGTCGTGCCTTAGCCTTGTTTCCCCTTGCCGTTGCGTGCCTTTTGTTACACTTGCCTTGCCTGGCTTTGCCTTGCCTTCCTTTCCTTCCGTTACTCTTTCCTTGCCTTGCCGTGCATTGCCTAGCCCTGCATTGTCGTGCCTTAGCCTTGTTACCCCTTGCCGTGCCGTTCCTTCCGTTACCCTTGCCTTCCCTTGCTTTCCCTTGCCTTCCTTGCGTTCCGTTACTCTTTGCTTGCTTTCCGTGCATTGCCTAGCCTTGCGTTGTCATGCCTTAGGCTTGCCTCGCCTGACCGTGCTTTCCCATGCGTTACCATTTCCTTGCCTTGCCGTGCATTGCCTAGCGTGCGTTGTCGTGCCTTAGCCTTGTTTCCCCTTGCCGTGCCGTTCCTTCCGTTACACTTGCCTTTCTTTGCTTTCCCTTGCCTTCCTTACCTTCCGTTACTCTTTGCTTGCCTTCCGTGCATTGCCTAGCCTTGCGTTGTCGTGCCTTAGCCTTATCTCGCCTGACCGTGCCTTCCTTTGCTTTAAGCTTTCCTTGCATTGTCGTGCATTGCCTAGCCTTGCGTTGTCGTGCATTAGCCTTGCCTAGCCTCACCGTGCCTTGCCTTGCGTTACCCTTTCCTTGCCTTGCCGTGCATTGCCTAGCCGTGCGTTGTCGTGCCTTAGCCTTGATTCCCCTTGCCGTGGCGTGCCTTTTGTTACACTTGCCTTGCCTGGCTTTGCTTTGCCTTCCTTTCCTTCCGGTACTCTTTCCTTGCCTTGCCGTGCATTGCCTAGCCTTGCATTGTCGTGCCTTATCCTTGCCTCACCTGACCGTGCCTTCCCCTGCGTTACCCTTTCCTTGCCTTGCCGTGCATTTCCTAGCCGTGTGTTGTCGTGCCTTAGCCTTGTTACCCCTTGCCGTGCCGTTCCTTCCGTTACCCTTGCCTTCCCTTGCTTTCCCTTTCCTTCCTTGCATTCCGTTACTCCTTGCTTGCTTTCCGTGCATTGCCTAGCCTTGCGTTGGCTTTCCTTAGCCTTGCCTCGCCTGACCGTGCTTTCCCATGCGTTACCCTTTCCTTGCCTTGTCGTGCATTGCCTAGCGTGCGTTGTCGTGCCTTAGCCTTGTTTCCCCTTGCCGTGCCGTTCCTTCCGTTACCCTTGCCTTCCCTTGCTTTCCCTTTCCTTCCTTGCATTCCGTTACTCCTTGCTTGCTTTCCGTGCATTGCCTAGCCTTGCGTTGGCTTTCCTTAGCCTTGCCTCGCCTGACCGTGCTTTCCCATGCGTTACCCTTTCCTTGCCTTGCCGTGCATTGCCTAGCGTGCGTTGTCGTGCCTTAGCCTTGTTTCCCCTTGCCGTGCCGTTCCTTCCGTTACACTTGCCTTTCTTTGCTTTCCCTTGCCTTCCTTACCTTCCCTTACTCTTTGCTTGCCTTCCGTGCATTGCCTAGCCTTGCGTTGTCGTGCCTTAGCCTTATCTCGCCTGACCGTGCCTTCCTTTGCTTTAAGCTTTACTTGCATTGTCGTGCATTGCCTAGCCTTGCGTTGTCGTGCATTAGCCTTGCCTAGACTCACCGTGCCTTGCCTTGCGTTACCCTTTCCTTGCCTTGCCGTGCATTGCCTAGCCGTGCGTTGTCGTGCCTTAGCCTTGATTCCCCGTGCCGTGGCGTGCCTTTTTTTACACTTGCCTTTCCTTGCTTTCCCTTGCCTTCCTTACCTTCCGTTACTCTTTGCTTGCCTTCCGTGCATTGCCTAGCCTTGCGTTGTCGTGCCTTAGCCTTCCCTCGCCTGACCGTGCTTTCCCATGCCTTACCCTTTCCTTGCCTTGCCGTTCATTGCCTAGCGTTCGGTGTCGTGCCTTACACTTCTTCCCCCTTGCCGTGCCGTTCCTTCCGTTACCCTTGCCTTTCCTTGCTTTTCCTTGCCTTCCTTACCTTCCGTTACTCTTTGCTTGCCTTCCCTGAATTGCCTAGCCTTGCGTTGTCGTGCCTTAGCCTTATCTCGCCTGAGCGTGCCTTCCTTTGCTTTAAGCTTTCCTTGCATTGTCTTGCATTGCCTAGCCTTGCGTTGTCGTGCATTAACCTTGCCTAGCCTCACCGTGCCTTGCCTTGCGTTACCCTTTCCTTGCCTTGCCGTGCATTTCCTAGCCGTGTGTTGTCGTGCCTTAGCCTTGTTACCCCTTGCCGTGCCGTTCCTTCCGTTACCCTTGCCTTCCCTTGCTTTCCCTTTCCTTCCTTGCATTCCGTTACCCCTTGCTTGCTTTCCGTGCATTGCCTAGCCTTGCGTTGGCTTTCCTTAGCCTTGCCTCGCCTGACCGTGCTTTCCCATGCGTTACCCTTTCCTTGCCTTGTCGTGCATTGCCTAGCCGTGCGTTGTCGTGCCTTAGCCTTGTTTCCCCTTGCCGTGCCGTTCCTTCCGTTACCCTTGCCTTCACTTGCTTTCCCTTTCCGTCCTTGCATTCCGTTACTCCTTGCTTGCTTTCCGTGCATTGCCTAGCCTTGCGTTGGCTTTCCTTAGCCTTGCCTCGCCTGACCGTGCTTTCCCATGCGTTACCCTTTCCTTGCCTTGCCGTGCATTGCCTAGCGTGCGTTGTCTTGCCTTAGCCTTGTTTCCCCTTGCCGTGCCGTTCCTTCCGTTACACTTGCCTTTCTTTGCTTTCCCTTGCCTTCCTTACCTTCCGTTACTCTTTGCTTGCCTTCCGTGCATTGCCTAGCCTTGCGTTGTCGTGCCTTAGCCTTATCTCGCCTGACCGTGCCTTCCTTTGCTTTAAGCTATACTTGCATTGTCGTGCATTGCCTAGCCTTGCGTTGTCGTGCATTAGCCTTGCCTAGCCTCACCGTGCCTTGCCTTGCGTTACCCTTTCCTTGCCTTGCCGTGCATTTCCTAGCCGTGTGTTGTCGTGCCTTAGCCTTGTTTCCCCTTGCCGTTGCGTGCCTTTTGTTACACTTGCCTTGCCTGGCTTTGCCTTGCCTTCCTTTCCTTCCGTTACTCTTTCCTTGCCTTGCCGTGCATTGCCTAGCCCTGCGTTGTCGTGCCTTAGCCTTGTTACCCCTTGCCGTGCCGTTCCTTCCGTTACCCTTGCCTTCCCTTGCTTTCCCTTGCCTTCCTTGCGTTCCGTTATTCTTTGCTTGCTTTCCGTGCATTGCCTAGCCTTGCGTTGTCATGCCTTAGCCTTGCCTCGCCTGACCGTGCTTTCCCATGCGTTACCCTTTCCTTGCCTTGCCGTTCATTGCCTAGCGTGCGTTGTCGTGCCTTAGCCTTGTATCCCCTTGCCGTGCCGTTCCTTCCGTTACACTTGCCTTTCTTTGCTTTCCCTTGCCTTCCTTACCTTCCGTTACTCTTTGTTTGCCTTCCGTGCATTGCCTAGCCTTGTGTTGTCGTGCCTTAGCCTTATCTCGCCTGACCGTGCCTTCCTTTGCTTTAAGCTTTCCTTGCATTGTCGTGCATTGCCTAGCCTTGCGTTGTCGTGCATTAGCCTTGCCTAGCCTCACCGTGCCTTGCCTTGCGTTACCCTTTCCTTGCCTTGCCGTGCATTGCCTAGCCGTGCGTTGTCGTGCCTTAGCCTTGATTCCCCTTGCCGTGGCGTGCCTTTTGTTACACTTGCCTTTCCTTGCTTTCCCTTGCCTTCCTTACCTTCCGTTACTCTTTGCTTGCCTTCCGTGCATTGCCTAGCCTTGCGTTGTCGTGCCTTAGCCTTGCCTCGCCTGACCGTGCTTTCCCATGCCTTACCCTTTCCTTGCCTTGCCGTTCATTGCCTAGCGTTCGGTGTCGTGCCTTACACTTCTTCCCCCTTGCCGTGCCGTTCCTTCCGTTACCCTTGCCTTTCCTTGCTTTTCCTTGCCTTCCTTACCTTCCGTTACTCTTTGCTTGCCTTCCCTGAATTGCCTAGCCTTGCGTTGTCGTGCCTTTGCCTTATCTCGCCTGACCTTGCCTTCCTTTGCTTTAAGCTTTCCTTGCATTGTCGTGCATTGCCTAGCCTTGCGTTTTCGTGCATTAGCCTTGTCTAGCCTCACCGTGCATTGCCTTGCGTTACCCTTTGCTTGCCTTGCCGTGCATTGCCTAGCCGTGCGTTGTCGTGCCTTAGCCTTGTTTCCCCTTGCCGTGCAGTTCCTTCCGTTACACTTGCCTTTCTTTGCTTTCCCTTGCCTTCCTTAACTTCCGTTACTCTTTGCTTGCCTTCCGTGCATTGCCTAGCCTTGCGTTGTCGTGCCTTAGCCTTGCCTCGCCTGAACGTGCTTTCCCATGCGTTACCCTTTCCTTGCCTTGCCGTGCATTGCCCAGCCTGCGTTGCCGTGCCTTAGCCTTGTTTCCCCTTGCCGTGCAATTCCTTCCGTTACCCTTGCCTTTCCTTGCTTTTCCTTGCCTTGCTTACCTTCCGTTACTCTTTGCTTCCCTTCCCTGCATTGCCTAGCCTTGCGTTGTCGTGCCTTAGCCTTATCTCGCCTGACCGTGCCTTCCTTTGCTTTAAGCTTTCCTTGCATTGTCGTGCATTGCTTAGCCTTGCGTTGTCGTGCATTAGCCTTTCCTAGCCTCACCATGCCTTGCCTTGCGTTACCCTTTCCTTGCCTTGCCGTGCATTGCCTAGCCGTGCGTTGTCGTGCCTTAGCCTTGTTTCCCCTTGCCGTGGCGTGCCTTTTGTTACACTTGCCTTTCCTGGCTTTGACTTGCCTTCCTTTCCTTCCGTTACTCTTTCCTTGCCTTGCCGTGCATTGCCTAGCCTTGCATTGTCGTGCCTTAACCTTGCCTCACCTGACCGTGCCTTCCCCTGCGTTACCCTTTCCTTGCCTTGCCGTGCATTGCCTAGCCCTGCGTTGCCGTGCCTTAGACTTGTTACCCCTTACAGTGCCGTTCCTTCCGTTACCCTTGCCTTCCCTTGCTTTCCCTTGCCTTCCTTGCGTTCCGTTACTCTTTGCTTGCTTTCCGTGCATTGCCTAGCCTTGCGTTACCCTTTCCTTGCCTTGCCGTGCATTGCCTAGCCGTGCGTTGTCGTGCCTTAGCCTTGTTTCCCCTTGCCGTGCCGTTCCTTCCGTTACACTTGCCTTTCCTTCCTTTCCCTTGCCTTCCTTACCTTCCGTTACTCTTTGCTTGCCTTCCGTGCATTGCCTAGCCTTGCGTTGTCGTGCCTTAGCGTTGCCTCGCCTGACCGTGCTTTCAAATGCGTTACCCTTTCCTTGCCTTGCCGTTCATTGCCTAGCGTTCGGTGTCGTGCCTTAGACTTGTTTCCCCTTGCCGTGCCGTTCCTTCCGTTACCCTGGCCTTTCCTTCCTTTTCCTTGCCTTGCTTACCTTCCGTTACTTTTTGCTTGCCTTCCCTGAATTGCCTAGCCTTGCGTTGTCGTGCCTTAGCCTTATCTCGCCTGACCGTGCCTTCCTTTGCTTTAAGCTTTCCTTGTATTGTCG
Source organism: Macrotis lagotis (assembly GCF_037893015.1). Classification (NCBI taxonomy): domain Eukaryota; kingdom Metazoa; phylum Chordata; class Mammalia; order Peramelemorphia; family Peramelidae; genus Macrotis; species Macrotis lagotis. The sequence continues at coordinate 322,387 of NW_027421932.1, forward strand.
TGCATTGCCTAGCCTTGCGTTGTCGTGCATTAACCTTGCCTAGCCTCACCGTGCCTTGCCTTGCGTTACCCTTTCCTTGCCTTGCCGTGCATTTCCTAGCCGTGTGTTGTCGTGCCTTAGCCTTGTTACCCCTTGCCGTGCCGTTCCTTCCGTTACCCTTGCCTTCCCTTGCTTTCCCTTTCCTTCCTTGCATTCCGTTACTCCTTGCTTACTTTCCGTGCATTGCCTAGCCTTGCGTTGGCTTTCCTTAGCCTTGCCTCGCCTGACCGTGCTTTCCCATGCGTTACCCTTGCCTTGCCTTGCCGTGCATTGCCTAGCGTGCGTTGTCGTGCCTTAGCCTTGTTTCCCCTTGCCGTGCCGTTCCTTCCGTTACACTTGCCTTTCTTTGCTTTCCCTTGCCTTCCTTACCTTCCGTTACTCTTTGCTTGCCTTCCGTGCATTGCCAAGCCTTGCGTTGTCGTGCCTTAGCCTTGCCTCCCCTGACCGTGCTTTCCCATGCGTTACCCTTTCCTTGCCTTGCCGTGCATTGCCTGGCGTGCGTTGTCGTGCCTTAGACTTGTTTCCCCTTGCCGTGCCGTTCCTTCCGTTACCATTGCCTTTCCTTGCTTTCCCTTGCCTTCCTTACCTTCCGTTACTCTTTGCTTGCCTTCCGTGCATTGCCTAGCCTTGCGTTGTCGTGCCTTAGCCTTGCCTCGCCTGACCGTGCTTTCCCATGCCTTACCCTTTCCTTGCCTTGCCGTTCATTGCCTAGCGTTCGGTGTCGTGCCTTACACTTCTTCCCCCTTGCCGTGCCGTTCCTTCCGTTACCCTTGCCTTTCCTTGCTTTTCCTTGCCTTCCTTACCTTCCGTTACTCTTTGCTTGCCTTCCCTGAATTGCCTAGCCTTGCGTTGTCGTGCCTTTGCCTTATCTCGCCTGACCTTGCCTTCCTTTGCTTTAAGCTTTACTTGCATTGTCGTGCATTGCCTAGCCTTGCGTTTTCGTGCATTAGCCTTGTCTAGCCTCACCGTGCATTGCCTTGCGTTACCCTTTGCTTGCCTTGCCGTGCATTGCCTAGCCGTGCGTTGTCGTGCCTTAGCCTTGTTTCCCCTTGCCGTGCAGTTCCTTCCGTTACACTTGCCTTTCTTTGCTTTCCCTTGCCTTCCTTAACTTCCGTTACTCTTTGCTTGCCTTCCGTGCATTGCCTAGCCTTGCGTTGTCGTGCCTTAGCCTTGCCTCGCCTGAACGTGCTTTCCCATGCGTTACCCTTTCCTTGCCTTGCCGTGCATTGCCCAGCCTGCGTTGCCGTGCCTTAGCCTTGTTTCCCCTTGCCGTGCAATTCCTTCCGTTACCCTTGCCCTTCCTTGCTTTTCCTTGCCTTGCTTACCTTCCGTTACTCTTTGCTTCCCTTCCCTGCATTGCCTAGCCTTGCGTTGTCGTGCCTTAGCCTTATCTCGCCTGACCGTGCCTTCCTTTGCTTTAAGCTTTCCTTGCATTGTCGTGCATTGCTTAGCCTTGCGTTGTCTTGCATTAGCCTTGCCTAGCCTCACCATGCCTTGCCTTGCGTTACCCTTTCCTTGCCTTGCCGTGCATTGCCTAGCCGTGCGTTGTCGTGCCTTAGCCTTGTTTCCCCTTGCCGTGACGTGCCTTTTGTTACACTTGCCTTTCCTGGCTTTGACTTGCCTTCCTTTCCTTCCGTTACTCTTTCCTTGCCTTGCCGTGCATTGCCTAGCCTTGCATTGTCGTGCCTTATCCTTGCCTCACCTGACCGTGCCTTCCCCTGCGTTACCCTTTCCTTGCCTTGCCGTGCATTGCCTAGCCCTGCGTTGCCGTGCCTTAGACTTGTTACCCCTTACAGTGCCGTTCCTTCCATTACCCTTGCCTTCCCTTGCTTTCCCTTGCCTTCCTTGCGTTCCGTTACTCTTTGCTTGCTTTCCGTGAATTGCCTAGCCTTGCGTTGCTATGCCTTAGCCTTGCATCGCCTGACCGTGCTTTCCCATGCGTTACCCTTTCCTTGCCCTTCCGTGCATTGCCTAGCCGTGCGTTGTCGTGCCTTAGCCTTGTTTCCCCTTGCCGTGCCGTTCCTTCCGTTACACTTGCCTTTCCTTCCTTTCCCTTGCCTTCCTTACCTTCCGTTACTCTTTGCTTGCCTTCCGTGCATTGCCTAGCCTTGCGTTGTCGTGCCTTAGCGTTGCCTCGCCTGACCGTGCTTTCAAATGCGTTACCCTTTCCTTGCCTTGCCGTTCATTGCCTAGCGTTCGGTGTCGTGCCTTAGATTTGTTTCCCCTTGCCGTGCCGTTCCTTCCGTTACCCTGGCCTTTCCTTCCTTTTCCTTGCCTTGCTTCCCTTCCGTTACTCTTTGCTTGCCTTCCCTGAATTGCCTAGCCTTGCGTTGTCGTGCCTTAGCCTTATCTCGCCTGACCGTGCCTTCCTTTGCTTTAAGCTTTCCTTGCATTGTCGTGCATTGCCTAGCCTTGCGTTGTCGTGCATTAACCTTGCCTAGCCTCACCGTGCCTTGCCTTGCGTTACCCTTTCCTTGCCTTGCCGTGCATTTCCTAGCCGTGTGTTGTCGTGCCTTAGCTTTGTTACCCCTTGCCGTGCCGTTCCTTCCGTTAGCCTTGCCTTCCCTTGCTTTCCCTTTCCTTCCTTGCATTGCGTTACTCCTTGCTTACTTTCCGTGCATTGCCTAGCCTTGCGTTGGCTTTCCTTAGCCTTGCCTCGCCTGACCGTGCTTTCCCATGCGTTACCCTTGCCTTGCCTTGCCGTGCATTGCCTAGCGTGCGTTGTCGTGCCTTAGCCTTGTTTCCCCTTGCCGTGCCGTTCCTTCCGTTACACTTGCCTTTCTTTGCTTTCCCTTGCCTTCCTTACCTTCCGTTACTCTTTGCTTGCCTTCCGTGCATTGCCAAGCCTTGCGTTGTCGTGCCTTAGCCTTGCCTCCCCTGACCGTGCTTTCCCATGCGTTACCCTTTCCTTGCCTTGCCGTGCATTGCCTAGCGTGCGTTGTCGCGCCTTAGACTTGTTTCCCCTTGCCGTGCCGTTCCTTCCTTTACCATTGCCTTTCCTTGCTTTCCCTTGCCTTCCTTACCTTCCGTTACTCTTTCCTTGCATTGTCGTGCATCGCCTAGCCTTGCGTTTTCGTGCATTAGCCTTGCCTAGCCTCACCGTGCCTTTCCTTGCGTTTCCCTTTGCTTGCCTTGCCGTGCATTGCCTAGCCGTGCCTTGTCGTGCCTTAGCCTTGTTTCCCCTTGCCGTGCCGTTCCTTCCGTTACACTTGCCTTTCTTTGCTTTCCCTTTCCTTCCTTGCATTCCGTTACTCCTTGCTTGCTTTCCGTGCATTGCCTAGCCTTGCGTTGGCTTTCCTTAGCCTTGCCTCGCCTGACCGTGCTTTCCCATGCGTTACCCTTTCCTTGCCTTGCCGTGCATTGCCTAGCGTGCGTTGTCGTGCCTTAGCCTTGTTTCCCCTTGCCGTGCCGTTCCTTCCGTTACACTTGCCTTTCTTTGCTTTCCCTTGCCTTCCTTACCTTCCGTTACTCTTTGCTTGCCTTCCGTGCATTGCCTAGCCTTGCGTTGTCGTGCCTTAGCCTTATCTCGCCTGACCGTGCCTTCCTTTGCTTTAAGCTTTCCTTGCATTGTCGTGCCTTGCCTAGCCTTGCGTTGTCGTGCATTAGCCTTGCCTAGCCTCACCGTGCCTTGCCTTGCGTTACCCTTTCCTTGCCTTGCCGTGCATTTCCTAGCCGTGTGTTGTCGTGCCTTAGCCTTGTTTCCCCTTGCCGTAGCGTGCCTTTTGTTACACTTGCCTTGCCTGGCTTTGCCTTGCCTTCCTTTCCTTCCCTTACTCTTTCCTTGCCTTGCCGTGCATTGCCTAGCCCTGCGTTGTCGTGCCTTAGCCTTGTTACCCCTTTCCGTGCCGTTCCTTCCGTTACCCTTGCCTTCCCTTGCTTTCCCTTTCCTTGCTTACCTTCCGTTACTCTTTGCTTGCCTTCCCTGAATTGCCTAGCCTTGCGTTGTCGTGCCTTAGCCTTATCTCGCCTGACCGTGCCTTCCTTTGCTTTAAGCTTTCCTTGCATTGTCTTGCATTGCCTAGCCTTGCGTTGTCGTGCATTAGCCTTGCCTAGCCTCACCGTGCCTTGCCTTGCGTTACCCTTTCCTTGCCTTGCCGTGCATTTCCTAGCCGTGTGTTGTCGTGCCTTAGCCTTGTTTCCCCTTGCCGTTGCGTGCCTTTTGTTACACTTGCCTTGCCTGGCTTTGCCTTGCCTTCCTTTCCTTCCGTTACTCTTTCCTTGCCTTGCCGTGCATTTCCTAGCCGTGTGTTGTCGTGCCTTAGCCTTGTTACCCCTTGCCGTGCCGTTCCTTCCGTTACCCTTGCCTTCCCTTGCTTTCCCTTTCCTTCCTTGCATTCCGTTACTCCTTGCTTGCTTTCCGTGCATTGCCTAGCCTTGCGTTGGCTTTCCTTAGCCTTGCCTCGCCTGACCGTGCTTTCCCATGCGTTACCCTTTCCTTGCCTTGCCGTGCATTGCCTAGCGTGCGTTGTCGTGCCTTAGCCTTGTTTCCCCTTGCCGTGCCGTTCCTTCCGTTACACTTGCCTTTCTTTGCTTTCCCTTGCCTTCCTTACCTTCCGTTACTCTTTGCTTGCCTTCCGTGCATTGCCTAGCCTTGCGTTGTCGTGCCTTAGCCTTATCTCGCCTGACCGTGCCTTCCTTTGCTTTAAGCTATACTTGCATTGTCGTGCATTGCCTAGCCTTGCGTTGTCGTGCATTAGCCTTGCCTAGCCTCACCGTGCCTTGCCTTGCGTTACCCTTTCCTTGCCTTGCCGTGCATTTCCTAGCCGTGTGTTGTCGTGCCTTAGCCTTGTTTCCCCTTGCCGTTGCGTGCCTTTTGTTACACTTGCCTTGCCTGGCTTTGCCTTGCCTTCCTTTCCTTCCGTTACTCTTTCCTTGCCTTGCCGTGCATTGCCTAGCCCTGCGTTGTCGTGCCTTAGCCTTGTTACCCCTTGCCGTGCCGTTCCTTCCGTTACCCTTGCCTTCCCTTGCTTTCCCTTGCCTTCCTTGCGTTCCGTTACTCTTTGCTTGCTTTCCGTGCATTGCCTAGCCTTGCGTTGTCATGCCTTAGGCTTGCCTCGCCTGACCGTGCTTTCCCATGCGTTACCCTTTCCTTGCCTTGCCCTGCATTGCCTAGCGTGCGTTGTCGTGCCTTAGCCTTGTTTCCCCTTGCCGTGCCGTTCCTTCCTTTACACTTGCCTTTCTTTGCTTTCCCTTGCCTTCCTTACCTTCCGTTACTCTTTGCTTGCCTTCCGTGCATTGCCTAGCCTTGCGTTGTCGTGCCTTAGCCTTATCTCGCCTGACCGTGCCTTCCTTTGCTTTAAGCTTTCCTTGTATTGTCGTGCATTGCCTAGCCTTGCGTTGTCGTGCATTAGCCTTGCCTAGCCTCACCGTGCCTTGCCTTGCGTTACCCTTTCCTTGCCTTGCCGTGCATTGCCTAGCCGTGCGTTGTCGTGCCTTAGCCTTGATTCCCCTTGCCGTGGCGTGCCTTTTGTTGCACTTGCCTTGCCTGGCTTTGCTTTGCCTTCCTTTCCTTCCGGTACTCTTTCCTTGCCTTGCCGTGCATTGCCTAGCCTTGCATTGTCGTGCCTTATCCTTGCCTCACCTGACCGTGCCTTCCCCTGCGTTACCCTTTCCTTGCCTTGCCGTGCATTTCCTAGTCGTGTGTTGTCGTGCCTTAGCCTTGTTACCCCTTGCCGTGCCGTTCCTTCCGTTACCCTTGCCTTCCCTTGCTTTCCCTTTCCTTCCTTGCATTCCGTTACTCCTTGCTTGCTTTCCGTGCATTGCCTAGCCTTGCGTTGGCTTTCCTTAGCCTTGCCTCGCCTGACCGTGCTTTCCCATGCGTTACCCTTTCCTTGCCTTGTCGTGCATTGCCTAGAGTGCGTTGTCGTGCCTTAGCCTTGTTTCCCCTTGCCGTGCCGTTCCTTCCGTTACCCTTGCCTTCCCTTGCTTTCCCTTTCCTTCCTTGCATTCCGTTACTCCTTGCTTGCTTTCCGTGCATTGCCTAGCCTTGCTTTGGCTTTCCTTAGCCTTGCCTCGCCTGACCGTGCTTTCCCATGCGTTACCCTTTCCTTGCCTTGCCGTGCATTGCCTAGCGTGCGTTGTCGTGCCTTAGCCTTGTTTCCCCTTGCCGTGCCGTTCCTTCCGTTACACTTGCCTTTCTTTGCTTTCCCTTGCCTTCCTTACCTTCCCTTACTCTTTGCTTGCCTTCCGTGCATTGCCTAGCCTTGCGTTGTCGTGCCTTAGCCTTATCTCGCCTGACCGTGCCTTCCTTTGCTTTAAGCTTTACTTGCATTGTCGTGCATTGCCTAGCCTTGCGTTGTCGTGCATTAGCCTTGCCTAGCCTCACCGTGCCTTGCCTTGCGTTACCCTTTCCTTGCCTTGCCGTGCATTGCCTAGCCGTGCGTTGTCGTGCCTTAGCCTTGATTCCCCTTGCCGTGGCGTGCCTTTTTTTACACTTGCCTTTCCTTGCTTTCCCTTGCCTTCCTTACCTTCCGTTACTCTTTGCTTGCCTTCCGTGCATTGCCTAGCCTTGCGTTGTCGTGCCTTAGCCTTCCCTCGCCTGACCGTGCTTTCCCATGCCTTACCCTTTCCTTGCCTTGCCGTTCATTGCCTAGCGTTCGGTGTCGTGCCTTACACTTCTTCCCCCTTGCCGTGCCGTTCCTTCCGTTACCCTTGCCTTTCCTTGCTTTCCCTTGCCTTCCTTACCTTCCGTTACTCTTTGCTTGCCTTCCGTGCATTGCCTAGCCTTGCGTTGTCGTGCCTTAGCCTTATGTCGCCTGACCGTGCCTTCCTTTGCTTTAAGCTTTCCTTGCATTGTCGTGCATTGCCTAGCCTTGCGTTGTCGTGCATTAACCTTGCCTAGCCTCACCGTGCCTTGCCTTGCGTTACCCTTTCCTTGCCTTGCCGTGCATTTCCTAGCCGTGTGTTGTCGTGCCTTAGCCTTGTTACCCCTTGCAGTGCCGTTCCTTTCGTTACCCTTGCCTTCCCTTGCTTTCCCTTTCCTTCCTTGCATTCCGTTACCCCTTGCTTGCTTTCCGTGCATTGCCTAGCCTTGCGTTGGCTTTCCTTAGCCTTGCCTCGCCTGACCGTGCTTTCCCATGCGTTACCCTTTCCTTGCCTTGTCGTGCATTGCCTAGCGTGCGTTGTCGTGCCTTAGCCTTGTTTCCCCTTGCCGTGCCGTTCCTTCCGTTACCCTTGCCTTCCCTTGCTTTCCCTTTCCGTCCTTGCATTCCGTTACTCCTTGCTTGCTTTCCGTGCATTGCCTAGCCTTGCGTTGGCTTTCCTTAGCCTTGCCTCGCCTGACCGTGCTTTCCCATGCGTTACCCTTTCCTTGCCTTGCCGTGCATTGCCTAGCGTGCGTTGTCGTGCCTTAGCCTTGTTTCCCCTTGCCGTGCCGTTCCTTCCGTTACACTTGACTTTCTTTGCTTTCCCTTGCCTTCCTTACCTTCCGTTACTCTTTGCTTGCCTTCCGTGCATTGCCTAGCCTTGCGTTGTCGTGCCTTAGCCTTATCTCGCCTGACCGTGCCTTCCTTTGCTTTAAGCTATACTTGCATTGTCGTGCATTGCCTAGCCTTGCGTTGTCGTGCATTAGCCTTGCCTAGCCTCACCGTGCCTTGCCTTGCGTTACCCTTTCCTTGCCTTGCCGTGCATTTCCTAGCCGTGTGTTGTCGTGCCTTAGCCTTGTTTCCCCTTGCCGTTGCGTGCCTTTTGTTACACTTGCCTTGCCTGGCTTTGCCTTGCCTTCCTTTCCTTCCGTTACTCTTTCCTTGCCTTGCCGTGCATTGCCTAGCCCTGCGTTGTCGTGCCTTAGCCTTGTTACCCCTTGCCGTGCCGTTCCTTCCGTTACCCTTGCCTTCCCTTGCTTTCCCTTGCCTTCCTTGCGTTCCGTTACTCTTTGCTTGCTTTCCGTGCATTTCCTAGCCTTGCGTTGTCATGCCTTAGGCTTGCCTCGCCTGACCGTGCTTTCCCATGCGTTACCCTTTCCTTGCCTTGCCGTTCATTGCCTAGCGTGCGTTGTCGTGCCTTAGCCTTGTTTCCCCTTGCCGTGCCGTTCCTTCCGTTACACTTGCCTTTCTTTGCTTTCCCTTGCCTTCCTTACCTTCCGTTACTCTTTGTTTGCCTTCCGTGCATTGCCTAGCCTTGTGTTGTCGTGCCTTAGCCTTATCTCGCCTGACCGTGCCTTCCTTTGCTTTAAGCTTTCTTTGCATTGTCGTGCATTGCCTAGCCTTGCGTTGTCGTGCATTAGCCTTGCCTAGCCTCACCGTGCCTTGCCTTGCGTTACCCTTTCCTTGCCTTGCCGTGCATTGCCTAGCCGTGCGTTGTCGTGCCTTAGCCTTGATTCCCCTTGCCGTGGCGTGCCTTTTGTTACACTTGCCTTTCCTTGCTTTCCCTTGCCTTCCTTACCTTCCGTTACTCTTTGCTTGCCTTCCGTGCATTGCCTAGCCTTGCGTTGTCGTGCCTTAGCCCTGCCTCGCCTGACCGTGCTTTCCCATGCCTTACCCTTTCATTGCCTTGCCGTTCATTGCCTAGCGTTCGGTGTCGTGCCTTACACTTCTTCCCCCTTGCCGTGCCGTTCCTTCCGTTACCCTTGCCTTTCCTTGCTTTTCCTTGCCTTCCTTACCTTCCGTTACTCTTTGCTTGCCTTCCCTGAATTGCCTAGCCTTGCGTTGTCGTGCCTTTGCCTTATCTCGCCTGACCTTGCCTTCCTTTGCTTTAAGCTTTCCTTGCATTGTCGTGCATTGCCTAGCCTTGCGTTTTCGTGCATTAGCCTTGTCTAGCCTCACCGTGCATTGCCTTGCGTTACCCTTTGCTTGCCTTGCCGTGCATTGCCTAGCCGTGCGTTGTCGTGCCTTAGCCTTGTTTCCCCTTGCCGTGCAGTTCCTTCCGTTACACTTGCCTTTCTTTGCTTTCCCTTGCCTTCCTTAACTTCCGTTACTCTTTGCTTGCCTTCCGTGCATTGCCTAGCCTTGCTTTGTCGTGCCTTAGCCTTGCCTCGCCTGAACGTGCTTTCCCATGCGTTACCCTTTCCTTGCCTTGCCGTGCATTGCCCAGCCTGCGTTGCCGTGCCTTAGCCTTGTTTCCCCTTGCCGTGCAATTCCTTCCGTTACCCTTGCCTTTCCTTGCTTTTCCTTGCCTTGCTTACCTTCCGTTACTCTTTGCTTCCCTTCCCTGCATTGCCTAGCCTTGCGTTGTCGTGCCTTAGCCTTATCTCGCCTGACCGTGCCTTCCTTTGCTTTAAGCTTTCCTTGCATTGTCGTGCATTGCTTAGCCTTGCGTTGTCGTGCATTAGCCTTGCCTAGCCTCACCATGCCTTGCCTTGCGTTACCCTTTCCTTGCCTTGCCGTGCATTGCCTAGCCGTGCGTTGTCGTGCCTTAGCCTTGTTTCCCCTTGCCGTGACTTGCCTTTTGTTACACTTGCCTTTCCTGGCTTTGACTTGCCTTCCTTTCCTTCCGTTACTCTTTCCTTGCCTTGCCGTGCATTGCCTAGCCTTGCATTGTCGTGCCTTATCCTTGCCTCACCTGACCGTGCCTTCCCCTGCGTTACCCTTTCCTTGCCTTGCCGTGCATTGCCTAGCCCTGCGTTGCCGTGCCTTAGACTTGTTACCCCTTACAGTGCCGTTCCTTCCATTACCCTTGCCTTCCCTTGCTTTCCCTTGCCTTCCTTGCGTTCCGTTACTCTTTGCTTGCTTTCCGTGAATTGCCTAGGCTTGCGTTGCTATGCCTTAGCCTTGCATCGCCTGACCGTGCTTTCCCATGCGTTACCATTTCCTTGCCCTTCCGTGCATTGCCTAGCCGTGCGTTGTCGTGCCTTAGCCTTGTTTCCCCTTGCCGTGCCGTTCCTTCCGTTACACTTGCCTTTCCTTCCTTTCCCTTGCCTTCCTTACCTTCCGTTACTCTTTGCTTGCCTTCCGTGCATTGCCTAGCCTTGCGTTGTCGTGCCTTAGCGTTGCCTCGCCTGACCGTGCTTTCAAATGCGTTACCCTTTCCTTGCCTTGCCGTTCATTGCCTAGCGTTCGGTGTCGTGCCTTAGATTTGTTTCCCCTTGCCGTGCCGTTCCTTCCGTTACCCTGGCCTTTCCTTCCTTTTCCTTGCCTTGCTTACCTTCCGTTACTCTTTGCTTGCCTTCCCTGAATTGCCTAGCCTTGCGTTGTCGTGCCTTAGCCTTATCTCGCCTGACCGTGCCTTCCTTTGCTTTAAGCTTTCCTTGCATTGTCGTGCATTGCCTAGCCTTGCGTTGTCGTGCATTAACCTTGCCTAGCCTCACCGTGCCTTGCCTTGCGTTACCCTTTCCTTGCCTTGCCGTGCATTTCCTAGCCGTGTGTTGTCGTGCCTTAGCCTTGTTACCCCTTGCCGTGCCGTTCCTTCCGTTAGCCTTGCCTTCCCTTGCTTTCCCTTTCCTTCCTTGCATTCCGTTACTCCTTGCTTACTTTCCGTGCATTGCCTAGCCTTGCGTTGGCTTTCCTTAGCCTTGCCTCGCCTGACCGTGCTTTCCCATGCGTTACCCTTGCCTTGCCTTGCCGTGCATTGCCTAGCGTGCGTTGTCGTGCCTTAGCCTTGTTTCCCCTTGCCGTGCCGTTCCTTCCGTTACACTTGCCTTTCTTTGCTTTCCCTTGCCTTCCTTACCTTCCGTTACTCTTTGCTTGCCTTCCGTGCATTGCCAAGCCTTGCGTTGTCGTGCCTTAGCCTTGCCTCCCCTGACCGTGCTTTCCCATGCGTTACCCTTTCCTTGCCTTGCCGTGCATTGCCTAGCGTGCGTTGTCGTGCCTTAGACTTGTTTCCCCTTGCCGTGCCGTTCCTTCCGTTACCATTGCCTTTCCTTGCTTTCCCTTGCCTTCCTTACCTTCCGTTACTCTTTGCTTGCCTTCCCTGCATTGCCTAGCCTTGCGTTGTCGTTCCTTAGCCTTATATCGCCTGACCGTGCCTTCCTTTGCTTTAAGCTTTACTTGCATTGTCGTGCCTTGCCTAGCCTTGCGTTGTCGTGCATTAGCCTTGCCTAGCCTCACCGTGCCTTGCCTTGCGTTACCCTTTCCTTGCCTTGCCGTGCATTTCCTAGCCGTGTGTTGTCGTGCCTTAGCCTTGTTTCCCCTTGCCGTTGCGTGCCTTTTGTTACACTTGCCTTGCCTGGCTTTGCCTTGCCTTCCTTTCCTTCCGTTACTCTTTCCTTGCCTTGCCGTGCATTGCCTAGCCCTGGATTGTCGTTCCTTAGCCTTGTTACCCCTTGCCGTGCCGTTCCTTCCGTTACCCTTGCCTTCCCTTGCTTTCCCTTGCCTTCCTTGCGTTCCGTTACTCTTTGCTTGCTTTCCGTGCATTGCCTAGCCTTGCGTTGTCATGCCTTAGGCTTGCCTCGCCTGACCGTGCTTTCCCATGGGTTACCATTTCCTTGCCTTGCCGTGCATTGCCTAGCGTGCGTTGTCGTGCCTTAGCCTTGTTTCCCCTTGCCGTGCCGTTCCTTCCGTTACACTTGCCTTTCTTTGCTTTCCCTTGCCTTCCTTACCTTCCGTTACTCTTTGCTTGCCTTCCGTGCATTGCCTAGCCTTGCGTTGTCGTGCCTTAGCCTTATCTCGCCTGACCGTGCCTTCCTTTGCTTTAAGCTTTCCTTGCATTGTCGTGCATTGCCTAGCCTTGCGTTGTCGTGCATTAGCCTTGCCTAGCCTCACCGTGCCTTGCCTTGCGTTACCCTTTCCTTGCCTTGCCGTGCATTGCCTAGCCGTGCGTTGTCGTGCCTTAGCCTTGATTCCCCTTGCCGTGGCGTGCCTTTTGTTACACTTGCCTTGCCTGGCTTTGCTTTGCCTTCCTTTCCTTCCGGTACTCTTTCCTTGCCTTGCCGTGCATTGCCTAGCCTTGCATTGTCGTGCCTTATCCTTGCCTCACCTGACCGTGCCTTCCCCTGCGTTACCCTTTCCTTGCCTTGCCGTGCATTTCCTAGCCGTGTGTTGTCGTGCCTTAGCCTTGTTACCCCTTGCCGTGCCGTTCCTTCCGTTACCCTTGCCTTCCCTTGCTTTCCCTTTCCTTCCTTGCATTCCGTTACTCCTTGCTTGCTTTCCGTGCATTGCCTAGCCTTGCGTTGGCTTTCCTTAGCCTTGCCTCGCCTGACCGTGCTTTCCCATGCGTTACCCTTTCCTTGCCTTGTCGTGCATTGCCTAGCGTGCGTTGTCGTGCCTTAGCCTTGTTTCCCCTTGCCGTGCCGTTCCTTCCGTTACCCTTGCCTTCCCTTGCTTTCCCTTTCCTTCCTTGCATTCCGTTACTCCTTGCTTGCTTTCCGTGCATTGCCTAGCCTTGCGTTGGCTTTCCTTAGCCTTGCCTCGCCTGACCGTGCTTTCCCATGCGTTACCCTTTCCTTGCCTTGCCGTGCATTGCCTAGCGTGCGTTGTCGTGCCTTAGCCTTGTTTCCCCTTGCCGTGCCGTTCCTTCCGTTACACTTGCCTTTCTTTGCTTTCCCTTGCCTTCCTTACCTTCCGTTACTCTTTGCTTGCCTTCCGTGCATTGCCTAGCCTTGCGTTGTCGTGCCTTAGCCTTATCTCGCCTGACCGTGCCTTCCTTTGCTTTAAGCTTTACTTGCATTGTCGTGCATTGCCTAGCCTTTCGTTGTCGTGCATTAGCCTTGCCTAGCCTCACCGTGCCTTGCCTTGCGTTACCCTTTCCTTGCCTTGCCGTGCATTGCCTAGCCGTGCGTTGTCGTGCCTTAGCCTTGATTCCCCTTGCCGTGGCGTGCCTTTTGTTACACTTGCCTTTCCTTGCTTTCCCTTGCCTTCCTTACCTTCCGTTACTCTTTGCTTGCCTTCCGTGCATTGCCTAGCCTTGCGTTGTCGTGCCTTAGCCTTGCATCGCCTGACCGTGCTTTCCCATGCCTTACCCTTTCCTTGCCTTGCCGTTCATTGCCTAGCGTTCGGTGTCGTGCCTTACACTTCTTCCCCCTTGCCGTGCCGTTCCTTCCGTTACCCTTGCCTTTCCTTGCTTTTCCTTGCCTTCCTTACCTTCCGTTACTCTTTGCTTGCCTTCCCTGAATTGCCTAGCCTTGCGTTGTCGTGCCTTTGCCTTATCTCGCTTGACCTTGCCTTCCTTTGCTTTAAGCTTTCCTTGCATTGTCGTGCATTGCCTAGCCTTGCGTTTTCGTGCATTAGCCTTGTCTAGCCTCACCGTGCATTGCCTTGCGTTACCCTTTGCTTGCCTTGCCGTGCATTGCCTAGCCGTGCGTTGTCGTGCCTTAGCCTTGTTTCCCCTTGCCGTGCAGTTCCTTCCGTTACACTTGCCTTTCTTTGCTTTCCCTTGACTTCCTTAACTTCCGTTACTCTTTGCTTGCCTTCCGTGCATTGCCTAGCCTTGCGTTGTCGTGCCTTAGCCTTGCCTCGCCTGAATGTGCTTTCCCATGCGTTACCCTTTCCTTGCCTTGCCGTGCATTGCGCAGCCTGCGTTGCCGTGCCTTAGCCTTGTTTCCCCTTGCCGTGCAATTCCTTCCGTTACCCTTGCCTTTCCTTGCTTTTCCTTGCCTTGCTTACCTTCCGTTACTCTTTGCTTCCCTTCCCTGCATTGCCTAGCCTTGCGTTGTCGTGCCTTAGCCTTATCTCGCCTGACCGTGCCTTCCTTTGCTTTAAGCTTTCCTTGCATTGTCGTGCATTGCTTAGCCTTGCGTTGTCGTGCATTAGCCTTGCCTAGCCTCACCATGCCTTGCCTTGCGTTACCCTTTCCTTGCCTTGCCGTGCATTGCCTAGCCGTGCGTTGTCGTGCCTTAGCCTTGTTTCCCCTTGCCGTGACGTGCCTTTTGTTACACTTGCCTTTCCTGGCTTTGACTTGCCTTCCTTTCCTTCCGTTACTCTTTCCTTGCCTTGCCGTGCATTGCCTAGCCTTGCATTGTCGTGCCTTATCCTTGCCTCCCCTGACCGTGCTTTCCCATGCGTTACCCTTTCCTTGCCTTGCCGTGCATTGCCTAGCGTGCGTTGTCGTGCCTTGGACTTGTTTCCCCTTGCCGTGCCGTTCCTTCCGTTACCATTGCCTTTCCTTGCTTTCCATTGCCTTCCTTACATTCCGTTACTCTTTGCTTGCCTTCCCTGCATTGCCTAGCCTTGCGTTGTCGTTCCTTAGCCTTATATCGCCTGACCGTGCCTTCCTTTGCTTTAAGCTTTACTTGCATTGTCGTGCCTTGCCTAGCCTTGCGTTGTCGTGCATTAGCCTTGCCTAGCCTCACCGTGCCTTGCCTTGCGTTACCCTTTCCTTGCCTTGCCGTGCATTTCCTAGCCGTGTGTTGTCGTGCCTTAGCCTTGTTTCCCCTTGCCGTTGCGTGCCTTTTGTTACACTTGCCTTGCCTGGCTTTGCCTTGCCTTCCTTTCCTTCCGTTACTCTTTCCTTGCCTTGCCGTGCATTGCCTAGCCCTGCATTGTCGTGCCTTAGCCTTGTTACCCCTTGCCGTGCCGTTCCTTCCGTTACCCTTGCCTTCCCTTGCTTTCCCTTGCCTTCCTTGCATTCCGTTACTCTTTGCTTGCTTTCCGTGCATTGCCTAGCCTTGCGTTGTCATGCCTTAGGCTTGCCTCGCCTGACCGTGCTTTCCCATGCGTTACCCTTTCCTTGCCTTGCCGTGCATTGCCTAGCGTGCGTTGTCGTGCCTTAGCCTTGTTTCCCCTTGCCGTGCCGTTCCTTCCGTTACACTTGCCTTTCTTTGCTTTCCCTTGCCTTCCTTACCTTCCCTTACTCTTTGCTTGCCTTCCGTGCATTGCCTAGCCTTGCGTTGTCGTGCCTTAGCCTTATCTCGCCTGACCGTGCCTTCCTTTGCTTTAAGCTTTCCTTGCATTGTCGTGCATTGCCTAGCCTTGCGTTGTCGTGCATTAGCCTTGCCTAGCCTCACCGTGCCTTGCCTTGCGTTACCCTTTCCTTGCCTTGCCGTGCATTGCCTAGCCGTGCGTTGTCGTGCCTTAGCCTTGATTCCCCTTGCCGTGGCGTGCCTTTTGTTACACTTGCCTTGCCTGGCTTTGCCTTGCCTTTCTTTCCTTCCGTTACTCTTTACTTGCCTTGCCGTGCATTGCCTAGCCTTGCATTGTCGTGCCTTATCCTTGCCTCACCTGACCGTGCCTTCCCCTGCGTTACCCTTTCCTTGCCTTGCCGTGCATTGCCTAGCCCTGCGTTGTCGTGCCTTAGCCTTCTTACCCCTTGCCGTGCCGTTCCTTCCGTTACCCTTGCCTTCCCTTGCTTTCCCTTGCCTTCCTTGCGTTCCTTTACTCTTTGCTTGCTTTCCGTGCATTGCCTAGCCTTGCGTTGTCATGCCTTAGCCTTGCCTCGCCTGACCGTGCTTTCCCATGCGTTACCCTTTCCTTGCCTTGCCGTGCATTGCCTAGCGTGCGTTGTCGTGCCTTAGCCTTGTTTGCCCTTGCCGTGCCGTTCCTTCCGTTACACTTGCCTTCCCTTGCTTTCCCTTGCCTTCCTTACCTTCCGTTATTCTTTGCTTGCCTTCCGTGCATTGCCTAGACTTCCGTTGTCGTGCATTAGCCTTGCCTCGCCTGACCGTGCTTTCCCATGCGTTACCCTTTCCTTGCCTTGCCGTCCATTGCCTAGCGTTCGGTGTCGTGCCTTAGACTTGTTCCCCCTTGCCGTGCCGTTCCTTCCGTTACCCTTGCCTTTCCTTGCTTTTCCTTGCCTTCCTTACCTTCCGTTACCCTTTCCTTGCCTTGCCGTGCATTGCCCAGCCTGCGTTGCCGTGCCTTAGCCTTGTTTCCCCTTGCCGTGCAATTCCTTCCGTTACCATTGCCTTTCCTTGCTTTTCCTTGCCTTGCTTACCTTCCGTAACTCTTTGCTTCCCTTCCCTGCATTGCCTAGCCTTGCGTTGTCGTGCCTTAGCCTTATCTCGCCTGACCGTGCCTTCCTTTGCTTTAAGCTTTCCTTGCATTGTCGTGCATTGCCTAGCCTTGCGTTGTCGTGCATTAGCCTTGCCTAGCCTCACCGTGCCTTGCCTTGCGTTACCCTTTCCTTGCCTTGCCGTGCATTGCCTAGCCTTGCATTGTCGTGCCTTATCCTTGCCTCACCTGACCGTGCCTTCCCCTGCGTTACCCTTTCCTTGCCTTGCCGTGCATTGCCTAGCCCTGCGTTGCCGTGCCTTAGACTTGTTACCCCTTACCGTGCCGTTGCTTCCGTTACCCTTGCCTTCCCTTGCTTTCCCTTGCCTTCCTTGCGTTCCGTTACTCTTTGCTGGCTTTCCGTGCATTGCCTAGCCTTGCGTTGTCATGCCTTAGCCTTGCATCGCCTGACCGTGCTTTCCCATGCGTTACCCTTTCCTTGCCTTTCCGTGCATTGCCTAGCCGTGCGTTGTCGTGCCTTAGCCTTGTTTCCCCTTGCCGTGCCGTTCCTTCCGTTACACTTGCCCTTCAATCCTTTCCCTTGCCTTCCTTACCTTCCGTTACTCTTTGCTTGCCTTCCGTGCATTGCCTAGCCTTGCGTTGTCGTGCCTTTGCGTTGCCTCGCCTGACCGTGCTTTCAAATGCGTTACCCTTTCCTTGCCTTGCCGTTCATTGCCTAGCGTTCGGTGTCGTGCCTTAGACTTGTTTCCCCTTGCCGTGCCGTTCCTTCCGTTACCCTGGCCTTTCCTTCCTTTTCCTTGCCTTGCTTACCTTCCGTTACTCTTTGCTTGCCTTCCCTGAATTGCCTAGCCTTGCGTTGTCGTGCCTTAGCCTTATCTCGCCTGACCGTTCCTTCCTTTGCTTTAAGCTTTCCTTGCATTGTCTTGCATTGCCTAGCCTTGCGTTGTCGTGCATTAACCTTGCCTAGCCTCACCGTGCCTTGCCTTGCGTTACCCTTTCCTTGCCTTGCCGTGCATTTCCTAGCCGTGTGTTGTCGTGCCTTAGCCTTGTTACCCCTTGCCGTGCCGTTCCTTCCGTTACCCTTGCCTTCCCTTGCTTTCCCTTTCCTTCCTTGCATTCCGTTACTCCCTGCTTGCTTTCCGTGCATTGCCTAGCCTTGCGTTGGCTTTCCTTAGCCTTGCCTCGCCTGACCGTGATTTCCCATGCGTTACCCTTTCCTTGCCTTGCCGTGCATTGCCTAGCGTGCGTTGTCGTGCCTTAGCCTTGTTTCCCCTTGCCGTTGCGTGCCTTTTGTTACACTTGCCTTGCCTGGCTTTGCCTTGCCTTCCTTTCCTTCCGTTACTCTTTCCTTGCCTTGCCGTGCATTGCCTAGCCCTGCGTTGTCGTGCCTTAGCCTTGTTACCCCTTGCCGTGCCGTTCCTTCCGTTACCCTTGCCTTCCCTTGCTTTCCCTTGCCTTCCTTGCGTTCCGTTACTCTTTGCTTGCTTTCCGTGCATTGCCTAGCCTTCCGTTGTCGTGCCTTAGCCTTGCCTCGCCTGACCGTGCTTTCCCATGCGTTACCCTTTCCTTGCCTTGCCGTTCATTGCCTAGCGTTCGGTGTCGTGCCTTAGACTTGTTCCCCCTTGCCGTGCCGTTCCTTCCGTTACCCTTGTCTTTCCTTGCTTTTCCTTGCCTTCCTTACCTTCCGTTACTCTTTGCTTGCCTTCCCTGCATTGCCTAGCCTTGCGTTGTCGTTCCTTAGCCTTATATCGCCTGACCGTGCCTTCCTTTGCTTTAAGCTTTACTTGCATTGTCGTGCCTTGCCTAGCCTTGCGTTGTCGTGCATTAGCCTTGCCTAGCCTCACCGTGCCTTGCCTTGCGTTACCCTTTCCTTGCCTTGCCGTGCATTTCCTAGCCGTGTGTTGTCGTGCCTTAGCCTTGTTTCCCCTTGCCGTTGCGTGCTTTTGTTACACTTGCCTTGCCTGGCTTTGCCTTGCCTTCCTTTCCTTCCGTTACTCTTTCCTTGCCTTGCCGTGCATTGCCTAGCCCTGCATTGTCGTGCCTTAGCCTTGTTACCCCTTGCCGTGCCGTTCCTTCCGTTACCCTTGCCTTCCCTTGCTTTCCCTTGCCTTCCTTGCATTCCGTTACTCTTTGCTTGCTTTCCGTGCATTGCCTAGCCTTGCGTTGTCATGCCTTAGGCTTGCCTCGCCTGACCGTGCTTTCCCATGCGTTACCCTTTCCTTGCCTTGCCGTGCATTGCCTAGCGTGCGTTGTCGTGCCTTAGCCTTGTTTCCCCTTGCCGTGCCGTTCCTTCCGTTACACTTGCCTTTCTTTGCTTTCCCTTGCCTTCCTTACCTTCCGTTACTCTTTGCTTGCCTTCCGTGCATTGCCTAGCCTTGCGTTGTCGTGCCTTAGCCTTATCTCGCCTGACCGTGCCTTCCTTTGCTTTAAGCTTTCCTTGCATTGTCGTGCATTGCCTAGCCTTGCGTTGTCGTGCATTAGACTTGCCTAGCCTCACCGTGCCTTGCCTTGCGTTACCCTTTACTTGCCTTGCCGTGCATTGCCTAGCCGTGCGTTGTCGTGCCTTAGCCTTGATTCCCCTTGCCGTGGCGTGCCTTTTGTTACACTTGCCTTGCCTGGCTTTGCCTTGCCTTTCTTTCCTTCCGTTACTCTTTACTTGCCTTGCCGTGCATTGCCTAGCCTTGCATTGTCGTGCCTTATCCTTGCCTCACCTGACCGTGCCTTCCCCTGCGTTACCCTTTCCTTGCCTTGCCGTGCATTGCCTAGCCCTGCGTTGTCGTGCCTTAGCCTTCTTACCCCTTGCCGTGCCGTTCCTTCCGTTACCCTTGCCTTCCCTTGCTTTCCCTTGCCTTCCTTGCGTTCCTTTACTCTTTGCTTGCTTTCCGTGCATTGCCTAGCCTTGCGTTGTCATGCCTTAGCCTTGCCTTGCCTGACCGTGCTTTCCCATGCGTTACCCTTTCCTTGCCTTGCCGTGCATTGCCTAGCGTGCGTTGTCGTGCCTTAGCCTTGTTTGCCCTTGCCGTGCCGTTCCTTCCGTTACACTTGCCTTTCCTTGCTTTTCCTTGCCTTCCTTACCTTCCGTTACTCTTTGCTTGCCTTCCCTGAATTGCCTAGCCTTGCGTTGTCGTGCCTTAGCCTTATCTCGCCTGACCGTGCCTTCCTTTGCTTTAAGCTTTCCTTGCATTGTCTTGCATTGCCTAGCCTTGCGTTGTCGTGCATTAACCTTGCCTAGCCTCACCGTGCCTTGCCTTGCGTTACCCTTTCCTTGCCTTGCCGTGCATTGCCTAGCCGTGCGTTGTCGTGCCTTAGCCTTGATTCCCCTTGCCGTGGCGTGCCTTTTGTTACACTTGCCTTTCCTTGCTTTCCCTTGCCTTCCTTACCTTCCGTTACTCTTTGCTTGCCTTCCGTGCATTGCCTAGCCTTGCGTTGTCGTGCCTTAGCCCTGCCTCGCCTGACCGTGCTTTCCCATGCCTTACCCTTTCCTTGCCTTGCCGTTCATTGCCTAGCGTTCGGTGTCGTGCCTTACACTTCTTCCCCCTTGCCGTGCCGTTCCTTCCGTTACCCTTGCCTTTCCTTGCTTTTCCTTGCCTTCCTTACCTTCCGTTACTCTTTGCTTGCCTTCCCTGAATTGCCTAGCCTTGCGTTGTCGTGCCTTTGCCTTATCTCGCCTGACCTTGCCTTCCTTTGCTTTAAGCTTTCCTTGCATTGTCGTGCATTGCCTAGCCTTGCGTTTTCGTGCATTAGCCTTGTCTAGCCTCACCGTGCATTGCCTTGCGTTACCCTTTGCTTGCCTTGCCGTGCATTGCCTAGCCGTGCGTTGTCGTGCCTTAGCCTTGTTTCCCCTTGCCGTGCAGTTCCTTCCGTTACACTTGCCTTTCTTTGCTTTCCCTTGCCTTCCTTAACTTCCGTTACTCTTTGCTTGCCTTCCGTGCATTGCCTAGCCTTGCGTTGTCGTGCCTTAGCCTTGCCTCGCCTGAACGTGCTTTCCCATGCGTTACCCTTTCCTTGCCTTGCCGTGCATTGCCCAGCCTGCGTTGCCGTGCCTTAGCCTTGTTTCCCCTTGCCGTGCAATTCCTTCCGTTACCCTTGCCTTTCCTTGCTTTTCCTTGCCTTGCTTACCTTCCGTTACTCTTTGCTTCCCTTCCCTGCATTGCCTAGCCTTGCGTTGTCGTGCCTTAGCCTTATCTCGCCTGACCGTGCCTTCCTTTGCTTTAAGCTTTCCTTGCATTGTCGTGCATTGCTTAGCCTTGCGTTGTCGTGCATTAGCCTTGCCTAGCCTCACCATGCCTTGCCTTGCGTTACCCTTTCCTTGCCTTGCCGTGCATTGCCTAGCCGTGCGTTGTCGTGCCTTAGCCTTGTTTCCCCTTGCCGTGACGTGCCTTTTGTTACACTTGCCTTTCCTGGCTTTGACTTGCCTTCCTTTCCTTCCGTTACTCTTTCCTTGCCTTGCCGTGCATTGCCTAGCCTTGCATTGTCGTGCCTTATCCTTGCCTCACCTGACCGTGCCTTCCCCTGCGTTACCCTTTCCTTGCCTTGCCGTGCATTGCCTAGCCCTGCGTTGCCGTGCCTTAGACTTGTTACCCCTTACAGTGCCGTTCCTTCCATTACCCTTGCCTTCCCTTGCTTTCCCTTGCCTTCCTTGCGTTCCGTTACTCTTTGCTTGCTTTCCGTGAATTGCCTAGCCTTGCGTTGCTATGCCTTAGCCTTGCATCGCCTGACCGTGCTTTCCCATGCGTTACCCTTTCCTTGCCCTTCCGTGCATTGCCTAGCCGTGCGTTGTCGTGCCTTAGCCTTGTTTCCCCTTGCCGTGCCGTTCCTTCCGTTACACTTGCCTTTCCTTCCTTTCCCTTGCCTTCCTTACCTTCCGTTACTCTTTGCTTGCCTTCCGTGCATTGCCTAGCCTTGCGTTGTCGTGCCTTAGCGTTGCCTCGCCTGACCGTGCTTTCAAATGCGTTACCCTTTCCTTGCCTTGCCGTTCATTGCCTAGCGTTCGGTGTCGTGCCTTAGATTTGTTTCCCCTTGCCGTGCCGTTCCTTCCGTTACCCTGGCCTTTCCTTCCTTTTCCTTGCCTTGCTTACCTTCCGTTACTCTTTGCTTGCCTTCCCTGAATTGCCTAGCCTTGCGTTGTCGTGCCTTAGCCTTATCTCGCCTGACCGTGCCTTCCTTTGCTTTAAGCTTTCCTTGCATTGTCGTGCATTGCCTAGCCTTGCGTTGTCGTGCATTAACCTTGCCTAGCCTCACCGTGCCTTGCCTTGCGTTACCCTTTCCTTGCCTTGCCGTGCATTTCCTAGCCGTGTGTTGTCGTGCCTTAGCCTTGTTACCCCTTGCCGTGCCGTTCCTTCCGTTAGCCTTGCCTTCCCTTGCTTTCCCTTTCCTTCCTTGCATTCCGTTACTCCTTGCTTACTTTCCGTGCATTGCCTAGCTTTGCGTTGGCTTTCCTTAGCCTTGCCTCGCCTGACCGTGCTTTCCCATGCGTTACCCTTGCCTTGCCTTGCCGTGCATTGCCTAGCGTGCGTTGTCGTGCCTTAGCCTTGTTTCCCCTTGCCGTGCCGTTCCTTCCGTTACACTTGCCTTTCTTTGCTTTCCCTTGCCTTCCTTACCTTCCGTTACTCTTTGCTTGCCTTCCGTGCATTGCCAAGCCTTGCGTTGTCGTGCCTTAGCCTTGCCTCCCCTGACCGTGCTTTCCCATGCGTTACCCTTTCCTTGCCTTGCCGTGCATTGCCTAGCGTGCGTTGTCGTGCCTTAGACTTGTTTCCCCTTGCCGTGCCGTTCCTTCCGTTACCATTGCCTTTCCTTGCTTTCCCTTGCCTTCCTTACCTTCCGTTACTCTTTGCTTGCCTTCCCTGCATTGCCTAGCCTTGCGTTGTCGTTCCTTAGCCTTATATCGCCTGACCGTGCCTTCCTTTGCTTTAAGCTTTACTTGCATTGTCGTGCCTTGCCTAGCCTTGCGTTGTCGTGCATTAGCCTTGCCTAGCCTCACCGTGCCTTGCCTTGCGTTACCCTTTCCTTGCCTTGCCGTGCATTTCCTAGCCGTGTGTTGTCGTGCCTTAGCCTTGTTTCCCCTTGCCGTTGCGTGCCTTTTGTTACACTTGCCTTGCCTGGCTTTGCCTTGCCTTCCTTTCCTTCCGTTACTCTTTCCTTGCCTTGCCGTGCATTGCCTAGCCCTGGATTGTCGTTCCTTAGCCTTGTTACCCCTTGCCGTGCCGTTCCTTCCGTTACCCTTGCCTTCCCTTGCTTTCCCTTGCCTTCCTTGCGTTCCGTTACTCTTTGCTTGCTTTCCGTGCATTGCCTAGCCTTGCGTTGTCATGCCTTAGGCTTGCCTCGCCTGACCGTGCTTTCCCATGGGTTACCATTTCCTTGCCTTGCCGTGCATTGCCTAGCGTGCGTTGTCGTGCCTTAGCCTTGTTTCCCCTTGCCGTGCCGTTCCTTCCGTTACACTTGCCTTTCTTTGCTTTCCCTTGCCTTCCTTACCTTCCGTTACTCTTTGCTTGCCTTCCGTGCATTGCCTAGCCTTGCGTTGTCGTGCCTTAGCCTTATCTCGCCTGACCGTGCCTTCCTTTGCTTTAAGCTTTCCTTGCATTGTCGTGCATTGCCTAGCCTTGCGTTGTCGTGCATTAGCCTTGCCTAGCCTCACCGTGCCTTGCCTTGCGTTACCCTTTCCTTGCCTTGCCGTGCATTGCCTAGCCGTGCGTTGTCGTGCCTTAGCCATGATTCCCCTTGCCGTGGCGTGCCTTTTGTTACACTTGCCTTGCCTGGCTTTGCTTTGCCTTCCTTTCCTTCCGGTACTCTTTCCTTGCCTTGCCGTGCATTGCCTAGCCTTGCATTGTCGTGCCTTATCCTTGCCTCACCTGACCGTGCCTTCCCCTGCGTTACCCTTTCCTTGCCTTGCCGTGCATTTCCTAGCCGTGTGTTGTCGTGCCTTAGCCTTGTTACCCCTTGCCGTGCCGTTCCTTCCGTTACCCTTGCCTTCCCTTGCTTTCCCTTTCCTTCCTTGCATTCCGTTACTCCTTGCTTGCTTTCCGTGCATTGCCTAGCCTTGCGTTGGCTTTCCTTAGCCTTGCCTCGCCTGACCGTGCTTTCCCATGCGTTACCCTTTCCTTGCCTTGTCGTGCATTGCCTAGCGTGCGTTGTCGTGCCTTAGCCTTGTTTCCCCTTGCCGTGCCGTTCCTTCCGTTACCCTTGCCTTCCCTTGCTTTCCCTTTCCTTCCTTGCATTCCGTTACTCCTTGCTTGCTTTCCGTGCATTGCCTAGCCTTGCGTTGGCTTTCCTTAGCCTTGCCTCGCCTGACCGTGCTTTCCCATGCGTTACCCTTTCCTTGCCTTGCCGTGCATTGCCTAGCGTGCGTTGTCGTGCCTTAGCCTTGTTTCCCCTTGCCGTGCCGTTCCTTCCGTTACACTTGCCTTTCTTTGCTTTCCCTTGCCTTCCTTACCTTCCGTTACTCTTTGCTTGCCTTCCGTGCATTGCCTAGCCTTGCGTTGTCGTGCCTTAGCCTTATCTCGCCTGACCGTGCCTTCCTTTGCTTTAAGCTTTACTTGCATTGTCGTGCATTGCCTAGCCTTGCGTTGTCGTGCATTAGCCTTGCCTAGCCTCACCGTGCCTTGCCTTGCGTTACCCTTTCCTTGCCTTGCCGTGCATTGCCTAGCCGTGCGTTGTCGTGCCTTAGCCTTTATTCCCCTTGCCGTGGCGTGCCTTTTGTTACACTTGCCTTTCCTTGCTTTCCCTTGCCTTCCTTACCTTCCGTTACTCTTTGCTTGCCTTCCGTGCATTGCCTAGCCTTGCGTTGTCGTGCCTTAGCCTTGCATCGCCTGACCGTGCTTTCCCATGCCTTACCCTTTCCTTGCCTTGCCGTTCATTGCCTAGCGTTCGGTGTCGTGCCTTACACTTCTTCCCCCTTGCCGTGCCGTTCCTTCCGTTACCCTTGCCTTTCCTTGCTTTTCCTTGCCTTCCTTACCTTCCGTTACTCTTTGCTTGCCTTCCCTGAATTGCCTAGCCTTGCGTTGTCGTGCCTTTGCCTTATCTCGCTTGACCTTGCCTTCCTTTGCTTTAAGCTTTCCTTGCATTGTCGTGCATTGCCTAGCCTTGCGTTTTCGTGCATTAGCCTTGTCTAGCCTCACCGTGCATTGCCTTGCGTTACCCTTTGCTTGCCTTGCCGTGCATTGCCTAGCCGTGCGTTGTCGTGCCTTAGCCTTGTTTCCCCTTGCCGTGTAGTTCCTTCCGTTACACTTGCCTTTCTTTGCTTTCCCTTGCCTTCCTTAACTTCCGTTACTCTTTGCTTGCCTTCCGTGCATTGCCTAGCCTTGCGTTGTCGTGCCTTAGCCTTGCCTCGCCTGAATGTGCTTTCCCATGCGTTACCCTTTCCTTGCCTTGCCGTGCATTGCCCAGCCTGCGTTGCCGTGCCTTAGCCTTGTTTCCCCTTGCCGTGCAATTCCTTCCGTTACCCTTGCCTTTCCTTGCTTTTCCTTGCCTTGCTTACCTTCCGTTACTCTTTGCTTCCCTTCCCTGCATTGCCTAGCCTTGCGTTGTCGTGCCTTAGCCTTATCTCGCCTGACCGTGCCTTCCTTTGCTTTAAGCTTTCCTTGCATTGTCGTGCATTGCTTAGCCTTGCGTTGTCGTGCATTAGCCTTGCCTAGCCTCACCATGCCTTGCCTTGCGTTACCCTTTCCTTGCCTTGCCGTGCATTGCCTAGCCGTGCGTTGTCGTGCCTTAGCCTTGTTTCCCCTTGCCGTGACGTGCCTTTTGTTACACTTGCCTTTCCTGGCTTTGACTTGCCTTCCTTTCCTTCCGTTACTCTTTCCTTGCCTTGCCGTGCATTGCCTAGCCTTGCATTGTCGTGCCTTATCCTTGCCTCCCCTGACCGTGCTTTCCCATGCGTTACCCTTTCCTTGCCTTGCCGTGCATTGCCTAGCGTGCGTTGTCGTGCCTTGGACTTGTTTCCCCTTGCCGTGCCGTTCCTTCCGTTACCATTGCCTTTCCTTGCTTTCCATTGCCTTCCTTACATTCCGTTACTCTTTGCTTGCCTTCCCTGCATTGCCTAGCCTTGCGTTGTCGTTCCTTAGCCTTATATCGCCTGACCGTGCCTTCCTTTGCTTTAAGCTTTACTTGCATTGTCGTGCCTTGCCTAGCCTTGCGTTGTCGTGCATTAGCCTTGCCTAGCCTCACCGTGCCTTGCCTTGCGTTACCCTTTCCTTGCCTTGCCGTGCATTTCCTAGCCGTGTGTTGTCGTGCCTTAGCCTTGTTTCCCCTTGCCGTTGCGTGCCTTTTGTTACACTTGCCTTGCCTGGCTTTGCCTTGCCTTCCTTTCCTTCCGTTACTCTTTCCTTGCCTTGCCGTGCATTGCCTAGCCCTGCATTGTCGTGCCTTAGCCTTGTTACCCCTTGCCGTGCCGTTCCTTCCGTTACCCTTGCCTTCCCTTGCTTTCCCTTGCCTTCCTTGCATTCCGTTACTCTTTGCTTGCTTTCCGTGCATTGCCTAGCCTTGCGTTGTCATGCCTTAGGCTTGCCTCGCCTGACCGTGCTTTCCCATGCGTTACCCTTTCCTTGCCTTGCCGTGCATTGCCTAGCGTGCGTTGTCGTGCCTTAGCCTTGTTTCCCCTTGCCGTGCCGTTCCTTCCGTTACACTTGCCTTTCTTTGCTTTCCCTTGCCTTCCTTACCTTCCCTTACTCTTTGCTTGCCTTCCGTGCATTGCCTAGCCTTGCGTTGTCGTGCCTTAGCGTTATCTCGCCTGACCGTGCCTTCCTTTGCTTTAAGCTTTCCTTGCATTGTCGTGCATTGCCTAGCCTTGCGTTGTCGTGCATTAGCCTTGCCTAGCCTCACCGTGCCTTGCCTTGCGTTACCCTTTCCTTGCCTTGCCGTGCATTGCCTAGCCGTGCGTTGTCGTGCCTTAGCCTTGATTCCCCTTGCCGTGGCGTGCCTTTTGTTACACTTGCCTTGCCTGGCTTTGCCTTGCCTTTCTTTCCTTCCGTTACTCTTTACTTGCCTTGCCGTGCATTGCCTAGCCTTGCATTGTCGTGCCTTATCCTTGCCTCACCTGACCGTGCCTTCCCCTGCGTTACCCTTTCCTTGCCTTGCCGTGCATTGCCTAGCCCTGCGTTGTCGTGCCTTAGCCTTCTTACCCCTTGCCGTGCCGTTCCTTCCGTTACCCTTGCCTTCCCTTGCTTTCCCTTGCCTTCCTTGCGTTCCTTTACTCTTTGCTTGCTTTCCGTGCATTGCCTAGCCTTGCGTTGTCATGCCTTAGCCTTGCCTCGCCTGACCGTGCTTTCCCATGCGTTACCCTTTCCTTGCCTTGCCGTGCATTGCCTAGCGTGCGTTGTCGTGCCTTAGCCTTGTTTGCCCTTGCCGTGCCGTTCCTTCCGTTACACTTGCCTTTCCTTGCTTTCCCTTGCCTTCCTTACCTTCCGTTATTCTTTGCTTGCCTTCCGTGCATTGCCTAGACTTCCGTTGTCGTGCATTAGCCTTGCCTCGCCTGACCGTGCTTTCCCATGCGTTACCCTTTCCTTGCCTTGCCGTCCATTGCCTAGCGTTCGGTGTCGTGCCTTAGACTTGTTCCCCCTTGCCGTGCCGTTCCTTCCGTTACCCTTGCCTTTCCTTGCTTTTCCTTGCCTTCCTTACCTTCCGTTACCCTTTCCTTGCCTTGCCGTGCATTGCCCAGCCTGCGTTGCCGTGCCTTAGCCTTGTTTCCCCTTGCCGTGCAATTCCTTCCGTTACCCTTGCCTTTCCTTGCTTTTCCTTGCCTTGCTTACCTTCCGTAACTCTTTGCTTCCCTTCCCTGCATTGCCTAGCCTTGCGTTGTCGTGCCTTAGCCTTATCTCGCCTGACCGTGCCTTCCTTTGCTTTAAGCTTTCCTTGCATTGTCGTGCATTGCCTAGCCTTGCGTTGTCGTGCATTAGCCTTGCCTAGCCTCACCGTGCCTTGCCTTGCGTTACCCTTTCCTTGCCTTGCCGTGCATTGCCTAGCCTTGCATTGTCGTGCCTTATCCTTGCCTCACCTGACCGTGCCTTCCCCTGCGTTACCCTTTCCTTGCCTTGCCGTGCATTGCCTAGCCCTGCGTTGCCGTGCCTTAGACTTGTTACCCCTTACCGTGCCGTTGCTTCCGTTACCCTTGCCTTCCCTTGCTTTCCCTTGCCTTCCTTGCGTTCCGTTACTCTTTGCTGGCTTTCCGTGCATTGCCTAGCCTTGCGTTGTCATGCCTTAGCCTTGCATCGCCTGACCGTGCTTTCCCATGCGTTACCCTTTCCTTGCCTTTCCGTGCATTGCCTAGCCGTGCGTTGTCGTGCCTTAGCCTTGTTTCCCCTTGCCGTGCCGTTCCTTCCGTTACACTTGCCCTTCAATCCTTTCCCTTGCCTTCCTTACCTTCCGTTACTCTTTGCTTGCCTTCCGTGCATTGCCTAGCCTTGCGTTGTCGTGCCTTAGCGTTGCCTCGCCTGACCGTGCTTTCAAATGCGTTACCCTTTCCTTGCCTTGCCGTTCATTGCCTAGCGTTCGGTGTCGTGCCTTAGACTTGTTTCCCCTTGCCGTGCCGTTCCTTCCGTTACCCTGGCCTTTCCTTCCTTTTCCTTGCCTTGCTTACCTTCCGTTACTCTTTGCTTGCCTTCCCTGAATTGCCTAGCCTTGCGTTGTCGTGCCTTAGCCTTATCTCGCCTGACCGTTCCTTCCTTTGCTTTAAGCTTTCCTTGCATTGTCTTGCATTGCCTAGCCTTGCGTTGTCGTGCATTAACCTTGCCTAGCCTCACCGTGCCTTGCCTTGCGTTACCCTTTCCTTGCCTTGCCGTGCATTTCCTAGCCGTGTGTTGTCGTGCCTTAGCCTTGTTACCCCTTGCCGTGCCGTTCCTTCCGTTACCCTTGCCTTCCCTTGCTTTCCCTTTCCTTCCTTGCATTCCGTTACTCCCTGCTTGCTTTCCGTGCATTGCCTAGCCTTGCGTTGGCTTTCCTTAGCCTTGCCTCGCCTGACCGTGATTTCCCATGCGTTACCCTTTCCTTGCCTTGCCGTGCATTGCCTAGCGTGCGTTGTCGTGCCTTAGCCTTGTTTCCCCTTGCCGTTGCGTGCCTTTTGTTACACTTGCCTTGCCTGGCTTTGCCTTGCCTTCCTTTCCTTCCGTTACTCTTTCCTTGCCTTGCCGTGCATTGCCTAGCCCTGCGTTGTCGTGCCTTAGCCTTGTTACCCTTTGCCGTGCCGTTCCTTCCGTTACCCTTGCCTTCCCTTGCTTTCCCTTGCCTTCCTTGCGTTCCGTTACTCTTTGCTTGCTTTCCGTGCATTGCCTAGCCTTCCGTTGTCGTGCCTTAGCCTTGCCTCGCCTGACCGTGCTTTCCCATGCGTTACCCTTTCCTTGCCTTACCGTTCATTGCCTAGCGTTCGGTGTCGTGCCTTAGACTTGTTCCCCCTTGCCGTGCCGTTCCTTCCGTTACCCTTGTCTTTCCTTGCTTTTCCTTGCCTTCCTTACCTTCCGTTACTCTTTGCTTGCCTTCCCTGCATTGCCTAGCCTTGCGTTGTCGTTCCTTAGCCTTATATCGCCTGACCGTGCCTTCCTTTGCTTTAAGCTTTACTTGCATTGTCGTGCCTTGCCTAGCCTTGCGTTGTCGTGCATTAGCCTTGCCTAGCCTCACCGTGCCTTGCCTTGCGTTACCCTTTCCTTGCCTTGCCGTGCATTTCCTAGCCGTGTGTTGTCGTGCCTTAGCCTTGTTTCCCCTTGCCGTTGCGTGCCTTTTGTTACACTTGCCTTGCCTGGCTTTGCCTTGCCTTCCTTTCCTTCCGTTACTCTTTCCTTGCCTTGCCGTGCATTGCCTAGCCCTGCATTGTCGTGCCTTAGCCTTGTTACCCCTTGCCGTGCCGTTCCTTCCGTTACCCTTGCCTTCCCTTGCTTTCCCTTGCCTTCCTTGCATTCCGTTACTCTTTGCTTGCTTTCCGTGCATTGCCTAGCCTTGCGTTGTCATGCCTTAGGCTTGCCTCGCCTGACCGTGCTTTCCCATGCGTTACCCTTTCCTTGCCTTGCCGTGCATTGCCTAGCGTGCGTTGTCGTGCCTTAGCCTTGTTTCCCCTTGCCGTGCCGTTCCTTCCGTTACACTTGCCTTTCTTTGCTTTCCCTTGCCTTCCTTACCTTCCGTTACTCTTTGCTTGCCTTCCGTGCATTGCCTAGCCTTGCGTTGTCGTGCCTTAGCCTTATCTCGCCTGACCGTGCCTTCCTTTGCTTTAAGCTTTCCTTGCATTGTCGTGCATTGCCTAGCCTTGCGTTGTCGTGCATTAGCCTTGCCTAGCCTCACCGTGCCTTGCCTTGCGTTACCCTTTCCTTGCCTTGCCGTGCATTGCCTAGCCGTGCGTTGTCGTGCCTTAGCCTTGATTCCCCTTGCCGTGGCGTGCCTTTTGTTACACTTGCCTTGCCTGGCTTTGCCTTGCCTTTCTTTCCTTCCGTTACTCTTTACTTGCCTTGCCGTGCATTGCCTAGCCTTGCATTGTCGTGCCTTATCCTTGCCTCACCTGACCGTGCCTTCCCCTGCGTTACCCTTTCCTTGCCTTGCCGTGCATTGCCTAGCCCTGCGTTGTCGTGCCTTAGCCGTCTTACCCCTTGCCGTGCCGTTCCTTCCGTTACCCTTGCCTTCCCTTGCTTTCCCTTGCCTTCCTTGCGTTCCTTTACTCTTTGCTTGCTTTCCGTGCATTGCCTAGCCTTGCGTTGTCATGCCTTAGCCTTGCCTCGCCTGACCGTGCTTTCCCATGCGTTACCCTTTCCTTGCCTTGCCGTGCATTGCCTAGCGTGCGTTGTCGTGCCTTAGCCTTGTTTGCCCTTGCCGTGCCGTTCCTTCCGTTACACTTGCCTTTCCTTGCTTTCCCTTGCCTTCCTTACCTTCCGTTATTCTTTGCTTGCCTTCCGTGCATTGCCTAGACTTCCGTTGTCGTGCCTTAGCCTTGCCTCGCCTGACCGTGCTTTCCCATGCGTTACCCTTTCCTTGCCTTGCCGTCCATTGCCTAGCGTTCGGTGTCGTGCCTTAGACTTGTTCCCCCTTGCCGTGCCGTTCCTTCCGTTACCCTTGCCTTTCCTTGCTTTTCCTTGCCTTCCTTACCTTCCGTTACCCTTTCCTTGCCTTGCCGTGCATTGCCCAGCCTGCGTTGCCGTGACTTAGCCTTGTTTCCCCTTGCCGTGCAATTCCTTCCGTTACCCTTGCCTTTCCTTGCTTTTCCTTGCCTTGCTTACCTTCCGTAACTCTTTGCTTCCCTTCCCTGCATTGCCTAGCCTTGCGTTGTCGTGCCTTAGCCTTATCTCGCCTGACCGTGCCTTCCTTTGCTTTAAGCTTTCCTTGCATTGTCGTGCATTGCCTAGCCTTGCGTTGTCGTGCATTAGCCTTGCCTAGCCTCACCGTGCCTTGCCTTGCGTTACCCTTTCCTTGCCTTGCCGTGCATTGCCTAGCCTTGCATTGTCGTGCCTTATCCTTGCCTCACCTGACCGTGCCTTCCCCTGCGTTACCCTTTCCTTGCCTTGCCGTGCATTGCCTAGCCCTGCGTTGCCGTGCCTTAGACTTGTTACCCCTTACCGTGCCGTTGCTTCCGTTACCCTTGCCTTCCCTTGCTTTCCCTTGCCTTCCTTGCGTTCCGTTACTCTTTGCTGGCTTTCCGTGCATTGCCTAGCCTTGCGTTGTCATGCCTTAGCCTTGCATCGCCTGACCGTGCTTTCCCATGCGTTACCCTTTCCTTGCCTTTCCGTGCATTGCCTAGCCGTGCGTTGTCGTGCCTTAGCCTTGTTTCCCCTTGCCGTGCCGTTCCTTCCGTTACACTTGCCCTTCAATCCTTTCCCTTGCCTTCCTTACCTTCCGTTACTCTTTGCTTGCCTTCCGTGCATTGCCTAGCCTTGCGTTGTCGTGCCTTAGCGTTGCCTCGCCTGACCGTGCTTTCAAATGCGTTACCCTTTCCTAACCTTGCCGTTCATTGCCTAGCGTTCGGTGTCGTGCCTTAGACTTGTTTCCCCTTGCCGTGCCGTTCCTTCCGTTACCCTGGCCTTTCCTTCCTTTTCCTTGCCTTGCTTACCTTCCGTTACTCTTTGCTTGCCTTCCCTGAATTGCCTAGCCTTGCGTTGTCGTGCCTTAGCCTTATCTCGCCTGACCGTGCCTTCCTTTGCTTTAAGCTTTCCTTGCATTGTCTTGCATTGCCTAGCCTTGCGTTGTCGTGCATTAACCTTGCCTAGCCTCACCGTGCCTTGCCTTGCGTTACCCTTTCCTTGCCTTGCCGTGCATTTCCTAGCCGTGTGTTGTCGTGCCTTAGCCTTGTTACCCCTTGCCGTGCCGTTCCTTTCGTTACCCTTGCCTTCCCTTGCTTTCGCTTTCCTTCCTTGCATTCCGTTACTCCTTGCTTGCTTTCCGTGCATTGCCTAGCCTTGCGTTGGCTTTCCTTAGCCTTGCCTCGCCTGACCGTGCTTTCCCATGCGTTACCCTTTCCTTGCCTTGCCGTGTATTGCCTAGCGTGCGTTGTCGTGCCTTAGCCTTGTTTCCCCTTGCCGTTGCGTGCCTTTTGTTACACTTGCCTTGCCTGGCTTTGCCTTGCCTTCCTTTCCTTCCGTTACTCTTTCCTTGCCTTGCCGTGCATTGCCTAGCCCTGCGTTGTCGTGCCTTAGCCTTGTTACCCCTTGCCGTGCCGTTCCTTCCGTTACCCTTGCCTTCCCTTGCTTTCCCTTGCCTTCCTTGCGTTCCGTTACTCTTTGCTTGCTTTCCGTGCATTGCCTAGCCTTCCGTTGTCGTGCCTTAGCCTTGCCTCGCCTGACCGTGCTTTCCCATGCGTTACCCTTTCCTTGCCTTGCCGTTCATTGCCTAGCGTTCGGTGTCGTGCCTTAGACTTGTTCCCCCTTGCCGTGCCGTTCCTTCCGTTACCCTTGCCTTTCCTTGCTTTTCCTTGCCTTCCTTACCTTCCGTTACTCTTTGCTTGCCTTCCCTGAATTGCCTAGCCTTGCGTTGTCGTGCCTTTGCCTTATCTCGCCTGACCTTGCCTTCCTTTGCTTTAAGCTTTCCTTGCATTGTCGTGCATTGCCTAGCCTTGCGTTTTCGTGCATTAGCCTTGTCTAGCCTCACCGTGCATTGCCTTGCGTTACCCTTTGCTTGCCTTGCCGTGCATTGCCTAGCCGTGCGTTGTCGTGCCTTAGCCTTGTTTCCCCTGGCCGTGCAGTTCCTTCCGTTACACTTGCCTTTCTTTGCTTTCCCTTGCCTTCCTTACCTTCCGTTACTCTTTGCTTGCCTACCGTGCATTGCCTAGCCTTGCGTTGTCGTGCCTTAGCCTTGCCTCGCCTGAACGTGCTTTCCCATGCGTTACCCTTTCCTTGCCTTGCCGTGCATTGCCCAGCCTGCGTTGCCGTGCCTTAGCCTTGTTTCCCCTTGCCGTGCAATTCCTTCCGTTACCCTTGCCTTTCCTTGCTTTTCCTTGCCTTGCTTACCTTCCGTTACTCTTTGCTTCCCTTCCCTGCATTGCCTAGCCTTGCGTTGTCGTGCCTTAGCCTTATCTCGCCTGACCGTGCCTTCCTTTGCTTTAAGCTTTCCTTGCATTTTCGTGCATTGCCTAGCCTTGCGTTGTCGTGCATTAGCCTTGCCTAGCCTCACCGTGCCTTGCCTTGCGTTACCCTTTCCTTGCCTTGCCGTGCATTGCCTAGCCGTGCGTTGTCGTGCCTTAGCCTTGTTTCCCCTTGCCGTGGCGTGCCTTTTGTTACACTTGCCTTTCCTGGCTTTGACTTGCCTTCCTTTCCTTCCGTTACTCTTTCCTTGCCTTGCCGTGCATTGCCTAGCCTTGCATTGTCGTGCCTTAGCCTTTTTACCCCTTGCCGTGCCGTTCCTTCCGTTACCCTTGCCTTCCCTTGCGTTCCCTTTTCTTGCTTACCTTCCGTTACTCTTTGCTTGCCTTCCCTGAATTGCCTAGCCTTGCGTTGTCGTGCCTTAGCCTTATCTCGCCTGACCGTGCCTTCCTTTGCTTTAAGCTTTCCTTGCATTGTCTTGCATTGCCTAGCCTAGCGTTGTCGTGCATTAACCTTGCCTAGCCTCACCGTGCCTTGCCTTGCGTTACCCTTTCCTTGCCTTGCCGTGCATTTCCTTCCCGTGTGTTGTCGTGCCTTAGCCTTGTTTCCCCTTCCCGTGCCGTTCCTTCCGTTACCCTTGCCTTCCCTTGCTTTCCCTTTCCTTCCTTGCATTCCGTTACTCCTTGCTTGCTTTCCGTGCATTGCCTAGCCTTGCGTTGGCTTTCCTTAGCCTTGCCTCGCCTGACCGTGCTTTCCCATGCGTTACCCTTTGCTTGCCTTGCCGTGCATTGCCTAGCGTGCGTTGTCGTGCCTTAGCCTTGTTTCCCCTTGCCGTGCCGTTCCTTCCGTTACACTTGGCTTTCTTTGCTTTCCCTTGCCTTCCTTACCTTCCGTTACTCTTTGCTTGCCTTCCGTGCATTGCCTAGCCTTGCGTTGTCGTGCCTTAGCCTTATCTCGCCTGACCGTGCCTTCCTTTGCTTTAAGCTATACTTGCATTGTCGTGCATTGCCTAGCCTTGCGTTGTCGTGCATTAGCCTTGCCTAGCCTCACCGTGCCTTGCCTTGCGTTACCCTTTCCTTGCCTTGCCGTGCATTTCCTAGCCGTGTGTTGTCGTGCCTTAGCCTTGTTTCCCCTTGCCGTTGCGTGCCTTTTGTTACACTTGCCTTGCCTGGCTTTGCCTTGCCTTCCTTTCCTTCCGTTACTCTTTCCTTGCCTTGCCGTGCATTGCCTAGCCCTGCGTTGTCGTGCCTTAGCCTTGTTACCCCTTGCCGTGCCGTTCCTTCCGTTACCCTTGCCTTCCCTTGCTTTCCCTTGCCTTCCTTGCGTTCCGTTACTCTTTGCTTGCTTTCCGTGCATTGCCTAGCCTTGCGTTGTCGTGCCTTAGCCTTATCTCGCCTGACCGTGCCTTCCTTTGCTTTGAGCTTTACTTGCATTGTCGTGCATTGTCTAGCCTTGCGTTGTCGTGCATTAGCCTTGCCTAGCCTCACCGTGCCTTGCCTTGCGTTACTCTTTCCTTGCCTTCCCGTGCATTGCCTAGCCTTGCATTGTCGTGCCTTACCCTTGCCTCACCTGACCGTGCCTTCCCCTGCGTTACCCTTTCCTTGCCTTGCCGTGCATTGCCTAACCCTGCGTTGCCGTGCCTTAGCCTTGTTACCCCTTGCCGTGACGTTCCTTCCGTTACCCTTGCCTTCCCTTGCTTTCCCTTGCCTTGCTTGCGTTCCGTTACTCTTTGCTTGCTTTCCGTGCATTGCCTAGCCTTGCGTTGCCATGCCTTTGCCTTGCATCGCCTGACCGTGCTTTCCCATGCGTTACCCTTGCCTTGCCTTACCATGCATTGCCTGGCCGTGCGTTGTCGTGCCTTAGCCTTGTTTCCCCTTGCCGTGCCGTTCCTTCCGTTACACTTGCCTTTCCTTCCTTTCCCTTGCCTTCCTTACCTTCCGTTACTCTTTGCTTGCTTCCGTGCATTGCCTAGCCTTGCGTTGTTGTGCCTTAGCCTTGCCTCGCCTGAACGTGCTTTCCCATGCGTTACCCTTTCCTTGCCTTGCCGTGCATTGCCTAGCCTGCGTTGCCGTGCCTTAGCCTTGTTTCCCCTTGCCGTGCCGTTCCTTCCGTTACACTTGCCTTTCTTTGCTTTCCCTTGCCTTCCTTACCTTCCGTTACTCTTTGCTTGCCTTCCGTGCATTGCCTAGCCTTGCGTTGTCGTGCCTTAGCCTTATCTCGCCTGACCGTGCCTTCCTTTGCTTTAAGCTTTACTTGCATTGTCGTGCATTGCCTAGCCTTGCGTTGTCGTGCATTAGCCTTGCCTAGCCTCACCGTGCCTTGCCTTGCGTTACCCTTTCCTTGCCTTGCCGTGCATTTCCTAGCCGTGTGTTGTCGTGCCTTAGCCTTGTTTCCCCTTGCCGTTGCGTGCCTTTTGTTACACTTGCCTTGCCTGGCTTTGCCTTGCCTTCCTTTCCTTCCGTTACTCTTTCCTTGCCTTGCCGTGCATTGCCTAGCCCTGCGTTGTCGTGCCTTAGCCTTGTTACCCCTTGCCGTGCCGTTCCTTTCGTTACCCTTGCCTTCCCTTGCTTTCCCTTGCCTTCCTTGCGTTCCGTTACTCTTTGCTTGCTTTCCGTGCATTGCCTAGCCTTGCGTTGTCATGCCTTAGGCTTGCCTCACCTGACCGTGCTTTCCCATGCGTTACCCTTTCCTTGCCTTGCCGTTCATTGCCTAGCGTGCGTTGTCGTGCCTTAGCCTTGTTTCCCCTTGCCGTGCCGTTCCTTCCGTTACACTTGCCTTTCTTTGCTTTCCCTTGCCTTCCTTACCTTCCGTTACTCTTTGCTTGCCTTCCATGCATTGCCTAGCCTTGCGTTGTCGTGCCTTAGCCTTATCTCGCCTGACCGTGCCTTCCTTTGCTTTAAGCTTTCCTTGCATTGTCGTGTATTGCCTAGCCTTGCGTTGTCGTGCATTAGCCTTGCCTAGCCTCACCGTGCCTTGCCTTGCGTTACCCTTTCCTTGCCTTGCCGTGCATTGCCTAGCCGTGCGTTGTCGTGCCTTAGCCTTGTTTCCCCTTGCCGTGCCGTGCCTTTTGTTACACTTGCCTTGCCTGGCTTTGCCTTGCCTTCCTTTCCTTCCGTTACTCTTTCCTTGCCTTGCCGTGCATTGCCTAGCCTTGCATTGTCGTGCCTTATCCTTGCCTCACCTGACCGTGCTTTCCCATGCGTTACCCTTTCCTTGCCTTGCCGTTCATTGCCTAGCCCTGCGTTGTCGTGCCTTAGCCTTCTTACCCCTTGCCGTGCCGTTCCTTCCGTTTCCCTTGCCTTCCCTTGCTTTCCCTTGCCTTCCTTGCGTTCCGTTACTCTTTGCTTGCTTTCCGTGCATTGCCTAGCCTTGCGTTGTCATGCCTTAGCCTTGCCTCGCCTGACCGTGCTTTCCCATGCGTTACCCTTTCCTTGCCTTGCCGTGCATTGCCTGGCGTGCGTTGTCGTGCCTTAGCCTTGTTGCCCCTTGCCGTGCCGTTCCTTCCGTTACACTTGCCTTTCCTTGCTTTCCCTTGCCTTCCTTACCTTCCGTTCCTCTTTGCTTGCCTTCCGTGCATTGCCTAGCCTTGCGTTGTCGTGCCTTAGCCTTGCCTCGCCTGACCGTGCTTTCCCATGCGTTACCCTTTCCTTGCCTTGCCGTTCATTGCCTAGCGTTCGGTGTCGTGCCTTACACTTCTTCCCCCTTGCCGTGCCGTTCCTTCCGTTACCCTTGCCTTTCCTTGCTTTTCCTTGCCTTCCTTACCTTCCGTTACTCTTTGCTTGCCTTCCCTGAATTGCCTAGCCTTGCGTTGTCGTGCCTTTGCCTTATCTCGCCTGACCTTGCCTTCCTTTCCTTTAAGCTTTCCTTGCATTGTCGTGCATTGCCTAGCCTTGCGTTTTCGTGCATTAGCCTTGTCTAGCCTCACCGTGCATTGCCTTGCGTTACCCTTTGCTTGCCTTGCCGTGCATTGCCTAGCCGTGCGTTGTCGTGCCTTAGCCTTGTTTCCCCTTGCCGTCCAGTTCCTTCCGTTACACTTGCCTTTCTTTGCTTTCCCTTGACTTCCTTAACTTCCGTTACTCTTTGCTTGCCTTCCGTGCCTTGCCTAGCCTTGCGTTGTCGTGCCTTAGCCTTGCCTCGCCTGAACGTGCTTTCCCATGCGTTACCCTTTCCTTGCCTTGCCGTGCATTGCCCAGCCTGCGTTGCCGTGCCTTAGCCTTGTTTCCCCTTGCCGTGCAATTCCTTCCGTTACCCTTGCCTTTCCTTGCTTTTCCTTGCCTTGCTTACCTTCCGTTACTCTTTGCTTCCCTTCCCTGCATTGCCTAGCCTTGCGTTGTCGTGCCTTAGCCTTATCTCGCCTGACCGTGCCTTCCTTTGCTTTAAGCTTTCCTTGCATTGTCGTGCATTGCCTAGCCTTGCGTTGTCGTGCATTAGCCTTGCCTAGCCTCACCATGCCTTGCCTTGCGTTACCCTTTCCTTGCCTTGCCGTGCATTGCCTAGCCGTGCGTTGTCGTGCCTTAGCCTTGTTTCCCCTTGCCGTAGCGTGCCTTTTGTTACACTTGCCTTTCCTGGCTTTGACTTGCCTTCCTTTCCTTCCGTTACTCTTTCCTTGCCTTGCCGTGCATTGCCTAGCCTTGCATTGTCGTGCCTTATCCTTGCCTCACCTGACCGTGCCTTCCCCTGCGTTACCCTTTCCTTGCCTTGCCGTGCATTGCCTAGCCCTGCGTTGCCGTGCCTTAGACTTGTTACCCCTTGCCGTGCCGTTCCTTCCGTTACCCTTGCCTTCCCTTGCTTTCCCTTTCCTTCCTTGCATTCCGTTACTCCTTGCTTGCTTTCCGTGCATTGCCTAGCCTTGCGTTGGCTTTCCTTAGCCTTGCCTCGCCTGACCGTGCTTTCCCATGCGTTACCCTTTCCTTGCCTTGCCGTGCATTGCCAAGCGTGCGTTGTCGTGCCTTAGCCTTGTTTCCCCTTGCCGTGCCGTTCCTTCCGTTACACTTGCCTTTCTTTGCTTTCCCTTGCCTTCCTTACCTTCCGTTACTCTTTGCTTGCCTTCCGTGCATTGCCAAGCCTTGCGTTGTCGTGCCTTAGCCTTGCCTCCCCTGACCGTGCTTTCCCATGCGTTACCCTTTCCTTGCCTTGCCGTGCATTGCCTAGCGTGCGTTGTCGTGCCTTAGACTTGTTTCCCCTTGCCGTGCCGTTCCTTCCGTTAGCATTGCCTTTCCTTGCTTTCCCTTGCCTTCATTACCTTCCGTTACTCTTTGCTTGCCTTCCCTGCATTGCCTAGCCTTGCGTTGTCGTTCCTTAGCCTTATCTCGCCTGACCGTGCCTTCCTTTGCTTTAAGCTTTACTTGGATTGTCTTGCCTTGCCTAGCCTTGCGTTGTCGTGCATTAGCCTTGCCTAGCCTCACCGTGCCTTGCCTTGCGTTACCCTTTCCTTGCCTTGCCGTGCATTGCCTAGCCTTGCATTGTCGTGCCTTAGCCTTGTTTCCCCTTGCCGTTGCGTGCCTTTTGTTACAGTTGCCTTGCCTGGCTTTGCCTTGCCTTCCTTTCCTTCCGTTACTCTTTCCTTGCCTTGCCGTGCATTGCCTAGCCCTGCGTTGTCGTGCCTTAGCCTTGTTACCCCTTGCCGTGCCGTTCCTTCCGTTACCCTTGCCTTCCCTTGCTTTCCCTTGCCTTCCTTGCGTTCCGTTACTCTTTGCTTGCTTTCCGTGCATTGCCTAGCCTTGCGTTGTCATGCCTTAGGCTTGCCTCGCCTGACCGTGCTTTCACATGCGTTACCCTTTCCTTGCCTTGCCGTGCATTGCCTAGCGTGCGTTGTCGTGCCTTAGCCTTGTTTCCCCTTGCCGTGCCGTTCCTTCCGTTACACTTGCCTTTCTTTGCTTTCCCTTGACTTCCTTACCTTCCGTTACTCTTTGCTTGCCTTCCGTGCATTGCCTAGCCTTGCGTTGTCGTGCCTTAGCCTTATCTCGCCTGACCGTGCCTTCCTTTGCTTTAAGCTTTCCTTGCATTGTCGTGCATTGCCTAGCCTTGCGTTGTCGTGCATTAGCCTTGCCTAGCCTCACCGTGCCTTGCCTTGCGTTACCCTTTCCTTGCCTTGCCGTGCATTGCCTAGCCGTGCGTTGTCGTGCCTTAGCCTTGATTCCCCTTGCCGTGGCGTGCCTTTTGTTACACTTGCCTTGCCTGGCTTTGCCTTGCCTTTCTTTCCTTCCGTTACTCTTTACTTGCCTTGCCGTGCATTGCCTAGCCTTGCATTGTCGTGCCTTATCCTTGCCTCGCCTGACCGTGCCTTCCCCTGCGTTACCCTTTCCTTGCCTTGCCGTGCCTTGCCTAGCCTTGCATTGTCGTGCCTTATCCTTGCCTCACCTGACCGTGCTTTCCCATGCGTTACCCTTTCCTTGCCTTGCCGTGCATTGCCTAGCGTTCGGTGTCGTGCCTTAGACTTGTTCCCCCTTGCCGTGCCGTTCCTTCCGTTACCCTTGCCTTTCCTTGCTTTTCCTTGCCTTCCTTACCTTCCGTTACTCTTTGCTTGCCTTCCCTGAATTGCCTAGCCTTGCGTTGTCGTGCCTTTGCCTTTTGTCGCCTGACCTTGCCTTCCTTTGCTTTAAGCTTTCCTTGCATTGTCGTGCATTGCCTAGCCTTGCGTTTTCGTG
Organism: Macrotis lagotis; assembly: GCF_037893015.1. Lineage (NCBI taxonomy): Eukaryota > Metazoa > Chordata > Mammalia > Peramelemorphia > Peramelidae > Macrotis > Macrotis lagotis. The sequence goes on from NW_027421932.1 coordinate 361,303, forward strand.
CATTAGCCTTGTCTAGCCTCACCGTGCCTTGCCTTGCGTTACCCTTTGCTTGCCTTGCCGTGCATTGCCTAGCCGTGCGTTGTCGTGCCTTAGCCTTGTTTCCCCTTGCCGTGCCGTTCCTTCCGTTACACTTGCCTTTCCTTGCTTTCCCTTGCCTTCCTTACCTTCCGTTACTCTTTGCTTGCCTCCGTGCATTGCCTAGCCTTGCGTTGTCGTGCCTTAGCCTTGCCTCGCCTGAACGTGCTTTCCCATGCGTTACCCTTTCCTTGCCTTGCCGTGCATTGCCCAGCCTGCGTTGCCGTGCCTTAGCCTTGTTTCCCCTTGCCGTGCAATTCCTTCCGTTACCCTTGCCTTTCCTTGCTTTTCCTTGCCTTGCTTACCTTCCGTTACTCTTTGCTTCCCTTCCCTGCATTGCCTAGCCTTGCGTTGTCGTGCCTTAGCCTTATCTCGCCTGACCGTGCCTTCCTTTGCTTTAAGCTTTCCTTGTATTGTCGTGCATTGCCTAGCCTTGCGTTGTCGTGCATTAGCCTTGCCTAGCCTCACCGTGCCTTGCCTTGCGTTACCCTTTCCTTGCCTTGCCGTGCATTGCCTAGCCGTGTAGTCGTTCCTTAGCCTTGTTTCCCCTTGCCGTGACTTGCCTTTTGTTACACTTGCCTTTCCTGGCTTTGACTTGCCTTCCTTTCCTTCCGTTACTCTTTCCTTGCCTTGCCGTGCATTGCCTAGCCTTGCATTGTCGTGCCTTATCCTTGCCTCACCTGACCGTGCCTTCCCCTGCGTTACCCTTTCCTTGCCTTGCCGTGCATTGCCTAGCCCTGCGTTGCCGTGCCTTAGAATTGTTACCCCTTACCGTGCCGTTCCTTCCGTTACCCTTGCCTTCCCTTGCTTTCCCTTGCCTTCCTTGCGTTCCGTTACTCTTTGCTTGCTTTCCGTGCATTGCCTAGCCTTGCGTTGTCATGCCTTAGCCTTGCATCGCCTGACCGTGCTTTCCCATGCGTTACCCTTTCCTTGCCTTTCCGTGCATTGCCTAGCCGTGCGTTGTCGTGCCTTAGCCTTGTTTCCCCTTGCCGTGCCGTTCCTTCCGTTACACTTGCCTTTCCTTCCTTTCCCTTGCCTTCCTTACCTTCCGTTACTCTTTGCTTGCCTTCCGTGCATTGCCTAGCCTTGCGTTGTCGTGCCTTAGCGTTGCCTACCCTGACCGTGCTTTCAAATGCGTTACCCTTTCCTTGCCTTGCCGTTCATTGCCTAGCGTTCGGTGTCGTGCCTTAGACTTGTTTCCCCTTGCCGTGCCGTTCCTTCCGTTACCCTGGCCTTTCCTTCCTTTTTCTTGCCTTGCTTACCTTCCGTTACTCTTTGCTTGCCTTCCCTGAATTGCCTAGCCTTGCGTTGTCGTGCCTTAGCCTTATCTCGCCTGACCGTGCCTTCCTTTGCTTTAAGCTTTCCTTGCATTGTCTTGCATTGCCTAGCCTTGCGTTGTCGTGCATTAACCTTGCCTAGCCTCACCGTGCCTTGCCTTGCGTTACCCTTTCCTTGCCTTGCCGTGCATTTCCTAGCCGTGTGCTGTCGTGCCTTAGCCTTGTTACCCCTTGCCGTGCCGTTCCTTCCGTTACCCTTGCCTTCCCTTGCTTTCCCTTTCCTTCCTTGCATTCCGTTACTCCCTGCTTGCTTTCCGTGCATTGCCTAGCCTTGCGTTGGCTTTCCTTAGCCTTGCCTCGCCTGACCGTGCTTTCCCATGCGTTACCCTTTCCTTGCCTTGCCGTGCATTGCCTAGCGTGCGTTGTCGTGCCTTAGCCTTGTTTCCCCTTGCCGTGCCGTTCCTTCCGTTACCCTTGCCTTCCCTTGCTTTCCCTTTCCTTCCTTGCATTCCGTTACTCCTTGCTTGCTTTCCGTGCATTGCCTATCCTTGCGTTGGCTTTCCTTAGCCTTGCCTCGCCTGACCGTGCTTTCCCATGCGTTACCCTTTCCTTGCCTTGCCGTGCATTGCCTAGCGTGCGTTGTCGTGCCTTAGCCTTGTTTCCCCTTGCCGTGCCGTTCCTTCCGTTACACTTGCCTTTCTTTGCTTTCCCTTGCCTTCCTTACCTTCCGTTACTCTTTGCTTGCCTTCCGTGCATTGCCTAGCCTTGCGTTGTCGTGCCTTAGCCTTATCTCGCCTGACCGTGCCTTCCTTTGCTTTAAGCTTTACTTGCATTGTCGTGCATTGCCTAGCCTTGCGTTGTCGTGCATTAGCCTTGCCTAGCCTCACCGTGCCTTGCCTTGCGTTACCCTTTCCTTGCCTTGCCGTGCATTTCCTAGCCGTGTGTTGTCGTGCCTTAGCCTTGTTTCCCCTTGCCGTTGCGTGCCTTTTGTTACACTTGCCTTGCCTGGCTTTGCCTTGCCTTCCTTTCCTTCCGTTACTCTTTCCTTGCCTTGCCGTGCATTGCCTAGCCCTGCGTTGTCGTGCCTTAGCCTTGTTACCCCTTGCCGTGCCGTTCCTTCCGTTACCCTTGCCTTCCCTTGCTTTCCCTTGCCTTCCTTGCGTTCCGTTACTCTTTGCTTGCTTTCCGTGCATTGCCTAGCCTTGCGTTGTCGTGCCTTAGCCTTATCTCGCCTGACCGTGCCTTCCTTTGCTTTAAGCTTTACTTGCATTGTCGTGCTTTGCCTAGCCTTGCGTTGTCGTGCATTAGCCTTGCCTAGCCTCACCGTGCCTTGCCTTGCGTTACTCTTTCCTTGCCTTCCCGTGCATTGCCTAGCCTTGCATTGTCGTGCCTTACCCTTGCCTCACCTGACCGTGCATTCCCCTGCGTTACCCTTTCCTTGCCTTGCCGTGCATTGCCTAACCCTGCGTTGCCGTGCCTTAGCCTTGTTACCCCTTGCCGTGACGTTCCTTCCGTTACCCTTGCCTTCCCTTGCTTTCCCTTGCCTTCCTTGCGTTCCGTTACTCTTTGCTTGCTTTCCGTGCATTGCCTAGCCTTGCGTTGTCATGCCTTTGCCTTGCATCGCCTGACCGTGCTTTCCCATGCGTTACCCTTTCCTTGCCTTTCCGTGCATTGCCTGGCCGTGCGTTGTCGTGCCTTAGCCTTGTTTCCCCTTGCCGTGCCGTTCCTTCCGTTACACTTGCCTTTCCTTCCTTTCCCTTGCCTTCCTTACCTTCCGTTACACTTTGCTTGCTTCCGTGCATTGCCTAGCCTTGCGTTGTTGTGCCTTAGCCTTGCCTCGCCTGAACGTGCTTTCCCATGCGTTACCCTTTCCTTGCCTTGCCGTGCATTGCCTAGCCTGCGTTGCCGTGCCTTAGCCTTGTTTCCCCTTGCCGTGCCGTTCCTTCCGTTACCCTGGCCTTTCCTTCCTTTTCCTTGCCTTGCTTACCTTCCGTTACTCTTTACTTGCCTTCCCCGAATTTCCTAGCCTTGCGTTGTCGTGCCTTAGCCTTATCTCGCCTGACCTTGCCTTCCTTTGCTTTAAGCTTTCCTTGCATTGTCGTGCATCGCCTAGCCATGCGTTTTCGTGCATTAGCCTTACCTAGCCTCACCGTGCCTTTCCTTGCGTTACCGTTTGCTTGCCTTGCCGTGCATTGCCTAGCCGTGCCTTGTCGTGCCTTAGCCTTGTTTCCCCTTGCCGTGCCGGTCCTTCCGTTACACTTGCCTTTCTTTGCTTTCCCTTTCCTTCCTTACCTTCCGTTTCTCTTTGCTTGCCTTCCGTGCATTGCCTAGCCTTGGGTTGTCGTGCCTTAGCCTTGCCTCGCCTGACCGTGCTTTCCCATGCGTTACCCTTTCCTTGCCTTGCCGTGCATTGCCTAGCGTGCGTTGTCGTGCCTTAGCCTTGTTTCCCCTTGCCGTGCCGTTCCTTCCGTTACCATTGCCTTTCCTTGCTTTCCCTTGCCTTCCTTACCTTCCGTTACTCTTTGCTTGCCTTCCGTGCATTGCCTAGCCTTGCGTTGTCGTGCCTTAGCCTTGTCTCGCCTGACCGTGCCTTCCTTTGCTTTAAGCTTTCCTTGCATATTCGTGCATTGCCTAGCCTTGCGTTGTCGTGCATTAGCCTTGCCTAGCCTCACCGTGCCTTGCCTTGCGTTACTCTTTCCTTGCCTTGCCGTGCATTGCCTAGCCCTGCGTTGTCGTGCCTTAGCCTTGTTTCCCCTTGCCGTGCCGTTCCTTCCATTACCCTTGCCTTCCCTTGCTTTCCCTTGCCTTCCTTGCGTTCCGTTACTCTTTGCTTGCTTTCCGTGCATTGCCTAGCCTTGCGTTGTCATGCCTTAGGCTTGCCTCGCCTGACCGTGCTTTCCCATGCGTTACCCTTTCCTTGCCTTGCCGTTCATTGCCTAGCGTGCGTTGTCGTGCCTTAGCCTTGTTTCCCCTTGCCGTGCCGTTCCTTCCGTTACATTTGCCTTTCTTTGCTTTCCCTTGCCTTCCTTACCTTCCGTTACTCTTTGCTTGCCTTCCGTGCATTGCCTAGCCTTGCGTTGTCGTGCCTTAGCCTTATCTCGCCTGACCGTGCCTTCCTTTGCTTTAAGCTTTCCTTGCATTGTCGTGCATTGCCTAGCCGTGCGTTGTCGTGCATTAGCCTTGCCTTGCCTCACCGTGCCTTGCCTTGCGTTACCCTTTCCTTGCCTTTCCGTGCATTGCATAGCCGTGCGTTGTCGTGCCTTAGCCTTGATTCCCCTTGCCGTGGCGTGCCTTTTGTTACACTTGCCTTGCCTGGCTTTGCCTTGCCTTCCTTTCCTTCCGTTACTCTTTACTTGCCTTGCCGTGCATTGCCTAGCCTTGCATTGTCGTGCCTTATCCTTGCCTCACCTGACCGTGCTTTCCCATGCGTTACCCTTTCCTTGCCTTGCCGTGCATTGCCTAGCGTGCGTTGTCGTGCCTTAGCCTTGTTGCCCCTTGCCGTGCCGTTCCTTCCGTTACACTTGCCTTCCTTTGCTTTCCCTTGCCTTCCTTACCTTCCGTTCCTCTTTGCTTGCCTTCCGTGCATTGCCTAGCCGTGCGTTGTCGTGCCTTAGCCTTATCTCGCCTGACCGTGCCGTTCCTTCCGTTACACTTGCCTTTCTTTGCTTTCCCTTGCCTTCCTTACCTTCCGTTACTCTTTGCTTGCCTTCCGTGCATTGCCTAGCCTTGCGTTGTCGTGCCTTAGCCTTGCCTCGCCTGAACGTGCTTTCCCATGCGTTACCCTTTCCTTGCCTTGCCCTGCATTGCCCAGCCTGCGTTGCCGTGCCTTAGCCTTGTTTCCCCTTGCCGTGCAATTCCTTCCGTTACCCTTGCCTTTCCTTGCTTTTCCTTGCCTTGCTTACCTTCCGTTACTCTTTGCTTCCCTTCCCGGCATTGCCTAGCCTTGCGTTGTCGTGCCTTAGCCTTATCTCGCCTGACCGTGCCTTCCTTTGCTTCAAGCTTTCCTTGCATTGTCGTGCATTGCCTAGCCTTGCGTTGTCGTGCATTAGCCTTGCCTAGCCTCACCGTGCCTTGCCTTGCGTTACCCTTTCCTTGCCTTGCCGTGCATTGCCTAGCCGTGTAGTCGTGCCTTAGCCTTGTTTCCCCTTGCCGTGGCGTGCCTTTTGTTACACTTGCCTTTCCTGGCTTTGACTTGCCTTCCTTTCCTTCCGTTACTCTTTCCTTGCTTTGCCGTGCATTGCCTAGCCTTGCATTGTCGTGCCTTATCCTTGCCTCACCTGACCGTGCCTTCCCCTGCGTTACCCTTTCCTTGCCTTGCCGTGCATTGCCTAGCCCTGCGTTGCCGTGCCTTAGACTTGTTACCCCTTACCGTGCCGTTCCTTCCGTTACCCTTGCCTTCCCTTGCTTTCCCTTGCCTTCCTTGCGTTCCGTTACTCTTTGCTTGCTTTCCGTGCATTGCCTAGCCTTGCGTTGTCATGCCTTAGCCTTGCCTCGCCTGACCGTGCTATCCCATGCGTTACCCTTTCCTTGCCTTTCCCTGCATTGCCTAGCCTTGCGTTGTCGTGCCTTAGCCTTGTTTCCCCTTGCCGTGCCGTTCCTTCCGTTACACTTGCCTTTCCTTCCTTTCCCTTGCCTTCCTTACCTTCCGTTACTCTTTGCTTGCCTTCCGTGCATTGCCTAGCCTTGCGTTGTCGTGCCTTAGCGTTGCCTACCCTGACCGTGCTTACAAATGCGTTACCCTTTCCTTGCCTTGCCGTTCATTGCCTAGCGTTCGGTGTCGTGCCTTAGCCTTGTTTCCCCTTGCCGTGCCGTTACTTCCGTTACCCTGGCCTTTCCTTCCTTTTCCTTGCCATGCTTACCTTCCGTTACTCTTTGCTTGCCTTCCCTGAATTGCCTAGCCTTGCGTTGTCGTGCCTTAGCCTTATCTCGCCTGACCGTGCCTTCCTTTGCTTTAAGCTTTCCTTGCATTGTCTTGCATTGCCTAGCCTTGCGTTGTCGTGCATTAACCTTGCCTAGCCTCACCGTGCCTTGCCTTGCGTTACCCTTTCCTTGCCTTGCCGTGCATTTCCTAGCCGTGTGCTGTCGTGCCTTAGCCTTGTTACCCCTTGCCGTGCCGTTCCTTCCGTTACCCTTGCCTTCCCTTGCTTTCCCTTTCCTTCCTTGCATTCCGTTACTCCCTGCTTGCTTTCCGTGCATTGCCTAGCCTTGCGTTGGCTTTCCTTAGCCTTGCCTCGCCTGACCGTGCTTTCCCATGCGTTACCCTTTCCTTGCCTTGCCGTGCATTGCCTAGCGTGCGTTGTCGTGCCTTAGCCTTGTTTCCCCTTGCCGTGCCGTTCCTTCCGTTACCCTTGCCTTCCCTTGCTTTCCCTTTCCTTCCTTGCATTCCGTTACTCCTTGCTTGCTTTCCGTGCATTGCCTATCCTTGCGTTGGCTTTCCTTAGCCTTGCCTCGCCTGACCGTGCTTTCCCATGCGTTACCCTTTCCTTGCCTTGCCGTGCATTGCCTAGCGTGCGTTGTCGTGCCTTAGCCTTGTTTCCCCTTGCCGTGCCGTTCCTTCCGTTACACTTGCCTTTCTTTGCTTTCCCTTGCCTTCCTTACCTTCCGTTACTCTTTGCTTGCCTTCCGTGCATTGTCTAGCCTTGCGTTGTCGTGCCTTAGCCTTATCTCGCCTGACCGTGCCTTCCTTTGCTTTAAGCATTACTTGCATTGTCGTGCATTGCCTAGCCTTGCGTTGTCGTGCATTAGCCTTGCCTAGCCTCACCGTGCCTTGCCTTGCGTTACCCTTTCCTTGCCTTGCCGTGCATTTCCTAGCCGTGTGTTGTCGTGCCTTAGCCTTGTTTCCCCTTGCCGTAGCGTGCCTTTTGTTACACTTGCCTTGCCTGGCTTTGCCTTGCCTTCCTTTCCTTCCGTTACTCTTTCCTTGCCTTGCCGTGCATTGCCTAGCCCTGCGTTGTCGTGCCTTAGCCTTGTTACCCCTTGCCGAGCCGTTCCTTCCGTTACCCTTGCCTTCCCTTGCTTTCCCTTGCCTTCCTTGCGTTCCGTTACTCTTTGCTTGCTTTCCGTGCATTGCCTAGCCTTGCGTTGTCGTGCCTTAGCCTTATCTCGCCTGACCGTGCCTTCCTTTGCTTTAAGCTTTACTTGCATTGTCGTGCTTTGCCTAGCCTTGCGTTGTCGTGCATTAGCCTTGCCTAGCCTCACCGTGCCTTGCCTTGCGTTACTCTTTCCTTGCCTTCCCGTGCATTGCCTAGCCTTGCATTGTCGTGCCTTATCCTTGCCTCACCTGACCGTGCATTCCCCTGCGGAACCCTTTCCTTGCCTTGCCGTGCATTGCCTAACCCTGCGTTGCCGTGCCTTAGCCTTGTTACCCCTTGCCGTGACGTTCCTTCCGTTACCCTTGCCTTCCCTTGCTTTCCCTTGCCTTCCTTGCGTTCCGTTACTCTTTGCTTGCTTTCCGTGCATTGCCTAGCCTTGCGTTGTCATGCCTTTGCCTTGCATCGCCTGACCGTGCTTTCCCATGCGTTACCCTTTCCTTGCCTTGCCGTGCATTGCCTGGCCGTGCGTTGTCGTGCCTTAGCCTTGTTTCCCCTTGCCGTGCCGTTCCTTCCGTTACACTTGCCTTTCCTTCCTTTCCCTTGCCTTCCTTACCTTCCGTTACTCTTTGCTTGCCTTCCGTGCATTGCCTAGCCTTGCGTTGTTGTGCCTTAGCCTTGCCTCGCCTGAACGTGCTTTCCCATGCGTTACCCTTTCTTTGCCTTGCCGTGCATTGCCTAGCCTGCGTTGCCGTGCCTTTGCCTTGTTTCCCCTTGCCGTGCCGTTCCTTCCGTTACCCTGGCCTTTCCTTCCTTTTCCTTGCCTTGCTTACCTTCCGTTACTCTTTGCTTGCCTTCCCTGAATTTCCTAGCCTTGCGTTGTCGTGCCTTAGCCTTATCTCGCCTGACCTTGCCTTCCTTTGCTTTAAGCTTTCCTTGCATTGTCGTGCATCGCCTAGCCATGCGTTTTCGTGCATTAGCCTTACCTAGCCTCACCGTGCCTTTCCTTGCGTTACCGTTTGCTTGCCTTGCCGTGCATTGCCTAGCCGTGCGTTGTCGTGCCTTAGCCTTGTTTCCCCTTGCCGTGCCGGTCCTTCCGTTACACTTGCCTTTCTTTGCTTTCCCTTGCCTTCCTTACCTTCCGTTACTCTTTGCTTGCCTTCCGTGCATTGCCTAGCCTTGCGTTGTCGTGCCTTAGCCTTGCCTCGCCTGACCGTGCTTTCCCATGCGTTACCCTTTCCTTGCCTTGCCGTGCATTGCCTAGCGTGTGTTGTCGTGCCTTAGCCTTGTTTCCCCTTGCCGTGCCGTTCCTTCCGTTACCATTGCCTTTCCTTGCTTTCCCTTGCCTTCCTGACCTTCCGTTACTCTTTGCTTGCCTTCCGTGCATTGCCTAGCCTTGCGTTGTCGTGCCTTAGCCTTGTCTCGCCTGACCGTGCCTTCCTTTGCTTTAAGCTTTCCTTGCATTGTCGTGCATTGCCTAGCCTTGCGTTGTCGTGCATTAGCCTTGCCTAGCCTCACCGTGCCTTGCCTTGCGTTACTCTTTCCTTGCCTTGCCGTGCATTGCCTAGCCCTGCGTTGTCGTGCCTTAGCCTTGTTACCCCTTGCCGTGCCGTTCCTTCCATTACCCTTGCCTTCCCTTGCTTTCCCTTGCCTTCCTTGCGTTCCGTTACTCTTTGCTTGCTTTCCGTGCATTGCCTAGCCTTGCGTTGTCATGCCTTAGCCTTGCCTCGCCTGACCGTGCTTTCCCATGCGTTACCCTTTCCTTGCCTTGCCGTTCATTGCCTAGCGTGCGTTGTCGTGCCTTAGCCTTGTTTCCCCTTGCCGTGCCGTTCCTTCCGTTACACTTGCCTTTCTTTGCTTTCCCTTGCCTTCCTTACCTTCCGTTACTCTTTGCTTGCCTTCCGTGCGTTGCCTAGGCTTGCGTTGTCGTGCCTTAGCCTTATCTCGCCTGACCGTGCCTTCCTTTGCTTTAAGCTTTCCTTGCATTGTCGTGCATTGCCTAGCCTTGCGTTGTCGTGCATTAGACTTGCCTCGCCTCACCGTGCCTTGCCTTGCGTTACCCTTTCCTTGCCTTGCCGTGCATTGCATAGCCGTGCGTTGTCGTGCCTTAGCCTTGTTTCCCCTTGCCGTGGCGTGCCTTTTGTTACACTTGCCTTGCCTGGCTTTGCCTTGCCTTCCTTTCCTTCCGTTACTCTTTACTTGCCTTGCCGTGCATTGCCTAGCCTTGCATTGTCGTGCCTTATCCTTGCCTCACCTGACCGTGCCTTCCCCTGCGTTACCCTTTCCTTGCCTTGCTGTGCATTGCCTAGCCCTGCGTTGCCGTGCCTTAGACTTGTTACCCCTTACAGTGACGTTCCTTCCGTTACCCTTGCCTTCCCTTGCTTTCCCTTGCCTTCCTTGCGTTCCGTTACTCTTTGCTTGCTTTCCGTGCATTGCCTAGCCTTGCGTTGTCATGCCTTAGCCTTGCATCGCCTGACCGTGCTTTCCCATGCGTTACCCTTTCCTTGCCCTTCCGTGCATTGCCTAGCCTTGCGTTGTCGTGCCTTAGCCTTGTTACCCCTTGCCGTGCCGTTCCTTTCGTTACCCTTGCCTTCCCTTGCTTTCCCTTGCCTTCCTTACCTTCCGTTACTCTTTGCTTGCCTTCCGTGCATTGCCTAGCCTTGCGTTGTCGTGCCTTAGCGTTGCCTCGCCTGACCGTGCTTTCAAATGCGTTACCCTTTCCTTGCCTTGCCCTTCATTGCCTAGCGTTCGGTGTCGTGCCTTAGACTTGTTTCCCCTTGCCGTGCCGTTCCTTCCGTTACCCTGGCCTTTCCTTCCTTTTCCTTGCCTTCCTTACCTTCCGTTACTCTTTGCTTGCCTTCCCTGAAAAGCCTAGCCTTGCGTTGTCGTGCCTTAGCCTTATCTCGCCTGACCGTGCCTTCCTTTGCTTTAAGCTTTCCTTGCATTGTCGTGCATTGCCTAGCCTTGCGTTGTCGTGCATTAACCTTGCCTAGCCTCACCGTGCCTTGCCTTGCGTTACCCTTTCCTTGCCTTGCCGTGCATTTCCTAGCCGTCTGTTGTCGTGCCTTAGCCTTGTTACCCCTTGCCGTGCCGTTCCTTCCGTTACCCTTGCCTTCCCTTGCTTTCCCTTTCCTTCCTTGCCTTCCGTTACTCCTTGCTTGCTTTCCGTGCATTGCCTAGCCTTGCGTTGGCTTTCCTTAGCCTTGCCTCGCCTGACCGTACTTTCCCATGCGTTACCCTTGCCTTGCCTTGCCGTGCATTGCCTAGCGTGCGTTGTCGTGCCTTAGCCTTGTTTCCCCTTGCCGTGCCGTTCCTTCCGTTACCATTGCCTTTCCTTGCTTTCCCTTGCCTTCCTTACCTTCCGTTACTCTTTGCTTGCCTTCCCTTCATTGCCTAGCCTTGCGTTGTCGTTCCTTAGCCTTATCTCGCCTGACCGTGCCTTCCTTTGCTTTAAGCTTTACTTGCATTGTCGTGCCTTGCCTAGCCTTGCGTTGTCGTGCATTAGCCTTGCCTAGCCTCACCGTGCCTTGCCTTGCGTTACCCTTTCCTTGCCTTGCCGTGCATTTCCTAGCCGTGTGTTTTCGTGCCTTAGCCTTGTTTCCCCTTGCCGTTGCGTGCCTTTTGTTACACTTGCCTTGCCTGGCTTTGCCTTGCCTTCCGTTCCTTCCGTTACTCTTTCCTTGCCTTGCCGTGCATTGCCTAGCCCTGCGTTGTCGTGCCTTAGCCTTGTTACCCCTTGCCGTGCCGTTCCTTCCGTTACCCTTGCCTTCCCTTGCTTTCCCTTGCCTTCCTTGCGTTCCGTTACTCTTTGCTTGCTTTCCGTGCATTGCCTAGCCCTGCGTTGTCATGCCTTAGGCTTGCCTCGCCTGACCGTGCTTTCCCATGCGTTACCCTTTCCTTGCCTTGCCGTGCATTGCCTAGCGTGCGTTGTCGTGCCTTAGCCTTGTTTCCCCTTGCCGTGCAATTCCTTCCGTTACCCTTGCCTTTCCTTGCTTTTCCTTGCCTTGCTTACCTTCCGTTACTCTTTGCTTCCCTTCCCTGCATTGCCTAGCCTTGCGTTGTCGTGCCTTAGCCTTATCTCGCCTGACCGTGCCTTCCTTTGCTTTAAGCTTTCCTTGCATTGTCGTGCATTGCCTAGGCTTGCGTTGTCGTGCATTAGCCTTGCCTAGCCTCACCGTGCCTTGCCTTGCGTTACCCTTTCCTTGCCTTGCCGTGCATTGCCTAGCCGTGCGTTGTCGTGCCTTAGCCTTGTTTCCCCTTGCCGTGGCGTGCCTTTTGTTACACTTGCCTTTCCTGGCTTTGACTTGCCTTCCTTTCCTTCCGTTACTCTTTCCTTGCCTTGCCGTGCATTGCCTAGCCTTGCATTGTCGTGCCTTATCCTTGCCTCACCTGGCCGTGCCTTCCCCTGCGTTACCCTTTCCTTGCCTTGTCGTGCATTGCCTAGCCCTGCGTTGCCGTGCCTTAGACTTGTTACCCCTTACAGTGCCGTTCCTTCCATTACCCTTGCCTTCCCTTGCTTTCCCTTGCCTTCCTTGCGTTCCGTTACTCTTTGCTTGCTTTCCGTGCATTGCCTAGCCTTGCGTTGTCATGCCTTAGCCTTGCATCGCCTGACCGTGCTTTCCCATGCGTTACCCTTTCCTTGCTCTTCCGTGCATTGCCTAGCCTTGCGTTGTCGTGCCTTAGCCTTGTTTCCCCTTGCCGTGCCGTTCCTTCCGTTACACTTGCCTTTCCTTCCTTTCCCTTGCCTTCCTTACCTTCCGTTACTCTTTGCTTGCCTTCCGTGCATTGCCTAGCCTTGCGTTGTCGTGCCTTAGCGTTGCCTCGCCTGACCGTGCTTTCAAATGCGTTACCCTTTCCTTGCCTTGCCGTTCATTGCCTAGCGTTCGGTGTCGTGCCTTAGACTTGTTTCCCCTTGCCGTGCCGTTCCTTCCGTTACCCTGGCCTTTCCTTCCTTTTCCTTGCCTTGCTTACCTTCCGTTACTCTTTGCTTGCCTTCCCTGAATTGCCTAGACTTGCGTTCTCGTGCCTTAGCCTTATCTCGCCTGACCGTGCCTTCCTTTGCTTTAAGCTTTCCTTGCATTGTCGTGCATTGCCTAGCCTTGCGTTGTCGTGCATTAACCTTGCCTAGCCTCATCGTGCCTTGCCTTGCGTTACCCTTTCCTTGCCTTGCCGTGCATTTCCTAGCCGTCTGTTGTCGTGCCTTAGCCTTGTTACCCCTTGCCGTGCCGTTCCTTCCGTTACCCTTGCCTTCCCTTGCTTTCCCTTTCCTTCCTTGCATTCCGTTACTCCTTGCTTGCTTTCCGTGCATTGCCTATCCTTGCGTTGGCTTTCCTTAGCCTTGCCTCGCCTGACCGTGCTTTCCCATGCGTTACCCTTTCCTTGCCTTGCCGTGCATTGCCTAGCGTGCGTTGTCGTGCCTTAGCCTTGTTTCCCCTTGCCGTGCCGTTCCTTCCGTTACACTTGCCTTTCTTTGCTTTCCCTTGCCTTCCTTACCTTCCGTTACTCTTTGCTTGCCTTCCGTGCATTGCCAAGCCTTGCGTTGTCGTGCCTTAGCCTTGCCTCCCCTGACCGTGCTTTCCCATGCGTTACCCTTTCCTTGCCTTGCCGTGCATTGCCTAGCGTGCGTTGTCGTGCCTTAGACTTGTTTCCCCTTGCCGTGCCGTTCCTTCCGTTACCATTGCCTTTCCTTGCTTTCCCTTGCCTTCCTTTCCTTCCGTTACTCTTTGCTTGCCTTCCCTGCATTGCCTAGCCTTGCGTTGTCGTGCCTTAGCCTTGCCTCGCCTGACCGTGCTTCCTTTGCTTTAAGCTTTACTTGCATTGTCGTGCCTTGCCTAGCCTTGCGTTGTCGTGCATTAGCCTTGCCTAGCCTCACCGTGCCTTGCCTTGCGTTACCCTTTCCTTGCCTTGCCGTGCATTTCCTAGCCGTGTGTTGTCGTGCCTTAGCCTTGTTTCCCCTTGCCGTTGCGTGCCTTTTGTTACACTTGCCTTGCCTGGCTTTGCCTTGCCTTCCTTTCCTTCCGTTACTCTTTCCTTGCCTTGCCGTGCATTGCCTAGCCCTGCGTTGTCGTGCCTTAGCCTTGTTACCCCTTGCCGTGCCGTTCCTTCCGTTACCCTTGCCTTCCCTTGCTTTCCCTTGCCTTCCTTGCGTTCCGTTACTCTTTGCTTACTTTCCGTGCATTGCCTAGCCTTGCGTTGTCATGCCTTAGCCTTGCTTCGCCTGCGCGTGCTTTCCCATGCGTTACCCTTTCCTTGCCTTGCCGTGCATTGCCTAGCCGTGCGTTGTCGTGCCTTAGCCTTGATTCCCCTTGCCGTGCCGTTCCTTCCGTTACACTTGCCTTTCTTTGCTTTCCCTTCCCTTCCTTACCTTCCGTTAATCTTTGCTTGCCTTTCGTGCATTGCCTAGCCTTGCGTTGTCGTGCATTAGCCTTATCTCGCCTGACCGTGCCTTCCTTTGCTTTAAGCTTTCCTTGCATTCTCGTGCATTGCCTAGCCTTGCGTTGTCGTGCATTAGCCTTGCCTAGCCTCACCGTGCCTTGCCTTGCGTTACCCTTTCCTTGCCTTGCCGTGCATTGCCTAGCCGTGCGTTGTCGTGCCTTAGCCTTGATTCCACTTGCCGTGGCGTGCCTTTTGTTACACTTGCCTTGCCTGGCTTTGCCTTGCCTTTCTTTCCTTCCGTTACTCTTTACTTGCCTTGCCGTGCATTGCCTAGCCTTGCATTGTCGTGCCTTATCCTTGCCTCACCTGACCGTGCCTTCCCCTGCGTTACCCTTTCCTTGCCTTGCCGTGCATTGCGTAGCCCTGCGTTGTCGTGCCTTAGCCTTCTTACCCCTTGCCGTGCCGTTCCTTCCGTTACCCTTGCCTTCCCTTGCTTTCCCTTGCCTTCCTTGCGTTCCGTTACTCTTTGCTTGCTTTCCGTGCATTGCCTAGCCTTGCGTTGTCATGCCTTAGCCTTGCCTCGCCTGACCGTGCTTTCCCATGCGTTACCCTTTCCTTGCCTTGCCGTGCATTGCCTAGCGTGCGTTGTCGTGCCTTAGCCTTGTTTCCCCTTGCCGTGCCGTTCCTTCCGTTACACTTGCCTTTCCTTGCTTTCCCTTGCCTTCCTTACCTTCCGTTACTCTTTGCTTGCCTTCCGTGCATTGCCTAGCCTTCCGTTGTCGTGCCTTAGCCTTGCCTCGCCTGACCGTGCTTTCCCATGCGTTACCCTTTCCTTGCCTTGCCGTTCATTGCCTAGCGTTCGGTGTCGTGCCTTAGACTTGTTCCCCCTTGCCGTGCCGTTCCTTCCGTTACCCTTGCCTTTCCTTGCTTTTCCTTGCCTTCCTTACCTTCCGTTACTCTTTGCTTGCCTTCCCTGATTTGCCTAGCCTTGCGTTGTCGTGCCTTTGCCTTATCTCGCCTGACCTTGCCTTCCTTTGCTTTAAGCTTTCCTTGCATTGTCGTGCATTGCCTAGCCTTGCGTTTTCGTGCATTAGCCTTGTCTAGCCTCACCGTGCATTGCCTTGCGTTACCCTTTGCTTGCCTTGCCGTGCATTGCCTAGCCGTGCGTTGTCGTGCCTTAGCCTTGTTTCCCCTTGCCGTGCAGTTCCTTCCGTTACACTTGCCTTTCTTTGCTTTCCCTTGCCTTCCTTACCTTCCGTTACTCTTTGCTTGCCTTCCGTGCATTGCCTAGCCTTGCGTTGTCGTGCCTTAGCCTTGCCTGGCCTGAACGTGCTTTCCCATGCGTTACCCTTTCCTTGCCTTGCCGTGCATTGCCCAGCCTGCGTTGCCGTGCCTTAGCCTTGTTTCCCCTTGCCGTGCAATTCCTTCCGTTACCCTTGCCTTTCCTTGCTTTTCCTTGCCTTGCTTACCTTCCGTTACTCTTTGCTTCCCTTCCCTGCATTGCCTAGCCTTGCGTTGTCGTGCCTTAGCCTTATCTCGCCTGACCGTGCCTTCCTTTGCTTTAAGCTTTACTTGCATTGTCGTGCATTGCCTAGCCTTGCGTTGTCGTGCATTAGCCTTGCCTAGCCTCACCGTGCCTTGCCTTGCGTTACCCTTTCCTTGCCTTGCCGTGCATTTCCTAGCCGTGTGTTGTCGTTCCTTAGCCTTGTTTCCCCTTGCCGTTGCGTGCCTTTTGTTACACTTGCCTTGCCTGGATTTGCCTTGCCTTCCTTTCCTTCCGTTTCTCTTTCCTTGCCTTGCCGTGCATTGCCTAGCCGTGCGTTGTCGTGCCTTAGCCTTGTTTCCCCTTGCCGTGCCGTTCCTTCCGTTACCCTTGCCTTTCCTTGCTTTCCCTTGCCTTCCTTACCTTCCGTTACTCTTTGCTTGCCTTCCCTGCATTGCCTAGCCTTGCGTTGTCGTGCCTTTGCCTTATCTCGCCTGACCTTGCCTTCCTTTGCTTTAAGCTTTCCTTGCATTGTCGTGCATTGCCTAGCCTTGCGTTTTCGTGCATTAGCCTTGACTAGCCTCACCGTGCCTTGCCTTGCGTTACCCTTTGCTTGCCTTGCCGTGCATTGCCTAGCCGTGCGTTGTCGTGCCTTAGCCTTGCCTCACCTGACCGTGCCTTCCCCTGCGTTACCCTTTCCTTGCCTTGCCGTGCATTTCCTAGCCGTGCGTTGTCGTGCCTTACCCTTGTTACCCCTTGCCGTGCCGTTCCTTCCGTTACCCTTGCCTTCCCTTGCTTTCCCTTTCCTTCCTTGCATTCCGTTACTCCTTGCTTGCTTTCCGTGCATTGCCTAGCCTTGCGTTGGCTTTCCTTAGCCTTGCCTCGCCTGACCGTGCTTTCCCATGCGTTACCCTTTCCTTGCCTTGCCGTGCATTGCCTAGCGTGCGTTGT
This sequence comes from Macrotis lagotis, assembly GCF_037893015.1. Classification (NCBI taxonomy): domain Eukaryota; kingdom Metazoa; phylum Chordata; class Mammalia; order Peramelemorphia; family Peramelidae; genus Macrotis; species Macrotis lagotis. Next base: position 377,493 of record NW_027421932.1, read on the forward strand.
CGTGCCTTAGCCTTGTTTCCCCTTGCCGTGCCGTTCCTTCCGTTACACTTGCCTTTCTTTGCTTTCCCTTGCCTTCCTTACTTCCGTTACTCTTTGCTTGCCTTCCGTGCATTGCCAAGCCTTGCGTTGTCGTGCCTTAGCCTTGCCTCCCCTGACCGTGCTTTCCCATGCGTTACCCTTTCCTTGCCTTGCCGTGCATTGCCTAGCGTGCGTTGTCGTGCCTTAGACTTGTTTCCCCTTGCCGTGCCGTTCCTTCCGTTACCATTGCCTTTCCTTGCTTTCCCTTGCCTTCCTTACCTTCCGTTACTCTTTGCTTGCCTTCCCTTCATTGCCTAGCCTTGCGTTGTCGTTCCTTAGCCTTATCTCGCCTGACCGTGCCTTCCTTTGCTTTAAGCTTTACTTGCATTGTCGTGCATTGCCTAGCCTTGCGTTGTCGTGCATTAGCCTTGCCTAGACTCACCGTGCCTTGCCTTGCGTTACCCTTTCCTTGCCTTGCCGTGCATTTCCTAGCCGTGTGTTGTCGTGCCTTAGCCTTGTTTCCCCTTGCCGTTGCGTGCCTTTTGTTACACTTGCCTTGCCTGGCTTTGCCTTGCCTTCCTTTCCTTCCGTTACTCTTTCCTTACCTTGCCGTGCATTGCCTAGACCTGCGTTGTCGTGCCTTAGCCTTGTTACCCCTTGCCGTGCCGTTCCTTCCGTTACCCTTGCCTTCCCTTGCTTTCCTTTGCCTTCCTTGCGTTCCGTTACTCTTTGCTTGCTTTCCGTGCATTGCCTAGCCTTGCGTTGTCATGCCTTAGCCTTGCCTCGCCTGACCGTGCTTTCCCATGCGTTACCCTTTCCTTGCCTTGCCGTGCATTGCCTAGCGTGCGTTGTGGTGCCTTAGCCTTGATTCCCCTTGCCGTGCCGTTCCTTCCGTTACACTTGCCTTTCTTTGCTTTCCCTTGCCTTCCTTACCTTCCGTTACTCTTTGCTTGCCTTCCGTGCATTGCCTAGCCTTGCGTTGTCGTGCATTAGCCTTATCTCGCCTGACCGTGCCTTCCTTTGCTTTAAGCTTTCCTTGCATTCTCGTGCATTGCCTAGCCTTGCGTTGTCGTGCATTAGCCTTGCCTAGCCTCACCGTGCCTTGCCTTGCGTTACCCTTTCCTTGCCTTGCCGTGCATTGCCTAGCCGTGCGTTGTCGTGCCTTAGCCTTGATTCCCCTTGCCGTGGCGTGCCTTTTGTTACACTTGCCTTGCCTGGCTTTGCCTTGCCTTTCTTTCCTTCCGTTACTCTTTACTTGCCTTGCCGTGCATTGCCTAGCCTTGCATTGTCGTGCCTTATCCTTGCCTCACCTGACCGTGCCTTCCCCTGCGTTACCCTTTCCTTGCCTTGCCGTGCATTGCCTAGCCCTTCGTTGTCGTGCCTTAGCCTTCTTACCCCTTGCCGTGCCGTTCCTTCCGTTACCCTTGCCTTCCCTTGCTTTCCCTTGCCTTCCTTGCGTTCCGTTACTCTTTGCTTGCTTTCCGTGCATTGCCTAGCCTTGCGTTGTCATGCCTTAGCCTTGCCTCGCCTGACCGTGCTTTCCCATGCGTTACCCTTTCCTTGCCTTGCCGTGCATTGCCTAGCGTGCGTTGTCGTGCCTTAGCCTTGTTTCCCCTTGCCGTGCCGTTCCTTCCGTTACACTTGCCTTTCCTTGCTTTCCCTTGCCTTCCTTACCTTCCGTTACTCTTTGCTTGCCTTCCGTGCATTGCCTAGCCTTCCGTTGTCGTGCCTTAGCCTTGCCTCGCCTGACCGTGCTTTCCCATGCGTTACCCTTTCCTTGCCTTGCCGTTCATTGCCTAGCGTTCGGTGTCGTGCCTTAGACTTGTTCCCCCTTGCCGTGCCGTTCCTTCCGTTACCCTTGCCTTTCCTTGCTTTTCCTTGCCTTCCTTACCTTCCGTTACTCTTTGCTTGCCTTCCCTGATTTGCCTAGCCTTGCGTTGTCGTGCCTTTGCCTTATCTCGCCTGACCTTGCCTTCCTTTGCTTTAAGCTTTCCTTGCATTGTCGTGCATTGCCTAGCCTTGCGTTTTCGTGCATTAGCCTTGTCTAGCCTCACCGTGCATTGCCTTGCGTTACCCTTTGCTTGCCTTGCCGTGCATTGCCTAGCCGTGCGTTGTCGTGCCGTAGCCTTGTTTCCCCTTGCCGTGCAGTTCCTTCCGTTACACTTGCCTTTCTTTGCTTTCCCTTGCCTTCCTTACCTTCCGTTACTCTTTGCTTGCCTTCCGTGCATTGCCTAGCCTTGCGTTGTCGTGCCTTAGCCTTGCCTCGCCTGAACGTGCTTTCCCATGCGTTACCCTTTCCTTGCCTTGCCGTGCATTGCCCAGCCTCCGTTGCCGTGCCTTAGCCTTGTTTCCCCTTGCCGTGCAATTCCTTCCGTTACCCTTGCCTTTCCTTGCTTTTCCTTGCCTTGCTTCCCTTCCGTTACTCTTTGCTTCCCTTCCCTGCATTGCCTAGCCTTGCGTTGTCGTGCCTTAGCCTTATCTCGCCTGACCGTGCCTTCCTTTGCTTTAAGCTTTCCTTGCATTGTCGTGCATTGCCTAGCCTTGCGTTGTCGTGCATTAGCCTTGCCTAGCCTCACCGTGCCTTGCCTTGCGTTACCCTTTCCTTGCCTTGCCGTGCATTGCCTAGCCGTGCGTTGTCGTGCCTTAGCCTTGTTTCCCCTTGCCGTGGCGTGCCTTTTGTTACACTTGCCTTTCCTGGCTTTGACTTGCCTTCCTTTCCTTCCGTTACTCTTTCCTTGCCTTGCCGTGCATTGCCTAGCCTTGAATTGTCGTGCCTTATCCTTGCCTCACCTGACCGTGCCTTCCCCTGCGTTACCCTTTCCTTGCCTTGCCGTGCATTGCCTAGCCCTGCGTTGCCGTGCCTTAGACTTGTTACCCCTTACCGTGCCGTTCCTTCCGTTACCCTTGCCTTCCCTTGCTTTCCCTTGCCTTCCTTGCGTTCCGTTACTCTTTGCTTGCTTTCCGTGCATTGCCTAGCCTTGCGTTGTCATGCCTTAGCCTTGCATCGCCTGACCGTTCTTTCCCATGCGTTACCCTTTCCTTGCCTTTCCGTGCATTGCCTAGCCGTGCGTTGTCGTGCCTTAGCCTTGTTTCCCCTTGCCGTGCCGTTCCTTCCGTTACACTTGCCTTTCCTTCCTTTCCCTTGCCTTCCTTACCTTCCGTTACTCTTTGCTTGCCTTCCGTGCATTGCCTAGCCTTGCGTTGTCGTGCCTTAGCGTTGCCTCGCCTGACCGTGCTTTCAAATGCGTTACCCTTTACTTGCCTTGCCGTTCATTGCCTAGCGTTCGGTGTCGGGCCTTAGACTTGTTTCCCCTTGCCGTGCCGTTCCTTCCGTTACCCTGGCCTTTCCTTCCTTTTCCTTGCCTTGCTTACCTTCCGTTACTCTTTGCTTGCCTTCCCTGAATTGCCTAGCCTTGCGTTGTCGTGCCTTAGCCTTATCTCGCCTGACCGTGCCTTCCTTTGCTTTAAGCTTTCCTTGCATTGTCTTGCATTGCCTAGCCTTGCGTTGTCGTGCATTAACCTTGCCTAGCCTCACCGTGCCTTGCCTTGCGTTACCCTTTCCTTGCCTTGCCGTGCATTTCCTAGCCGTGTGTTGTCGTGCCTTAGCCTTGTTACCCCTTGCCGTGCCGTTCCTTCCGTTACCCTTGCCTTCCCTTGCTTTCCCTTTCCTTCCTTGCATTCCGTTACTCCCTGCTTGCTTTCCGTGCATTGCCTAGCCTTGCGTTGGCTTTCCTTAGCCTTGCCTCGCCTGACCGTGCTTTCCCATGCGTTACCCTTTCCTTGCCTTGCCGTGCATTGCCTAGCGTGCGTTGTCGTGCCTTAGCCTTGTTTCCCCTTGCCGTGCCGTTCCTTCCGTTACCCTTGCCTTCCCTTGCTTTCCCTTTCCTTCCTTGCATTCCGTTACTCCTTGCTTGCTTTCCGTGCATTGCCTATCCTTGCGTTGGCTTTCCTTAGCCTTGCCTCGCCTGACCGTGCTTTCCCATGCGTTACCCTTTCCTTGCCTTGCCATGCATTGCCTAGCGTGCGTTGTCGTGCCTTAGCCTTGTTTCCCCTTGCCGTGCCGTTCCTTCCGTTACCCTTGCCTTCCTTGCGTTCCGTTACTCTTTGCTTGCTTTCCGTGCATTGCCTAGCCTTGCGTTGTCGTGCCTTAGCCTTATCTCGCCTGACCGTGCCTTCCTTTGCTTTAAGCTTTACTTGCATTGTCGTGCATTGCCTAGCCTTGCGTTGTCGTGCATTAGCCTTGCCTAGCCTCACCGTGCCTTGCCTTGCGTTACTCTTTCCTTGCCTTCCCGTGCATTGCCTAGCCTTGCATTGTCGTGCCTTACCCTTGCCTAACCTGACCGTGCCTTCCCCTGCGTTACCCTTTCCTTGCCTTGCCGTGCATTTCCTAGCCGTGTGTTGTCGTGCCTTACCCTTGTTACCCCTTGCCTTGCCGTTCCTTCCGTTACCCTTGCCTTCCCTTGCTTTCCCTTTCCTTCCTTGCATTCCGTTACTCCTTGCTTGCTTTCCGTGCATTGCCTAGCCTTGCGTTGGCTTTCCTTAGCCTTGCCTCGCCTGACCGTGCTTTCCCATGCGTTACGCTTGCCTTGCCTTGCCGTGCATTGCCTAGCGTGCGTTGTCGTGCCTTAGCCTTGTTTCCCCTTGCCGTGCCGTTCCTTCCGTTACACTTGCCTTTCTTTGCTTTCCCTTGCCTTCCTTACCTTCCGTTACTCTTTGCTTGCCTTCCGTGCATTGCCAAGCCTTGCGTTGTCGTGCCTTAGCCTTGCCTCCCCTGACCGTGCTTTCCCATGCGTTACCCTTTCCTTGCCTTGCCGTGCATTGCCTAGCGTGCGTTGTCGTGCCTTAGACTTGTTTCCCCTTGCCGTGCCGTTCCTTCCGTTACCATTGCCTTTCCTTGCTTTCCCTTGCCTTCCTTACCTTCCGTTACTCTTTGCTTGCCTTCCCTTCATTGCCTAGCCTTGCGTTGTCGTTCCTTAGCCTTATCTCGCCTGACCGTGCCTTCCTTTGCTTTAAGCTTTACTTGCATTGTCGTGCCTTGCCTAGCCTTGCGTTGTCGTGCATTAGCCTTGCCTAGCCTCACCGTGCCTTGCCTTGCGTTGCTCTTTCCTTGCCTTGCCGTGCATTTCCTAGCCGTGTGTTGTCGTGCCTTAGCCTTGTTTCCCCTTGCCGTTGCGTGCCTTTTGTTACACTTGCCTTGCCTGGCTTTGCCTTGCCTTCCTTTCCTTCCGTTACTCTTTCCTTGCCTTGCCGTGCATTGCCTAGCCCTGCGTTGTCGTGCCTTAGCCTTGTTACCCCTTGCCGTGCCGTTCCTTCCGTTACCCTTGCCTTCCCTTGCTTTCCCTTGCCTTCCTTGCGTTCCGTTACTCTTTGCTTGCTTTCCGTGCATTGCCTAGCCTTGCGTTGTCATGCCTTAGCCTTGCCTCGCCTGACCGTGCTTTCCCATGCGTTACCCTTTCCTTGCCTTGCCGTGCATTGCCTAGCGTGCGTTGTCGTGCCTTAGCCTTGATTCCCCTTGCCCTGCCGTTCCTTCCGTTACACTTGCCTTTCTTTGCTTTCCCTTGCCTTCCTTACCTTCCGTTACTCTTTGCTTGCCTTCCGTGCATTGCCTAGCCTTGCGTTGTCGTGCATTAGCCTTATCTCGCCTGACCGTGCCTTCCTTTGCTTTAAGCTTTCCTTGCATTCTCGTGCATTGCCTAGCCTTGCGTTGTCGTGCATTAGCCTTGCCTAGCCTCACCGTGCCTTGCCTTGCGTTACCCTTTCCTTGCCTTGCCGTGCATTGCCTAGCCGTGCGTTGTCGTGCCTTAGCCTTGATTCCCCTTGCCGTGGCGTGCCTTTTGTTACACTTGCCTTGCCTGGCTTTGCCTTGCCTTTCTTTCCTTCCGTTACTCTTTACTTGCCTTGCCGTGCATTGCCTAGCCTTGCATTGTCGTGCCTTATCCTTGCCTCCCCTGACCGTGCCTTCCCCTGCGTTACCCTTTCCTTGCCTTGCCGTGCATTGCCTAGCCCTACGTTGTCGTGCCTTAGCCTTCTTACCCCTTGCCGTGCCGTTCCTTCCGTTACCCTTGCCTTCCCTTGCTTTCCCTTGCCTTCCTTGAGTTCCGTTACTCTTTGCTTGCTTTCCGTGCATTGCCTAGCCTTGCGTTGTCATGCCTTAGCCTTGCCTCGCCTGACCGTGCTTTCCCATGCGTTACTCTTTCCTTGCCTTGCCGTGCATTGCCTAGCGTGCGTTGTCGTGCCTTAGCCTTGTTTCCCCTTGCCGTGCCGTTCCTTCCGTTACACTTGCCTTTCCTTGCTTTCCCTTGCCTTCCTTACCTTCCGTTACTCTTTGCTTGCCTTCCGTGCATTGCCTAGCCTTCCGTTGTCGTGCCTTAGCCTTGCCTCGCCTGACCGTGCTTTCCCATGCGTTACCCTTTCCTTGCCTTGCCGTTCATTGCCTAGCGTTCGGTGTCGTGCCTTAGACTTGTTCCCCCTTGCCGTGCCGTTCCTTCCGTTACCCTTGCCTTTCCTTGCTTTTCCTTGCCTTCCTTACCTTCCGTTACTCTTTGCTTGCCTTCCCTGATTTGCCTAGCCTTGCGTTGTCGTGCCTTTGCCTTATCTCGCCTGACCTTGGCTTCCTTTGCTTTAAGCTTTCCTTGCATTGTCGTGCATTGCCTAGCCTTGCGTTTTCGTGCATTAGCCTTGTCTAGCCTCACCGTGCATTGCCTTGCGTTACCCTTTGCTTGCCTTGCCGTGCATTGCCTAGCCGTGCGTTGTCGTGCCTTAGCCTTGTTTCCCCTTGCCGTGCAGTTCCTTCCGTTACACTTGCCTTTCTTTGATTTCCCTTGCCTTCCTTATCTTCCGTTACTCTTTGCTTGCCTTCCGTGCATTGCCTAGCCTTGCGTTTTCGTGCCTTAGCCTTGCCTCGCCTGAACGTGCTTTCCCATGCGTTACCCTTTCCTTGCCTTGCCGTGCATTGCCCAGCCTGCGTTGCCGTGCCTTAGCCTTGTTTCCCCTTGCCGTGCAATTCCTTCCGTTACCCTTGCCTTTCCTTGCTTTTCCTTGCCTTGCTTACCTTCCGTTACTCTTTGCTTCCCTTCCCTGCATTGCCTAGCCTTGCGTTGTCGTGCCTTAGCCTTATCTCGCCTGACCGTGCCTTCCTTTGCTTTAAGCTTTCCTTGCATTGTCGTGCATTGCCTAGCCTTGCGTTGTCGTGCATTAGCCTTGCCTAGCCTCACCGTGCCTTGCCTTGCGTTACCCTTTCCTTGCCTTGCCGTGCATTGCCTAGCCGTGCGTTGTCGTGCCTTAGCCTTGTTTCCCCTTGCCGTGGCGTGCCTTTTGTTACACTTGCCTTTCCTGGCTTTGACTTGCCTTCCTTTCCTTCCGTTACTCTTTCCTTGCCTTGCCGTGCATTGCCTAGCCTTGCATTGTCGTGCCTTATCCTTGCCTCACCTGACCGTGCCTTCCCCTGCGTTACCCTTTCCTTGCCTTGCCGTGCATTGCCTAGCCCTGCGTTGCCGTGCCTTAGACTTGTTACCCCTTACCGTGCCGTTCCTTCCGTTACCCTTGCCTTCCCTTGCTTTCCCTTGCCTTCCTTGCGTTCCGTTACTCTTTGCTTGCTTTCCGTGCATTGCCTAGCCTTGCGTTGTCATGCCTTAGCCTTGCATCGCCTGACCGTGCTTTCCCATGCGTTACCCTTTCCTTGCCTTTCCGTGCATTGCCTACCCGTGCGTTGTCGTGCCTTAGCCTTGCTTCCCCTTGCCGTGCCGTTCCTTCCGTTACACTTGCCTTTCCTTCCTTTCCCTTGCCTTCCTTACCTTCCGTTACTCTTTGCTTGCCTTCCGTGCATTGCCTAGCCTTGCTTTGTCGTGCCTTAGCGTTGCCTCGCCTGACCGTGCTTTCAAATGCGTTACCCTTTCCTTGCCTTGCCGTTCATTGCCTAGCGTTCGGTGTCGGGCCTTAGACTTGTTTCCCCTTGCCGTGCCGGTCCTTCCGTTACCCTGGCCTTTCCTTCCTTTTCCTTGCCTTGCTTACCTTCCGTTACTCTTTGCTTGCCTTCCCTGAATTGCCTAGCCTTGCGTTGTCGTGCCTTAGCCTTATCTCGCCTGACCGTGCCTTCCTTTGCTTTAAGCTTTCCTTGCATTGTCTTGCATTGCCTAGCCTTGCGTTGTCGTGCATTAACCTTGCCTAGCCTCACCGTGCCTTGCCTTGCGTTACCCTTTCCTTGCCTTGCCGTGCATTTCCTAGCCGTGTGTTGTCGTGCCTTAGCCTTGTTACCCCTTGCCGTGCCGTTCCTTCCGTTACCCTTGCCTTCCCTTGCTTTCCCTTTCCTTCCTTGCATTCCGTTACTCCCTGCTTGCTTTCCGTGCATTGCCTAGCCTTGCGTTGGCTTTCCTTAGCCTTGCCTCGCCTGACCGTGCTTTCCCATGCGTTACCCTTTCCTTGCCTTGCCGTGCATTGCCTAGCGTGCGTTGTCGTGCCTTAGCCTTGTTTCCCCTTGCCGTGCCGTTCCTTCCGTTACCCTTGCCTTCCCTTGCTTTCCCTTTCCTTCCTTGCATTCCGTTACTCCTTGCTTGCTTTCCGTGCATTGCCTATCCTTGCGTTGGCTTTCCTTAGCCTTGCCTCGCCTGACCGTGCTTTCCCATGCGTTACCCTTTCCTTGCCTTGCCGTGCATTGCCTAGCCCTGCGTTGCCGTGCCTTAGACTTGTTACCCCTTACCGTGCCGTTCCTTCCGTTACCCTTGCCTTCCCTTGCTTTCCCTTGCCTTCCTTGCGTTCCGTTACTCTTTGCTTGCTTTCCGTGCATTGCCTAGCCTTGCGTTGTCATGCCTTAGCCTTGCATCGCCTGACCGTGCTTTCCCATGCGTTACCCTTTCCTTGCCTTTCCGTGCATTGCCTAGCCGTGCGTTGTCGTGCCTTAGCCTTGTTTCCCCTTGCCGTGCCGTTCCTTCCGTTACACTTGCCTTTCCTTCCTTTCCCTTGCCTTCCTTGCGTTCCGTTACTCTTTGCTTGCTTTCCGTGCATTGCCTAGCCTTGCGTTGTCATGCCTTAGCCTTGCCTCGCCTGACCGTGCTTTCCCATGCGTTACCCTTTCCTTGCCTTGCCGTGCATTGCCTAGCGTGCGTTGTCGTGCCTTAGCCTTGATTCCCCTTGCCCTGCCGTTCCTTCCGTTACACTTGCCTTTCTTTGCTTTCCCTTGCCTTCCTTACCTTCCGTTACTCTTTGCTTGCCTTCCGTGCATTGCCTAGCCTTGCGTTGTCGTGCATTAGCCTTATCTCGCCTGACCGTGCCTTCCTTTGCTTTAAGCTTTCCTTGCATTCTCGTGCATTGCCTAGCCTTGCGTTGTCGTGCATTAGCCTTGCCTAGCCTCACCGTGCCTTGCCTTGCGTTACCCTTTCCTTGCCTTGCCGTGCATTGCCTAGCCGTGCGTTGTCGTGCCTTAGCCTTGATTCCCCTTGCCGTGGCGTGCCTTTTGTTACACTTGCCTTGCCTGGCTTTGCCTTGCCTTTCTTTCCTTCCGTTACTCTTTACTTGCCTTGCCGTGCATTGCCTAGCCTTGCATTGTCGTGCCTTATCCTTGCCTCCCCTGACCGTGCCTTCCCCTGCGTTACCCTTTCCTTGCCTTGCCGTGCATTGCCTAGCCCTACGTTGTCGTGCCTTAGCCTTCTTACCCCTTGCCGTGCCGTTCCTTCCGTTACCCTTGCCTTCCCTTGCTTTCCCTTGCCTTCCTTGCGTTCCGTTACTCTTTGCTTGCTTTCCGTGCATTGCCTAGCCTTGCGTTGTCATGCCTTAGCCTTGCCTCGCCTGACCGTGCTTTCCCATGCGTTACTCTTTCCTTGCCTTGCCGTGCATTGCCTAGCGTGCGTTGTCGTGCCTTAGCCTTGTTTCCCCTTGCCGTGCCGTTCCTTCCGTTACACTTGCCTTTCCTTGCTTTCCCTTGCCTTCCTTACCTTCCGTTACTCTTTGCTTGCCTTCCGTGCATTGCCTAGCCTTCCGTTGTCGTGCCTTAGCCTTGCCTCGCCTGACCGTGCTTTCCCATGCGTTACCCTTTCCTTGCCTTGCCGTTCATTGCCTAGCGTTCGGTGTCGTGCCTTAGACTTGTTCCCCCTTGCCGTGCCGTTCCTTCCGTTACCCTTGCCTTTCCTTGCTTTTCCTTGCCTTCCTTACCTTCCGTTACTCTTTGCTTGCCTTCCCTGATTTGCCTAGCCTTGCGTTGTCGTGCCTTTGCCTTATCTCGCCTGACCTTGGCTTCCTTTGCTTTAAGCTTTCCTTGCATTGTCGTGCATTGCCTAGCCTTGCGTTTTCGTGCATTAGCCTTGTCTAGCCTCACCGTGCATTGCCTTGCGTTACCCTTTGCTTGCCTTGCCGTGCATTGCCTAGCCGTGCGTTGTCGTGCCTTAGCCTTGTTTCCCCTTGCCGTGCAGTTCCTTCCGTTACACTTGCCTTTCTTTGATTTCCCTTGCCTTCCTTATCTTCCGTTACTCTTTGCTTGCCTTCCGTGCATTGCCTAGCCTTGCGTTTTCGTGCCTTAGCCTTGCCTCGCCTGAACGTGCTTTCCCATGCGTTACCCTTTCCTTGCCTTGCCGTGCATTGCCCAGCCTGCGTTGCCGTGCCTTAGCCTTGTTTCCCCTTGCCGTGCAATTCCTTCCGTTACCCTTGCCTTTCCTTGCTTTTCCTTGCCTTGCTTACCTTCCGTTACTCTTTGCTTCCCTTCCCTGCATTGCCTAGCCTTGCGTTGTCGTGCCTTAGCCTTATCTCGCCTGACCGTGCCTTCCTTTGCTTTAAGCTTTCCTTGCATTGTCGTGCATTGCCTAGCCTTGCGTTGTCGTGCATTAGCCTTGCCTAGCCTCACCGTGCCTTGCCTTGCGTTACCCTTTCCTTGCCTTGCCGTGCATTGCCTAGCCGTGCGTTGTCGTGCCTTAGCCTTGTTTCCCCTTGCCGTGGCGTGCCTTTTGTTACACTTGCCTTTCCTGGCTTTGACTTGCCTTCCTTTCCTTCCGTTACTCTTTCCTTGCCTTGCCGTGCATTGCCTAGCCTTGCATTGTCGTGCCTTATCCTTGCCTCACCTGACCGTGCCTTCCCCTGCGTTACCCTTTCCTTGCCTTGCCGTGCATTGCCTAGCCCTGCGTTGCCGTGCCTTAGACTTGTTACCCCTTACCGTGCCGTTCCTTCCGTTACCCTTGCCTTCCCTTGCTTTCCCTTGCCTTCCTTGCGTTCCGTTACTCTTTGCTTGCTTTCCGTGCATTGCCTAGCCTTGCGTTGTCATGCCTTAGCCTTGCATCGCCTGACCGTGCTTTCCCATGCGTTACCCTTTCCTTGCCTTTCCGTGCATTGCCTACCCGTGCGTTGTCGTGCCTTAGCCTTGCTTCCCCTTGCCGTGCCGTTCCTTCCGTTACACTTGCCTTTCCTTCCTTTCCCTTGCCTTCCTTACCTTCCGTTACTCTTTGCTTGCCTTCCGTGCATTGCCTAGCCTTGCTTTGTCGTGCCTTAGCGTTGCCTCGCCTGACCGTGCTTTCAAATGCGTTACCCTTTCCTTGCCTTGCCGTTCATTGCCTAGCGTTCGGTGTCGGGCCTTAGACTTGTTTCCCCTTGCCGTGCCGGTCCTTCCGTTACCCTGGCCTTTCCTTCCTTTTCCTTGCCTTGCTTACCTTCCGTTACTCTTTGCTTGCCTTCCCTGAATTGCCTAGCCTTGCGTTGTCGTGCCTTAGCCTTATCTCGCCTGACCGTGCCTTCCTTTGCTTTAAGCTTTCCTTGCATTGTCTTGCATTGCCTAGCCTTGCGTTGTCGTGCATTAACCTTGCCTAGCCTCACCGTGCCTTGCCTTGCGTTACCCTTTCCTTGCCTTGCCGTGCATTTCCTAGCCGTGTGTTGTCGTGCCTTAGCCTTGTTACCCCTTGCCGTGCCGTTCCTTCCGTTACCCTTGCCTTCCCTTGCTTTCCCTTTCCTTCCTTGCATTCCGTTACTCCCTGCTTGCTTTCCGTGCATTGCCTAGCCTTGCGTTGGCTTTCCTTAGCCTTGCCTCGCCTGACCGTGCTTTCCCATGCGTTACCCTTTCCTTGCCTTGCCGTGCATTGCCTAGCGTGCGTTGTCGTGCCTTAGCCTTGTTTCCCCTTGCCGTGCCGTTCCTTCCGTTACCCTTGCCTTCCCTTGCTTTCCCTTTCCTTCCTTGCATTCCGTTACTCCTTGCTTGCTTTCCGTGCATTGCCTATCCTTGCGTTGGCTTTCCTTAGCCTTGCCTCGCCTGACCGTGCTTTCCCATGCGTTACCCTTTCCTTGCCTTGCCGTGCATTGCCTAGCCCTGCGTTGCCGTGCCTTAGACTTGTTACCCCTTACCGTGCCGTTCCTTCCGTTACCCTTGCCTTCCCTTGCTTTCCCTTGCCTTCCTTGCGTTCCGTTACTCTTTGCTTGCTTTCCGTGCATTGCCTAGCCTTGCGTTGTCATGCCTTAGCCTTGCATCGCCTGACCGTTCTTTCCCATGCGTTACCCTTTCCTTGCCTTTCCGTGCATTGCCTAGCCGTGCGTTGTCGTGCCTTAGCCTTGTTTCCCCTTGCCGTGCCGTTCCTTCCGTTACACTTGCCTTTCCTTCCTTTCCCTTGCCTTCCTTACCTTCCGTTACTCTTTGCTTGCCTTCCGTGCATTGCCTAGCCTTGCGTTGTCGTGCCTTAGCGTTGCCTCGCCTGACCGTGCTTTCAAATGCGTTACCCTTTACTTGCCTTGCCGTTCATTGCCTAGCGTTCGGTGTCGGGCCTTAGACTTGTTTCCCCTTGCCGTGCCGTTCCTTCCGTTACCCTGGCCTTTCCTTCCTTTTCCTTGCCTTGCTTACCTTCCGTTACTCTTTGCTTGCCTTCCCTGAATTGCCTAGCCTTGCGTTGTCGTGCCTTAGCCTTATCTCGCCTGACCGTGCCTTCCTTTGCTTTAAGCTTTCCTTGCATTGTCTTGCATTGCCTAGCCTTGCGTTGTCGTGCATTAACCTTGCCTAGCCTCACCGTGCCTTGCCTTGCGTTACCCTTTCCTTGCCTTGCCGTGCATTTCCTAGCCGTGTGTTGTCGTGCCTTAGCCTTGTTACCCCTTGCCGTGCCGTTCCTTCCGTTACCCTTGCCTTCCCTTGCTTTCCCTTTCCTTCCTTGCATTCCGTTACTCCCTGCTTGCTTTCCGTGCATTGCCTAGCCTTGCGTTGGCTTTCCTTAGCCTTGCCTCGCCTGACCGTGCTTTCCCATGCGTTACCCTTTCCTTGCCTTGCCGTGCATTGCCTAGCGTGCGTTGTCGTGCCTTAGCCTTGTTTCCCCTTGCCGTGCCGTTCCTTCCGTTACCCTTGCCTTCCCTTGCTTTCCCTTTCCTTCCTTGCATTCCGTTACTCCTTGCTTGCTTTCCGTGCATTGCCTATCCTTGCGTTGGCTTTCCTTAGCCTTGCCTCGCCTGACCGTGCTTTCCCATGCGTTACACTTTCCTTGCCTTGCCATGCATTGCCTAGCGTGCGTTGTCGTGCCTTAGCCTTGTTTCCCCTTGCCGTGCCGTTCCTTCCGTTACCCTTGCCTTCCCTTGCGTTCCGTTACTCTTTGCTTGCTTTCCGTGCATTGCCTAGCCTTGCGTTGTCGTGCCTTAGCCTTATCTCGCCTGACCGTGCCTTCCTTTGCTTTAAGCTTTACTTGCATTGTCGTGCATTGCCTAGCCTTGCGTTGTCGTGCATTAGCCTTGCCTAGCCTCACCGTGCCTTGCCTTGCGTTACTCTTTCCTTGCCTTCCCGTGCATTGCCTAGCCTTGCATTGTCGTGCCTTACCCTTGCCTAACCTGACCGTGCCTTCCCCTGCGTTACCCTTTCCTTGCCTTGCCGTGCATTTCCTAGCCGTGTGTTGTCGTGCCTTACCCTTGTTACCCCTTGCCTTGCCGTTCCTTCCGTTACCCTTGCCTTCCCTTGCTTTCCCTTTCCTTCCTTGCATTCCGTTACTCCTTGCTTGCTTTCCGTGCATTGCCTAGCCTTGCGTTGGCTTTCCTTAGCCTTGCCTCGCCTGACCGTGCTTTCCCATGCGTTACGCTTGCCTTGCCTTGCCGTGCATTGCCTAGCGTGCGTTGTCGTGCCTTAGCCTTGTTTCCCCTTGCCGTGCCGTTCCTTCCGTTACACTTGCCTTTCTTTGCTTTCCCTTGCCTTCCTTACCTTCCGTTACTCTTTGCTTGCCTTCCGTGCATTGCCAAGCCTTGCGTTGTCGTGCCTTAGCCTTGCCTCCCCTGACCGTGCTTTCCCATGCGTTACCCTTTCCTTGCCTTGCCGTGCATTGCCTAGCGTGCGTTGTCGTGCCTTAGACTTGTTTCCCCTTGCCGTGCCGTTCCTTCCGTTACCATTGCCTTTCCTTGCTTTCCCTTGCCTTCCTTACCTTCCGTTACTCTTTGCTTGCCTTCCCTTCATTGCCTAGCCTTGCGTTGTCGTTCCTTAGCCTTATCTCGCCTGACCGTGCCTTCCTTTGCTTTAAGCTTTACTTGCATTGTCGTGCCTTGCCTAGCCTTGCGTTGTCGTGCATTAGCCTTGCCTAGCCTCACCGTGCCTTGCCTTGCGTTGCTCTTTCCTTGCCTTGCCGTGCATTTCCTAGCCGTGTGTTGTCGTGCCTTAGCCTTGTTTCCCCTTGCCGTTGCGTGCCTTTTGTTACAGTTGCCTTGCCTGGCTTTGCCTTGCCTTCCTTTCCTTCCGTTACTCTTTCCTTGCCTTGCCGTGCATTGCCTAGCCCTGCGTTGTCGTGCCTTAGCCTTGTTACCCCTTGCCGTGCCGTTCCTTCCGTTACCCTTGCCTTCCCTTGCTTTCCCTTGCCTTCCTTGCGTTCCGTTACTCTTTGCTTGCTTTCCGTGCATTGCCTAGCCTTGCGTTGTCATGCCTTAGCCTTGCCTCGCCTGACCGTGCTTTCCCATGCGTTACCCTTTCCTTGCCTTGCCGTGCATTGCCTAGCGTGCGTTGTCGTGCCTTAGCCTTGATTCCCCTTGCCCTGCCGTTCCTTCCGTTACACTTGCCTTTCTTTGCTTTCCCTTGCCTTCCTTACCTTCCGTTACTCTTTGCTTGCCTTCCGTGCATTGCCTAGCCTTGCGTTGTCGTGCATTAGCCTTATCTCGCCTGACCGTGCCTTCCTTTGCTTTAAGCTTTCCTTGCATTCTCGTGCATTGCCTAGCCTTGCGTTGTCGTGCATTAGCCTTGCCTAGCCTCACCGTGCCTTGCCTTGCGTTACCCTTTCCTTGCCTTGCCGTGCATTGCCTAGCCGTGCGTTGTCGTGCCTTAGCCTTGATTCCCCTTGCCGTGGCGTGCCTTTTGTTACACTTGCCTTGCCTGGCTTTGCCTTGCCTTTCTTTCCTTCCGTTACTCTTTACTTGCCTTGCCGTGCATTGCCTAGCCTTGCATTGTCGTGCCTTATCCTTGCCTCCCCTGACCGTGCCTTCCCCTGCGTTACCCTTTCCTTGCCTTGCCGTGCATTGCCTAGCCCTACGTTGTCGTGCCTTAGCCTTCTTACCCCTTGCCGTGCCGTTCCTTCCGTTACCCTTGCCTTCCCTTGCTTTCCCTTGCCTTCCTTGCGTTCCGTTACTCTTTGCTTGCTTTCCGTGCATTGCCTAGCCTTGCGTTGTCATGCCTTAGCCTTGCCTCGCCTGACCGTGCTTTCCCATGCGTTACTCTTTCCTTGCCTTGCCGTGCATTGCCTAGCGTGCGTTGTCGTGCCTTAGCCTTGTTTCCCCTTGCCGTGCCGTTCCTTCCGTTACACTTGCCTTTCCTTGCTTTCCCTTGCCTTCCTTACCTTCCGTTACTCTTTGCTTGCCTTCCGTGCATTGCCTAGCCTTCCGTTGTCGTGCCTTAGCCTTGCCTCGCCTGACCGTGCTTTCCCATGCGTTACCCTTTCCTTGCCTTGCCGTTCATTGCCTAGCGTTCGGTGTCGTGCCTTAGACTTGTTCCCCCTTGCCGTGCCGTTCCTTCCGTTACCCTTGCCTTTCCTTGCTTTTCCTTGCCTTCCTTACCTTCCGTTACTCTTTGCTTGCCTTCCCTGATTTGCCTAGCCTTGCGTTGTCGTGCCTTTGCCTTATCTCGCCTGACCTTGGCTTCCTTTGCTTTAAGCTTTCCTTGCATTGTCGTGCATTGCCTAGCCTTGCGTTTTCGTGCATTAGCCTTGTCTAGCCTCACCGTGCATTGCCTTGCGTTACCCTTTGCTTGCCTTGCCGTGCATTGCCTAGCCGTGCGTTGTCGTGCCTTAGCCTTGTTTCCCCTTGCCGTGCAGTTCCTTCCGTTACACTTGCCTTTCTTTGATTTCCCTTGCCTTCCTTATCTTCCGTTACTCTTTGCTTGCCTTCCGTGCATTGCCTAGCCTTGCGTTTTCGTGCCTTAGCCTTGCCTCGCCTGAACGTGCTTTCCCATGCGTTACCCTTTCCTTGCCTTGCCGTGCATTGCCCAGCCTGCGTTGCCGTGCCTTAGCCTTGTTTCCCCTTGCCGTGCAATTCCTTCCGTTACCCTTGCCTTTCCTTGCTTTTCCTTGCCTTGCTTACCTTCCGTTACTCTTTGCTTCCCTTCCCTGCATTGCCTAGCCTTGCGTTGTCGTGCCTTAGCCTTATCTCGCCTGACCGTGCCTTCCTTTGCTTTAAGCTTTCCTTGCATTGTCGTGCATTGCCTAGCCTTGCGTTGTCGTGCATTAGCCTTGCCTAGCCTCACCGTGCCTTGCCTTGCGTTACCCTTTCCTTGCCTTGCCGTGCATTGCCTAGCCGTGCGTTGTCGTGCCTTAGCCTTGTTTCCCCTTGCCGTGGCGTGCCTTTTGTTACACTTGCCTTTCCTGGCTTTGACTTGCCTTCCTTTCCTTCCGTTACTCTTTCCTTGCCTTGCCGTGCATTGCCTAGCCTTGCATTGTCGTGCCTTATCCTTGCCTCACCTGACCGTGCCTTCCCCTGCGTTACCCTTTCCTTGCCTTGCCGTGCATTGCCTAGCCCTGCGTTGCCGTGCCTTAGACTTGTTACCCCTTCCCGTGCCGTTCCTTCCGTTACCCTTGCCTTCCCTTGCTTTCCCTTGCCTTCCTTGCGTTCCGTTACTCTTTGCTTGCTTTCCGTGCATTGCCTAGCCTTGCGTTGTCATGCCTTAGCCTTGCATCGCCTGACCGTGCTTTCCCATGCGTTACCCTTTCCTTGCCTTTCCGTGCATTGCCTACCCGTGCGTTGTCGTGCCTTAGCCTTGCTTCCCCTTGCCGTGCCGTTCCTTCCGTTACACTTGCCTTTCCTTCCTTTCCCTTGCCTTCCTTACCTTCCGTTACTCTTTGCTTGCCTTCCGTGCATTGCCTAGCCTTGCTTTGTCGTGCCTTAGCGTTGCCTCGCCTGACCGTGCTTTCAAATGCGTTACCCTTTCCTTGCCTTGCCGTTCATTGCCTAGCGTTCGGTGTCGGGCCTTAGACTTGTTTCCCCTTGCCGTGCCGGTCCTTCCGTTACCCTGGCCTTTCCTTCCTTTCCCTTGCCTTCCTTACCTTCCGTTACTCTTTGCTTGCCTTCCCTGAATTGCCTAGCCTTGCGTTGTCGTGCCTTAGCCTTATCTCGCCTGACCGTGCCTTCCTTTGCTTTAAGCTTTCCTTGCATTGTCTTGCATTGCCTAGCCTTGCGTTGTCGTGCATTAACCTTGCCTAGCCTCACCGTGCCTTGCCTTGCGTTACCCTTTCCTTGCCTTGCCGTGCATTTCCTAGCCGTGTGTTGTCGTGCCTTAGCCTTGTTACCCCTTGCCGTGCCGTTCCTTCCGTTACCCTTGCCTTCCCTTGCTTTCCCTTTCCTTCCTTGCATTCCGTTACTCCCTGCTTGCTTTCCGTGCATTGCCTAGCCTTGCGTTGGCTTTCCTTAGCCTTGCCTCGCCTGACCGTGCTTTCCCATGCGTTACCCTTTCCTTGCCTTGCCGTGCATTGCCTAGCGTGCGTTGTCGTGCCTTAGCCTTGTTTCCCCTTGCCGTGCCGTTCCTTCCGTTACCCTTGCCTTCCCTTGCTTTCCCTTTCCTTCCTTGCATTCCGTTACTCCTTGCTTGCTTTCCGTGCATTGCCTATCCTTGCGTTGGCTTTCCTTAGCCTTGCCTCGCCTGACCGTGCTTTCCCATGCGTTACCCTTTCCTTGCCTTGCCGTGCATTGCCTAGCCCTGCGTTGCCGTGCCTTAGACTTGTTACCCCTTACCGTGCCGTTCCTTCCGTTACCCTTGCCTTCCCTTGCTTTCCCTTGCCTTCCTTGCGTTCCGTTACTCTTTGCTTGCTTTCCGTGCATTGCCTAGCCTTGCGTTGTCATGCCTTAGCCTTGCATCGCCTGACCGTTCTTTCCCATGCGTTACCCTTTCCTTGCCTTTCCGTGCATTGCCTAGCCGTGCGTTGTCGTGCCTTAGCCTTGTTTCCCCTTGCCGTGCCGTTCCTTCCGTTACACTTGCCTTTCCTTCCTTTCCCTTGCCTTCCTTACCTTCCGTTACTCTTTGCTTGCCTTCCGTGCATTGCCTAGCCTTGCGTTGTCGTGCCTTAGCGTTGCCTCGCCTGACCGTGCTTTCAAATGCGTTACCCTTTACTTGCCTTGCCGTTCATTGCCTAGCGTTCGGTGTCGGGCCTTAGACTTGTTTCCCCTTGCCGTGCCGTTCCTTCCGTTACCCTGGCCTTTCCTTCCTTTTCCTTGCCTTGCTTACCTTCCGTTACTCTTTGCTTGCCTTCCCTGAATTGCCTAGCCTTGCGTTGTCGTGCCTTAGCCTTATCTCGCCTGACCGTGCCTTCCTTTGCTTTAAGCTTTCCTTGCATTGTCTTGCATTGCCTAGCCTTGCGTTGTCGTGCATTAACCTTGCCTAGCCTCACCGTGCCTTGCCTTGCGTTACCCTTTCCTTGCCTTGCCGTGCATTTCCTAGCCGTGTGTTGTCGTGCCTTAGCCTTGTTACCCCTTGCCGTGCCGTTCCTTCCGTTACCCTTGCCTTCCCTTGCTTTCCCTTTCCTTCCTTGCATTCCGTTACTCCCTGCTTGCTTTCCGTGCATTGCCTAGCCTTGCGTTGGCTTTCCTTAGCCTTGCCTCGCCTGACCGTGCTTTCCCATGCGTTACCCTTTCCTTGCCTTGCCGTGCATTGCCTAGCGTGCGTTGTCCTGCCTTAGCCTTGTTTCCCCTTGCCGTGCCGTTCCTTCCGTTACCCTTGCCTTCCCTTGCTTTCCCTTTCCTTCCTTGCATTCCGTTACTCCTTGCTTGCTTTCCGTGCATTGCCTATCCTTGCGTTGGCTTTCCTTAGCCTTGCCTCGCCTGACCGTGCTTTCCCATGCGTTACCCTTTCCTTGCCTTGCCATGCATTGCCTAGCGTGCGTTGTCGTGCCTTAGCCTTGTTTCCCCTTGCCGTGCCGTTCCTTCCGTTACCCTTGCCTTCCTTGCGTTCCGTTACTCTTTGCTTGCTTTCCGTGCATTGCCTAGCCTTGCGTTGTCGTGCCTTAGCCTTATCTCGCCTGACCGTGCCTTCCTTTGCTTTAAGCTTTACTTGCATTGTCGTGCATTGCCTAGCCTTGCGTTGTCGTGCATTAGCCTTGCCTAGCCTCACCGTGCCTTGCCTTGCGTTACTCTTTCCTTGCCTTCCCGTGCATTGCCTAGCCTTGCATTGTCGTGCCTTACCCTTGCCTAACCTGACCGTGCCTTCCCCTGCGTTACCCTTTCCTTGCCTTGCCGTGCATTTCCTAGCCGTGTGTTGTCGTGCCTTACCCTTGTTACCCCTTGCCTTGCCGTTCCTTCCGTTACCCTTGCCTTCCCTTGCTTTCCCTTTCCTTCCTTGCATTCCGTTACTCCTTGCTTGCTTTCCGTGCATTGCCTAGCCTTGCGTTGGCTTTCCTTAGCCTTGCCTCGCCTGACCGTGCTTTCCCATGCGTTACGCTTGCCTTGCCTTGCCGTGCATTGCCTAGCGTGCGTTGTCGTGCCTTAGCCTTGTTTCCCCTTGCCGTGCCGTTCCTTCCGTTACACTTGCCTTTCTTTGCTTTCCCTTGCCTTCCTTACCTTCCGTTACTCTTTGCTTGCCTTCCGTGCATTGCCAAGCCTTGCGTTGTCGTGCCTTAGCCTTGCCTCCCCTGACCGTGCTTTCCCATGCGTTACCCTTTCCTTGCCTTGCCGTGCATTGCCTAGCGTGCGTTGTCGTGCCTTAGACTTGTTTCCCCTTGCCGTGCCGTTCCTTCCGTTACCATTGCCTTTCCTTGCTTTCCCTTGCCTTCCTTACCTTCCGTTACTCTTTGCTTGCCTTCCCTTCATTGCCTAGCCTTGCGTTGTCGTTCCTTAGCCTTATCTCGCCTGACCGTGCCTTCCTTTGCTTTAAGCTTTACTTGCATTGTCGTGCCTTGCCTAGCCTTGCGTTGTCGTGCATTAGCCTTGCCTAGCCTCACCGTGCCTTGCCTTGCGTTGCTCTTTCCTTGCCTTGCCGTGCATTTCCTAGCCGTGTGTTGTCGTGCCTTAGCCTTGTTTCCCCTTGCCGTTGCGTGCCTTTTGTTACAGTTGCCTTGCCTGGCTTTGCCTTGCCTTCCTTTCCTTCCGTTACTCTTTCCTTGCCTTGCCGTGCATTGCCTAGCCCTGCGTTGTCGTGCCTTAGCCTTGTTACCCCTTGCCGTGCCGTTCCTTCCGTTACCCTTGCCTTCCCTTGCTTTCCCTTGCCTTCCTTGCGTTCCGTTACTCTTTGCTTGCTTTCCGTGCATTGCCTAGCCTTGCGTTGTCATGCCTTAGCCTTGCCTCGCCTGACCGTGCTTTCCCATGCGTTACCCTTTCCTTGCCTTGCCGTGCATTGCCTAGCGTGCGTTGTCGTGCCTTAGCCTTGATTCCCCTTGCCCTGCCGTTCCTTCCGTTACACTTGCCTTTCTTTGCTTTCCCTTGCCTTCCTTACCTTCCGTTACTCTTTGCTTGCCTTCCGTGCATTGCCTAGCCTTGCGTTGTCGTGCATTAGCCTTATCTCGCCTGACCGTGCCTTCCTTTGCTTTAAGCTTTCCTTGCATTCTCGTGCATTGCCTAGCCTTGCGTTGTCGTGCATTAGCCTTGCCTAGCCTCACCGTGCCTTGCCTTGCGTTACCCTTTCCTTGCCTTGCCGTGCATTGCCTAGCCGTGCGTTGTCGTGCCTTAGCCTTGATTCCCCTTGCCGTGGCGTGCCTTTTGTTACACTTGCCTTGCCTGGCTTTGCCTTGCCTTTCTTTCCTTCCGTTACTCTTTACTTGCCTTGCCGTGCATTGCCTAGCCTTGCATTGTCGTGCCTTATCCTTGCCTCCCCTGACCGTGCCTTCCCCTGCGTTACCCTTTCCTTGCCTTGCCGTGCATTGCCTAGCCCTACGTTGTCGTGCCTTAGCCTTCTTACCCCTTGCCGTGCCGTTCCTTCCGTTACCCTTGCCTTCCCTTGCTTTCCCTTGCCTTCCTTGCGTTCCGTTACTCTTTGCTTGCTTTCCGTGCATTGCCTAGCCTTGCGTTGTCATGCCTTAGCCTTGCCTCGCCTGACCGTGCTTTCCCATGCGTTACTCTTTCCTTGCCTTGCCGTGCATTGCCTAGCGTGCGTTGTCGTGCCTTAGCCTTGTTTCCCCTTGCCGTGCCGTTCCTTCCGTTACACTTGCCTTTCCTTGCTTTCCCTTGCCTTCCTTACCTTCCGTTACTCTTTGCTTGCCTTCCGTGCATTGCCTAGCCTTCCGTTGTCGTGCCTTAGCCTTGCCTCGCCTGACCGTGCTTTCCCATGCGTTACCCTTTCCTTGCCTTGCCGTTCATTGCCTAGCGTTCGGTGTCGTGCCTTAGACTTGTTCCCCCTTGCCGTGCCGTTCCTTCCGTTACCCTTGCCTTTCCTTGCTTTTCCTTGCCTTCCTTACCTTCCGTTACTCTTTGCTTGCCTTCCCTGATTTGCCTAGCCTTGCGTTGTCGTGCCTTTGCCTTATCTCGCCTGACCTTGGCTTCCTTTGCTTTAAGCTTTCCTTGCATTGTCGTGCATTGCCTAGCCTTGCGTTTTCGTGCATTAGCCTTGTCTAGCCTCACCGTGCATTGCCTTGCGTTACCCTTTGCTTGCCTTGCCGTGCATTGCCTAGCCGTGCGTTGTCGTGCCTTAGCCTTGTTTCCCCTTGCCGTGCAGTTCCTTCCGTTACACTTGCCTTTCTTTGATTTCCCTTGCCTTCCTTATCTTCCGTTACTCTTTGCTTGCCTTCCGTGCATTGCCTAGCCTTGCGTTTTCGTGCCTTAGCCTTGCCTCGCCTGAACGTGCTTTCCCATGCGTTACCCTTTCCTTGCCTTGCCGTGCATTGCCCAGCCTGCGTTGCCGTGCCTTAGCCTTGTTTCCCCTTGCCGTGCAATTCCTTCCGTTACCCTTGCCTTTCCTTGCTTTTCCTTGCCTTGCTTACCTTCCGTTACTCTTTGCTTCCCTTCCCTGCATTGCCTAGCCTTGCGTTGTCGTGCCTTAGCCTTATCTCGCCTGACCGTGCCTTCCTTTGCTTTAAGCTTTCCTTGCATTGTCGTGCATTGCCTAGCCTTGCGTTGTCGTGCATTAGCCTTGCCTAGCCTCACCGTGCCTTGCCTTGCGTTACCCTTTCCTTGCCTTGCCGTGCATTGCCTAGCCGTGCGTTGTCGTGCCTTAGCCTTGTTTCCCCTTGCCGTGGCGTGCCTTTTGTTACACTTGCCTTTCCTGGCTTTGACTTGCCTTCCTTTCCTTCCGTTACTCTTTCCTTGCCTTGCCGTGCATTGCCTAGCCTTGCATTGTCGTGCCTTATCCTTGCCTCACCTGACCGTGCCTTCCCCTGCGTTACCCTTTCCTTGCCTTGCCGTGCATTGCCTAGCGTGCGTTGTCGTGCCTTAGCCTTGTTTCCCCTTGCCGTGCCGTTCCTTCCGTTACACTTGCCTTTCCTTCCTTTCCCTTGCCTTCCTTACCTTCCGTTACTCTTTGCTTGCCTTCCGTGCATTGCCTAGCCTTGCTTTGTCGTGCCTTAGCGTTGCCTCGCCTGACCGTGCTTTCAAATGCGTTACCCTTTCCTTGCCTTGCCGTTCATTGCCTAGCGTTCGGTGTCGGGCCTTAGACTTGTTTCCCCTTGCCGTGCCGGTCCTTCCGTTACCCTGGCCTTTCCTTCCTTTTCCTTGCCTTGCTTACCTTCCGTTACTCTTTGCTTGCCTTCCCTGAATTGCCTAGCCTTGCGTTGTCGTGCCTTAGCCTTATCTCGCCTGACCGTGCCTTCCTTTGCTTTAAGCTTTCCTTGCATTGTCTTGCATTGCCTAGCCTTGCGTTGTCGTGCATTAACCTTGCCTAGCCTCACCGTGCCTTGCCTTGCGTTACCCTTTCCTTGCCTTGCCGTGCATTTCCTAGCCGTGTGTTGTCGTGCCTTAGCCTTGTTACCCCTTGCCGTGCCGTTCCTTCCGTTACCCTTGCCTTCCCTTGCTTTCCCTTTCCTTCCTTGCATTCCGTTACTCCTTGCTTGCTTTCCGTGCATTGCCTAGCCTTGCGTTGGCTTTCCTTATCCTTGCCTCACCTGACCGTGCCTTCCCCTGCGTTACCCTTTCCTTGCCTTGCCGTGCATTGCCTAGCGTGCGTTGTCGTGCCTTAGCCTTGTTTCCCCTTGCCGTGCCGTTCCTTCCGTTACCCTTGCCTTCCCTTGCTTTCCCTTTCCTTCCTTGCATTCCGTTACTCCTTGCTTGCTTTCCGTGCATTGCCTAGCCTTGCGTTGGCTTTCCTTAGCCTTGCCTCGCCTGACCGTGCTTGCCCATGCGTTACCCTTTCCTTGCCTTGCCATGCATTGCCTAGCGTGCGTTGTCGTGCCTTAGCCTTGTTTCCCCTTGCCGTGCCGTTCCTTCCGTTACCCTTGCCTTCCCTTGCTTTCCCTTGCCTTCCTTGCGTTCCGTTACTCTTTGCTTGCTTTCGGTGCATTGCCTAGCCTTGCGTTGTCGTGCCTTAGCCTTATCTCGCCTGACCGTGCCTTCCTTTGCTTTAAGCTTTACTTGCATTGTCGTGCATTGCCTAGCCTTGCGTTGTCGTGCATTAGCCTTGCCTAGCCTCACCGTGCCTTGCCTTGCGTTACTCTTTCCTTGCCTTGCCGTGCATTGCCTAGCCCTGCGTTGTCGTGCCTTACCCTTGCCTCACCTGACCGTGCCTTCCCCTGCGTTACCCTTTCCTTGCCTTGCCGTGCATTGCCTAGCCCTGCGTTGTCGTGCCTTACCCTTGTTACCCCTTGCCTTGCCGTTCCTTCCGTTACCCTTGCCTTCCCTTGCTTTCCCTTTCCTTCCTTGCATTCCGTTACTCCTTGCTTGCTTTCCGTGCATTGCCTAGCCTTGCGTTGGCTTTCCTTAGCCTTGCCTCGCCTGACCGTGCTTTCCCATGCGTTACCCTTGCCTTGCCTTGCCGTGCATTGCCTAGCGTGCGTTGTCGTGCCTTAGCCTTGTTTCCCCTTGCCGTGCCGTTCCTTCCGTTACACTTGCCTTTCTTTGCTTTCCCTTGCCTTCCTTACCTTCCGTTACTCTTTGCTTGCCTTCCGTGCATTGCCAAGCCTTGCGTTGTCGTGCCTTAGCCTTGCCTCCCCTGACCGTGCTTTCCCATGCGTTACCCTTTCCTTGCCTTGCCGTGCATTGCCTAGCTTGCGTTGTCGTGCCTTAGACTTGTTTCCCCTTGCCGTGCCATTCCTTCCGTTACCATTGCCTTTCCTTGCTTTCCCTTGCCTTCCTTACCTTCCGTTACTCTTTGCTTGCCTTCCCTTCATTGCCTAGCCTTGCGTTGTCGTTCCTTAGCCTTATCTCGCCTGACCGTGCCTTCCTTTGCTTTAAGCTTTACTTGCATTGTCGTGCCTTGCCTAGCCTTGCGTTGTCGTGCATTAGCCTTGCCTAGCCTCACCGTGCCTTGCCTTGCGTTACCCTTTCCTTGCCTTGCCGTGCATTTCCTAGCCGTGTGTTGTCGTGCCTTAGCCTTGTTTCCCCTTGCCGTTGCGTGCCTTTTGTTACACTTGCCTTGCCTGGCTTTGCCTTGCCTTCCTTTCCTTCCGTTACTCTTTCCTTGCCTTGCCGTGCATTGCCTAGCCCTGCGTTGTCGTGCCTTAGCCTTGTTACCCCTTGCCGTGCCGTTCCTTCCGTTACCCTTGCCTTCCCTTGCTTTCCCTTGCCTTCCTTGCGTTCCGTTACTCTTTGCTTGCTTTCCGTGCATTGCCTAGCCTTGCGTTGTCATGCCTTAGCCTTGCCTCGCCTGACGGTGCTTTCCCATGCGTTACCCTTTCCTTGCCTTGCCGTGCATTGCCTAGCGTGCGAGGTCGTGCCTTAGCCTTGATTCCCCTTGCCGTGCCGTTCCTTCCGTTACACTTGCCTTTCTTTGCTTTCCCTTGCCTTCCTTACCTTCCGTTACTCTTTGCTTGCCTTCCGTGCATTGCCTAGCCTTGCGTTGTCGTGCATTAGCCTTATCTCGCCTGACCGTGCCTTCCTTTGCTTTAAGCTTTCCTTGCATTCTCGTGCATTGCCTAGCCTTGCGTTGTCGTGCATTAGCCTTGCCTAGCCTCACCGTGCCTTGCCTTGCGTTACACTTTCCTTGCCTTGCCGTGCATTTCCTAGCCGTGTGTTGTCGTGCCTTAGCCTTGTTTCCCCTTGCCGTTGCGTGCCTTCTGTTACACTTGCCTTGCCTGGCTTTGCCTTGCCTTCCTTTCCTTCCGTTACTCTTTCCTTGCCTTGCCGTGCATTGCCTAGCCCTGCGTTGTCGTGCCTTAGCCTTGTTACCCCTTGCCGTGCCGTTCCTTCCGTTACCCTTGCCTTCCCTTGCTTTCCCTTGCCTTGCTTACCTTCCGTTACTCTTTGCTTGCCTTCCCTGAATTTCCTAGCCTTGCGTTGTCGTGCCTTAGCCTTATCTCGCCTGCCCGTGCCTTCCTTTGCTTTAAGCTTTCCTTGCATTGTCTTGCATTGCCTAGCCTTGCGTTGTCGTGCATTAACCTTGCCTAGCCTCACCGTGCCTTGCCTTGCGTTACCCTTTCCTTGCCTTGCCGTGCATTTCCTAGCCGTGTGTTGTCGTGCCTTAGCCTTGTTACCCCTTGCCGTGCCGTTCCTTCCGTTACCCTTGCCTTCCCTTGCTTTCCCTTTCCTTCCTTGCATTCCGTTACTCCTTGCTTGCTTTCCGTGCATTGCCTAGCCTTGCGTTGTCATGCCTTAGGCTTGCCTCGCCTGACCGTGCTTTCCCATGCGTTACCCTTTCCTTGCCTTGCCGTGCATTGCCTAGCGTGCGTTGTCGTGCCTTAGCCTTGTTTCCCCTTGCCGTGCCGTTCCTTCCGTTACACTTGCCTTTCTTTGCTTTCCCTTGCCTTCCTTACCTTCCGTTACTCTTTGCTTGCCTTCTGTGCATTGCCTAGCCTTGCGTTGTCGTGCCTTAGCCTTATCTCGCCTGACCGTGCCTTCCTTTGCTTTAAGCTTTCCTTGCATTGTCGTGCATTGCCTAGCCTTGCGTTGTCGTGCATTAGCCTTGCCTAGCCTCACCGTGCCTTGCCTTGCGTTACCCATTCCTTGCCTTGCCGTGCATTGCCTAGCCGTGCGTTGTCGTGCCTTAGCCTTGATTCCCCTTGCCGTGGCGTGCCTTTTGTTACACTTGCCTTGCCTGGCTTTGCCTTGCCTTTCTTTCCTTCCGTTACTCTTTACTTGCCTTGCCGTGCATTGCCTAGCCTTGCATTGTCGTGCCTTATCCTTGCCTCCCCTGACCGTGCCTTCCCCTGCGTTACCCTTTCCTTGCCTTGCCGTGCATTGCCTAGCCCTACGTTGTCGTGCCTTAGCCTTCTTACCCCTTGCCGTGCCGTTCCTTCCGTTACCCTTGCCTTCCCTTGCTTTCCCTTGCCTTCCTTGCGTTCCGTTACTCTTTGCTTGCTTTCCGTGCATTGCCTAGCCTTGCGTTGTCATGCCTTAGCCTTGCCTCGCCTGACCGTGCTTTCCCATGCGTTACTCTTTCCTTGCCTTGCCGTGCATTGCCTAGCGTGCGTTGTCGTGCCTTAGCCTTGTTTCCCCTTGCCGTGCCGTTCCTTCCGTTACACTTGCCTTTCCTTGCTTTCCCTTGCCTTCCTTACCTTCCGTTACTCTTTGCTTGCCTTCCGTGCATTGCCTAGCCTTCCGTTGTCGTGCCTTAGCCTTGCCTCGCCTGACCGTGCTTTCCCATGCGTTACCCTTTCCTTGCCTTGCCGTTCATTGCCTAGCGTTCGGTGTCGTGCCTTAGACTTGTTCCCCCTTGCCGTGCCGTTCCTTCCGTTACCCTTGCCTTTCCTTGCTTTTCCTTGCCTTCCTTACCTTCCGTTACTCTTTGCTTGCCTTCCCTGAATTTCCTAGCCTTGCGTTGTCGTGCCTTAGCCTTATCTCGCCTGACCTTGCCTTCCTTTGCTTTAAGCTTTCCTTGCGTTGTCGTGCATTGCCTAGCCTTGCGTTTTCGTGCATTAGCCTTGTCTAGCCTCACCGTGCATTGCCTTGCGTTACCCTTTGCTTGCCTTGCCGTGCATTGCCTAGCCGTGCGTTGTCGTGCCTTAGCCTTGTTTCCCCTTGCCGTGCAGTTCCTTCCGTTACACTTGCCTTTCTTTGATTTCCCTTGCCTTCCTTATCTTCCGTTACTCTTTGCTTGCCTTCCGTGCATTGCCTAGCCTTGCGTTGTCGTGCCTTAGCCTTGCCTCGCCTGAACGTGCTTTCCCATGCGTTACCCTTTCCTTGCCTTGCCGTGCATTGCCCAGCCTGCGTTGCCGTGCCTTAGCCTTGTTTCCCCTTGCCGTGCAATTCCTTCCGTTACCCTTGCCTTTCCTTGCTTTTCCTTGCCTTGCTTACCTTCCGTTACTCTTTGCTTCCCTTCCCTGCATTGCCTAGCCTTGCGTTGTCGTGCCTTAGCCTTATCTCGCCTGACCGTGCCTTCCTTTGCTTTAAGCTTTCCTTGCATTGTCGTGCATTGCCTAGCCTTGCGTTGTCGTGCATTAGCCTTGCCTAGCCTCACCGTGCCTTGCCTTGCGTTACCCTTTCCTTGCCTTGCCGTGCATTGCCTAGCCGTGCGTTGTCGTGCCTTAGCCTTGTTTCCCCTTGCCGTGGCGTGCCTTTTGTTACACTTGCCTTTCCTGGCTTTGACTTCCCTTCCTTTCCTTCCGTTACTCTTTCCTTGCCTTGCCGTGCATTGCCTAGCCTTGCATTGTCGTGCCTTATCCTTGCCTCACCTGACCGTGCCTTCCCCTGCGTTACCCTTTCCTTGCCTTGCCGTGCATTGCCTAGCCCTGCGTTGCCGTGCCTTAGACTTGTTACCCCTTACCGTGCCGTTCCTTCCGTTACCCTTGCCTTCCCTTGCTTTCCCTTGCCTTCCTTGCGTTCCGTTACTCTTTGCTTGCTTTCCGTGCATTGCCTAGCCTTGCGTTGTCATGCCTTAGCCTTGCATCGCCTGACCGTGCTTTCCCATGCGTTACCCTTTCCTTGCCTTTCCGTGCATTGCCTACCCGTGCGTTGTCGTGCCTTAGCCTTGCTTCCCCTTGCCGTGCCGTTCCTTCCGTTACACTTGCCTTTCCTTCCTTTCCCTTGCCTTCCTTACCTTCCGTTACTCTTTGCTTGCCTTCCGTGCATTGCCTAGCCTTGCGTTGTCGTGCCTTAGCGTTGCCTCGCCTGACCGTGCTTTCAAATGCGTTACCCTTTCCTTGCCTTGCCGTTCATTGCCTAGCGTTCGGTGTCGGGCCTTAGACTTGTTTCCCCTTGCCGTGCCGTTCCTTCCGTTACCCTGGCCTTTCCTTCCTTTTCCTTGCCTTGCTTACCTTCCGTTACTCTTTGCTTGCCTTCCCTGAATTGCCTAGCCTTGCGTTGTCGTGCCTTAGCCTTATCTCGCCTGACCGTGCCTTCCTTTGCTTTAAGCTTTCCTTGCATTGTCTTGCATTGCCTAGCCTTGCGTTGTCGTGCATTAACCTTGCCTAGCCTCACCGTGCCTTGCCTTGCGTTACCCTTTCCTTGCCTTGCCGTGCATTTCCTAGCCGTGTGTTGTCGTGCCTTAGCCTTGTTTCCCCTTGCCGTTGCCGTTCCTTCCGTTACCCTTGCCTTCCCTTGCTTTCCCTTTCCTTCCTTGCATTCCGTTACTACCTGCTTGCTTTCCGTGCATTGCCTAGCCTTGCGTTGTCGTGCCTTAGCCTTGCCTCGCCTGACCGTGCTTTCCCATGCGTTACCCTTTCCTTGCCTTGCCGTGCATTGCCTAGCGTGCGTTGTCGTGCCTTAGCCTTGTTTCCCCTTGCCGTGCCGTTCCTTCCGTTACCCTTGCCTTCCCTTGCTTTCCCTTTCCTTCCTTACATTCCGTTACTCCTTGCTTGCTTTCCGTGCATTGCCTAGCCTTGCGTTGTCGTGCCTTAGCCTTGCCTCGCCTGACCGTGCTTTCCCATGCGTTACCCTTTCCTTGCCTTGCCATGCATTGCCTAGCGTGCGTTGTCGTGCCTTAGCCTTGTTTCCCCTTGCCGTGCCGTTCCTTCCGTTACACTTGCCTTTCTTTGCTTTCCCTTGCCTTCCTTGCGTTCCGTTACTCTTTGCTTGCTTTCGGTGCATTGCCTAGCCTTGCGTTGTCGTGCCTTAGCCTTATCTCGCCTGACCGTGCCTTCCTTTGCTTTAAGCTTTACTTGCATTGTCGTGCATTGCCTAGCCTTGCGTTGTCGTGCATTAGCCTTGCCTAGCCTCACCGTGCCTTGCCTTGCGTTACTCTTTCCTTGCCTTGCCGTGCATTGCCTAGCCTTGCATTGTCGTGCCTTATCCTTGCCTCACCTGACCGTGCCTTCCCCTGCGTTACCCTTTCCTTGCATTGTCTTGCATTGCCTAGCCGTGTGTTGTCGTGCCTTAGCCTTGTTACCCCTTGCCGTGCCGTTCCTTCCGTTACCCTTGCCTTCCCTTGCTTTCCCTTTCCTTCCTTGCATTCCGTTACTCCTTGCTTGCTTTCCGTGCATTGCCTAGCCTTGCGTTGGCTTTCCTTAGCCTTGCCTCGCCTGACCGTGCTTTCCCATGCGTTACCCTTTCCTTGCCTTGCCGTGCATTGCCTAGCGTGCGTTGTCGTGCCTTAGCCTTGTTTCCCCTTGCCGTGCCGTTCTTTCCGTTACACTTGCCTTTCTTTGCTTTCCCTTGCCTTCCTTACCTTCCGTTACTCTTTGCTTGCCTTCCGTGCATTGCCTAGCCTTGCGTTGTCGTGCCTTAGCCTTACCTCGCCTGACCGTGCCTTCCTTTGCTTTAAGCTTTACTTGCATTGTCGTGCATTGCCTAGCCTTGCGTTGTCGTGCATTAGCCTTGCCTAGCCTCACCGTGCCTTGCCTTGCGTTACCCTTTCCTTGCCTTGCCGTGCATTTCCTAGCCGTGTGTTGTCCTGCCTTAGCCTTGTTTCCCCTTGCCGTTGCGTGCCTTTTGTTACACTTGCCTTGCCTGGCTTTGCCTTGCCTTCCTTTCCTTCCGTTACTCTTTCCTTGCCTTGCCGTGCATTGCCTAGCCATGCGTTGTCGTGCCTTAGCCTTGTTACCCCTTGCCGTGCCGTTCCTTCCGTTACCCTTGCCTTCCCTTGCTTTCCCTTGCCTTCCTTGCGTTCCGTTACTCTTTGCTTGCTTTCCGTGCATTGCCTAGCCTTGCGTTGTCATGCCTTAGGCTTGCCTCGCCTGACCGTGCTTTCCCATGCGTTACCCTTTCCTTGCCTTGCCGTGCATTGCCTAGCGTGCGTTGTCGTGCCTTAGCCTTGTTTCCCCTTGCCGTGCCGTTCCTTCCGTTACACTTGCCTTTCTTTGCTTTCCCTTGCCTTCCTTACCTTCCGTTACTCTTTGCTTGCCTTCCGTGCATTGCCTAGCCTTGCGTTGTCGTGCCTTAGCCTTATTTCGCCTGACCGTGCCTTCCTTTGCTTTAAGCTTTCCTTGCATTGTCGTGCATTGCCTAGCCTTGCGTTGTCGTGCATTAGCCTTGCCTAGCCTCACCGTGCCTTGCCTTGCGTTACCCTTTCCTTGCCTTGCCGTGCATTGCCTAGCCGTGCGTTGTCGTGCCTTAGCCTTGATTCCCCTTGCCGTGGCGTGCCTTTTGTTACACTTGCCTTGCCTGGCTTTGCCTTGCCTTTCTTTCCTTCCGTTACTCTTTACTTGCCTTGCCGTGCATTGCCTAGCCTTGCATTGTGGTGCCTTATCCTTGCCTCACCTGACCGTGCCTTCCCCTGCGTTACCCTTTCCTTGCCTTGCCCTGCATTGCCTAGCCCTGCGTTGTCGTGCCTTAGCCTTGTTACCCCTTGCCGTGCCGTTCCTTCCGTTACCCTTGCCTTCCCCTGCTTTCCCTTGCCTTCCTTGCGTTCCGTTACTCTTTGCTTGCTTTCCGTGCATTGCCTAGCCTTGCGTTGTCATGCCTTAGCCTTGCCTCTCCTGACCGTGCTTTCCCATGCGTTACCCTTTCCTTGACTTGCCGTGCATTGCCTAGCGTGCGTTGTCGTGCCTTAGCCTTGTTTCCCCTTGCCGTGCCGTTCCTTCCGTTACACTTGCCTTCCCTTGCTTTCCCTTGCCTTCCTTGCCTTCCGTTACTCTTTGCTTGCCTTCCGTGCATTGCCTAGCCTTCCGTTGTCGTGCCTTAGCCTTGCCTCGCCTGACCGTGCTTTCCCATGCGTTACCCTTTCCTTGCCTTGCCGTGCATTGCCTAGCGTGCGTTGTCGTGCCTTAGACTTGTTTCCCCTTGCAGTGCCGTTCCTTCCGTTACCCTTGCCTTTCCTTGGTTTTCCTTGCCTTCCTTACCTTCCGTTACTCTTTGCTTGCCTTCCCTGAATTGCCTAGCCTTGCGTTGTCGTGCCTTTGCCTTATCTCGCCTGACCTTGCCTTCCTTTGCTTTAAGCTTTCCTTGCATTGTCGTGCATTGCCTAGCCTTGCGTTTTCGTGCATTAGCCTTGTCTAGCCTCACCGTGCCTTGCCTTGCGTTACCCTTTCCTTGCCTTGCCGTGCATTTCCTAGCCGTGTGTTGTCGTGCCTTAGCCTTCTTTCCCCTTGCCGTGCCGTTCCTTCCGTTACACTTGCCTTTCCTTGCTTTCCCTTGCCTTCCTTTCCTTCCGTTACTCTTTGCTTGCTTTCCCTTGCCTTCCTTACCTTCCGTTACTCTTTGCTTGCCTTCCGTGCATTGCCTAGCCTTCCGTTGTCGTGCCTTAGCCTTGCCTCGCCTGACAGTGCTTTCCCATGCGTTACCCTTTCCTTGCCTTGCCGTGCATTGCCTAGCCCTGCGTTGCCGTTCCTTAGACTTGTTACCCCTTACAGTGCCGTTCCTTCCGTTACCCTTGCCTTCCCTTGCTTTCCCTTGCCTTCCTTGCGTTCCGTTACTCTTTGCTTGCTTTCCGTGCATTGCCTAGCCTTGCGTTGTCATGCCTTAGCCTTGCATCGCCTGACCGTGCTTTCCCATGCGTTACCCTTTCCTTGCCTTTCCGTGCATTGCCTAGCCGTGCGTTGTCGTGCCTTAGCCTTGTTTCCCCTTGCCGTGCCGTTCCTTCCGTTACACTTGCCGTTCAATCCTTTCCCTTCCCTTCCTTATCTTCCGTTACTCTTTGCTTGCCTTCCGTGCATTGCCTAGCCTTGCGTTGTCGTGCCTTAGCGTTGCCTCGCCTGACCGTGCTTTCAAATGCGTTACCCTTTCCTTGCCTTGCCGTTCATTGCCTAGCGTTCGGTGTCGTGCCTTAGACTTGTTTCCCCTTGCCGTGCCGTTCCTTCCGTTACCCTGGCCTTTCCTTCCTTTTCCTTGCCTTGCTTACCTTCCGTTACTCTTTGCTTGCCTTCCCTGAATTGCCTAGCCTTGCGTTGTCGTGCCTTAGCCTTACCTCGCCTGACCGTGCCTTCCTTTGCTTTAAGCTTTCCTTGCATTTTCGTGCATTGCGTAGCCTTGCGTTGTCGTGCATTAGCCTTGCCTAGCCTCACCGTGCCTTGCCTTGCGTTACCCTTTCCTTGCCTTGCCGTGCATTGCCTAGCCGTGCGTTGTCGTGCCTTAGCCTTGTTTCCCCTTGCCGTGGCGTGCCTTTTGTTACACTTGCCTTTCCTGGCTTTGACTTGCCTTCCTTTCCTTCCGTTACTCTTTCCTTGCCTTGCCGTGCATTGCCTAGCCTTGCATTGTCGTGCCTTATCCTTGCCTCACCTGACCGTGCCTTCCCCTGCGTTACCCTTTCCTTGCCTTTCCATGCATTGCCTAGCCCTGCGTTGTCGTGCCTTAGCCTTGTTTCCCCTTGCCGTGCCGTTCCTTCCGTTACCATTGCCTTTCCTTGCTTTCCCTTGCCTTCCTTACCTTCCGTTACTCTTTCCTTGCATTGTCGTGCATCGCCTAGCCTTGCGTTTTCGTGCATTAGCCTTGCCTAGCCTCACCGTGCCTTTCCTTGCGTTACCCTTTGCTTGCCTTGCCGTGCATTGCCTAGCCGTGCCTTGTCGTGCCTTAGCCTTGTTTCCCCTTGCCGTGCCGTTCCTTCCGTTACACTTGCCTTTCTTTGCTTTCCCTTTCCTTCCTTCCATTCCGTTACTCCTTGCTTACTTTCCGTGCATTGCCTAGCCTTGCGTTGGCTTTCCTTAGCCTTGCCTCGCCTGACCGTGCTTTCCCATGCGTTACCCTTTCCTTGCCTTGCCGTGCATTGCCTAGCGTGCGTTGTCGTGCCTTAGCCTTGTTTCCCCTTGCCGTGCCGTTCCTTCCGTTACACTTGCCTTTCTTTGCTTTCCCTTGCCTTCCTTACCTTCCGTTACTCTTTGCTTGCCTTCCGTGCATTGCCTAGCCTTGCGTTGTCGTGCCTTAGCCTTATCTCGCCTGACCGTGCCTTCCTTTGCTTTAAGCTTTCCTTGCATTGTCGTGCCTTGCCTAGCCTTTCGTTGTCGTGCATTAGCCTTGCCTAGCCTCACCGTGCCTTGCCTTGCGTTACACTTTCCTTGCCTTGCCGTGCATTTCCTAGCCGTGTGTTGTCGTGCCTTAGCCTTGTTTCCCCTTGCCGTTGCGTGCCTTTTGTTACACTTGCCTTGCCTGGCTTTGCCTTGCCTTCCTTTCCTTCCGTTACTCTTTCCTTGCCTTGCCGTGCTTTGCCTAGCCCTGCGTTGTCGTGCCTTAGCCTTGTTACCCCTTTCCGTGCCGTTCCTTCCGTTACCCTTGCCTTCCCTTGCTTTCCCTTTCCTTGCTTACCTTCCGTTACTCTTTGCTTGCCTTCCCTGAATTGCCTAGCCTTGCGTTGTCGTGCCTTAGCCTTATCTCGCCTGACCGTGCCTTCCTTTGCTTTAAGCTTTCCTTGCATTGTCTTGCATTGCCTAGCCTTGCGTTGTCGTGCATTAGCCTTGCCTAGCCTCACCGTGCCTTGCCTTGCGTTACCCTTTCCTTGCCTTGCCGTGCATTTCCTAGCCGTGTGTTGTCGTGCCTTAGCCTTGTTTCCCCTTGCCGTTGCGTTCCTTTTGTTACACTTGCCTTGCCTGGCTTTGCCTTGCCTTCCTTTCCTTCCGTTACTCTTTCCTTGCCTTGCCGTGCATTGCCTAGCCGTGTGTTGTCGTGCCTTAGCCTTGTTACCCCTTGCCGTGCCGTTCCTTCCGTTACCCTTGCCTTCCCTTGCTTTCCCTTTCCTTCCTTGCATTCCGTTACTCCTTGCTTGCTTTCCGTGCATTGCCTAGCCTTGCGTTGGCTTTCCTTAGCCTTGCCTCGCCTGACCGTGCTTTCCCATGCGTTACCCTTTCCTTGCCTTGCCGTGCATTGCCTAGCGTGCGTTGTCGTGCCTTAGCCTTGTTTCCCCTTGCCGTGCCGTTCCTTCCGTTACACTTGCCTTTCTTTGCTTTCCCTTGCCTTCCTTACCTTCCGTTACTCTTTGCTTGCCTTCCGTGCATTGCCTAGCCTTGCGTTGTCGTGCCTTAGCCTTATCTCGCCTGACCGTGCCTTCCTTTGCTTTCAGCTATACTTGCATTGTCGTGCATTGCCTAGCCTTGCGTTGTCGTGCATTAGCCTTGCCTAGCCTCACCGTGCCTTGCCTTGCGTTACCCTTTCCTTGCCTTGCCGTGCATTTCCTAATCGTGTGTTGTCGTGCCTTAGCCTTGTTTCCCCTTGCCGTTGCGTGCCTTTTGTTACACTTGCCTTGCCTGGCTTTGCCTTGCCTTCCTTTCCTTCCGTTACTCTTTCCTTGCCTTGCCGTGCATTGCCTAGCCCTGCGTTGTCGTGCCTTAGCCTTGTTACCCCTTGCCGTGCCGTTCCTTCCGTTACCCTTGCCTTCCCTTGCTTTCCCTTGCCTTCCTTGCGTTCCGTTACTCTTTGCTTGCTTTCCGTGCATTGCCTAGCCTTGCGTTGTCATGCCTTAGGCTTGCCTCGCCTGACCGTGCTTTCCCATGCGTTACCCTTTCCTTGCCTTGCCGTTCATTGCCTAGCGTGCGTTGTCGTGCCTTAGCCTTGTTTCCCCTTGCCGTGCCGTTCCTTCCGTTACACTTGCCTTTCTTTGCTTTCCCTTGCCTTCCTTACCTTCCGTTACTCTTTGCTTGCCTTCCCTGAATTGCCTAGCCTTGCGTTGTCGTGCCTTAGCCTTATCTCGCCTGACCGTGCCTTCCTTTGCTTTAAGCTTTCCTTGCATTGTCGTGCATTGCCTAGCCTTGCGTTGTCGTGCATTAGCCTTGCCTAGCCTCACCGTGCCTTGCCTTGCGTTACCCTTTCCTTGCCTTGCCGTGCATTGCCTAGCCGTGCGTTGTCGTGCCTTAGCCTTGATTCCCCTTGCCGTGGCGTGCCTTTTGTTACACTTGCCTTTCCTTGCTTTCCCTTGCCTTCCTTACCTTCCGTTACTCTTTGCTTGCCTTCCGTGCATTGCCTAGCCTTGCGTTGTCGTGCCTTAGCCCTGCCTCGCCTGACCGTGCTTTCCCATGCCTTACCCTTTCCTTGCCTTGCCGTTCATTGCCTAGCGTTCGGTGTCGTGCCTTACACTTCTTCCCCCTTGCCGTGCCGTTCCTTCCGTTACCCTTGCCTTTCCTTGCTTTTCCTTGCCTTCCTTACCTTCCGTTACTCTTTGCTTGCCTTCCCTGAATTGCCTAGCCTTGCGTTGTCGTGCCTTTGCCTTATCTCGCCTGACCTTGCCTTCCTTTGCTTTAAGCTTTCCTTGCATTGTCGTGCATTGCCTAGCCTTGGGTTTTCGTGCATTAGCCTTGTCTAGCCTCACCGTACATTGCCTTGCGTTACCCTTTGCTTGCCTTGCCGTGCATTGCCTAGCCGTGCGTTGTCGTGCCTTAGCCTTGTTTCCCCTTGCCGTGCAGTTCCTTCCGTTACACTTGCCTTTCTTGCTTTCCCTTGCCTTCCTTAACTTCCGTTACTCTTTGCTTGCCTTCCGTGCATTGCCTAGCCTTGCGTTGTCGTGCCTTAGCCTTGCCTCGCCTGAACGTGCTTTCCCATGCGTTACCCTTTCCTTGCCTTGCCGTGCATTGCCCAGCCTGCGTTGCCGTGCCTTAGCCTTGTTTCCCCTTGCCGTGCAATTCCTTCCGTTACCCTTGCCTTTCCTTGCTTTTCCTTGCCTTGCTTACCTTCCGTTACTCTTTGCTTCCCTTCCCTGCATTGCCTAGCCTTGCGTTGTCGTGCCTTAGCCTTATCTCGCCTGACCTTGCCTTCCTTTGCTTTAAGCTTTCCTTGCATTGTCGTGCATTGCTTAGCCTTGCGTTGTCGTGCATTAGCCTTGCCTAGCCTCACCATGCCTTGCCTTGCGTTACCCTTTCCTTGCCTTGCCGTGCATTGCCTAGCCGTGCGTTGTCGTGCCTTAGCCTTGTTTCCCCTTGCCGTGACGTGCCTTTTGTTACACTTGCCTTTCCTGGCTTTGACTTGCCTTCCTTTCCTTCCGTTACTCTTTCCTTGCCTTGCCGTGCATTGCCTAGCCTTGCATTGTCGTACCTTATCCTTGCCTCACCTGACCGTGCCTTCCCCTGCGTTACCCTTTCCTTGCCTTGCCGTGCATTGCCTAGCCCTGCGTTGTCGTGCCTTAGCCTTGTTACCCCTTGCCGTGCCGTTCCTTCCGTTACCCTTGCCTTCCCTTGCTTTCCCTTGCCTTCCTTGCGTTCCGTTACTCTTTGCTTGCTTTCCGTGCATTGCGTAGCCTTGCGTTGTCATGCCTTAGCCTTGCATCGCCTGACCGTGCTTTCCCATGCGTTACCCTTTCCTTGCCCTTCCGTGCATTGCCTAGCGTTCGGTGTCGTGCCTTAGACTTGTTTCCCCTTGCCGTGCCGTTCCTTCCGTTACCTTGGCCTTTCCTTCCTTTTCCTTGCCTTGCTTACCTTCCGTTACTCTTTGCTTGCCTTCCCTGAATTGCCTAGCCTTGCGTTGTCGTGCCTTAGCCTTATCTCGCCTGACCGTGCCTTCCTTTGCTTTAAGCTTTCCTTGCCTTGTCGTGCATTGCCTAGCCTTGCGTTGTCGTGCATTAGCCTTGCCTAGCCTCACCGTGCTTTCCCATGCGTTACCCTTGCCTTGCCTTGCCGTGCATTGCCTAGCGTGCGTTGTCGTGCCTTAGCCTTGTTTCCCCTTGCCGTGCCGTTCCTTCCGTTACACTTGCCTTTCTTTGCTTTCCCTTGCCTTCCTTACCTTCCGTTACTCTTTGCTTGCCTTCCGTGCATTGCCAAGCCTTGCGTTGTCGTGCCTTAGCCTTGCCTCCCCTGACCGTGCTTTCCCATGCGTTACCCTTTCCTTGCCTTGCCGTGCATTGCCTAGCGTGCGTTGTCGTGCCTTAGACTTGTTTCCCCTTGCCGTGCCGTTCCTTCCGTTACCATTGCCTTTCCTTGCTTTCCCTTGCCTTCCTTACCTTCCGTTACTCTTTGCTTGCCTTCCCTGCATTGCCTAGCCTTGCGTTGTCGTGCCTTTGCCTTATCTCGCCTGACCTTGCCTTCCTTTGCTTTAAGCTTTCCTTGCATTGTCGTGCATTGCCTAGCCTTGCGTTTTCGTGCATTAGCCTTGTCTAGCCTCACCGTGCATTGCCTTGCGTTACCCTTTCCTTGCCTTGCCGTGCATTGCCTAGCCGTGCGTTGTCGTGCCTTAGCCTTGTTTCACCTTGCCGTGCAGTTCCTTCCGTTACACTTGCCTTTCTTTGCTTTCCCTTGCCTTCCTTAACTTCCGTTACTCTTTGCTTGCCTTCCGTGCATTGCCTAGCCTTGCGTTGTCGTGCCTTAGCCTTGCCTCGCCTGAACGTGCTTTCCCATGCGTTACCCTTTCCTTGCCTTGCCGTGCATTGCCCAGCCTGCGTTGCCGTGCCTTAGCCTTGTTTCCCCTTGCCGTGCAATTCCTTCCGTTACCCTTGCCTTTCCTTGCTTTTCCTTGCCTTGCTTACCTTCCGTTACTCTTTGCTTCCCTTCCCTGCATTGCCTAGCCTTGCGTTGTCGTGCCTTAGCCTTATCTCGTCTGACCGTGCCTTCATTTGCTTTAAGCTTTCCTTGCATTGTCGTGCATTGCTTAGGCTTGCGTTGTCGTGCATTAGCCTTGCCTAGCCTCACAATGCCTTGCCTTGCGTTACCCTTTCCTTGCCTTGCCGTGCATTGCCTAGCGTGCGTTGTCGTGCCTTAGCCTTGTTTCCCCTTGCCGTGCCGTTCCTTCCGTTACACTTGCGTTTCTTTGCTTTCCCTTGCCTTCCTTACCTTCCGTTACTCTTTGCTTGCCTTCCGTGCATTGCCTAGCCTTGCGTTGTCGTGCCTTAGCCTTATCTCGCCTGACCGTGCCTTCCTTTGCTTTAAGCTTTACTTGCATTGTCGTGCCTTGCCTAGCCTTGCGTTGTCGTGCATTAGCCTTGCCTAGCCTCACCGTGCCTTGCCTTGCGTTACCCTTTCCTTGCCTTGCCGTGCATTTCCTAGCCGTGTGTTGTCGTGCCTTAGCCTTGTTTCCCCTTGCCGTTGCGTGCCTTTTGTTACACTTGCCTTGCCTGGCTTTGCCTTGCCTTCCTTTCCTTCCGTTACTCTTTCCTTGCCTTGCCGTGCATTGCCTAGCCCTGCATTGTCTTGCCTTAGCCTTGTTACCCCTTGCCGTGCCGTTCCTTCCGTTACCCTTGCCTTCCCTTGCTTTCCCTTGCCTTCCTTGCGTTCCGTTACTCTTTGCTTGCTTTCCGTGCATTGCCTAGCCTTGCGTTGTCATGCCTTAGGCTTGCCTCGCCTGACCGTGCTTTCCCATGCGTTACCCTTTCCTTGCCTTGCCGTGCATTGCCTAGCGTGCGTTGTCGTGCCTTAGCCTTGTTTCCCCTTGCCGTGCCGTTCCTTCCGTTACACTTGCCTTTCTTTGCTTTCCCTTGCCTTCCTTACCTTCCGTTATTCTTTGCTTGCCTTCCGTGCATTGCCTAGCCTTGCGTTGTCGTGCGTTAGCCTTATCTCGCCTGACCGTGCCTTC
This sequence comes from Macrotis lagotis, assembly GCF_037893015.1. Classification (NCBI taxonomy): domain Eukaryota; kingdom Metazoa; phylum Chordata; class Mammalia; order Peramelemorphia; family Peramelidae; genus Macrotis; species Macrotis lagotis. Next base: position 416,694 of record NW_027421932.1, read on the forward strand.
CTTTGCTTTAAGCTTTCCTTGCATTGTCGTGCATTGCCTAGCCTTGCGTTGTCGTGCATTAGCCTTGCCTAGCCTCACCGTGCCTTGCCTTGCGTTACCCATTCCTTGCCTTGCCGTGCATTGCCTAGCCGTGCGTTGTCGTGCCTTAGCCTTGATTCCCCTTGCCGTGGCGTGCCTTTTGTTACACTTGCCTTGCCTGGCTTTGCCTTGCCTTTCTTTCCTTCCGTTACTCTTTACTTGCCTTGCCGTGCATTGCCTAGCCTTGCATTGTCGTGCCTTATCCTTGCCTCACCTGACCGTGCCTTCCCCTGCGTTACCCTTTCCTTGCCTTGCCGTGCATTGCCTAGCCCTGCGTTGTCGTGCCTTAGCCTTCTTACCCCTTGCCGTGCCGTTCCTTCCGTTACCCTTGCCTTCCCTTGCTTTCCCTTGCCTTCCTTGCGTTCCGTTACTCTTTGCTTGCTTTCCGTGCATTGCCTAGCCTGGCGATGTCATGCCTTAGCCTTGCCTCTCCTGACCGTGCTTTCCCATGCGTTACCCTTTCCTTGCCTTGCCGTGCATTGCCTAGCGTGCGTTGTCGTGCCTTAGCCTTGTTTCCCCTTGCCGTGCCGTTCCTTCCGTTACCCTTGCCTTTCCTTGCTTTCCCTTGCCTTCCTTACCTTCCGTTACTCTTTGCTTGCCTTCCGTGCATTGCCTAGCCTTCCGTTGTCGTGCCTTAGCCTTGCCTCGCCTGACCGTGCTTTCCCATGCGTTACCCTTTCCTTGCCTTGCCGTTCATTGCCTAGCGTTCGGTGTCGTGCCTTAGACTTGTTCCCCCTTGCCGTGCCGTTCCTTCCGTTACCCTGGCCTTTCCTTCCTTTCCCTTGCCTTCCTTACCTTCCGTTACTCTTTGCTTGCCTTCCCTGAATTGCCTAGCCTTGCGTTGTCGTGCCTTTGCCTTATCTCGCCTGACCTTGCCTTCCTTTGCTTTAAGCTTTCCTTGCATTGTCGTGCATTGCCTAGCCTTGCGTTTTCGTGCATTAGCCTTGTCTAGCCTCACCGTGCATTGCCTTGCGTTACCCTTTGCTTGCCTTGCCGTGCATTGCCTAGCCGTGCGTTGTCGTGCCTTAGCCTTTTTTCCCCTTGCCGTGCAGTTCCTTCCGTTACACTTGCCTTTCTTTGCTTTCCCTTGCCTTCCTTACCTTCCGTTACTCTTTGCTTGCCTTCCGTGCATTGCCTAGCCTTGCGTTGTCGTGCCTTAGCCTTGCCTCGCCTGAACGTGCTTTCCCATGCGTTACCCTTTCCTTGCCTTGCCGTGCATTGCCCAGCCTGCGTTGCCGTGCCTTAGCCTTGTTTCCCCTTGCCGTGCAATTCCTTCCGTTACCCTTGCCTTTCCTTGCTTTTCCTTGCCTTGCTTACCTTCCGTTACTCTTTGCTTCCCTTCCCTGCATTGCCTAGCCTTGCGTTGTCGTGCCTTAGCCTTGCCTCGCCTGAACGTGCTTTCCCATGCGTTACCCTTTCCTTGCCTTGCCGTGCATTGCCCAGCCTTGCGTTGTCGTGCATTAGCCTTGCCTAGCCTCACCGTGCCTTGCCTTGCGTTACCCTTTCCTTGCCTTGCCGTGCATTGCCTAGCCGTGCGTTGTCGTGCCTTAGCCTTGTTTCCCCTTGCCGTGGCGTGCCTTTTGTTACACTTGCCTTTCCTGGCTTTGACTTGCCTTCCTTTCCTTCCGTTACTCTTTCCTTGCCTTGCCGTGCATTGCCTAGCCTTGCATTGTCGTGCCTTATCCTTGCCTCACCTGACCGTGCCTTCCCCTGCGTTACCCTTTCCTTGCCTTGCCGTGCATTGCCTAGCCCTGCGTTGCCGTGCCTTAGACTTGTTACCCCTTATCGTGCCGTTCCTTCCGTTACCCTTGCCTTCCCTTGCTTTCCCTTGCCTTCCTTGCGTTCCGTTACTCTTTGCTTGCTTTCCGTGCATTGCCTAGCCTTGCGTTGTCATGCCTTAGCCTTGCATCGCCTGACCGTGCTTTCCCATGCGTTACCCTTTCCTTGCCTTGCCGTGCATTGCCTGGCCGTGCGTTGTCGTGCCTTAGCCTTGTTTCCCCTTGCCGTGACGTTCCTTCCGTTACACTTGCCCTTCAATCCTTTCCCTTGCCTTCCTTACCTTCCGTTACTCTTTGCTTGCCTTCCGTGCATTGCCTAGCCTTGCATTGTCGTGCCTTAGCGTTGCCTCGCCTGACCGTGCTTTCAAATGCGTTACCCTTTCCTTGCCTTGCCGTTCATTGCCTAGCGTTCGGTGTCGTGCCTTAGACTTGATTCCCCTTGCCGTGCCGTTCCTTCCGTTACCCTGGCCTTTCCTTCCTTTTCCTTGCCTTGCTTACCTTCCGTTACTCTTTGCTTGCCTTCCCTGAATTGCCTAGCCTTGCGTTGTCGTGCCTTAGCCTTATCTCGACTGACCGTGCCTTCCTTTGTTTAAGCTTTCCTTGCATTGTCGTGCATTGCCTAGCCTTGCATTGTCCTGCATTAGCCTTGCCTAGCCTCACCGTGCCTTGCCTTGCGTTACCCTTTCCTTGCCTTGCCGTGCATTGCCTAGCCGTGCGTTGTCGTGCCTTAGCCTTGTTTCCCCTTGCCGTTGCGTGCCTTTTGTTACACTTGCCTTTCCTGGCTTTGACTTGCCTTCCTTTCCTTCCGTTACTCTTTCCTTGCCTTGCCGTGCATTGCCTAGCCTTGCATTGTCGTGCCTTATCCTTGCCTCACCTGACCGTGCCTTCCCCTGCGTTACCCTTTCCTTGCCTTTCCATGCATTGCCTAGCCCTGCGTTGTCGTGCCTTAGCCTTGTTACCCCTTGCCGTGCCGTTCCTTCCGTTACCCTTGCCTTCCCTTGCTTTCCCTTGCCTTGCTTACCTTCCGTTACTCTTTGCTTGCTTTATCTGAATTGCCTAGCCTTGCGTTGTCGTGCCTTAGCCTTATCTCGCCTGACCGTGCCTTCCTTTGCTTTAAGCTTTCCTTGCATTGTCTTGCATTGCCTAGCCTTGCGTTGTCGTGCATTAACCTTGCCTAGCCTCACCGTGCCTTGCCTTGCGTTACCCTTTCCTTGCCTTGCCGTGCATTTCCTAGCCGTGTGTTGTCGTGCCTTAGCCTTGTTACCCCTTGCCGTGCCGTTCCTTCCGTTACCCTTGCCTTCCCTTGCTTTCCCTTTCCTTCCTTGCATTCCGTTACTCCTTGCTTGCTTTCCGTGCATTGCCTATCCTTGCGTTGGCTTTCCTTAGCCTTGCCTCGCCTGACCGTGCTTTCCCATGCGTTACCCTTTCCTTGCCTTGTCGTGCATTGCCTAGCGTGTGTTGTCGTGCCTTAGCCTTGTTTCCCCTTGCCGTGCCGTTCCTTCCGTTACCCTTGCCTTCCCTTGCTTTCCCTTTCCTTCCTTGCATTCCGTTACTCCTTGCTTGCTTTCCGTGCATTGCCTAGCCTTGCGTTGGCTTTCCTTAGCCTTGCCTCGCCTGACCGTGCTTTCCCATGCGTTACCCTTTCCTTGCCTTGCCGTGCATTGCCTAGCGTGCGTTGTCGTGCCTTAGCCTTGTTTCCCCTTGCCGTGCCGTTCTTTCCGTTACACTTGCCTTTCTTTGCTTTCCCTTGCCTTCCTTACCTTCCGTTACTCTTTGCTTGCCTTCCGTGCATTGCCTAGCCTTGCGTTGTCGTGCCTTAGCCTTATCTCGCCTGACCGTGCTTTCCTTTGCTTTAAGCTTTCCTTGCATTGTCGTGCATTGCCTAGCCTTGCGTTGTCGTGCATTAGCCTTGCCTAGCCTCACCGTGCCTTGCCTTGCGTTACCCTTTCCTTGCCTTGCCGTGCATTTACTAGCCGTGTGTTGTCCTGCCTTAGCCTTGTTTCCCCTTGCCGTTGCGTGCCTTTTGTTACACTTGCCTTGCCTGGCTTTGCCTTGCCTTCCTTTCCTTCCGTTACTCTTTCCTTGCCTTGCCGTGCATTGCCTAGCCATGCGTTGTCGTGCCTTAGCCTTGTTACCCCTTGCCGTGCCGTTCCTTCCGTTACCCTTGCCTTCCCTTGCTTTCCCTTGCCTTCCTTGCGTTCCGTTACTCTTTGCTTGCTTTCCGTGCATTGCCTAGCCTTGCGTTGTCATGCCTTAGGCTTGCCTCGCCTGACCGTGCTTTCCCATGCGTTACCCTTTCCTTGCCTTGCCGTGCATTGCCTAGCGTGCGTTGTCGTGCCTTAGCCTTGTTTCCCCTTGCCGTGCCGTTCCTTCCGTTACACTTGCCTTTCTTTGCTTTCCCTTGCCTTCCTTACCTTCCGTTACTCTTTGCTTGCCTTCCGTGCATTGCCTAGCCTTGCGTTGTCGTGCCTTAGCCTTATCTCGCCTGACCGTGCCTTCCTTTGCTTTAAGCTTTCCTTGCATTGTCGTGCATTGCCTAGCCTTGCGTTGTCGTGCATTAGCCTTGCCTAGCCTCACCGTGCCTTGCCTTGCGTTACCCTTTCCTTGCCTTGCCGTGCATTGCCTAGCCGTGCGTTGTCGTGCCTTAGCCTTGATTCCCCTTGCCGTGGCGTGCCTTTTGTTACACTTGCCTTGCCTGGCTTTGCCTTGCCTTTCTTTCCTTCCGTTACTCTTTACTTGCCTTGCCGTGCATTGCCTAGCCTTGCATTGTGGTGCCTTATCCTTGCCTCACCTGACCGTGCCTTCCCCTGCGTTACCCTTTCCTTGCCTTGCCGTGCATTGCCTAGCCCTGCGTTGTCGTGCCTTAGCCTTCTTACCCCTTGCCGTGCCGTTCCTTCCGTTACCCTTGCCTTCCCTTGCTTTCCCTTGCCTTCCTTGCGTTCCTTTACTCTTTGCTTGCTTTCCGTGCATTGCCTAGCCTTGCGTTGTCATGCCTTAGCCTTGCCTCGCCTGACCGTGCTTTCCCATGCGTTACCCTTTCCTTGCCTTGCCCTGCATTGCCTAGCGTGCATTGTCGTGCCTTAGCCTTGTTTCCCCTTGCCGTGCCGTTCCTTCCGTTACCCTTGCCTTTCCTTGCTTTCCCTTGCCTTCCTTGCCTTCCGTTACTCTTTGCTTGCCTTCCGTGCATTTCCTAGCCTTCCGTTGTCGTGCCTTAGCCTTGCCTCGCCTGACCGTGCCTTGCCTTGCGTTACCCTTTCCTTGCCTTGCCGTTCATTGCCTAGCGTTCGGTGTCGTGCCTTAGACTTGTTCCCCCTTGCAGTGCCGTTCCTTCCGTTACCCTTGCCTTTCCTTGCTTTTCCTTGCCTTCCTTACCTTCCGTTACTCTTTGCTTGCCTTCCCTGAATTGCCTAGCCTTGCGTTGTCGTGCCTTTGCCTTATCTCGCCTGACCTTGCCTTCCTTTGCTTTAAGCTTTCCTTGCATTGTCGTGCATTGCCTAGCCTTGCGTTTTCGTGCATTAGCCTTGTCTAGCCTCACCGTGCATTGCCTTGCGTTACCCTTTGCTTGCCTTGCCGTGCATTGCCTAGCCGTGCGTTGTCGTGCCTTAGCCTTCTTTCCCCTTGCCGTGCAGTTCCTTCCGTTACACTTGCCTTTCTTTGCTTTCCCTTGCCTTCCTTACCTTCCGTTACTCTTTGCTTGCTTTCCGTGCATTGCCTAGCCTTGCGTTGTCATGCCTTAGCCTTGCATCGCCTGACCGTGCTTTCCCATGCGTTACCCTTTCCTAGCCTTTCCGTGCATTGCCTAGCCGTGCGTTGTCGTGCCTTAGCCTTGTTTCCCCTTGCCGTGCCGTTCCTTCCGTTACAATTGCCCTTCAATCCTTTCCCTTGCCTTCCTTATCTTCCGTTACTCTTTGCTTGCCTTCCGTGCATTGCCTAGCCTTGCGTTGTCGTGCCTTAGCGTTGCCTCGCCTGACCGTGCTTTCAAATGCGTTACCCTTTCCTTGCCTTGCCGTTCATTGCCTAGCGTTCGGTGTCGTGCCTTAGACTTGATTCCCCTTGCCGTGCCGTTCCTTCCGTTACCCTGGCCTTTCCTTCCTTTTCCTTGCCTTGCTTACCTTCCGTTACTCTTTGCTTGCCTTCCCTGAATTGCCTAGCCTTGCGTTGTCGTGCCTTAGCCTTATCTCGACTGACCGTGCCTTCCTTTGCTTTAAGCTTTCCTTGCATTGTCGTGCATTGCCTAGCCTTGCATTGTCCTGCATTAGCCTTGCCTAGCCTCACCGTGCCTTGCCTTGCGTTACCCTTTCCTTGCCTTGCCGTGCATTGCCTAGCCGTGCGTTGTCGTGCCTTAGCCTTGTTTCCCCTTGCCGTTGCGTGCCTTTTGTTACACTTGCCTTTCCTGGCTTTGACTTGCCTTCCTTTCCTTCCGTTACTCTTTCCTTGCCTTGCCGTGCATTGCCTAGCCTTGCATTGTCGTGCCTTATCCTTGCCTCACCTGACCGTGCCTTCCCCTGCGTTACCCTTTCCTTGCCTTTCCATGCATTGCCTAGCCCTGCGTTGTCGTGCCTTAGCCTTGTTACCCCTTGCCGTGCCGTTCCTTCCGTTACCCTTGCCTTCCCTTGCTTTCCCTTGCCTTGCTTACCTTCCGTTACTCTTTGCTTGCTTTATCTGAATTGCCTAGCCTTGCGTTGTCGTGCCTTAGCCTTATCTCGCCTGACCGTGCCTTCCTTTGCTTTAAGCTTTCCTTGCATTGTCTTGCATTGCCTAGCCTTGCGTTGTCGTGCATTAACCTTGCCTAGCCTCACCGTGCCTTGCCTTGCGTTACCCTTTCCTTGCCTTGCCGTGCATTTCCTAGCCGTGTGTTGTCGTGCCTTAGCCTTGTTACCCCTTGCCGTGCCGTTCCTTCCGTTACCCTTGCCTTCCCTTGCTTTCCCTTGCCTTCCTTGCGTTCCGTTACTCTTTGCTTGCTTTCCGTGCATTGCCTTGCCTTGCGTTGGCTTTCCTTAGCCTTGCCTCGCCTGACCGTGCTTTCCCATGCGTTACCCTTTCCTTGCCTTGTCGTGCATTGCCTAGCGTGTGTTGTCGTGCCTTAGCCTTGTTTCCCCTTGCCGTGCCGTTCCTTCCGTTACCCTTGCCTTCCCTTGCTTTCCCTTTCCTTCCTTGCATTCCGTTACTCCTTGCTTGCTTTCCGTGCATTGCCTAGCCTTGCGTTGGCTTTCCTTAGCCTTGCCTCGCCTGACCGTGCTTTCCCATGCGTTACCCTTTCCTTGCCTTGCCGTGCATTGCCTAGCGTGCGTTGTCGTGCCTTAGCCTTGTTTCCCCTTGCCGTGCCGTTCTTTCCGTTACACTTGCCTTTCTTTGCTTTCCCTTGCCTTCCTTACCTTCCGTTACTCTTTGCTTGCTTTCCGTGCATTGCCTAGCCTTGCGTTGTCGTGCCTTAGCCTTATCTCGCCTGACCTTGCCTTCCTTTGCTTAAAGCTTTCCTTGCATTGTCGTGCATTGCCTAGCCTTGCGTTGTCGTGCCTTAGCCTTGTTTCCCCTTGCCGTGGCGTGCCTTTTGTTACACTTGCCTTTCCTGGCTTTGACTTGCCTTCCTTTCCTTCCGTTACTCTTTCCTTGCCTTGCCGTGCATTGCCTAGCCTTGCATTGTCGTGCCTTATCCTTGCCTCACCTGACCGTGCCTTCCCCTGCGTTACCCTTTCCTTGCCTTGCCGTGCATTGCCTAGCCCTGCGTTGTCGTGCCTTAGACTTGTTTCCCCTTGCCGTGCCGTTCCTTCCGTTACCATTGCCTTTCCTTGCTTTCCTGTCGTGCATCGCCTAGCCTTGCGTTTTCGTGCATTAGCCTTGCCTAGCCTCACCGTGGCTTTCCTTGCGTTACCCTTTGCTTGCCTTGCCGTGCATTGCCTAGCCGTGCCTTGTCGTGCCTTAGCCTTGTTTCCCCTTGCCGTGCCGTTCCTTCCGTTACACTTGCCTTTCTTTGCTTTCCCTTTCCTTCCTTCCATTCCGTTACTCCTTGCTTACTTTCCGTGCATTGCCTAGCCTTGCGTTGGCTTTCCTTAGCCTTGCCTCGCCTGACCGTGCTTTCCCATGCGTTACCCTTTCCTTGCCTTGCCGTGCATTGCCTAGCGTGCGTTGTCGTGCCTTAGCCTTGTTTCCCCTTGCCGTGCCGTTCCTTCCGTTACACTTGCCTTTCTTTGCTTTCCCTTGCCTTCCTTACCTTCCGTTACTCTTTGCTTGCCTTCCGTGCATTGCCTAGCCTTGCGTTGTCGTGCCTTAGCCTTATCTCGCCTGACCGTGCCTTCCTTTGCTTTAAGCTTTCCTTGCATTGTCGTGCCTTGCCTAGCCTTTCGTTGTCGTGCATTAGCCTTGCCTAGCCTCACCGTGCCTTGCCTTGCGTTACCCTTTCCTTGCCTTGCCGTGCATTTCCTAGCCGTGTGTTGTCGTGCCTTAGCCTTGTTTCCCCTTGCCGTTGCGTGCCTTTTGTTACACTTGCCTTGCCTGGCTTTGCCTTGCCTTCCTTTCCTTCCGTTACTCTTTCCTTGCCTTGCCGTGCATTGCCTAGCCCTGCGTTGTCGTGCCTTAGCCTTGTTACCCCTTTCCGTGCCGTTCCTTCCGTTACCCTTGCCTTCCCTTGCTTTCCCTTTCCTTGCTTACCTTCCGTTACTCTTTGCTTGCCTTCCCTGAATTGCCTAGCCTTGCGTTGTCGTGCCTTAGCCTTATCTCGCCTGACCGTGCCTTCCTTTGCTTTAAGCTTTCCTTGCATTGTCTTGCATTGCCTAGCCTTGCGTTGTCGTGCATTAGCCTTGCCTAGCCTCACCGTGCCTTGCCTTGCGTTACCCTTTCCTTGCCTTGCCGTGCATTTCCTAGCCGTGTGTTGTCGTGCCTTAGCCTTGTTTCCCCTTGCCGTTGCGTTCCTTTTGTTACACTTGCCTTGCCTGGCTTTGCCTTGCCTTCCTTTCCTTCCGTTACTCTTTCCTTGCCTTGCCGTGCATTTCCTAGCCGTGTGTTGTCGTGCCTTAGCCTTGTTACCCCTTGCCGTGCCGTTCCTTCCGTTACCCTTGCCTTCCCTTGCTTTCCCTTTCCTTCCTTGCATTCCGTTACTCCTTGCTTGCTTTCCGTGCATTGCCTAGCCTTGCGTTGGCTTTCCTTAGCCTTGCCTCGCCTGACCGTGCTTTCCCATGCGTTACCCTTTCCTTGCCTTGCCGTGCATTGCCTAGCGTGCGTTGTCGTGCCTTAGCCTTGTTTCCCCTTGCCGTGCCGTTCCTTCCGTTACACTTGCCTTTCTTTGCTTTCCCTTGCCTTCCTTACCTTCCGTTACTCTTTGCTTGCCTTCCGTGCATTGCCTAGCCTTGCGTTGTCGTGCCTTAGCCTTATCTCGCCTGACCGTGCCTTCCTTTGCTTTCAGCTATACTTGCATTGTCGTGCATTGCCTAGCCTTGCGTTGTCGTGCATTAGCCTTGCCTAGCCTCACCGTGCCTTGCCTTGCGTTACCCTTTCCTTGCCTTGCCGTGCATTTCCTAATCGTGTGTTGTCGTGCCTTAGCCTTGTTTCCCCTTGCCGTTGCGTGCCTTTTGTTACACTTGCCTTGCCTGGCTTTGCCTTGCCTTCCTTTCCTTCCGTTACTCTTTCCTTGCCTTGCCGTGCATTGCCTAGCCCTGCGTTGTCGTGCCTTAGCCTTGTTACCCCTTGCCGTGCCATTCCTTCCGTTACCCTTGCCTTCCCTTGCTTTCCCTTGCCTTCCTTGCGTTCCGTTACTCTTTGCTTGCTTTCCGTGCATTGCCTAGCCTTGCGTTGTCATGCCTTAGGCTTGCCTCGCCTGACCGTGCTTTCCCATGCGTTACCCTTTCCTTGCCTTGCCGTTCATTGCCTAGCGTGCGTTGTCGTGCCTTAGCCTTGTTTCCCCTTGCCGTGCCGTTCCTTCCGTTACACTTGCCTTTCTTTGCTTTCCCTTGCCTTCCTTACCTTCCGTTACTCTTTGCTTGCCTTCCGTGCATTGCCTAGCCTTGCGTTGTCGTGCCTTAGCCTTATCTCGCCTGACCGTGCCTTCCTTTGCTTTAAGCTTTCCTTGCATTGTCGTGCATTGCCTAGCCTTGCGTTGTCGTGCATTAGCCTTGCCTAGCCTCACCGTGCCTTGCCTTGCGTTACCCTTTCCTTGCCTTGCCGTGCATTGCCTAGCCGTGCGTTGTCGTGCCTTAGCCTTGATTCCCCTTGCCGTGGCGTGCCTTTTGTTACACTTGCCTTTCCTTGCTTTCCCTTGCCTTCCTTACCTTCCGTTACTCTTTGCTTGCCTTCCGTGCATTGCCTAGCCTTGCGTTGTCGTGCCTTAGCCTTGCCTCGCCTGACCGTGCTTTCCCATGCCTTACCCTTTCCTTGCCTTGCCGTTCATTGCCTAGCGTTCGGTGTCGTGCCTTACACTTCTTCCCCCTTGCCGTGCCGTTCCTTCCGTTACCCTTGCCTTCCCTTGCTTTCCCTTGCCTTCCTTGCGTTCCGTTACTCTTTGCTTGCTTTCCGTGCATTGCCTAGCCTTGCGTTGTCATGCCTTAGCCTTGCATCGCCTGACCGTGCTTTCCCATGCGTTACCCTTTCCTTGCCTTGCCGTGCATTGCCTAGCCGTGCGTTGTCGTGCCTTAGCCTTGTTTCCCCTTGCCGTGCCGTTCCTTCCGTTACACTTGCCTTTCCTTCCTTTCCCTTGCCTTCCTTACCTTCCGTTACTCTTTGCTTGCCTTCCGTGCATTGCCTAGCCTTGCGTTGTCGTGCCTTAGCGTTGCCTCGCCTGACCGTGCTTTCAAATGCGTTACCCTTTCCTTGCCTTGCCGTTCATTGCCTAGCGTTCGGTGTCGTGCCTTAGATTTGTTTCTCCTTGCCGTGCCGTTCCTTCCGTTACGCTGGCCTTTCCTTCCTTTTCCTTGCCTTGCTTACCTTCCGTTACTCTTTGCTTGCCTTCCCTGAATTGCCTAGCCTTGCGTTGTCGTGCCTTAGCCTTATCTCGCCTGACCGTGCCTTCCTTTGCTTTAAGCTTTCCTTGCATTGTCGTGCATTGCCTAGCCTTGCGTTGTCGTGCATTAACCTTGCCTAGCCTCACCGTGCCTTGCCTTGCGTTACCCTTTCCTTGCCTTGCCGTGCATTTCCTAGCCGTGTGTTGTCGTGCCTTAGCCTTGTTACCCCTTGCCGTGCCGTTCCTTCCGTTACCCTTGCCTTCCCTTGCTTTCCCTTTCCTTCCTTGCATTCCGTTACTCCTTGCTTGCTTTCCGTGCATTGCCTAGCCTTGCGTTGGCTTTCCTTAGCCTTGCCTCGCCTGACCGTGCTTTCCCATGCGTTACCCTTGCCTTGCCTTGCCGTGAATTGCCTAGCGTGCGTTGTCGTGCCTTAGCCTTGTTTCCCCTTGCCGTGCCGTTCCTTCCGTTACACTTGCCTTTCTTTGCTTTCCCTTGCCTTCCTTACCTTCCGTTACTCTTTGCTTGCCTTCCGTGCATTGCCAAGCCTTGCGTTGTCGTGCCTTAGCCTTGTCTCCCCTGACCGTGCTTTCCCATGCGTTACCCTTTCCTTGCCTTGCCGTGCATTGCCTAGCGTGCGTTGTCGTGCATTAGACTTGTTTCCCCTTGCCGTGCCGTTCCTTCCGTTACCATTGCCTTTCCTTGCTTTCCCTTGCCTTCCTTACCTTCCGTTACTCTTTGCTTGCCTTCCCTGCATTGCCTAGCCTTGCGTTGTCGTTCCTTAGCCTTATCTCGCCTGACCGTGCCTTCCTTTGCTTTAAGCTTTACTTGCATTGTCGTGCCTTGCCTAGCCTTGCGTTGTCGTGCATTAGCCTTGCCTAGCCTCACCGTGCCTTGCCTTGCGTTACCCTTTCCTTGCCTTGCCTTGCCCCGCATTTCCTAGCCGTGTGTTGTCGTGCCTTAGCCTTGTTTCCCCTTGCCGTTGCGTGCCTTTTGTTACACTTGCCTTGCCTGGCTTTGCCTTGCCTTCCTTTCCTTCCGTTACTCTTTCCTTGCCTTGCCGTGCATTGCCTAGCCCTGCATTGTCGTGCCTTAGCCTTGTTACCCCTTGCCGTGCCGTTCCTTCCGTTACCCTTGCCTTCCCTTGCTTTCCCTTGCCTTCCTTGCGTTCCGTTACTCTTTGCTTGCTTTCCGTGCATTGCCTAGCCTTGCGTTGTCATGCCTTAGGCTTGCCTCGCCTGACCGTGCTTTCCCATGCGTTACCATTTCCTTGCCTTGCCGTGCATTGCCTAGCGTGCGTTGTCGTGCCTTAGCCTTGTTTCCCCTTGCCGTGCCGTTCCTTCCGTTACACTTGCCTTTCTTTGCTTTCCCTTGCCTTCCTTACCTTCCGTTACTCTTTGCTTGCCTTCCGTGCATTGCCTAGCCTTGCGTTGTCGTGCCTTAGCCTTATCTCGCCTGACCGTGCCTTCCTTTGCTTTAAGCTTTCCTTGCATTGTCGTGCATTGCCTAGCCTTGCGTTGTCGTGCATTAGCCTTGCCTAGCCTCACCGTGCCTTGCCTTGCGTTACCCATTCCTTGCCTTGCCGTGCATTGCCTAGCCGTGCGTTGTCGTGCCTTAGCCTTGATTCCCCTTGCCGTGGCGTGCCTTTTGTTACACTTGCCTTGCCTGGCTTTGCTTTGCCTTCCTTTCCTTCCGGTACTCTTTCCTTGCCTTGCCGTGCATTGCCTAGCCTTGCATTGTCGTGCCTTATCCTTGCCTCACCTGACCGTGCCTTCCCCTGCGTTACCCTTTCCTTGCCTTGCCGTGCATTTCCTAGCCGTGTGTTGTCGTGCCTTAGCCTTGTTACCCCTTGCCGTGCCGTTCCTTCCGTTACCCTTGCCTTCCCTTGCTTTCCCTTTCCTTCCTTGCATTCCGTTACTCCTTGCTTGCTTTCCGTGCATTGCCTAGCCTTGCGTTGGCTTTCCTTAGCCTTGCCTCGCCTGACCGTGCTTTCCCATGCGTTACCCTTTCCTTGCCTTGTCGTGCATTGCCTAGCGTGCGTTGTCGTGCCTTAGCCTTGTTTCCCCTTGCCGTGCCGTTCCTTCCGTTACCCTTGCCTTCCCTTGCTTTCCCTTTCCTTCCTTGCATTCCGTTACTCCTTGCTTGCTTTCCGTGCATTGCCTAGCCTTGCGTTGGCTTTCCTTAGCCTTGCCTCGCCTGACCGTGCTTTCCCATGCGTTACCCTTTCCTTGCCTTGCCGTGCATTGCCTAGCGTGCGTTGTCGTGCCTTAGCCTTGTTTCCCCTTGCCGTGCCGTTCCTTCCGTTACACTTACCTTTCTTTGCTTTCCCTTGCCTTCCTTACCTTCCCTTACTCTTTGCTTGCCTTCCGTGCATTGCCTAGCCTTGCGTTGTCGTGCCTTAGCCTTATCTCGCCTGACCGTGCCTTCCTTTGCTTTAAGCTTTCCTTGCATTGTCGTGCATTGCCTAGCCTTGCGTTGTCGTGCATTAGCCTTGCCTAGCCTCACCGTGCCTTGCCTTGCGTTACCCTTTCCTTGCCTTGCCGTGCATTGCCTAGCCGTGCGTTGTCGTGCCTTAGCCTTGTTTACCCTTGCCGTGGCGTGCCTTTTGTTACACTTGCCTTTCCTTGCTTTCCCTTGCCTTCCTTACCTTCCGTTACTCTTTGCTTGCCTTCCGTGCATTGCCTGGCCTTGCGTTGTCGTGCCTTAGCCCTGCCTCGCCTGACCGTGCTTTCCCATGCCTTACCCTTTCCTTGCCTTGCCGTTCATTGCCTAGCGTTCGGTGTCGTGCCTTACACTTGTTCCCCCTTGCCGTGCCGTTCCTTCCGTTACCCTTGCCTTTCCTTGCTTTTCCTTGCCTTCCTTACCTTCCGTTACTCTTTGCTTCCCTTCCCTGAATTGCCTAGCCTTGCGTTGTCGTGCCTTAGCCTTATCTCGCCTGACCGTGCCTTCCTTTGCTTTAAGCTTTCCTTGCATTGTCTTGCATTGCCTAGCCTTGCGTTGTCGTGCATTAACCTTGCCTAGCCTCACCGTGCCTTGCCTTGCGTTACCCTTTCCTTGCCTTGCCGTGCATTTCCTAGCCGTGTGTTGTCGTGCCTTAGCCTTGTTACCCCTTGCCGTGCCGTTCCTTCCGTTACCCTTGCCTTCCCTTGCTTTCCCTTTCCTTTCTTGCATTCCGTTACTCCTTGCTTGCTTTCCGTGCATTGCCTAGCCTTGCGTTGGCTTTCCTTAGCCTTGCCTCGCCTGACCGTGCTTTCCCATGCGTTACCCTTTCCTTGCCTTGACGTGCATTGCCTAGCGTGCGTTGTCGTGCCTTAGCCTTGTTTCCCCTTGCCGTGCCGTTCCTTCCGTTACCCTTGCCTTCCCTTGCTTTCCCTTTCCGTCCTTGCATTCCGTTACTCCTTGCTTGCTTTCCGTGCATTGCCTAGCCTTGCGTTGGCTTTCCTTAGCCTTGCCTCGCCTGACCGTGCTTTCCCATGCGTTACCCTTTCCTTGCCTTGCCGTGCATTGCCTAGCGTGCGTTGTCGTGCCTTAGCCTTGTTTCCCCTTGCCGTGCCGTTCCTTCCGTTACACTTGCCTTTCTTGGCTTTCCCTTGCCTTCCTTACCTTCCGTTACTCTTTGCTTGCCTTCCGTGCATTGCCTAGCCTTGCGTTGTCGTGCCTTAGCCTTATCTCGCCTGACCGTGCCTTCCTTTGCTTTAAGCTATACTTGCATTGTCGTGCATTGCCTAGCCTTGCGTAGTCGTGCATTAGCCTTGCCTAGCCTCACCGTGCCTTGCCTTGCGTTGCCCTTTCCTTGCCTTGCCGTGCATTTCCTAGCCGTGTGTTGTCGTGCCTTAGCCTTGTTTCCCCTTGCCGTTGCGTGCCTTTTGTTACACTTGCCTTGCCTGGCTTTGCCTTGCCTTCCTTTCCTTCCGTTACTCTTTCCTTGCCTTGCCGTGCATTGCCTAGCCTTGCGTTGTCGTGCCTTTGCCTTATCTCGCCTGACCTTGCCTTCCTTTGCTTTAAGCTTTCCTTGCATTGTCGTGCATTGCCTAGCCTTGCGTTTTCGTGCATTAGCCTTGTCTAGCCTCACCGTGCATTGCCTTGCGTTACCCTTTCCTTGCCTTGCCGTGCATTGCCTAGCCGTGCGTTGTCGTGCCTTAGCCTTGTTTCCCCTTGCCGTGCAGTTCCTTCCGTTACACTTGCCTTTCTTTGCTTTCCCTTGCCTTCCTTAACTTCCGTTACTCTTTGCTTGCCTTCCGTGCATTGCCTAGCCTTGCGTTGTCGTGCCTTAGCCTTGCCTCGCCTGAACGTGCTTTCCCATGCGTTACCCTTTCCTTGCCTTGCCGTGCATTGCCCAGGCTGCGTTGCCGTGCCTTAGCCTTGTTTCCCCTTGCCGTGCAATTCCTTCCGTTACCCTTGCCTTTCCTTGCTTTTCCTTGCCTTGCTTACCTTCCGTTACTCTTTGCTTCCCTTCCCTGCATTGCCTAGCCTTGCGTTGTCGTGCCTTAGCCTTATCTCGCCTGACCGTGCCTTCCTTTGCTTTAAGCTTTCCTTGCATTGTCGTGCATTGCTTAGCCTTGCGTTGTCGTGCATTAGCCTTGCCTAGCCTCACCATGCCTTGCCTTGCGTTACCCTTTGCTTGCCTTGCCGTGCATTGCCTAGCCGTGCGTTGTCGTGCCTTAGCCTTGTTTCCCCTTGCCGTGACGTGCCTTTTGTTACACTTGCCTTTCCTGGCTTTGACTTGCCTTCCTTTCCTTCCGTTACTCTTTCCTTGCCTTGCCGTGCATTGCCTAGCCTTGCATTGTCGTGCCTTATCCTTGCCTCACCTGACCGTGCCTTCCCCTGCGTTACCCTTTCCTTGCCTTGCCGTGCATTGCCTAGCCCTGCGTTGCCGTGCCTTAGACTTGTTACCCCTTACAGTGCCGTTCCTTCCATTACCCTTGCCTTCCCTTGCTTTCCCTTGCCTTCCTTGCGTTCCGTTTCTCTTTGCTTGCTTTCCGTGAATTGCCTAGCCTTGCGTTGCTATGCCTTAGCCTTGCATCGCCTGACCGTGCTTTCCCATGCGTTACCCTTTCCTTGCCCTTCCGTGCATTGCCTAGCCGTGCGTTGTCGTGCCTTAGCCTTGTTTCCCCTTGCCGTGCCGTTCCTTCCGTTACACTTGCCTTTCCTTCCTTTCCCTTGCCTTCCTTACCTTCCGTTACTCTTTGCTTGCCTTCCGTGCATTGCCTAGCCTTGCGTTGTCGTGCCTTAGCGTTGCCTCGCCTGACCGTGCTTTCAAATGCGTTACCCTTTCCTTGCCTTGCCGTTCATTGCCTAGCGTTCGGTGTCGTGCCTTAGATTTGTTTCCCCTTGCCGTGCCGTTCCTTCCGTTACCCTGGCCTTTCCTTCCTTTTCCTTGCCTTGCTTACCTTCCGTTACTCTTTGCTTGCCTTCCCTGAATTGCCTAGCCTTGCGTTGTCGTGCCTTAGCCTTATCTCGCCTGACCGTGCCTTCCTTTGCTTTAAGCTTTCCTTGCATTGTCGTGCATTGCCTAGCCTTGCGTTGTCGTGCATTAACCTTGCCTAGCCTCACCGTGCCTTGCCTTGCGTTACCCTTTCCTTGCCTTGCCGTGCATTTCCTAGCCGTGTGTTGTCGTGCCTTAGCCTTGTTACCCCTTGCCGTGCCGTTCCTTCCGTTACCCTTGCCTTCCCTTGCTTTCCCTTTCCTTCCTTGCATTCCGTTACTCCTTGCTTACTTTCCGTGCATTGCCTAGCCTTGCGTTGTCGTGCCTTAGCCTTGCCTCACCTGACCGTGCCTTCCCCTGCGTTACCCTTTCCTTGCCTTGCCGTGCATTGCCTAGCCTTGCATTGTCGTGCCTTATCCTTGCCTCGCCTGACCGTGCTTTCCCATGCGTTACCCTTTCCTTGCCTTGCCGTTCATTGCCTAGCGTTCGGTGTCGTGCCTTAGACTTGTTCCCCCTTGCCGTGCCGTTCCTTCCGTTACCCTTGCCTTTCCTTGCTTTTCCTTGCCTTCCTTACCTTCCGTTACTCTTTGCTTGCCTTCCCTGAATTGCCTAGCCTTGCGTTGTCGTGCCTTTGCCTTATGTCGCCTGACCTTCCCTTCCTTTGCTTTAAGCTTTCCTTGCATTGTCGTGCATTGCCTAGCCTTGCGTTTTCGTGCATTAGCCTTGTCTAGCCTCACCGTGCATTGCCTTGCGTTACCCTTTGCTTGCCTTGCCGTGCATTGCCTAGCCGTGCGTTGTCGTGCCTTAGCCTTGTTTCCCCTTGCCGTGCAGTTCCTTCCGTTACACTTGCCTTTCTTTGCTTTCCCTTGCCTTCCTTACCTTCCGTTACTCTTTGCTTGCCTTCCGTGCATTACCTAGCCTTGCGTTGTTGTGCCTTAGCCTTGCCTCGCCCGAACGTGCTTTCCCATGCGTTACCCTTTCCTTGCCTTGCCCTGCATTGCCCAGCCTGCGTTGCCGTGCCTTAGCCTTGTTTCCCCTTGCCGTGCAATTCCTTCCGTTACCCTTGCCTTTCCTTGCTTTTCCTTGCCTTGCTTACCTTCCGTTACTCTTTGCTTCCCTTCCCTGCATTGCCTAGCCTTGCGTTGTCGTGCCTTAGCCTTATGTCGCCTGACCGTGCCTTCCATTGCTTTAAGCTTTACTTGCATTGTCGTGCATTGCCTAGCCTTGCGTTGTCGTGCATTAGCCTTGCCTAGCCTCACCGTGCCTTGCCTTGCGTTACCCTTTCCTTGCCTTGCCGTGCATTGCCTAGCCGTGTAGTCGTGCCTTAGCCTTGTTTCCCCTTGCCGTGGCGTGCCTTTTGTTACACTTGCCTTTCCTGGCTTTGACTTGCCTTCCTTTCCTTCCGTTACCCTTTCCTTGCCTTGCCGTGCATTTCCTAGCCGTGTGCTGTCGTGCCTTAGCCTTGTTACCCCTTGCCGTGCCGTTCCTTCCGTTACCCTTGCCTTCCCTTGCTTTCCCTTTCCTTCCTTGCATTCCGTTACTCCTTGCTTGCTTTCCGTGCATTGCCTATCCTTGCGTTGGCTTTCCTTAGCCTTGCCTCGCCTGACCGTGCTTTCCCATGCGTTACCCTTTCCTTGCCTTGCCGTGCATTGCCTAGCGTGCGTTGTCGTGCCTTAGCCTTGTTTCCCCTTGCCGTGCCGTTCCTTCCGTTACCCTTGCCTTCCCTTGCTTTCCCTTTCCTTCCTTGCATTCCGTTACTCCTTGCTTGCTTTCCGTGCATTGCCTATCCTTGCGTTGGCTTTCCTTAGCCTTGCCTCGCCTGACCGTGCTTTCCCATGCGTTACCCTTTCCTTGCCTTGCCGTGCATTGCCTAGCGTGCGTTGTCGTGCCTTAGCCTTGTTTCCCCTTGCCGTGACGTTCCTTCCGTTACACTTGCCTTTCTTTGCTTTCCCTTGCCTTCCTTACCTTCCGTTACTCTTTGCTTGCCTTCCGTGCATTGCCTAGCCTTGCGTTGTCGTGCCTTAGCCTTATCTCGCCTGACCGTGCCTTCCTTTGCTTTAAGGTTTACTTGCATTGTCGTGCATTGCCTAGCCTTGCGTTGTCGTGCATTAGCCTTGCCTAGCCTCACCGTGCCTTGCCTTGCGTTACCCTTTCCTTGCCTTGCCGTGCATTTCCTAGCCGTGTGTTGTCGTGCCTTAGCCTTGTTTCCCCTTGCCGTTGCGTGCCTTTTGTTACACTTGCCTTGCCTGGCTTTGACTTGCCTTCCTTTCCTTCCGTTACTCTTTCCTTGCCTTGCCGTGCATTGCCTAGCCCTGCGTTGTCGTGCCTTAGCCTTGTTACCCCTTGCCGTGCCGTTCCTTCCGTTACCCTTGCCTTCCCTTGCTTTCCCTTGCCTTCCTTGCGTTCCGTTACTCTTTGCTTGCTTTCCGTGCATTGCCTAGCCTTGCGTTGTCGTGCCTTAGCCTTATCTCGCCTGACCGTGCCTTCCTTTGCTTTAAGCTTTACTTGCATTGTCGTGCTTTGCCTAGCCTTGCGTTGTCGTGCATTAGCCTTGCCTAGCCTCACCGTGCCTTGCCTTGCGTTACTCTTTCCTTGCCTTCCCGTGCATTGCCTAGCCTTGCATTGTCGTGCCTTACCCTTGCCTCACCTGACCGTGCATTCCCCTGCGTTACCCTTTCCTTGCCTTGCCGTGCATTGCCTAACCCTGCGTTGCCGTGCCTTAGCCTTGTTACCCATTGCCGTGACGTTCCTTCCGTTACCCTTGCCTTCCCTTGCTTTCCCTTGCCTTCCTTGCGTTCCGTTACTCTTTGCTTGCTTTCCGTGCATTGCCTAGCCTTGCGTTGTCATGCCTTTGCCTTGCATCGCCTGACCGTGCTTTCCCATGCGTTACCCTTTCCTTGCCTTGCCGTGCATTGCCTGGCCGTGCGTTGTCGTGCCTTAGCCTTGTTTCCCCTTGCCGTGCCGTTCCTTCCGTTACACTTGCCTTTCCTTCCTTTCCCTTGCCTTCCTTACCTTCCGTTACTCTTTGCTTGCTTCCGTGCATTGCCTAGCCTTGCGTTGTTGTGCCTTAGCCTTGCCTCGCCTGAACGTGCTTTCCCATGCGTTACCCTTTCCTTGCCTTGCCGTGCATTGCCTAGCCTGCGTTGCCGTGCCTTAGCCTTGTTTCCCCTTGCCGTGCCGTTCCTTCCGTTACCCTGGCCTTTCCTTCCTTTTCCTTGCCTTGCTTACCTTCCGTTACTCTTTACTTGCCTTCCCTGAATTTCCTAGCCTTGCGTTGTCGTGCCTTAGCCTTATCTCGCCTGACCTTGCCTTTCTTTGCTTTAAGCTTTCCTTGCATTGTCGTGCATCGCCTAGCCTTGCGTTTTCGTGCATTAGCCTTGCCTAGCCTCACCGTGCCTTCCCTTGCGTTACCGTTTGCTTGCCTTGCCGTGCATTGCCTAGCCGTGCCTTGTCGTGCCTTAGGCTTGTTTCCCCTTGCCGTGCCGGTCCTTCCGTTACACTTGCCTTTCTTTGCTTTCCCTTTCCTTCCTTACCTTCCGTTTCTCTTTGCTTGCCTTCCGTGCATTGCCTAGCCTTGGGTTGTCGTGCCTTAGCCTTGCCTCGCCTGACCGTGCTTTCCCATGCGTTACCCTTTCCTTGCCTTGCCGTGCATTGCCTAGCGTGCGTTGTCGTGCCTTAGCCTTGTTTCCCCTTGCCGTGCCGTTCCTTCCGTTACCATTGCCTTTCCTTGCTTTCCCTTGCCTTCCTTACCTTCCGTTACTCTTTGCTTGCCTTCCGTGCATTGCCTAGCCTTGCGTTGTCGTGCCTTAGCCTTGTCTCGCCTGACCGTGCCTTCCTGTGCTTTAAGCTTTCCTTGCATTGTCGTGCATTGCCTAGCCTTGCGTTGTCTTGCATTAGCCTTGCCTAGCCTCACCGTGCCTTGCCTTGCGTTACCCTTTCCTTGCCTTGCCGTGCATTGCCTAGCCCTGCGTTGTCGTGCCTTAGCCTTGTTTCCCCTTGCCGTGCCGTTCCTTCCATTACCCTTGCCTTCCCTTGCTTTCCCTTGCCTTCCTTGCGTTCCGTTACTCTTTGCTTGCTTTCCGTGCATTGCCTAGCCTTGCGTTGGCTTTCCTTAGCCTTGCCTCGCCTGACCGTGCTTTCCCATGCGTTACCCTTTCCTTGCCTTGCCGTTCATTGCCTAGCGTGCGTTGTCGTGCCTTAGCCTTGTTTCCCCTTGCCGTGCCGTTCCTTCCGTTACACTTGCCTTTCTTTGCTTTCCCTTGCCTTCCTTACCTTCCGTTACTCTTTGCTGGCCTTCCGTGCATTGCCTAGCCTTGCGTTGTCGTGCCTTAGCCTTATCTCGCCTGACCGTGCCTTCCTTTGCTTTAAGCTTTCCTTGCATTGTCGTGCATTGCCTAGCCTTGCGTTGTCGTGCATTAGCCTTGCCTAGCCTCACCGTGCCTTGCCTTGCGTTACCCTTTCCTTGCCTTGCCGTGCATTGCATAGCCGTGCGTTGTCGTGCCTTAGCCTTGATTCCCCTTGCCGTGGCGTGCCTTTTGTTACACTTGCCTTGCCTGGCTTTGCCTTGCCTTCCTTTCCTTCCGTTACTCTTTACTTGCCTTGCCGTGCATTGCCTAGCCTTGCATTGTCGTGCCTTATCCTTGCCTCACCTGACCGTGCTTTCCCATGCGTTACCCTTTCCTTGCCTTGCCGTGCATTGCCTAGCGTGCGTTGTCGTGCCTTAGCCTTGTTGCCCCTTGCCGTGCCGTTCCTTCCGTTACACTTGCCTTTCCTTGCTTTCCCTTGCCTTCCTTAACTTCCGTTCCTCTTTGCTTGCCTTCCGTGCATTGCCTAGCCTTGCGTTGTCGTGCCTTAGCCTTGCCTCGCCTGACCGTGCTTTCCCATGCGTTACCCTTTCCTTGCCTTGCCGTTCATTGCCTAGCGTGCGTTGTCGTGCCTTAGCCTTGTTTCCCCTTGCCGTGCCGTTCCTTCCGTTAGACTTGCCTTTCCTTGCTTTTCCTTGCCTTCCTTACCTTCCGTTACTCTTTGCTTGTTTTCCCTGAATTGCCTAGCCTTGCGTTGTCGTGCCTTTGCCTTATGTCGCCTGACCTTGCCTTCCTTTGCTTTAAGCTTTCCTTGCATTGTCGTGCATTGCCTAGCCTTGCGTTTTCGTGCATTAGCCTTGTCTAGCCTCACCGTGCATTGCCTTGCGTTACCCTTTGCTTGCCTTGCCGTGCATTGCCTAGCCGTGCGTTGTCGTGCCTTAGCCTTGTTTCCCCTTGCCGTGCAGTTCCTTCCGTTACACTTGCCTTTCTTTGCTTTCCCTTGCCTTCCTTACCTTCCGTTACTCTTTGCTTGCCTTCCGTGCATTGCCTAGCCTTGCGTTGTCGTGCCTTAGCCTTGCCTCGCCCGAACGTGCTTTCCCATGCGTTACCCTTTCCTTGCCTTGCCCTGCATTGCCCAGCCTGCGTTGCCGTGCCTTAGCCTTGTTTCCCCTTGCCGTGCAATTCCTTCCGTTACCCTTGCCTTTCCTTGCTTTTCCTTGCCTTGCTTACCTTCCGTTACTCTTTGCTTCCCTTCCCTGCATTGCCTAGCCTTGCGTTGTCGTGCCTTAGCCTTATCTCGCCTGACCGTGCCTTCCTTTGCTTTAAGCTTTCCTTGCATTGTCGTGCATTGCCTAGCCTTGCGTTGTCGTGCATTAGCCTTGCCTAGCCTCACCGTGCCTTGCCTTGCGTTACCCTTTCCTTGCCTTGCCGTGCATTGCCTAGCCGTGTAGTCGTGCCTTAGCCTTGTTTCCCCTTGCCGTGGCGTGCCTTTTGTTACACTTGCCTTTCCTGGCTTTGACTTGCCTTCCTTTCCTTCCGTTACTCTTTCCTTGCCTTGCCGTGCATTGCCTAGCCTTGCATTGTCGTGCCTTATCCTTGCCTCACCTGACCGTGCCTTCCCCTGCGTTACCCTTTCCTTGCCTTGCCGTGCATTGCCTAGCCCTGCGTTGCCGTGCCTTAGACTTGTTACCCCTTACCGTGCCGTTCCTTCCGTTACCCTTGCCTTCCCTTGCTTTCCCTTGCCTTCCTTGCGTTCCGTTACTCTTTGCTTGCTTTCCGTGCATTGCCTAGCCTTGCGTTGTCATGCCTTAGCCTTGCATCGCCTGACCGTGCTTTCCCATGCGTTACCCTTTCCTTGCCTTTCCGTGCATTGCCTAGCCGTGCGTTGTCGTGCCTTAGCCTTGTTTCCCCTTGCCGTGCCGTTCCTTCCGTTACACTTGCCTTTCCTTCCTTTCCCTTGCCTTCCTTACCTTCCGTTACTCTTTGCTTGCCTTCCGTGCATTGCCTAGCCTTGCGTTGTCGTGCCTTAGCGTTGCCTACCCTGACCGTGCTTTCAAATGCGTTACCCTTTCCTTGCCTTGCCGTTCATTGCCTAGCGTTCGGTGTCGTGCCTTAGACTTGTTTCCCCTTGCCGTGCCGTTCCTTCCGTTACCCTGGCCTTTCCTTCCTTTTCCTTGCCTTGCTTACCTTCCGTTACTCTTTGCTTGCCTTCCCTGAATTGCCTAGCCTTGCGTTGTCGTGCCTTAGCCTTATCTCGCCTGACCGTGCCTTCCTTTGCTTTAAGCTTTCCTTGCATTGTTTCCGTGCATTGCCTAGCCTTGCGTTGTCATGCCTTAGGCTTGCCTCGCCTGACCGTGCTTTCCCATGCGTTACCCTTTCCTTGCCTTGCCGTGCATTGCCTAGCCGTGTGTTGTCGTGCCTTAGCCTTGTTACCCCTTGCCGTGCCGTTCCTTCCGTTACCCTTGCCTTCCCTTGCTTTCCCTTTCCTTCCTTGCATTCCGTTACTCCCTGCTTGCTTTCCGTGCATTGCCTAGCCTTGCGTTGGCTTTCCTTAGCCTTGCCTCGCCTGACCGTGCTTTCCCATGCGTTACCCTTTCCTTGCCTTGCCGTGCATTGCCTAGCGTGCGTTGTCGTGCCTTAGCCTTGTTTCCCCTTGCCGTGCCGTTCCTTCCGTTACCCTTGCCTTCCCTTGCTTTCCCTTTCCTTCCTTGCATTCCGTTACTCCTTGCTTGCTTTCCGTGCATTGCCTATCCTTGCGTTGGCTTTCCTTAGCCTTGCCTCGCCTGACCGTGCTTTCCCATGCGTTACCCTTTCCTTGCCTTGCCGTGCATTGCCTAGCGTGCGTTGTCGTGCCTTAGCCTTGTTTCCCCTTGCCGTGCCGTTCCTTCCGTTACACTTGCCTTTCTTTGCTTTCCCTTGCCTTCCTTACCTTCCGTTACTCTTTGCTTGCCTTCCGTGCATTGCCTAGCCTTGCGTTGTCGTGCCTTAGCCTTATCTCGCCTGACCGTGCCTTCCTTTGCTTTAAGCTTTACTTGCATTGTCGTGCATTGCCTAGCCTTGCGTTGTCGTGCATTAGCCTTGCCTAGCCTCACCGTGCCTTGCCTTGCGTTACCCTTTCCTTGCCTTGCCGTGCATTTCCTAGCCGTGTGTTGTCGTGCCTTAGCCTTGTTTCCCCTTGCCGTTGCGTGCCTTTTGTTACACTTGCCTTGCCTGGCTTTGCCTTGCCTTCCTTTCCTTCCGTTACTCTTTCCTTGCCTTGCCGTGCATTGCCTAGCCCTGCGTTGTCGTGCCTTAGCCTTGTTACCCCTTGCCGAGCCGTTCCTTCCGTTACCCTTGCCTTCCCTTGCTTTCCCTTGCCTTCCTTGCGTTCCGTTACTCTTTGCTTGCTTTCCGTGCATTGCCTAGCCTTGCGTTGTCGTGCCTTAGCCTTATCTCGCCTGACCGTGCCTTCCTTTGCTTTAAGCTTTACTTGCATTGTCGTGCTTTGCCTAGCCTTGCGTTGTCGTGCATTAGCCTTGCCTAGCCTCACCGTGCCTTGCCTTGCGTTACTCTTTCCTTGCCTTCCCGTGCATTGCCTAGCCTTGCATTGTCGTGCCTTACCCTTGCCTCACCTGACCGTGCATTCCCCTGCGGTACCCTTTCCTTGCCTTGCCGTGCATTGCCTAACCCTGCGTTGCCGTGCCTTAGCCTTGTTATCCCTTGCCGTGACGTTCCTTCCGTTACCCTTGCCTTCCCTTGCTTTCCCTTGCCTTCCTTGCGTTCCGTTACTCTTTGCTTGCTTTCCGTGCATTGCCTAGCCTTGCGTTGTCATGCCTTTGCCTTGCATCGCCTGACCGTGCTTTCCCATGCGTTACCCTTTCCTTGCCTTGCCGTGCATTGCCTGGCCGTGCGTTGTCGTGCCTTAGCCTTGTTTCCCCTTGCCGTGCCGTTCCTTCCGTTACACTTGCCTTTCCTTCCTTTCCCTTGCCTTCCTTACCTTCCGTTACTCTTTGCTTGCTTCCGTGCATTGCCTAGCCTTGCGTTGTTGTGCCTTAGCCTTGCCTCGCCTGAACGTGCTTTCCCATGCGTTACCCTTTCCTTGCCTTGCCGTGCATTGCCTAGCCTGCGTTGCCGTGCCTTAGCCTTGTTTCCCCTTGCCGTGCCGTTCCTTCCGTTACCCTGGCCTTTCCTTCCTTTTCCTTGCCTTGCTTACCTTCCGTTACTCTTTACTTGCCTTCCCTGAATTTCCTAGCCTTGCGTTGTCGTGCCTTAGCCTTATCTCGCCTGACCTTGCCTTCCTTTGCTTTAAGCTTTCCTTGCATTGTCGTGCATCGCCTAGCCATGCGTTTTCGTGCATTAGCCTTACCTAGCCTCACCGTGCCTTTCCTTGCGTTACCGTTTGCTTGCCTTGCCGTGCATTGCATAGCCGTGCCTTGTCGTGCCTTAGCCTTGTTTCCCCTTGCCGTGCCGGTCCTTCCGTTACACTTGCCTTTCTTTGCTTTCCCTTTCCTTCCTTACCTTCCGCTTACTCTTTGCTTGCCTTCCGTGCATTGCCTAGCCTTGGGTTGTCGTGCCTTAGCCTTGCCTCGCCTGACCGTGCTTTCCCATGCGTTACCCTTTCCTTGCCTTGCCGTGCATTGCCTAGCGTGCGTTGTCGTGCCTTAGCCTTGTTTCCCCTTGCCGTGCCGTTCCTTCCGTTACCATTGCCTTTCCTTGCTTTCCCTTGCCTTCCTTACCTTCCGTTACTCTTTGCTTGCCTTCCGTGCATTGCCTAGCCTTGCGTTGTTGTGCCTTAGCCTTGCCTCGCCTGAACGTGATTTCCCATGCGTTACCCTTTCCTTGCCTTGCCGTGCATTGCCCAGCCTGCGTTGCCGTGCCTTAGCCGTGTTTCCCCTTGCCGTGCAATTCCTTCCGTTACCCTTGCCTTTCCTTGCTTTTCCTTGCCTTGCTTACCTTCCGTTACTCTTTGCTTCCCTTCCCTGCATTGCCTAGCCTTGCGTTGTCGTGCCTTAGCCTTATCTCGCCTGACCGTGCCTTCATTTGCTTTAAGCTTTCCTTGCATTGTCGTGCATTGCCTAGCCTTGCGTTGTCGTGCATTAGCCTTGCCTAGCCTCACCGTGCCTTGCCTTGCGTTACCCTATCCTTGCCTTGCCGTGCATTGCCTAGCCGTGCGTTGTCGTGCCTTAGCCTTGTTTCCCCTTGCCGTGGCGTGCCTTTTGTTACACTTGCCTTTCCTGGCTTTGACTTGCCTTCCTTTCCTTCCGTTACTCTTTCCTTGCCTTGCCGTACATTGCCTAGCCTTGCATTGTCGTGCCTTATCCTTGCCTCACCTGACCGTGCCTTCCCCTGCGTTACCCTTTCCTTGCCTTGCTGTGCATTGCCTAGCCCTGCGTTGCCGTGCCTTAGACTTGTTACCCCTTACAGTGACGTTCCTTCCGTTACCCTTGCCTTCCCTTGCTTTCCCTTGCCTTCCTTGCGTTCCGTTACTCTTTGCTTGCTTTCCGTGCATTGCCTAGCCTTGCGTTGTCATGCCTTAGCCTTGCATCGCCTGACCGTGCTTTCCCATGCGTTACCCTTTCCTTGCCCTTCCGTGCATTGCCTAGCTTTGCGTTGTCGTGCCTTAGCCTTGTTTCCCCTTGCCGTGCCGTTCCTTTCGTTACACTTGCCTTTCCTTCCTTTCCCTTGCCTTCTTACCTTCCGTTACTCTTTGCTTGCCTTCCGTGCATTGCCTAGCCTTGCGTTGTCGTGCCTTAGCGTTGCCTCGCCTGACCGTGCTTTCAAATGCGTTACCCTTTCCTTGCCTTGCCGTTCATTGCCTAGCGTTCGGTGTCGTGCCTTAGACTTGTTTCCCCTTGCCGTGCGTTCCTTCCGTTACCCTGGCCTTTCCTTCCTTTTCCTTGCCTTCCTTACCTTCCGTTACTCTTTGCTTGCCTTCCGTGCATTGCCTAGCCTTGCGTTGTCGTGCCTTAGCCTTATCTCGCCTGACCGTGCCTTCCTTTGCTTTAAGCTTTCCTTGCATTGTCGTGCATTGCCTAGCCTTGCGTTGTCGTGCATTAACCTTGCCTAGCCTCACCGTGCCTTGCCTTGCGTTACCCTTTCCTTGCCTTGCCGTGCATTTCCTAGCCGTGTGTTGTCGTGCCTTAGCCTTGTTACCCCTTGCCGTGCCTTTCCTTCCGTTACCCTTGCCTTCCCTTGCTTTCCCTTTCCTTCCTTGCATTCCGTTACTCCTTGCTTGCTTTCCGTGCATTGCCTAGCCTTGCGTTGGCTTTCCTTAGCCTTGCCTCGCCTGACCGTGCTTTCCCATGCGTTACCCTTGCCTTGCCTTGCCGTGCATTGCCTAGCGTGCGTTGTCGTGCCTTAGCCTTGTTTCCCCTTGCCGTGCCGTTCCTTCCGTTACCCTTGCCTTCCCTTGCTTTCCCTTGCCTTCCTTGCGTTCCGTTACTCCTTGCTTGCTTTCCGTGCATTGCCTAGCCTTGCGTTGTCATGCCTTAGCCTTGCCTCGCCTGACCGTGCTTTCCCATGCGTTACCCTTTCCTTGCCTTGCCGTGCATTGCCTAGCGTGCGTTGTCGTGCCTTAGCCTTGTTTCCCCTTGCCGTGCCGTTCCTTCCGTTACCCTTGCCTTTCCTTGCTTTTCCTTGCCTTGCTTACCTTCCGTTACTCTTTGCTTCCCTTCCCTGCATTGCCTAGCCTTGCGTTGTCGTGCCTTAGCCTTATCTCGCCTGACCGTGCCTTCCTTTGCTTTAAGTTTTCCTTGCATTGTCGTGCATTGCCTAGCCTTGCGTTGTCGTGCATTAGCCTTGCCTAGCCTCACCGTGCCTTGCCTTGCGTTACCCTTTCCTTGCCTTGAAGTGCATTGCCTAGCCGTGCGTTGTCGTGCCTTAGCCTTGTTTCCACTTGCCGTGGCGTGCCTTTAGTTACACTTGCCTTGCCTGGCTTTGCCTTGCCTTTCTTTCCTTCCGTTACTCTTCCTTGCCTTGCCGTGCATTGCCTAGCCTTGCATTGTCGTGCCTTATCCTTGCCTCACCTGACCGTGCCTTCCCCTGCGTTACCCTTTCCTTGCCTTGCCGTGCATTGCCTAGCCCTGCGTTGCCGTGCCTTACACTTGTTACCCCTTACCGTGCCGTTCCTTCCGTTACCCTTGCCTTCCCTTGCTTTCCCTTGCCTTCCTTGCGTTCCGTTACTCTTTGCTTGCTTTCCGTGCATTGCCTAGCCTTGCGTTGTCATGCTTTAGCCTTGCATCGCCTGACCGTGCTTTCCCATGCGTTACCCTTTCCTTGCCTTTCCGTGCATTGCCTAGCCGTGCGTTGTCGTGCCTTAGCCTTGTTTCCACTTGCCGTGCCGTTCCTTCCGTTACACTTGCCTTTCCTTCCTTTCCCTTGCCTTCCTTACCTTCCGTTACTCTTTGCTTGCCTTCCGTGCATTGCCTACACTTGCGTTGTCGTGCCTTAGCGTTGCCTCGCCTGACCGTGCTTTCAAATGCGTTACCCTTTCCTTGCCTTGCCGTTCATTGCCTAGCGTTCGGTGTCGTGCCTTAGACTTGTTCCCCCTTGCCGTGCCGTTCCTTCCGTTACCCTTGCCTTTCCTTGCTTTTCCTTGCCATCCTTACCTTCCGTTACTCTTTGCTTGCCTTCCCTGATTTGCCTAGGCTTGCGTTGTCGTGCCTTTGCCTTATCTCGCCTGACCTTGCCTTCCTTTGCTTTAAGCTTTCCTTGCATTGTCGTGCATTGCCTAGCCTTGCGTTTTCGTGCATTAGCCTTGTCTAGCCTCACCGTGCATTGCCTTGAGTTACCCTTTGCTTGCCTTCCCGTGCATTGCCTAGCCGTGCGTTGTCGTGCCTTAGCCTTGTTTCCCCTTGCCGTGCAGTTCCTTCCGTTACACTTGCCTTTCTTTGCTTTCCCTTGCCTTCCTTACCTTCCGTTACTCTTTGCTTGCCTTCCGTGCATTGCCTAGCCTTGCGTTGTCGTGCCTTAGCCTTATCTCGCCTGACCGTGCCTTCCTTTGCTTTAAGCTTTACTTGCATTGTCGTGCATTGCCTAGCCTTGCGTTGTCGTGCATTAGCCTTGCCTAGCCTCACCGTGCCTTGCCTTGCGTTACCCTTTCCTTGCCTTGCCGTGCATTTCCTAGCCGTGTGTTGTCGTGCCTTAGCCTTGTTTCCCCTTGCCGTTGCGTGCCTTTTGTTACACTTGCCTTGCCTGGCTTTGCCTTGCCTTCCTTTCCTTCCGTTACTCTTTCCTTGCCTTGCCGTGCATTGCCTAGCCCTGCGTTGTCGTGCCTTAGCCTTGTTACCCCTTGCCGAGCCGTTCCTTCCGTTACCCTTGCCTTCCCTTGCTTTCCCTTGCCTTCCTTGCGTTCCGTTACTCTTTGCTTGCTTTCCGTGCATTGCCTAGCCTTGCGTTGTCGTGCCTTAGCCTTATCTCGCCTGACCGTGCCTTCCTTTGCTTTAAGCTTTACTTGCATTGTCGTGCTTTGCCTAGCCTTGCGTTGTCGTGCATTAGCCTTGCCTAGCCTCACCGTGCCTTGCCTTGCGTTACCCTTTCCTTGCCTTGCCGTGCATTGCCTAGCCTTGCATTGTCGTGCCTTACCCTTGCCTCACCTGACCGTGCATTCCCCTGCGGTACCCTTTCCTTGCCTTGCCGTGCATTGCCTAACCCTGCGTTGCCGTGCCTTAGCCTTGTTATCCCTTGCCGTGACGTTCCTTCCGTTACCCTTGCCTTCCCTTGCTTTCCAGTGCCTTCCTTGCCTTCCGTTACTCTTTGCTTGCCTTCCGTGCATTGCCTAGCCTTGTGTTGTGCCTTAGCCTTGCCTCGCTTGAACGTGCTTTCCCATGCGTTACCCTTTCCTTGCCTTGCCGTGCATTGCCTAGCCTGCGTTGCCGTGCCTTAGCCTTGTTTCCCCTTGCCGTGCCGTTCCTTCCGTTACCCTGGCCTTTCCTTCCTTTTCCTTGCCTTGCTTACCTTCCGTTACTCTTTACTTGCCTTCCCTGAATTTCCTAGCCTTGCGTTGTCGTGCCTTAGCCTTATCTCGCCTGACCTTGCCTTCCTTTGCTTTAAGCTTTCCTTGCATTGTCGTGCATCGCCTAGCCATGCGTTTTCGTGCATTAGCCTTACCTAGCCTCACCGTGCCTTTCCTTGCGTTACCGTTTGCTTGCCTTGCCGTGCATTGCCTAGCCGTGCCTTGTCGTGCCTTAGCCTTGTTTCCCCTTGCCGTGCCGGTCCTTCCGTTACACTTGCCTTTCTTTGCTTTCCCTTTCCTTCCTTACCTTCCGTTTCTCTTTGCTTGCCTTCCGTGCATTGCCTAGCCTTGGGTTGTCGTGCCTTAGCCTTGCCTCGCCTGACCGTGCTTTCCCATGCGTTACCCTTTCCTTGCCTTGCCGTGCATTGCCTAGCGTGCGTTGTCGTGCCTTAGCCTTGTTTCCCCTTGCCGTGCCGTTCCTTCCGTTACCATTGCCTTTCTTTGCTTTCCCTTGCCTTCCTTACCTTCCGTTACTCTTTGCTTGCCTTCCGTGCATTGCCTAGCCTTGCGTTGTTGTGCCTTAGCCTTGCCTCGCCTGAACGTGCTTTCCCATGCGTTACCCTTTCCTTGCCTTGCCGTGCATTGCCCAGCCTGCGTTGCCGTGCCTTAGCCTTGTTTCCCCTTGCCGTGCAGTTCCTTCCGTTACCCTTGCCTTTCCTTGCTTTTCCTTGCCTTGCTTACCTTCCGTTACTCTTTGCTTCCCTTCCCTGCATTGCCTAGCCTTGCGTTGTCGTGCCTTAGCCTTATCTCGCCTGACCGTGCCTTCCTTTGCTTTAAGCTTTCCTTGCATTGTCGTGCATTGCCTAGCCTTGCGTTGTCGTGCATTAGCCTTGCCTAGCCTCACCGTGCCTTGCCTTGCGTTACCCTTTCCTTGCCTTGCCGTGCATTGCCTAGCCGTGCGTTGTCGTGCCTTAGCCTTGTTTCCCCTTGCCGTGGCGTGCCTTTTGTTACACTTGCCTTTCCTGGCTTTGACTTGCCTTCCTTTCCTTCCGTTACTCTTTCCTTGCCTTGCCGTGCATTGCCTAGCCTTGCATTGTCGTGCCTTATCCTTGCCTCACCTGACCGTGCCTTCCCCTGCGTTACCCTTTCCTTGCCTTGCTGTGCATTGCCTAGCCCTGCGTTGCCGTGCCTTAGACTTGTTACCCCTTACAGTGACGTTCCTTCCGTTACCCTTGCCTTCCCTTGCTTTCCCTTGCCTTCCTTGCGTTCCGTTACTCTTTGCTTGCTTTCCGTGCATTGCCTAGCCTTGCGTTGTCATGCCTTAGCCTTGCATCGCCTGACCGTGCTTTCCCATGCGTTACCCTTTCCTTGCCCTTCCGTGCATTGCCTAGCCTTGCGTTGTCGTGCCTTAGCCTTGTTACCCCTTGCCGTGCCGTTCCTTTCGTTACACTTGCCTTTCCTTCCTTTCCCTTGCCTTCCTTACCTTCCGTTACTCTTTGCTTGCCTTCCCTGCATTGCCTAGCCTTGCGTTGTCGTGCCTTAGCGTTGCCTCGCCTGACCGTGCTTTCAAATGCGTTACCCTTTCCTTGCCTTGCCGTTCATTGCCTAGCGTTCGGTGTCGTGCCTTAGACTTGTTTCCCCTTGCCGTGCCGTTCCTTCCGTTACCCTGGCCTTTCCTTCCTTTTCCTTGCCTTCCTTACCTTCCGTTACTCTTTGCTTGCCTTCCCTGAATTGCCTAGCCTTGCGTTGTCGTGCCTTAGCCTTATCTCGCCTGACCGTGCCTTCCTTTGCTTTAAGCTTTCCTTGCATTGTCGTGCATTGCCTAGCCTTGCGTTGTCGTGCATTAACCTTGCCTAGCCTCACCGTGCCTTGCCTTGCGTTACCCTTTCCTTGCCTTGCCGTGCATTTCCTAGCCGTCTGTTGTCGTGCCTTAGCCTTGTTACCCCTTGCCGTGCCTTTCCTTCCGTTACCCTTGCCTTCCCTTGCTTTCCCTTTCCTTCCTTGCATTCCGTTACTCCTTGCTTGCTTTCCGTGCATTGCCTAGCCTTGCGTTGGCTTTCCTTAGCCTTGCCTCGCCTGACCGTGCTTTCCCATGCGTTACCCTTGCCTTGCCTTGCCGTGCATTGCCTAGCGTGCGTTGTCGTGCCTTAGCCTTGTTTCCCCTTGCCGTGCCGTTCCTTCCGTTACACTTGCCTTTCTTTGCTTTCCCTTGCCTTCCTTACCTTCCGTTACTCTTTGCTTGCCTTCCGTGCATTGCCAAGCCTTGCGTTGTCGTGCCTTAGCCTTGCCTCCCCTGACCGTTCTTTCCCATGCGTTACCCTTTCCTTGCCTTGCCGTGCATTGCCTAGCGTGCGTTGTCGTGCCTTAGCCTTGTTTCCCCTTGCCGTGCCGTTCCTTCCGTTACACTTGCCTTTCTTTGCTTTCCCTTGCCTTCCTTACCTTCCGTTACTCTTTGCTTGCCTTCCGTGCATTGCCTAGCCTTGCGTTGTCGTGCATTAGCCTTATCTCGCCTGACCGTGCCTTCCTTTGTTTTAAGCTTTCCTTGCATTCTCGTGCATTGCCTAGCCTTGCGTTGTCGTGCATTAGCCTTGCCTAGCCTCACCGTGCCTTGCCTTGCGTTACCCTTTCCTTGCCTTGCCGTGCATTGCCTAGCCGTGCGTTGTCGTGCCTTAGCCTTGATTCCACTTGCCGTGGCGTGCCTTTTGTTACACTTGCCTTGCCTGGCTTTGCCTTGCCTTTCTTTCCTTCCGTTACTCTTTACTTGCCTTGCCGTGCATTGCCTAGCCTTGCATTGTCGTGCCTTATCCTTGCCTCACCTGACCGTGCCTTCCCCTGCGTTACCCTTTCCTTGCCTTGCCGTGCATTGCCTAGCCCTGCGTTGTCGTGCCTTAGCCTTCTTACCCCTTGCCGTGCCGTTCCTTCCGTTACCCTTGCCTTCCCTTGCTTTCCCTTGCCTTCCTTGCGTTCCGTTACTCTTTGCTTGCTTTCCGTGCATTGCCTAGCCTTGCGTTGTCATGCCTTAGCCTTGCCTCGCCTGACCGTGCTTTCCCATGCGTTACCCTTTCCTTGCCTTGCCGTGCATTGCCTAGCGTGCGTTGTCGTGCCTTAGCCTTGTTTCCCCTTGCCGTGCCGTTCCTTCCGTTACACTTGCCTTTCCTTGCTTTCCCTTGCCTTCCTTACCTTCCGTTACTCTTTGCTTGCCTTCCGTGCATTGCCTAGCCTTCCGTTGTCGTGCCTTAGCCTTGCCTCGCCTGACCGTGCTTTCCCATGCGTTACCCTTTCCTTGCCTTGCCGTTCATTGCCTAGCGTTCGGTGTCGTGCCTTAGACTTGTTCCCCCTTGCCGTGCCGTTCCTTCCGTTACCCTTGCCTTTCCTTGCTTTTCCTTGCCATCCTTACCTTCCGTTACTCTTTGCTTGCCTTCCCTGATTTGCCTAGGCTTGCGTTGTCGTGCCTTTGCCTTATCTCGCCTGACCTTGCCTTCCTTTGCTTTAAGCTTTCCTTGCATTGTCGTGCATTGCCTAGCCTTGCGTTTTCGTGCATTAGCCTTGTCTAGCCTCACCGTGCATTGCCTTGCGTTACCCTTTGCTTGCCTTCCCGTGCATTGCCTAGCCGTGCGTTGTCGTGCCTTAGCCTTGTTTCCCCTTGCCGTGCAGTTCCTTCCGTTACACTTGCCTTTCTTTGCTTTCCCTTGCCTTCCTTACCTTCCGTTACTCTTTGCTTGCCTTCCGTGCATTGCCTAGCCTTGCGTTGTCGTGCCTTAGCCTTGCCTGGCCTGAACGTACTTTCCCATGCGTTACCTTTTCCTTGCCTTGCCGTGCATTGCCCAGCCTGCGTTGCCGTGCCTTAGCCTTGTTTCCCCTTGCCGTGCAATTCCTTCCGTTACCCTTGCCTTTCCTTGCTTTTCCTTGCCTTGCTTACCTTCCGTTACTCTTTGCTTCCCTTCCCTGCATTGCCTACCCTTGCGTTGTCGTGCCTTAGCCTTATCTCGCCTGACCGTGCCTTCCTTTGCTTTAAGCTTTACTTGCATTGTCGTGCATTGCCTAGCCTTGCGTTGTCGTGCATTAGCCTTGCCTAGCCTCACCGTGCCTTGCCTTGCGTTACCCTTTCCTTGCCTTGCCGTGCATTTCCTAGCCGTGTGTTGTCGTGGCTTAGCCTTGTTTCCCCTTGCCGTTGCGTGCCTTTTGTTACACTTGCCTTGCCTGGCGTTCCCTTGCCTTCCTTTCCTTCCGTTACTCTTTCCTTGCCTTGCCGTGCATTGCCTAGCCCTGCGTTGTCGTGCCTTAGCCTTGTTACCCCTTGCCGTGCCGTTCCTTCCGTTACCCTTGCCTTCCCTTGCTTTCCCTTGCCTTCCTTGCGTTCCGTTACTCTTTGCTTGCTTTCCGTGCATTGCCTAGCCTTGCGTTGTCGTGCCTTAGCCTTATCTCGCCTGACCGTGCCTTCCTTGCTTTAAGCTTTACTTGCATTGTCGTGCATTGCCTAGCCTTGCGTTGTCGTGCATTAGCCTTGCCTAGCCTCACCGTGCCTTGCCTTGCGTTACTCTTTCCTTGCCTTCCCGTGCATTGCCTAGCCTTGCATTGTCGTGCCTTACCCTTGCCTCACCTGACCGTGCCTTCCCCTGCGTTACCCTTTCCTTGCCTTGCCGTGCATTTCCTAGCCGTGTGTTGTCGTGCCTTACCCTTGTTACCCTTTGCCTTGCCGTTCCTTCCGTTACCCTTGCCTTCCCTTGCTTTCCCTTTCCTTCCTTGCATTCCGTTACTCCTTGCTTGCTTTCCGTGCATTGCCTAGCCTTGCGTTGGCTTTCCTTAGCCTTGCCTCGCCTGACCGTGCTTTCCCATGCGTTACCCTTGCCTTGCCTTGCCGTGCATTGCCTAGCGTGCGTTGTCGTGCCTTAGCCTTGTTTCCCCTTGCCGTGCCGTTCCTTCCGTTACCCTTGCCTTTCCTTGCTTTCCCTTGCCTTCCTTGCCTTCCTTACCTTCCGTTACTCTTTGCTTGCCTTCCGTGCATTGCCTAGCCTTGCGTTGTCGTGCCTTAGCCTTGCCTCCCCTGACCGTGCTTTCCCATGCGTTACCCTTTCCTTGCCTTGCCGTGCATTGCCTAGCGTGCGTTGTCGTGCCTTAGACTTGTTTCCCCTTGCCGTGCCGTTCCTTCCGTTACCATTGCCTTTCCTTGCTTTCCCTTGCCTTCCTTACCTTCCGTTACTCTTTGCTTGCCTTCCCTTCATTGCCTAGCCTTGCGTTGTCGTTCCTTAGCCTTATCTCGCCTGACCGTGCCTTCCTTTGCTTTAAGCTTTACTTGCATTGTCGTGCCTTGCCTACCCTAGCGTTGTCGTGCATTAGCCTTGCCTAGCCTCACCGTGCTTGCCTTGCGTTACCCTTTCCTTGCCTTGCCGTGCATTGCCTAGCAATGCGTTGTCGTGCCTTAGCCTTGTTACCCCTTGCCGTGCCGTTCCTTCCGTTACCCTTGCCTTCCCTTGCTTTCCCTTGCCTCCCTTGCGTTCCGTTACTCTTTGCTTGCTTTCCGTGCATTGCCTAGCCTTGCGTTGTCATGCCTTAGCCTTGCCTCGCCTGACCCTGCTTTCCCATGCGTTACCCTTTCCTTGCCTTGCCGTGCATTGCCTAGCGTGCGTTGTCGTGCCTTAGCCTTGATTCCCCTTGCCGTGCCGTTCCTTCCGTTACACTTGCCTTTCTTTGCTTTCCCTTGCCTTCCTTACCTTCCGTTACTCTTTGCTTGCCTTCCGTGCATTGCCTAGCCTTGCGTTGTCGTGCATTAGCCTTATCTCGCCTGACCGTGCCTTCCTTTGCTTTAAGCTTTCCTTGCATTCTCGTGCATTGCCTAGCCTTGCGTTGTCGTGCATTAGCCTTGCCTAGCCTCACCGTGCCTTGCCTTGCGTTACCCTTTCCTTGCCTTGCCGTGCATTGCCTAGCCGTGCGTTGTCGTGCCTTAGCCTTGATTCCCCTTGCCGTGGCGTGCCTTTTGTTACACTTGCCTTGCCTGGCTTTGCCTTGCCTTCCTTTCCTTCCGTTACTCTTTACTTGCCTTGCCGTGCATTGCCTAGCCTTGCATTGTCGTGCCTTATCCTTGCCTCACCTGACCGTGCCTTCCCCTGCGTTACCCTTTCCTTGCCTTGCCGTGCATTGCCTAGCCCTGCGTTGTCGTGCCTTAGCCTTCTTACCCCTTGCCGTGCCGTTCCTTCCGTTACCCTTGCCTTTCCTTGCTTTCCCTTGCCTTCCTTACCTTCCGTTACTCTTTGCTTGCCTTCCGTGCATTGCCTAGCCTTCCGTTGTCGTGCCTTAGCCTTGCCTCGCCTGACCGTGCTTTCCCATGCGTTACCCTTTCCTTGCCTTGCCGTTCATTGCCTAGCGTTCGGTGTCGTGCCTTAGACTTGTTCCCCCTTGCCGTGCCGTTACTTCCGTTACCCTTGCCTTTCCTTGCTTTTCCTTGCCTTCCTTACCTTCCGTTACTCTTTGCTTGCCTTCCCTGATTTGCCTAGCCTTGCGTTGTCGTGCCTTTGCCTTATCTCGCCTGACCTTGCCTTCCTTTGCTTTAAGCTTTCCTTGCATTGTCGTGCATTGCCTAGCCTTGCGTTTTCGTGCATTAGCCTTGTCTAGCCTCACCGTGCATTGCCTTGCGTTACCCTTTGCTTGCCTTGCCGTGCATTGCCTAGCCGTGCGTTGTCGTGCCTTAGCCTTGTTTCCCCTTGCCGTGCAGTTCCTTCCGTTACACTTGCCTTTCTTTGCTTTCCCTTGCCTTCCTTACCTTCCGTTACTCTTTGCTTGCCTTCCGTGCATTGCCTAGCCTTGCGTTGTCGTGCCTTAGCCTTGCCTCGCCTGAACGTGCTTTCCCATGCGTTACCCTTTCCTTGCCTTGCCGTGCATTGCCCAGCCTGCGTTGCCGTGCCTTAGCCTTGTTTCCCCTTGCCGTGCAATTCCTTCCGTTACCCTTGCCTTTCCTTGCTTTTCCTTGCCTTGCTTACCTTCCGTTACTCTTTGCTTCCCTTCCCTGCATTGCCTAGCCTTGCGTTGTCGTGACTTAGCCTTATCTCGCCTGACCGTGCCTTCCTTTGCTTTAAGCTTTCCTTGCATTGTCGTGCATTGCCTAGCCTTGCGTTGTCGTGCATTAGCCTTGCCTAGCCTCACCGTGCCTTGCCTTGCGTTACCCTTTCCTTGCCTTGCCGTGCATTGCCTAGCCGTGCGTTGTCGTGCCTTAGCCTTGTTTCCCCTTGCCGTGGCGTGCCTTTTGTTACACTTGCCTTTCCTGGCTTTGACTTGCCTTCCTTTCCTTCCGTTACTCTTTCCTTGCCTTGCCGTGCATTGCCTAGCCTTGCATTGTCGTGCCTTATCCTTGCCTCACCTGACCGTGCCTTCCCCTGCGTTACCCTTTCCTTGCCTTGCCGTGCATTGCCTAACCTTGCGTTGTCGTGCCTTAGACTTGTTACCCCTTGCCGTGCCGTTCCTTCCGTTACCCTTGCATTCCCTTGCTTTCCCTTGCCTTCCTTGCGTTCCGTTACTCTTTGCTTGCTTTCCGTGCATTGCCTAGCCTTGCGTTGTCATGCCTTAGCCTTGATTCGCCTGACCGTGCTTTCCCATGCGTTACCCTTTCCTTGCCTTTCCGTGCATTGCCTAGCCGTGCGTTGTCGTGCCTTAGCCTTGTTTCCCCTTGCCGTGCCGTTCCTTCCGTTACACTTGCCTTTCCTTCCTTTCCCTTGCCTTCCTTACCTTCCGTTACTCTTTGCTTGCCTTCCGTGCATTGCCTAGCCTTGCGTTGTCGTGCCTTAGCGTTGCCTCGCCTGACCGTGCTTTCAAATGCGTTACCCTTTCCTTGCCTTGCCGTTCATTGCCTAGCGTTCGGTGTCGGACCTTAGACTTGTTTCCCCTTGCCGTGCCGTTCCTTCCGTTACCCTGGCCTTTCCTTCCTTTTCCTTGCCTTGCTTACCTTCCGTTACTCTTTGCTTGCCTTCCCTGAATTGCCTAGCCTTGCGTTGTCGTGCCTTAGCCTTATCTCGCCTGACCGTGCCTTCCTTTGCTTTAAGCTTTCCTTGCATTGTCTTGCATTGCCTAGCCTTGCGTTGTCGTGCATTAACCTTGCCTAGCCTCACCGTGCCTTGCCTTGCGTTACCCTTTCCTTGCCTTGCCGTGCATTTCCTAGCCGTGTGTTGTCGTGCCTTAGCCTTGTTACCCCTTGCCGTGCCGTTCCTTCCGTTACCCTTGCCTTCCCTTGCTTTCCCTTTCCTTCCTTGCATTCCGTTACTCCCTGCTTGCTTTCCGTGCATTGCCTAGCCTTGCGTTGGCTTTCCTTAGCCTTGCCTCGCCTGACCGTGCTTTCCCATGCGTTACCCTTTCCTTGCCTTGCCGTGCATTGCCTAGCGTGCGTTGTCGTGCCTTAGCCTTGTTTCCCCTTGCCGTGCCGTTCCTTCCGTTACCCTTGCCTTCCCTTGCTTTCCCTTTCCTTCCTTGCATTCCGTTACTCCTTGCTTGCTTTCCGTGCATTGCCTATCCTTGCGTTGGCTTTCCTTAGCCTTGCCTCGCCTGACCGTGCTTTCCCATGCGTTACCCTTTCCTTGCCTTGCCATGCATTGCCTAGCGTGCGTTGTCGTGCCTTAGCCTTGTTTCCCCTTGCCGTGCCGTTCCTTCCGTTACCCTTGCCTTCCCTTGCTTTCCCTTGCCTTCCTTGCGTTCCGTTACTCTTTGCTTGCTTTCCGTGCATTGCCTAGCCTTGCGTTGTCGTGCCTTAGCCTTATCTCGCCTGACCGTGCCTTCCTTTGCTTTAAGCTTTACTTGCATTGTCGTGCATTGCCCAGCCTTGCGTTGTCGTGCATTAGCCTTGCCTAGCCTCACCGTGCCTTGCCTTGCGTTACTCTTTCCTTGCCTTCCCGTGCATTGCCTAGCCTTGCATTGTCGTGCCTTACCCTTGCCTCACCTGACCGTGCCTTCCCCTGCGTTACCCTTTCCTTGCCTTGCCGTGGATTTCCTAGTCGTGTGTTGTCGTGCCTTACCCTTGTTACCCCTTGCCTTGCCGTTCCTTCCGTTACCCTTGCCTTCCCTTGCTTTCCCTTTCCTTCCTTGCATTCCGTTACTCCTTGCTTGCTTTCCGTGCATTGCCTAGCCTTGCGTTGGCTTTCCTTAGCCTTGCCTCGCCTGACCGTGCTTTCCCATGCGTTACCCTTGCCTTGCCTTGCCGTGCATTGCCTAGCGTGCGTTGTCGTGCCTTAGCCTTGTTTCCCCTTGCCGTGCCGTTCCTTCCGTTACACTTGCCTTTCTTTGCTTTCCCTTGCCTTCCTTACCTTCCGTTACTCTTTGCTTGCCTTCCGTGCATTGCCAAGCCTTGCGTTGTCGTGCCTTAGCCTTGCCTCCCCTGACCGTGCTTTCCCATGCGTTACCCTTTCCTTGCCTTGCCGTGCATTGCCTAGCGTGCGTTGTCGTGCCTTAGACTTGTTTCCCCTTGCCGTGCCGTTCCTTCCGTTACCATTGCCTTTCCTTGCTTTCCCTTGCCTTCCTTACCTTCCGTTACTCTTTGCTTGCCTTCCCTTCATTGCCTAGCCTTGCGTTGTCGTTCCTTAGCCTTATCTCGCCTGACCGTGCCTTCCTTTGCTTTAAGCTTTACTTGCATTGTCGTGCCTTGCCTAGCCTTGCGTTGTCGTGCATTAGCCTTGCCTAGCCTCACCGTGCCTTGCCTTGCGTTACCCTTTCCTTGCCTTGCCGTGCATTTCCTAGCCGTGTGTTGTCGTGCCTTAGCCTTGTTTCCCCTTGCCGTTGCGTGCCTTTTGTTACACTTGCCTTGCCTGGCTTTGCCTTGCCTTCCTTTCCTTCCGTTACTCTTTCCTTGCCTTGCCGTGCATTGCCTAGCCCTGCGTTGTCGTACCTTAGCCTTGTTACCCCTTGCCGTGCCGTTCCTTCCGTTACCCTTGCCTTCCCTTGCTTTCCCTTGCCTTCCTTGCGTTCCGTTACTCTTTGCTTGCTTTCCGTGCATTGCCTAGCCTTGCGTTGTCATGCCTTAGCCTTGCCTCGCCTGACCGTGCTTTCCCATGCGTTACCCTTTCCTTGCCTTGCCGTGCATTGCCTAGCGTGCGAGGTCGTGCCTTAGCCTTGATTCCCCTTGCCGTGCCGTTCCTTCCGTTACACTTGCCTTTCTTTGCTTTCCCTTGCCTTCCTTACCTTCCGTTACTCTTTGCTTGCCTTCCGTGCATTGCCTAGCCTTGCGTTGTCGTGCATTAGCCTTATCTCGCCTGACCGTGCCTTCCTTTGCTTTAAGCTTTCCTTGCATTCTCGTGCATTGCCTAGCCTTGCGTTGTCGTGCATTAGCCTTGCCTAGCCTCACCGTGCCTTGCCTTGCGTTACCCTTTCCTTGCCTTGCCGTGCATTGCCTAGCCGTGCGTTGTCGTGCCTTAGCCTTGATTCCCCTTGCCGTGGCGTGCCTTTTGTTACACTTGCCTTGCCTGGCTTTGCCTTGCCTTTCTTTCCTTCCGTTACTCTTTACTTGCCTTGCCGTGCATTGCCTAGCCTTGCATTGTCTTGCCTTATCCTTGCCTCACCTGACCGTGCCTTCCCCTGCGTTACCCTTTCCTTGCCTTGCCGTGCATTGCCTAGCCCTACGTTGTCGTGCCTTAGCCTTCTTACCCCTTGCCGTGCCGTTCCTTCCGTTACCCTTGCCTTCCCTTGCTTTCCCTTGCCTTCCTTGCGTTCCGTTACTCTTTCCTTGCTTTCCGTGCATTGCCTAGCCTTGCGTTGTCATGCCTTAGCCTTGCCTCGCCTGACCGTGCTTTCCCATGCGTTACCCTTTCCTTGCCTTGCCGTGCATTGCCTAGCGTGCGTTGTCGTGCCTTAGCCTTGTTTCCCCTTGCCGTGCCGTTCCTTCCGTTACACTTGCCTTTCCTTGCTTTCCCTTGCCTTCCTTACCTTCCGTTACTCTTTGCTTGCCTTCCGTGCATTGCCTAGCCTTCCGTTGTCGTGCCTTAGCCTTGCCTCGCCTGACCGTGCTTTCCCATGCGTTACCCTTTCCTTGCCTTGCCGTTCATTGCCTAGCGTTCGTTGTCGTGCCTTAGACTTGTTTCCCCTTGCCGTGCCGTTCCTTCCGTTACACTTGCCTTTCCTTGCTTTCCCTTGCCTTCCTTACCTTCCGTTACTCTTTGCTTGCCTTCCGTGCATTGCCTAGCCTTGCGTTGTCGTGCCTTAGCCTTGCCTCGCCTGAACGTGCTTTCCCATGCGTT
The DNA here is from genome assembly GCF_037893015.1 of Macrotis lagotis. Taxonomy (NCBI): domain Eukaryota; kingdom Metazoa; phylum Chordata; class Mammalia; order Peramelemorphia; family Peramelidae; genus Macrotis; species Macrotis lagotis. The sequence goes on from NW_027421932.1 coordinate 457,342, forward strand.
ACCCTTTCCTTGCCTTGCCGTGCATTGCCCAGCCTGCGTTGCCGTGCCTTAGCCTTGTTTCCCCTTGCCGTGCAATTCCTTCCGTTACCCTTGACTTTCCTTGCTTTTCCTTGCCTTGCTTACCTTCCGTTACTCTTTGCTTCCCTTCCCTGCATTGCCTAGCCTTGCGTTGTCGTGCCTTAGCCTTATCTCGCCTGACCGTGCCTTCCTTTGCTTTAAGCTTTCCTTGCATTGTCGTGCATTGCCTAGCCTTGCGTTGTCGTGCATTAGCCTTGCCTAGCCTCACCGTGCCTTGCCTTGCGTTACCCTTTCCTTGCCTTGCCTTGCCGTGCATTGCCTAGCCGTGCGTTGTCGTGCCTTAGCCTTGTTTCCCCTTGCCGTGGCGTGCCTTTTGTTACACTTGCCTTTCCTGGCTTTGACTTGCCTTCCTTTCCTTCCGTTACTCTTTCCTTGCCTTGCCGTGCATTGCCTAGCCTTGCATTGTCGTGCCTTATCCTTGCCTCACCTGACCGTGCCTTCCCCTGCGTTACCCTTTCCTTGCCTTGCCGTGCATTGCCTAGCCCTGCGTTGCCGTGCCTTAGACTTGTTACCCCTTACCGTGCCGTTCCTTCCGTTACCCTTGCCTTCCCTTGCTTTCCCTTGCCTTCCTTGCGTTCCGTTACTCTTTGCTTGCTTTCCGTGCATTGCCTCGCCTTGCGTTGTCATGCGTTAGCCTTGCATCGCCTGACCGTGCTTTCCCATGCGTTACCCTTTCCTTGCCTTGCCGTGCATTGCCTAGCCCTGCGTTGCCGTGCCTTAGACTTGTTACCCCTTACCGTGCCGTTCCTTCCGTTACCCTTGCCTTCCCTTGCTTTCCCTTGCCTTCCTTGCGTTCCGTTACTCTTTGCTTGCTTTCCGTGCATTGCCTAGCCTTGCGTTGGCTTTCCTTAGCCTTGCCTCGCCTGACCGTGCTTTCCCATGCGTTACCCTTTCCTTGCCTTGCCATGCATTGCCTAGCGTGCGTTGTCGTGCCTTAGCCTTGTTTCCCCTTGCCGTGCCGTTCCTTCCGTTACACTTGCCTTTCTTTGCTTTCCCTTGCCTTCCTTACCTTCCGTTACTCTTTCCTTGCCTTCCGTGCATTGCCTAGCCTTGCGTTGTCGTGCCTTAGCCTTATCTCGCCTGACCGTGCCTTCCTTTGCTTTAAGCTTTCCTTGCATTGTCGTGCATTGCCTAGCCTTGCGTTGTCGTGCATTAGCCTTGCCTAGCCTCACCGTGCCTTGCCTTGCGTTACCCTTTCCTTGCCTTGCCGTGCATTTCCTAGCCGTGTGTTGTCGTGCCTTAGCCTTGTTTCCCCTTGCCGTTGCGTGCCTTTTGTTACACTTGCCTTGCCTGGCTTTGCCTTGCCTTCCTTTCCTTCCGTTACTCTTTCCTTGCCTTGCCGTGCATTGCCTAGCCCTGCGTTGTCGTACCTTAGCCTTGCTACCCCTTGCCGTGCCGTTCCTTCCGTTACCCTTGCCTTCCCTTGCTTTCCCTTGCCTTCCTTGCGTTCCGTTACTCTTTGCTTGCTTTCCGTGCATTGCCTAGCCTTGCGTTGTCATGCCTTAGCCTTGCCTCGCCTGACCGTGCTTTCCCATGCGTTACCCTTTCCTTGCCTTGCCGTGCATTGCCTAGCGTGCGAGGTCGTGCCTTAGCCTTGATTCCCCTTGCCGTGCCGTTCCTTCCGTTACACTTGCCTTTCTTTGCTTTCCCTTGCCTTCCTTACCTTCCGTTACTCTTTGCTTGCCTTCCGTGCATTGCCTAGCCTTGCGTTGTCGTGCATTAGCCTTATCTCGCCTGACCGTGCCTTCCTTTGCTTTAAGCTTTCCTTGCATTCTCGTGCATTGCCTAGCCTTGCGTTGTCGTGCATTAGCCTTGCCTAGCCTCACCGTGCCTTGCCTTGCGTTACCCTTTCCTTGCCTTGCCGTGCATTGCCTAGCCGTGCGTTGTCGTGCCTTAGCCTTGATTCCCCTTGCCGTGGCGTGCCTTTTGTTACACTTGCCTTGCCTGGCTTTGCCTTGCCTTTCTTTCCTTCCGTTACTCTTTACTTGCCTTGCCGTGCATTGCCTAGCCTTGCATTGTCTTGCCTTATCCTTGCCTCACCTGACCGTGCCTTCCCCTGCGTTACCCTTTCCTTGCCTTGCCGTGCATTGCCTAGCCCTACGTTGTCGTGCCTTAGCCTTCTTACCCCTTGCCGTGCCGTTCCTTCCGTTACCCTTGCCTTCCCTTGCTTTCCCTTGCCTTCCTTGCGTTCCGTTACTCTTTCCTTGCTTTCCGTGCATTGCCTAGCCTTGCGTTGTCATGCCTTAGCCTTGCCTCGCCTGACCGTGCTTTCCCATGCGTTAGCCTTTCCTTGCCTTGCCGTTCATTGCCTAGCGTTCGGTGTCGTGCCTTAGACTTGTTCCCCCTTGCCGTGCCGTTCCTTCCGTTACCCTTGCCTTTCCTTGCTTTTCCTTGCCTTCCTTACCTTCCGTTACTCTTTGCTTGCCTTCCCTGATTTGCCTAGCCTTGCGTTGTCGTTCCTTTGCCTTATCTCGCCTGACCTTGCCTTCCTTTGCTTTAAGCTTTCCTTGCATTGTCGTGCATTGCCTAGCCTTGCGTTTTCGTGCATTAGCCTTGTCTAGCCTCACCGTGCATTGCCTTGCGTTACCCTTTGCTTGCCTTGCCGTGCATTGCCTAGCCGTGCGTTGTCGTGCCTTAGCCTTGTTTCCCCTTGCCGTGCAGTTCCTTCCGTTACACTTGCCTTTCTTTGATTTCCCTTGCCTTCCTTACCTTCCGTTACTCTTTGCTTGCCTTCCGTGCATTGCCTAGCCTTGCGTTGTCGTGCCTTAGGCTTGCCTCGCCTGAACGTGCTTTCCCATGCGTTACCCTTTCCTTGCCTTGCCGTGCATTGCCCAGCCTGCGTTGCCGTGCCTTAGCCTTGTTTCCCCTTGCCGTGCAATTCCTTCCGTTACCCATGACTTTCCTTGCTTTTCCTTGCCTTGCTTACCTTCCGTTACTCTTTGCTTCCCTTCCCTGCATTGCCTAGCCTTGCGTTGTCGTGCCTTAGCCTTATCTCGCCTGACCGTGCCTTCCTTTGCTTTAAGCTTTCCTTGCATTGTCGTGCATTGCCTAGCCTTGCGTTGTCGTGCATTAGCCTTCCCTAGCCTCACCGTGCCTTGCCTTGCGTTACCCTTTCCTTGCCTTGCCTTGCCGTGCATTGCCTAGCCGTGCGTTGTCGTGCCTTAGCCTTGTTTCCCCTTGCCGTGGCGTGCCTTTTGTTACACTTGCCTTTCCTGGCTTTGACTTGCCTTCCTTTCCTTCCGTTACTCTTTCCTTGCCTTGCCGTGCATTGCCTAGCCTTGCATTGTCGTGCCTTATCCTTGCCTCACCTGACCGTGCCTTCCCCTGCGTTACCCTTTCCTTGCCTTGCCGTGCATTGCCTAGCCCTGCGTTGCCGTGCCTTAGACTTGTTACCCCTTACCGTGCCGTTCCTTCCGTTACCCTTGCCTTCCCTTGCTTTCCCTTGCCTTCCTTGCGTTCCGTTACTCTTTGCTTGCTTTCCGTGCATTGCCTAGCCTTGCGTTGTCATGCCTTAGCCTTGCATCGCCTGACCGTGCTTTCCCATGCGTTACCCTTTCCTTGCCTTTCCGTGCATTACCTAGCCGTGCGTTGTCGTGCCTTAGCCTTGTTTCCCCTTGCCGTGCCGTTCCTTCCGTTACACTTGCCTTTCCCTCCTTTCCCTTGCCTTCCTTACCTTCCGTTACTCTTTGCTTGCCTTCCGTGCATTGCCTAGCCTTGCGTTGTCGTGCCTTAGCGTTGCCTCGCCTGACCGTGCTTTGAAATGCGTTACCCTTTCCTTGCCATGCCGTTCATTGCCTAGCGTTCGGTGTCGGGCCTTAGACTTGTTTCCCTTTGCCGTGCCGTTCCTTCCGTTACCCTGGCCTTTCCTTCCTTTTCCTTGCCTTGCTTACCTTCCGTTACTCTTTGCTTGCCTTCCCTGAACTACCTAGCCTTGCGTTGTCGTGCCTTAGCCTTATCTCGCCTGACCGTGCCTTCCTTTGCTTTAAGCTTTCCTTGCATTGTCTTGCATTGCCTAGCCTTGCGTTGTCGTGCATTAACCTTGCCTAGCCTCACCGTGCCTTGCCTTGCGTTACCCTTTCCTTGCCTTGCCGTGCATTTCCTAGCCGTGTGTTGTCGTGCCTTAGCCTTGTTACCCCTTGCCGTGCCGTTCCTTCCGTTACCCTTGCCTTCCCTTGCTTTCCCTTTCCTTCCTTGCATTCCGTTACTCCCTGCTTGCTTTCCGTGCATTGCCTAGCCTTGCGTTGGCTTTCCTTAGCCTTGCCTCGCCTGACCGTGCTTTCCCATGCGTTACCCTTTCCTTGCCTTGCCGTGCATTGCCTAGCGTGCGTTGTCGTGCCTTAGCCTTGTTTCCCCTTGCCGTGCCGTTCCTTCCGTTACCCTTGCCTTCCCTTGCTTTCCCTTTCCTTCCTTGCATTCCGTTACTCCTTGCTTGCTTTCCGTGCATTGCCTATCCTTGCGTTGGCTTTCCTTAGCCTTGCCTCGCCTGACCGTGCTTTCCCATGCGTTACCCTTTCCTTGCCTTGCCATGCATTGCCTAGCGTGCGTTGTCGTGCCTTAGCCTTGTTTCCCCTTGCCGTGCCGTTCCTTCCGTTACACTTGCCTTTCTTTGCTTTCCCTTGCCTTCCTTACCTTCCGTTACTCTTTCCTTGCCTTCCGTGCATTGCCTAGCCTTGCGTTGTCGTGCCTTAGCCTTATCTCGCCTGACCGTGCCTTCCTTTGCTTTAAGCTTTCCTTGCATTGTCGTGCATTGCCTAGCCTTGCGTTGTCGTGCATTAGCCTTGCCTAGCCTCACCGTGCCTTGCCTTGCGTTACCCTTTCCTTGCCTTGCCTTGCCGTGCATTGCCTAGCCGTGCGTTGTCGTGCCTTAGCCTTGTTTCCCCTTGCCGTGGCGTGCCTTTTGTTACACTTGCCTTTCCTGGCTTTGACTTGCCTTCCTTTCCTTCCGTTACTCTTTCCTTGCCTTGCCGTGCATTGCCTAGCCTTGCATTGTCGTGCCTTATCCTTGCCTCACCTGACCGTGCCTTCCCCTGCGTTACCCTTTCCTTGCCTTGCCGTGCATTGCCTAGCCCTGCGTTGCCGTGCCTTAGACTTGTTACCCCTTACCGTGCCGTTCTTTCCGTTACCCTTGCCTTCCCTTGCTTTCCCTTGCCTTCCTTGCGTTCCATTACTCTTTCCTTGCTTTCCGTGCATTGCCTAGCCTTGCGTTGTCATGCCTTAGCCTTGCATCGCCTGACCGTGCTTTCCCATGCGTTACCCTTTCCTTGCCTTTCCGTGCATTACCTAGCCGTGCGTTGTCGTGCCTTAGCCTTGTTTCCCCTTGCCGTGCCGTTCCTTCCGTTACACTTGCCTTTCCCTCCTTTCCCTTGCCTTCCTTACCTTCCGTTACTCTTTGCTTGCCTTCCGTGCATTGCCTAGCCTTGCGTTGTCGTGCCTTAGCGTTGCCTCGCCTGACCGTGCTTTGAAATGCGTTACCCTTTCCTTGCCATGCCGTTCATTGCCTAGCGTTCGGTGTCGGGCCTTAGACTTGTTTCCCCTTGCCGTGCCGTTCCTTCCGTTACCCTGGCCTTTCCTTCCTTTTCCTTGCCTTGCTTACCTTCCGTTACTCTTTGCTTGCCTTCCCTGAACTACCTAGCCTTGCGTTGTCGTGCCTTAGCCTTATCTCGCCTGACCGTGCCTTCCTTTGCTTTAAGCTTTCCTTGCATTGTCTTGCATTGCCTAGCCTTGCGTTGTCGTGCATTAACCTTGCCTAGCCTCACCGTGCCTTGCCTTGCGTTACCCTTTCCTTGCCTTGCCGTGCATTTCCTAGCCGTGTGTTGTCGTGCCTTAGCCTTGTTACCCCTTGCCGTGCCGTTCCTTCCGTTACCCTTGCCTTCCCTTGCTTTCCCTTTCCTTCCTTGCATTCCGTTACTCCCTGCTTGCTTTCCGTGCATTGCCTAGCCTTGCGTTGGCTTTCCTTAGCCTTGCCTCGCCTGACCGTGCTTTCCCATGCGTTACCCTTTCCTTGCCTTGCCGTGCATTGCCTAGCGTGCGTTGTCGTGCCTTAGCCTTGTTTCCCCTTGCCGTGCCGTTCCTTCCGTTACCCTTGCCTTCCCTTGCTTTCCCTTTCCTTCCTTGCATTCCGTTACTCCTTGCTTGCTTTCCGTGCATTGCCTATCCTTGCGTTGGCTTTCCTTAGCCTTGCCTCGCCTGACCGTGCTTTCCCATGCGTTACCCTTTCCTTGCCTTGCCATGCATTGCCTAGCGTGCGTTGTCGTGCCTTAGCCTTGTTTCCCCTTGCCGTGCCGTTCCTTCCGTTACACTTGCCTTTCTTTGCTTTCCCTTGCCTTCCTTACCTTCCGTTACTCTTTGCTTGCCTTCCGTGCATTGCCTAGCCTTGCGTTGTCGTGCCTTAGCCTTATCTCGCCTGACCGTGCCTTCCTTTGCTTTAAGCTTTACTTGCATTGTCGTGCATTGCCTAGCCTTGCGTTGTCGTGCATTAGCCTTGCCTAGCCTCACCGTGCCTTGCCTTGCGTTACCCTTTCCTTGCCTTGCCGTGCATTTCCTAGCCGTGTGTTGTCGTGCCTTAGCCTTGTTTCCCCTTGCCGTTGCGTGCCTTTTGTTACACTTGCCTTGCCTGGCTTTCCCTTGCCTTCCTTTCCTTCCGTTACTCTTTCCTTGCCTTGCCGTGCATTGCCTAGCCCTGCGTTGTCGTGCCTTAGCCTTGTTACACCTTGCCGTGCCGTTCCTTCCGTTACCCTTGCCTTCCCTTGCTTTCCCTTGCCTTCCTTGCGTTCCGTTACTCTTTGCTTGCTTTCCGTGCATTGCCTAGCCTTGCGTTGTCGTGCCTTAGCCTTATCTCGCCTGACCGTGCCTTCCTTTGCTTTAAGCTTTACTTGCATTGTCGTGCATTGCCTAGCCTTGCGTTGTCGTGCATTAGCCTTGCCTAGCCTCACCGTGCCTTGCCTTGCGTTACTCTTTCCTTGCCTTCCCGTGCATTGCCTAGCCTTGCATTGTCGTGCCTTACACTTGCCTCACCTGACCGTGCCTTCCCCTGCGTTACCCTTTCCTTGCCTTGCCGTGCATTTCCTAGCCGTGTGTTGTCGTGCCTTACCCTTGTTACCCCTTGCCTTGCCGTTCCTTCCGTTACCCTTGCCTTCCCTTGCTTTCCCTTTCCTTCCTTGCATTCCGTTACTCCTTGCTTGCTTTCCGTGCATTGCCTAGCCTTGCGTTGGCTTTCCTTAGCCTTGCCTCGCCTGACCGTGCTTTCCCATGCGTTACCCTTTCCTTGACTTGCCGTGCATTGCCTATCGTGCGTTGTCGTGCCTTAGCCTTGTTTCCCCTTGCCGTGCCGTTCCTTCCGTTACCCTTGCCTTCCCTTGCTTTCCCTTTCCTTCCTTGCATTCCGTTACTCCTTGCTTGCTTTCCGTGCATTGCCTAGCCTTGCGTTGGCTTTCCTTAGCCTTGCCTCGCCTGACCGTGCTTTCCCATGCGTTACCCTTTCCTTGCCTTGCCGTGCATTGCCTAGCGTGCGTTGTCGTGCCTTAGCCTTGTTTCCCCTTGCCGTTGCGTGCCTTTTGTTACACTTGTCTTGCCTGGCTTTGCCTTGCCTTCCTTTCCTTCCGTTACTCTTTCCTTCCCTTACCGTACACTGCCTAGCCTTGCGTTGTCGTGCCTTAGCCTTGTTTCCCCTTGCCGAGCCGTTCCTTCTGTTACCCTGGCCTTCCCTTGCTTTCCCTTGCCTTCCTTGCGTTCCGTTACTCTTTGCTTGCTTTCCGTGCATTGCCTAGCCTTGCGTTGTCGTGCCTTAGCCTTATCTCGCCTGACCGTGCTTTCCCATGCGTTACCCTTTCCTTGCCTTGCCGTGCATTGCCTAGCGTGCGTTGTCGTGCCTTAGCCTTGATTCCCCTTGCCGTGCCGTTCCTTCCGTTACACTTGCCTTTCTTTGCTTTCCCTTGCCTTCCTTACCTTCCGTTACTCTTTGCTTGCCTTCCGTGCATTGCCTAGCCTTGCGTTGTCGTGCATTAGCCTTATCTCGCCTGACCGTGCCTTCCTTTGCTTTAAGCTTACCTTGCATTCTCGTGCATTGCCTAGCCTTGCGTTGTCGTGCATTAGCCTTGCCTAGCCTCACCCTGCCTTGCCTTGCGTTACCCTTTCCTTGCCTTGCCGTGCATTGCCTAGCCGTGCGTTGTCGGGCCTTAGGCTTGTTTCCCCTTTCCGTGGCGTGCCTTTTGTTACACTTGCCTTTCCTGGCTTTGACTTGCCTTCCTTTCCTTCCGTTACTCTTTCCTTCCCTTGCCGTGCATTGCCTAGCCTTGCATTGTCGTGCCTTATCCTTGCCTCACCTGACCGTGCCTTCCCCTGCGTTACCCTTTCCTTGCCTTGCCGTGCATTGCCTAGCCGTGCGTTGCCGTGCCTTAGACTTGTTACCCCTTGCCGTGCCGTTCCTTCCGTTACCCTTGCCTTCCCTTGCTTTCCCTTGCCTTCCTTGCGTTCCGTTACTCTTTGCTTGCTTTCCGTGCATTGCCTAGCCTTGCGTTGTCATGCCTTAGCCTTGCATCGCCTGACCGTGCTTTCCCATGCGTTACCCTTTCCTTGCCTTTCCGTGCATTGCCTAGCCGTGCGTTGTCGTGCCTTAGCCTTGTTTCCCCTTGCCGTGCCGTTCCTTCCGTTACACTTGCCTTTCCTTCCTTTTCCTTGCCTTGCTTACCTTCCGTTACTCTTTGCTTGCCTTCCGTGCATTGCCTAGCCTTGCGTTGTCGTGCCTTAGCGTTGCCTCGCCTGACCGTGCTTTCAAATGCGTTACCCTTTCCTTGCCATGCCGTTCATTGCCTAGCGTTCGGTGTCGGGCCTTAGACTTGTTTCCCCTTGCCGTGCCGTTCCTTCCGTTACCCTGGCCTTTCCTTCCTTTTCCTTGCCTTGCTTACCTTCCGTTACTCTTTGCTTGCCTTCCCTGAATTGCCTAGCCTTGCGTTGTCGTGCCTTAGCCTTATCTCGCCTGACCGTGCCTTCCTTTGCTTTAAGCTTTCCTTGCATTGTCTTGCATTGCCTAGCCTTGCGTTGTCGTGCATTAACCTTGCCTAGCCTCACCGTGCCTTGCCTTGCGTTACCCTTTCCTTGCCTTGCCGTGCATTTCCTAGCCGTGTGTTGTCGTGCCTTAGCCTTGTTACCCCTTGCCGTGCCGTTCCTTCCGTTACCCTTGCCTTCCCTTGCTTTCCCTTTCCTTCCTTGCATTCCGTTACTCCCTGCTTGCTTTCCGTGCATTGCCTAGCCTTGCGTTGTCATGCCTTAGGCTTGTCTCGCCTGACCGTGCTTTCCCATGAGTTACCCTTTCCTTGCCTTGCCCTGCATTGCCTAGCGTGCGTTGTCGTGCCTTAGCCTTGTTTCCCTACCCCTTGCCGTGCCGTTCCTTCCGTTACCCTTGCCTTCCCTTGCTTTCCCTTTCCTTCCTTGCATTCCGTTACTCCTTGCTTGCTTTCCGTGCATTGCCTAGCCTTGCGTTGGCTTTCCTTAGCCTTGCCTCGCCTGACCGTGCTTTCCCATGCGTTACCCTTTCCTTGCCTTGCCGTGCATTGCCTAGCGTGCGTTGTCGTGCCTTAGCCTTGTTTCCCCTTGCCGTGCCGTTCCTTCCGTTACACTTGCCTTTCTTTGCTTTCCCTTGCCTTCCTTACCTTCCGTTACTCTTTGCTTGCCTTCCGTGCATTGCCTAGCCTTGCGTTGTCGTGCCTTAGCCTTATCTCGCCTGACCGTGCCTTCCTTTGCTTTAAGCTTTACTTGCATTGTCGTGCATTGCCTAGCCTTGCGTTGTCGTGCATTAGCCTTGCCTAGCCTCACCGTGCCTTGCCTTGCGTTACCCTTTCCTTGCCTTGCCGTGCATTTCCTAGCCGTGTGTTGTCGTGCCTTAGCCTTGTTTCCCCTTGCCGTTGCGTGCCTTTTGTTACACTTGCCATGCCTGGCTTTCCCTTGCCTTCCTTTCCTTCCGTTACTCTTTCCTTGCCTTGCCGTGCATTGCCTAGCCCTGCGTTGTCGTGCCTTAGCCTTGTTACCCCTTGCCGTGCCGTTCCTTCCGTTACCCTTGCCTTCCCTTGCTTTCCCTTGCCTTCCTTGCATTCCGTTACTCTTTGCTTGCTTTCCGTGCATTGCCTAGCCTTGCGTTGTCGTGCCTTAGCCTTATCTCGCCTGACCGTGCCTTCCTTTGCTTTAAGCTTTACTTGCATTGTCGTGCATTGCCTAGCCTTGCGTTGTCGTGCCTTAGCCTTGCCTAGCCTCACCGTGCCTTGCCTTGCGTTACTCTTTCCTTGCCTTGCCGTGCATTGCCTAGCCTTGCGTTGTCGTGCCTTAGCCTTGCCTCGCCTGACCGTGCCTTCCCCTGCGTTACCCTTTCCTTGCCTTGCCGTGCATTTCCTAGCCGTGTGTTGTCGTGCCTTACCCTTGTTACCCCTTGCCTTGCCGTTCCTTCCGTTACCCTTGCCTTCCCTTGCTTTCCCTTTCCTTCCTTGCATTCCGTTACTCCTTGCTTGCTTTCCGTGCATTGCCTAGCCTTGCGTTGGCTTTCCTTAGCCTTACCTCGCCTGACCGTGCTTTCCCATGCGTTACCCTTTCCTTGCCTTGCCGTGCATTGCCTAGCGTGCGTTGTCGTGCCTTAGCCTTGTTTCCCCTTGCCGTGCCGTTCCTTCCGTTACCCTTGCCTTCCCTTGCTATCCCTTTCCTTCCTTGCATTCCGTTACTCCTTGCTTGCTTTCCGTGCATTGCCTAGTCTTGCGTTGGCTTTCCTTAGCCTTGCCTCGCCTGACCGTGCTTTCCCATGCGTTACCCTTTCCTTGCCTTGCCGTGCATTGCCTAGCGTGCGTTGTCGTGCCTTAGCCTTGTTTCCCCTTGCCGTTGCGTGCCTTTTGTTACACTTGCCTTGCCTGGCTTTGCCTTGCCTTCCTTTCCTTCCGTTACTCTTTCCTTCCCTTGCCGTGCATTGCCTAGCCCTGCGTTGTCGTGCCTTAGCCTTGTTACCCCTTGCCGTGCCGTTCCTTCCGTTACCCTTGCCTTCCCTTGCTTTCCCTGTCCTTCCTTGCGTTCCGTTACTCTTTGCTTGCTTTCCGTGCATTGCCTAGCCTTGCGTTGTCATGCCTTAGGCTTGCCTCGCCTGACCGTGCTTTCCCATGCGTTACCCTTTCCTTGCCTTGCCGTGCATTGCCTAGCGTGCGTTGTCGTGCCTTAGCCTTGTTTCCCCTTGCCGTGCCGTTCCTTCCGTTACACTTGCCTTTCTTTGCTTTCCCTTGCCTTCCTTACCTTCCGTTACTCTTTGCTTGCCTTCCGTGCATTGCCTAGCCTTGCGTTGTCGTGCATTAGCCTTATCTCGCCTGACCGTGCCTTCCTTTGCTTTAAGCTTTCCTTGCATTGTCGTGCATTGCCTAGCCTTGCGTTGTCGTGCATTAGCCTTGCCTAGCCTCACCGTGCCTTGCCTTGCGTTACCCTTTCCTTGCCTTGCCGTGCATTGCCTAGCCGTGCGTTGTCGTGCCTTAGCCTTGATTCCCCTTGCCGTGGCGTGCCTTTTGTTACACTTGCCTTGCCTGGCTTTGCCTTGCCTTTCTTTCCTTCCGTTACTCTTTACTTGCCTTGCCGTGCATTGCCTAGCCTTGCATTGTCGTGCCTTATCCTTGCCTCACCTGACCGTGCTTTCCCATGCGTTACCCTTTCCTTGCCTTGCCGTGCATTGCCTAGCGTGCGTTGTCGTGCCTTAGCCTTGTTTCCCCTTGCCGTGCCGTTCCTTCCGTTACACTTGCCTTTCCTTGCTTTCCCTTGCCTTCCTTACCTTCCGTTACTCTTTGCTTGCCTTCCGTGCATTGCCTAGCCTTCCGTTGTCGTGCCTTAGCCTTGCCTCGCCTGACCGTGCTTTCCCATGCGTTACCCTTTCCTTGCCTTGCCGTTCATTGCCTAGCGTTCGGTGTCGTGCCTTAGACTTGTTCCCCCTTGCCGTGCCGTTCCTTCCGTTACCCTTGCCTTTCCTTGCTTTTCCTTGCCTTCCTTACCTTCCGTTACTCTTTGCTTGCCTTCCCTAAATTGCCTAGCCTTGCGTTGTCGTGCCTTTGCCTTATCTCGCCTGACCTTGCCTTCCTTTGCTTTAAGCTTTCCTTGAATTGTCGTGCATTGCCTAGCCTTGCGTTTTCGTGCATTAGCCTTGTCTAGCCTCACCGTGCATTGCCTTGCGTTACCCTTTGCTTGCCTTGCCGTGCATTGCCTAGCCGTGCGTTGTCGTGCCTTAGCCTTGTTTCCCCTTGCCGTGCAGTTCCTTCCGTTACACTTGCCTTTCTTTGCTTTCCCTTGCCTTCCTTACCTTCCGTTACTCTTTGCTTGCCTTCCGTGCATTGCCTAGCCTTGCGTTGTCGTGCCTTAGCCTTGCCTCGCCTGAACGTGCTTTCCCATGCGTTACCCTTTCCTTGCCTTGCCGTGCATTGCCCAGCCTGCGTTGCCGTGCCTTAGACTTGTTTCCCCTTGCCGTGCCGTTCCTTCCGTTACCCTTGCCTTTCCTTGCTTTTCCTTGCCTTGCTTACCTTCCGCTACTCTTTGCTTGCCTTCCCTGCATTGCCTAGCCTTGCGTTGTCGTGCCTTAGCCTTATCTCGCCTGACCGTGCCTTCCTTTGCTTTAAGCTTTCCTTGCATTGTCGTGCATTGCCTAGCCTTGCGTTGTCGTGCATTAGCCTTGCCTAGCCTCACCGTGCCTTGCCTTGCGTTACCCTTTCCTTGCCTTGCCGTGCATTGCCTAGCCGTGCGTTGTCGTGCCTTAGCCTTGTTTCCCCTTGCCGTTGCGTGCCTTTTGTTACACTTGCCTTTCCTGGCTTTGACTTGCCTTCCTTTCCTTCCGTTACTCTTTCCTTGCCTTGCCGTGCATTGCCTAGCCTTGCATTGTCGTGCCTTATCCTTGCCTCACCTGACCGTGCCTTCCCCTGCGTTACCCTTTCCTTGCCTTGCCGTGCATTGCCTAGCCCTGCGTTGCCGTGCCTTAGACTTGTTACCCCTTACCGTGCCGTTCCTTCCGTTACCCTTGCCTTCCCTTGCTTTCCCTTGCCTTCCTTGCGTTCCGTTACTCTTTGCTTGCTTTCCGTGCATTGCCTAGCCTTGCGTTGTCATGCCTTAGCCTTGCATCGCCTGACCGTGCTTTCCCATGCGTTACCCTTTCCTTGCCTTTCCGTGCATTGCCTAGCCGTGCGTTGTCGTGCCTTAGCCTTGTTTCCCCTTGCCGTGCCGTTCCTTCCGTTACACTTGCCTTTCCTTCCTTTCCCTTGCCTTCCTTACCTTCCGTTACTCTTTGCTTGCCTTCCGTGCATTGCCTAGCCTTGCGTTGTCGTGCCTTAGCGTTGCCTCGCCTGACCATGCTTTCAAATGCGTTACCCTTTCCTTGCCTTGCCGTTCATTGCCTAGCGTTCGGTGTCGTGCCTTAGACTTGTTTCCCCTTGCCGTGCCGTTCCTTCCGTTACCCTGGCCTTTCCTTCCTTTTCCTTGCCTTGCTTACCTTCCGTTACTCTTTGCTTGCCTTCCCTGAATTGCCTAGCCTTGCGTTGTCGTGCCTTAGCCTTATCTCGCCTGACCGTGCCTTCCTTTGCTTTAAGCTTTCCTTGCATTGTCGTGCATCGCCTAGCCATGCGTTTTCGTGCATTAGCCTTGCCTAGCCTCACCGTGCCTTTCCTTGCGTTACCGTTTGCTTGCCTTGCCGTGCATTGCCTAGCCGTGCCTTGTCGTGCCTTAGCCTTGTTTCCCCTTTCCGTGCCGTTCCTTCCGTTACACTTGCCTTTCTTTGCTTTCCCTTTCCTTCCTTACCTTCCGTTTCTCTTTGCTTGCCTTCCGTGCATTGCCTAGCCTTGGGTTGTCGTGCCTTAGCCTTGCCTCGCCTGACCGTGCTTTCCCATGCGTTACCCTTTCCTTGCCTTGCCGTGCATTGCCTAGCGTGCGTTGTCGTGCCTTAGCCTTGTTTCCCCTTGCCGTGCCGTTCCTTCCGTTACCATTGCCTTTCCTTGCTTTCCCTTGCCTTCCGTACCTTCCGTTACTCTTTGCTTGCCTTCCGTGCATTGCCTAGCCTTGCGTTGTCGTGCCTTAGACTTATCTCGCCTGACCGTGCCTTCCTTTGCTTTAAGCTTTCCTTGCATTGTCGTGCATTGCCTAGCCTTGCGTTGTCGTGCATTAACCTTGCCTAGCCTCACCGTGCCTTGCCTTGCGTTACCCTTTCCTTACCTTGCCGTGCATTTCCTAGCCGTGTGTTGTCGTGCCTTAGCCTTGTTACCCCTTGCCTTGCCGTTACTTCCGTTACCCTTGCCTTCCCTTGCTTTCCCTTTCCTTCCTTGCATTCCGTTACTCCTTGCTTGCTTTCCGTGCATTGCCTAGCCTTGCGTTGGCTTTCCTTAGCCTTACCTCGCCTGACCGTGCTTTCCCATGCGTTACCCTTTCCTTGCCTTGCCGTGCATTGCCTAGCGTGCGTTGTCGTGCCTTAGCCTTGTTTCCCCTTGCCGTGCCGTTCCTTCCGTTACCCTTGCCTTCCCTTGCTTTCCCTTTCCTTCCTTGCATTCCGTTACTCCTTGCTTGCTTTCCGTGCATTGCCTAGCCTTGCGTTGGCTTTCCTTAGCCTTGCCTCGCCTGACCGTGCTTTCCCATGCGTTACCCTTTCCTTGCCTTCCCGTGCATTGCCTAGCGTGCGTTGTCGTGCCTTAGCCTTGTTTCCCCTTGCCGTGCCGTTCCTTCCGTTACACTTGCCTTTCTTTGCTTTCCCTTGCCTTCCTTACCTTCCGTTACTCTTTGCTTGCCTTCCGTGCATTGCCTAGCCTTGCGTTGTCGTGCCTTAGCCTTATCTCGCCTGACCGTGCCTTCCTTTGCTTTAAGCTTTACTTGCATTGTCGTGCATTCCCTAGCCTTGCGTTGTCGTGCATTAGCCTTGCCTAGCCTCACCGTGCCTTGCCTTGCGTTACCCTTTCCTTGCCTCGCCGTGCATTTCCTAGCCGTGTGTTGTCGTGCCTTAGCCTTGTTTCCCCTTGCCGTTGCGTGCCTTTTGTTACACTTGCCTTGCCTGGCTTTGCCTTGCCTTCCTTTCCTTCCGTTACTCTTTCCTTGCCTTGCCGTGCATTGCCTAGCCCTGCGTTGTCGTGCCATAGCCTTGTTTCCCCTTCCCGTGCCGTTCCTTCCGTTACACTTGCCTTTCTTTGCTTTCCCTTGCCTTCCTTACCTTCCGTTACTCTTTGCTTGCCTTCCGTGCATTGCCTAGCCTTGCGTTCTCGTGCCTTAGCCTTATCTCGCCTGACCGTGCCTTCCTTTGCTTTAAGCTTTCCTTGCATTGTCGTGCATTGCCTAGCCTTGCGTTGTCGTGCATTAGCCTTGCCTAGCCTCACCGTGCCTTGCCTTGCGTTACCCTTTCCTTGCCTTGCCGTGCATTGCCTAGCCCTGCGTTGTCGTGCCTTAGCCTTCTTACCCCTTGCCGTGCCGTTCCTTCCGTTTCCCTTGCCTTCCCTTGCTTTCCCTTGCCTTCCTTGCGTTCCGTTACTCTTTGCTTGCTTTCCGTGCATTGCCTAGCCTTGCGTTGTCATGCCTTAGCCTTGCCTCGCCTGACCGTGCTTTCCCATGCGTTACCCTTTCCTTGCCTTGCCGTGCATTGCCTAGCGTGCGTTGTCGTGCCTTAGCCTTGTTGCCCCTTGCCGTGCCGTTCCTTCCGTTACACTTGCCTTTCCTTGCTTTCCCTTGCCTTCCTTACCTTCCGTTACTCTTTGCTTGCCTTCCGTGCATTGCCTAGCCTTGCGTTGTCATGCCTTAGCCTTGCCTCGCCTGACCGTGCTTTCCCATGCGTTACCCTTCCTTGCCTTGCCGTTCATTGCCTAGCGTTCGGTGTCGTGCCTTACACTTCTTCCCCCTTGCCGTGCCGTTCCTTCCGTTACCCTTGCCTTTCCTTGCTTTTCCTTGCCTTCCTTACCTTCCGTTACTCTTTGCTTGCCTTCCCTGAATTGCCTAGCCTTGCGTTGTCGTGCCTTTGCCTTATCTCGCCTGACCTTGCCTTCCTTTGCTTTAAGCTTTCCTTGCATTGTCGTGCATTGCCTAGCCTTGCGTTTTCGTGCATTAGCCTTGTCTAGCCTCACCGTGCATTGCCTTGCGTTACCCTTTGCTTGCCTTGCCGTGCATTGCCTAGCCGTGCGTTGTCGTGCCTTAGCCTTCTTTCCCCTTGCCGTGCAGTTCCTTCCGTTACACTTGCCTTTCTTTGCTTTCCCTTGCCTTCCTTAACTTCCGTTACTCTTTGCTTGCCTTCCGTGCATTGCCTAGCCTTGCGTTGTCGTGCCTTAGGATTGCCTCGCCTGAACGTGCTTTCCCATGCGTTACCCTTTCCTTGCCTTGCCGTGCATTGCCCAGCCTGCGTTGCCGTGCCTTAGCCTTGTTTCCCCTTGCCGTGCAATTCCTTCCGTTACCCTTGCCTTTCCTTGCTTTTCCTTGCCTTGCTTACCTTCCGTTACTCTTTGCTTCCCTTCCCTGCATTGCCTAGCCTTGCGTTGTCGTGCCTTAGCCTTATCTCGCCTGACCGTGCCTTCCTTTGCTTTAAGCTTTACTTGCATTGTCGTGCATTGCCTAGCCTTGCGTTGTCGTGCATTAGCCTTGCCTAGCCTCACCGTGCCTTGCCTTGCGTTACCCTTTCCTTGCCTTGCCGTGCATTTCCTAGCCGTGTGTTGTCGGCCTTAGCCTTGTTTCCCCTTGCCGTTGCGTGCCTTTTGTTACACTTGCCTTGCCTGGCTTTGCCTTGCCTTTCTTTCCTTCCGTTACTCTTTACTTGCCTTGCCGTGCATTGCCTAGCCTTGCATTGTCGTGCCTTATCCTTGCCTCACCTGACCGTGGTTTCCCATGCTTTACCCTTTCCTTGCCTTGCCGTGCATTGCCTAGCGTGCGTTGTCGTGCCTTAGCCTTGTTTCCCCTTGCCGTGTCTTTCCTTCCGTTACCCTTGCCTTGCCTTACCTTCCGTTACTCTTTGCTTGCCTTCCGTGCATTGCCTAGCCTTCCGTTGTCGTGCCTTAGCCTTGCCTCGCCTGACCGTGCTTTCCCATGCGTTACCCTTTCCTTGCCTTGCCGTTCATGGCCTAGCGTTCGGTGTCGTGCCTTAGACTTGTTCCCCCTTGCCGTGCCGTTCCTTCCGTTACCCTTGCCTTTCCTTGCTTTTCCTTGCCTTCCTTACCTTCCGTTACTCTTTGCTTGCCTTCCCTGAATTGCCTAGCCTTGCGTTGTCGTGCCTTTGCCTTATCTCGCCTGACCTTGCCTTCCTTTGCTTTAAGCTTTCCTTGCATTGTCGTGCATTGCCTAGCCTTGCGTTTTCGTGCATTAGCCTTGTCTAGCCTCACCGTGCATTGCCTTGCGTTACCCTTTGCTTGCCTTGCCGTGCATTGCCTAGCCGTGCGTTGTCGTGCCTTAGCCTTGTTTCCCCTTGCCGTGCAGTTCCTTCCGTTACACTTGCCTTTCTTTGCTTTCCCTTGCCTTCCTTACCTTCCGTTACTCTTTGCTTGCCTTCCGTGCATTGCCTAGCCTTGCGTTGTCGTGCCTTAGCCTTGCCTCGCCTGAACGTGCTTTCCCATGCGTTACCCTTTCCTTGCCTTGCCGTGCATTGCCCAGCCTGCGTTGCCGTGCCTTAGCCTTGTTTCCCCTTGCCGTGCAATTCCTTCCGTTACCCTTGCCTTTCCTTGCTTTTCCTTGCCTTGCTTACCTTCCGTTACTCTTTGCTTCCCTTCCCTGCATTGCCTAGCCTTGCGTTGTCGTGCCTTAGCCTTATCTCGCCTGACCGTGCCTTCCTTTGCTTTAAGCTTTCCTTGCATTGTCGTGCATTGCCTAGCCTTGCGTTGTCGTGCATTAGCCTTGCCTAGCTTCACCGTGCCTTGCCTTGCGTTACCCTTTCCTTGCCTTGCCGTGCATTGCCTAGCCGTGCGTTGTCGTGCCTTAGCCTTGTTTCCCCTTGCCGTGGCGTGCCTTTTGTTACACTTGCCTTTCCTGGCTTTGACTTGCCTTCCTTTCCTTCCGTTACTCTTTCCTTGCCTTGCCGTGCATTGCCTAGCCTTGCGTTGTCGTGCCTTAGCGTTGCCTCGCCTGACCGTGCTTTCAAATGCGTTACCCTTTCCTTGCCTTGCCGTTCATTGCCTAGCGTTCGGTGTCGTGCCTTAGACTTGTTTCCCCTTGCCGTGCCGTTCCTTCCGTTACCCTGGCCTTTCCTTCCTTTTCCTTGCCTTGCTTACCTTCCGTTACTCTTTGCTTGCCTTCCCTGAATTGCCTAGCCTTGCGTTGTCGTGCCTTAGCCTTATCTCGCCTGACCGTGCCTTCCTTTGCTTTAAGCTTTCCTTGCATTGTCGTGCATCGCCTAGCCATGCGTTTTCGTGCATTAGCCTTGCCTAGCCTCACCGTGCCTTTCCTTGCGTTACCGTTTGCTTGCCTTGCCGTGCATTGCCTAGCCGTGCCTTGTCGTGCCTTAGCCTTGTTTCCCCTTGCCGTGCCGTTCCTTCCGTTACACTTGCCTTTCTTTGCTTTCCCTTTCCTTCCTTACCTTCCGTTTCTTTTTGCTTGCCTTCCGTGCATTGCCTAGCCTTGGGTTGTCGTGCCTTAGCCTTGCCTCGCCTGACCATGCTTTCCCATGCGTTACCCTTTCCTTGCCTTGCCGTGCATTTCCTAGCCGTGTGTTGTCGTGCCTTAGCCTTGTTTCCCCTTGCCGTTGCGTGCCTTTTGTTACACTTGCCTTGCCTGGCTTTGCCTTGCCTTCCTTTCCTTCCGTTACTCTTTCCTTGCCTTGCCGTGCATTGCCTAGCCCTGCGTTGTCGTGCCATAGCCTTGTATCCCCTTGCCGTGCCGTTCCTTCCGTTACACTTGCCTTTCTTTGCTTTCCCTTGCCTTACTTACCTTCCGTTACTCTTTGCTTGCCTTCCGTGCATTGCCTAGCCTTGCGTTGTCGTGCCTTAGCCTTATCTCGCCTGACCGTGCCTTCCTTTGCTTTAAGCTTTCCTTGCATTGTCGTGCATTGCCTAGCCTTGCGTTGTCGTGCATTAGCCTTGCCTAGCCTCACCGTGCCTTGCCTTGCGTTACCCTTTCCTTGCCTTGCCGTGCATTGCCTAGCCCTGCGTTGTCGTGCCTTAGCCTTCTTACCCCTTGCCGTGCCGTTCCTTCCGTTTCCCTTGCCTTCCCTTGCTTTCCCTTGCCTTCCTTACCTTCCGTTACTCTTTGCTTGCCTTCCGTGCATTGCCTAGCCTTGCGTTGTCGTGCCTTAGCCTTATCTCGCCTGACCGTGCCTTCCTTTGCTTTAAGCTTTACTTGCATTGTCGTGCATTGCCTAGCCTTGCGTTGTCGTGCATTAGCCTTGCCTAGCCTCACCGTGCCTTGCCTTGCGTTACCCTTGCCTTCCCTTGCTTTCCCTTGCCTTCCTTACCTTCCGTTACTCTTTGCTTGCCTTCCGTGCATTGCCTAGCCGTTCCCTTTCCTTGCCTTGCCGTGCATTACCTAGCCCTGCGTTGTCGTGCCTTAGCCTTGTTTCCCCTTGCCGTTGCGTGCCTTTTGTTACACTTGCCTTGCCTGGCTTTGCCTTGCCTTCCTTTCCTTCCGTTACTCTTTCCTTGCCTTGCCGTGCATGGCCTAGCCCTGCGTTGTCGTGCCTTAGCCTTGTTACCCCTTGCCGTGCCGTTCCTTCCGTTACCCTTGCCTTCCCTTGCTTTCCCTTGCTTTCCTTGCGTTCCGTTACTCTTTGCTTGCTTTCCGTGCATTGCCTAGCCTTGCGTTGTCATGCCTTAGCCTTGTCTCGCCTGACCGTGCTTTCCCATGCGTTACCCTTTCCTTGCCTTGCCGTGCATTGCCTAGCGTGCGTTGTCGTGCCTTAGCCTTGTTTCCCCTTGCCGTGCCGTTCCTTCCGTTACACTTGCCTTTCTTTGCTTTCCCTTTCCTTCCTTACCTTCCGTTTCTCTTTGCTTGCCTTCCGTGCATTGCCTAGCCTTGGGTTGTCGTGCCTTAGCCTTGCCTCGCCTGACCGTGCTTTCCCATGCGTTACCCTTTCCTTGCCTTGCCGTGCATTGCCTAGCGTGCGTTGTCGTGCCTTAGCCTTGTTTCCCCTTGCCGTGCCGTTCCTTCCGTTCCCATTGCCTTTCCTTGCTTTCCCTTGCCTTCCTTACCTTCCGTTACTCTTTGCTTGCCTTCCGTGCATTGCCTAGCCTTGCGTTGTCGTGCCTTAGACTTATCTCGCCTGACCGTGCCTTCCTTTGCTTTAAGCTTTCCTTGCATTGTCGTGCATTGCCTAGCCTTGCGTTGTCGTGCATTAACCTTGCCTAGCCTCACCGTGCCTTGCCTTGCGTTACCCTTTCCTTACCTTGCCGTGCATTTCCTAGCCGTGTGTTGTCGTGCCTTAGCCTTGTTACCCCTTGCCTTGCCGTTACTTCCGTTACCCTTGCCTTCCCTTGCTTTCCCTTTCCTTCCTTGCATTCCGTTACTCCTTGCTTGCTTTCCGTGCATTGCCTAGCCTTGCGTTGGCTTTCCTTAGCCTTACCTCGCCTGACCGTGCTTTCCCATGCGTTACCCTTTCCTTGCCTTGCCGTGCATTGCCTAGCGTGCGTTGTCGTGCCTTAGCCTTGTTTCCCCTTGCCGTGCCGTTCCTTCCGTTACCCTTGCCTTCCCTTGCTTTCCCTTTCCTTCCTTGCATTCCGTTACTCCTTGCTTGCTTTCCGTGCATTGCCTAGCCTTGCGTTGGCTTTCCTTAGCCTTGCCTCGCCTGACAGTGCTTTCCCATGCGTTACCCTTTCCTTGCCTTCCCGTGCATTGCCTAGCGTGCGTTGTCGTGCCTTAGCCTTGTTTCCCCTTGCCGTGCCGTTCCTTCCGTTACACTTGCCTTTCTTTGCTTTCCCTTGCCTTCCTTACCTTCCGTTACTCTTTGCTTGCCTTCCGTGCATTGCCTAGCCTTGCGTTGTCGTGCCTTAGCCTTATCTCGCCTGACCGTGCCTTCCTTTGCTTTAAGCTTTACTTGCATTGTCGTGCATTGCCTAGCCTTGCGTTGTCGTGCATTAGCCTTGCCTAGCCTCACCGTGCCTTGCCTTGCGTTACCCTTTCCTTTCCTTGCCGTGCATTTCCTAGCCGTGTGTTGTCGTGCCTTAGCCTTGTTTCCCCTTGCCGTTGCGTGCCTTTTGTTACACTTGCCTTGCCTGGCTTTGCCTTGCCTTCCTTTCCTTCCGTTACTCTTTCCTTGCCTTGCCGTGCATTGCCTAGCCCTGCGTTGTCGTGCCATAGCCTTGTTTCCCCTTGCCGTGCCGTTCCTTCCGTTACACTTGCCTTTCTTTGCTTTCCCTTGCGTTACTTACCTTCCGTTACTCTTTGCTTGCCTTCCGTGCATTGCCTAGCCTTGCGTTGTCGTGCCTTAGCCTTATCTCGCCTGACCGTGCCTTCCTTTGCTTTAAGCTTTCCTTGCATTGTCGTGCATTGCCTAGCCTTGCGTTGTCGTGCATTAGCCTTGCCTAGCCTCACCGTGCCTTGCCTTGCGTTACCCTTTCCTTGCCTTGCCGTGCATTGCCTAGCCCTGCGTTGTCGTGCCTTAGCCTTCTTACCCCTTGCCGTGCCGTTCCTTCCGTTTCCCTTGCCTTCCCTTGCTTTCCCTTGCCTTCCTTGCGTTCCGTTACTCTTTGCTTGCTTTCGGTGCATTGCCTAGCCTTGCGTTGTCATGCCTTAGCCTTGCCTCGCCTGACCGTGCTTTCCCATGCGTTACCCTTTCCTTGCCTTGCCGTGCATTGCCTAGCGTGCGTTGTCGTGCCTTAGCCTTGTTGCCCCTTGCCGTGCCGTTCCTTCCGTTACACTTGCCTTTCCTTGCTTTCCCTTGCCTTCCTTACCTTCCGTTACTCTTTGCTTGCCTTCCGTGCATTGCCTAGCCTTGCGTTTTCGTGGCTTAGCCTTGCCTCGCCTGACCGTGCTTTCCCATGCGTTACCCTTCCTTGCCTTGCCGTTCATTGCCTAGCGTTCGGTGTCGTGCCTTACACTTCTTCCCCCTTGCCGTGCCGTTCCTTCCGTTACCCTTGCCTTTCCTTGCTTTTCCTTGCCTTCCTTACCTTCCGTTACTCTTTGCTTGCCTTCCCTGAATTGCCTAGCCTTGCGTTGTCGTGCCTTTGCCTTATCTCGCCTGACCTTGCCTTCCTTTGCTTTAAGCTTTCCTTGCATTGTCGTGCATTGCCTAGCCTTGCGTTTTCGTGCATTAGCCTTGTCTAGCCTCACCGTGCATTGCCTTGCGTTACCCTTTGCTTGCCTTGCCGTGCATTGCCTAGCCGTGCGTTGTCGTGCCTTAGCCTTCTTTCCCCTTGCCGTGCAGTTCCTTCCGTTACACTTGCCTTTCTTTGCTTTCCCTTGCCTTCCTTAACTTCCGTTACTCTTTGCTTGCCTTCCGTGCATTGCCTAGCCTTGCGTTGTCGTGCCTTAGCCTTGCCTCGCCTGAACGTGCTTTCCCATGCGTTACCCTTTCCTTGCCTTGCCGTGCATTGCCCAGCCTGCGTTGCCGTGCCTTAGCCTTGTTTCCCCTTGCCGTGCAATTCCTTCCGTTACCCTTGCCTTTCCTTGCTTTTCCTTGCCTTGCTTACCTTCCGTTACTCTTTGCTTCCCTTCCCTGCATTGCCTAGCCTTGCGTTGTCGTGCCTTAGCCTTATCTCGCCTGACCGTGCCTTCCTTTGCTTTAAGCTTTACTTGCATTGTCGTGCATTGCCTAGCCTTGCGTTGTCGTGCATTAGCCTTGCCTAGCCTCACCGTGCCTTGCCTTGCGTTACCCTTTCCTTGCCTTGCCGTGCATTTCCTAGCCGTGTGTTGTCGGCCTTAGCCTTGTTTCCCCTTGCCGTTGCGTGCCTTTTGTTACACTTGCCTTGCCTGGCTTTGCCTTGCCTTTCTTTCCTTCCGTTACTCTTTACTTGCCTTGCCGTGCATTGCCTAGCCTTGCATTGTCGTGCCTTATCCTTGCCTCACCTGACCGTGCTTTCCCATGCGTTACCCTTTCCTTGCCTTGCCGTGCATTGCCTAGCGTGCGTTGTCGTGCCTTAGCCTTGTTTCCCCTTGCCGTGCCGTTCCTTCCGTTACACTTGCCTTTCCTTGCTTTCCCTTGCCTTCCTTACCTTCCGTTACTCTTTGCTTGCCTTCCGTGCATTGCCTAGCCTTCCGTTGTCGTGCCTTAGCCTTGCCTCGCCTGACCGTGCTTTCCCATGCGTTACCCTTTCCTTGCCTTGCCTTTCATTGCCTAGCGTTGGGTGTCGTGCCTTAGACTTGTTCCCCCTTGCCGTGCCGTTCCTTCCGTTACCCTTGCCTTTCCTTGCTTTTCCTTGCCTTCCTTACCTTCCGTTACTCTTTGCTTGCCTTCCCTGAATTGCCTAGCCTTGCGTTGTCGTGCCTTTGCCTTATCTCGCCTGACCTTGCCTTCCTTTGCTTTAAGCTTTCCTTGCATTGTCGTGCATTGCCTAGCCTTGCGTTTTCGTGCATTAGCCTTGTCTAGCCTCACCGTGCATTGCCTTGCGTTACCCTTTGCTTGCCTTGCCGTGCATTGCCTAGCCGTGCGTTGTCGTGCCTTAGCCTTGTTTCCCCTTGCCGTGCAGTTCCTTCCGTTACACTTGCCTTTCTTTGCTTTCCCTTGCCTTCCTTACCTTCCGTTACTCTTTGCTTGCCTTCCGTGCATTGCCTAGCCTTGCGTTGTCGTGCCTTAGCCTTGCCTCGCCTGAACGTGCTTTCCCATGCGTTACCCTTTCCTTGCCTTGCCGTGCATTGCCCAGCCTGCGTTGCCGTGCCTTAGACTTGTTTCCCCTTGCCGTGCAATTCCTTCCGTTACCCTTGCCTTTCCTTGCTTTTCCTTGCCTTGCTTACCTTCCGTTACTCTTTGCTTCCCTTCCCTGCATTGCCTAGCCTTGCGTTGTCGTGCCTTAGCCTTATCTCGCCTGACCGTGCCTTCCTTTGCTTTAAGCTTTCCTTGCATTTTCGTGCATTGCCTAGCCTTGCGTTGTCGTGCATTAGCCTTGCCTAGCCTCACCGTGCCTTGCCTTGCGTTACCCTTTCCTTGCCTTGCCGTGCATTGCCTAGCCGTGCGTTGTCGTGCCTTAGCCTTGTTTCCCCTTGCCGTGGCGTGCCTTCCGTTACCCTTGCCTTCCCTTGCTTTCCCTTGCCTTCCTTGCGTTCCGTTACTCTTTGCTTGCTTTCCGTGCATTGCCTAGCCTTGCGTTGTCATGCCTTAGCCTTGCATCGCCTGACCGTGCTTTCCCATGCGTTACCCTTTCCTTGCCTTTCCGTGCATTGCCTAGCCGTGCGTTGTCGTGCCTTAGCCTTGTTTCCCCTTGCCGTGCCGTTCCTTCCGTTACACTTGCCTTTCCTTCCTTTCCCTTGCCTTCCTTACCTTCCGTTACTCTTTCCTTGCCTTCCGTGCATTGCCTAGCCTTGCGTTGTCGTGCCTTAGCGTTGCCTCGCCTGACCGTGCTTTCAAATGCGTTACCCTTTCCTTGCCTTGCCGTTCATTGCCTAGCGTTCGGTGTCGTGCCTTAGACTTGTTTCCCCTTGCCGTGCCGTTCCTTCCGTTACCCTGGCCTTTCCTTCCTTTTCCTTGCCTTGCTTACCTTCCGTTACTCTTTGCTTGCCTTCCCTGAATTGCCTAGCCTTGCGTTGTCGTGCCTTAGCCTTATCTCGCCTGACCGTGCCTTCCTTTGCTTTAAGCTTTCCTTGCATTGTCGTGCATCGCCTAGCCATGCGTTTTCGTGCATTAGCCTTGCCTAGCCTCACCGTGCCTTTCCTTGCGTTACCGTTTGCTTGCCTTGCCGTGCATTGCCTAGCCGTGCCTTGTCGAGCCTTAGCCTTGTTTCCCCTTGCCGTGCCGTTCCTTCCGTTACACTTGCCTTTCTTTGCTTTCCCTTTCCTTCCTTACCTTCCGTTTCTCTTTGCTTGCCTTCCGTGCATTGCCTAGCCTTGGGTTGTCGTGCCTTAGCCTTGCCTCGCCTGACCGTGCTTTCCCATGCGTTACCCTTTCCTTGCCTTGCCGTGCATTGCCTAGCGTGCGTTGTCGTGCCTTAGCCTTGTTTCCCCTTGCCGTGCCGTTCCTTCCGTTACCATTGCCTTTCCTTGCTTTCCCTTGCCTTCCTTACCTTCCGTTACTCTTTGCTTGCCTTCCGTGCATTGCCTAGCCTTGCGTTGTCGTGCCTTAGACTTATCTCGCCTGACCGTGCCTTCCTTTGCTTTAAGCTTTCCTTGCATTGTCGTGCATTGCCTAGCCTTGCGTTGTCGTGCATTAACCTTGCCTAGCCTCACCGTGCCTTGCCTTGCGTTACCCTTTCCTTACCTTGCCGTGCATTTCCTAGCCGTGTGTTGTCGTGCCTTAGCCTTGTTACCCCTTGCCTTGCCGTTCCTTCCGTTACCCTTGCCTTCCCTTGCTTTCCCTTTCCTTCCTTGCATTCCGTTACTCCTTGCTTGCGTTCCGTGCATTGCCTAGCCTTGCGTTGGCTTTCCTTAGCCTTACCTCGCCTGACCGTGCTTTCCCATGCGTTACCCTTTCCTTGCCTTGCCGTGCATTGCCTAGCGTGCGTTGTCGTGCCTTAGCCTTGTTTCCCCTTGCCGTGCCGTTCCTTCCGTTACCCTTGCCTTCCCTTGCTTTCCCTTTCCTTCCTTGCATTCCGTTACTCCTTGCTTGCTTTCCGTGCATTGCCTAGACTTGCGTTGGCTTTCCTTAGCCTTGCCTCGCCTGACCGTGCTTTCCCATGCGTTACCCTTTCCTTGCCTTGCCGTGCATTTCCTAGCCGTGTGTTGTCGTGCCTTAGCCTTGTTTCCCCTTGCCGTTGCGTGCCTTTTGTTACACTTGCCTTGCCTGGCTTTGCCTTGCCTTCCTTTCCTTCCGTTACTCTTTCCTTGCCTTGCCGTGCATTGCCTAGCCCTGCGTTGTCGTGCCATAGCCTTGTTTCCCCTTGCCGTGCCGTTCCTTCCGTTACACTTGCCTTTCTTTGCTTTCCCTTGCCTTACTTACCTTCCGTTACTCTTTGCTTGCCTTCCGTGCATTGCCTAGCCTTGCGTTGTCGTGCCTTAGCCTTATCTCGCCTGACCGTGCCTTCCTTTGCTTTAAGCTTTCCTTGCATTGTCGTGCATTGCCTAGCCTTGCGTTGTCGTGCATTAGCCTTGCCTAGCCTCACCGTGCCTTGCCTTGCGTTACCCTTTCCTTGCCTTGCCGTGCATTGCCTAGCCCTGCGTTGTCGTGCCTTAGCCTTCTTACCCCTTGCCGTGCCGTTCCTTCCGTTTCCCTTGCCTTCCCTTGCTTTCCCTTGCCTTCCTTGCGTTCCGTTACTCTTTGCTTGCCTTCCGTGCATTGCCTAGCCTTGCGTTGTCGTGCCTTAGCCTTATCTCGCCTGACCGTGCCTTCCTTTGCTATAAGCTTTACTTGCATTGTCGTGCATTGCCTAGCCTTGCGTTGTCGTGCATTAGCCTTGCCTAGCCTCACCGTGCCTTGCCTTGCGTTACCCTTTCCTTGCCTTGCCGTGCATTTCCTAGCCGTGTGTTGTCGTGCCTTAGCCTTGTTACCCCTTGCCTTGCCGTTCCTTCCGTTACCCTTGCCTTCCCTTGCTTTCCCTTTCCTTCCTTGCATTCCGTTACTCCTTGCTTGCTTTCCGTGCATTGCCTAGCCTTGCGTTGGCTTTCCTTAGCCTTACCTCGCCTGACCGTGCTTTCCCATGCGTTACCCTTTCCTTGCCTTGCCGTGCATTGCCTAGCGTGCGTTGTCGTGCCTTAGCCTTGTTTCCCCTTG
The DNA here is from genome assembly GCF_037893015.1 of Macrotis lagotis. Classification (NCBI taxonomy): domain Eukaryota; kingdom Metazoa; phylum Chordata; class Mammalia; order Peramelemorphia; family Peramelidae; genus Macrotis; species Macrotis lagotis. Next base: position 484,136 of record NW_027421932.1, read on the forward strand.
CCGTGCCGTTCCTTCCGTTACCCTTGCCTTCCCTTGCTTTCCCTTTCCTTCCTTGCATTCCGTTACTCCTTGCTTGCTTTCCGTGCATTGCCTAGCCTTGCGTTGGCTTTCCTTAGCCTTGCCTCGCCTGACAGTGCTTTCCCATGCGTTACCCTTTCCTTGCCTTCCCGTGCATTGCCTAGCGTGCGTTGTCGTGCCTTAGCCTTGTTTCCCCTTGCCGTGCCGTTCCTTCCGTTACACTTGCCTTTCTTTGCTTTCCCTTGCCTTCCTTACCTTCCGTTACTCTTTGCTTGCCTTCCGTGCATTGCCTAGCCTTGCGTTGTCGTGCCTTAGCCTTATCTCGCCTGACCGTGCCTTCCTTTGCTTTAAGCTTTACTTGCATTGTCGTGCATTGCCTAGCCTTGCGTTGTCGTGCATTAGCCTTGCCTAGCCTCACCGTGCCTTGCCTTGCGTTACCCTTTCCTTTCCTTGCCGTGCATTTCCTAGCCGTGTGTTGTCGTGCCTTAGCCTTGTTTCCCCTTGCCGTTGCGTGCCTTTTGTTACACTTGCCTTGCCTGGCTTTGCCTTGCCTTCCTTTCCTTCCGTTACTCTTTCCTTGCCTTGCCGTGCATTGCCTAGCCCTGCGTTGTCGTGCCATAGCCTTGTTTCCCCTTGCCGTGCCGTTCCTTCCGTTACACTTGCCTTTCTTTGCTTTCCCTTGCGTTACTTACCTTCCGTTACTCTTTGCTTGCCTTCCGTGCATTGCCTAGCCTTGCGTTGTCGTGCCTTAGCCTTATCTCGCCTGACCGTGCCTTCCTTTGCTTTAAGCTTTCCTTGCATTGTCGTGCATTGCCTAGCCTTGCGTTGTCGTGCATTAGCCTTGCCTAGCCTCACCGTGCCTTGCCTTGCGTTACCCTTTCCTTGCCTTGCCGTGCATTGCCTAGCCCTGCGTTGTCGTGCCTTAGCCTTCTTACCCCTTGCCGTGCCGTTCCTTCCGTTTCCCTTGCCTTCCCTTGCTTTCCCTTGCCTTCCTTGCGTTCCGTTACTCTTTGCTTGCTTTCGGTGCATTGCCTAGCCTTGCGTTGTCATGCCTTAGCCTTGCCTCGCCTGACCGTGCTTTCCCATGCGTTACCCTTTCCTTGCCTTGCCGTGCATTGCCTAGCGTGCGTTGTCGTGCCTTAGCCTTGTTGCCCCTTGCCGTGCCGTTCCTTCCGTTACACTTGCCTTTCCTTGCTTTCCCTTGCCTTCCTTACCTTCCGTTACTCTTTGCTTGCCTTCCGTGCATTGCCTAGCCTTGCGTTGTCATGCCTTAGCCTTGCCTCGCCTGACCGTGCTTTCCCATGCGTTACCCTTCCTTGCCTTGCCGTTCATTGCCTAGCGTTCGGTGTCGTGCCTTACACTTCTTCCCCCTTGCCGTGCCGTTCCTTCCGTTACCCTTGCCTTTCCTTGCTTTTCCTTGCCTTCCTTACCTTCCGTTACTCTTTGCTTGCCTTCCCTGAATTGCCTAGCCTTGCGTTGTCGTGCCTTTGCCTTATCTCGCCTGACCTTGCCTTCCTTTGCTTTAAGCTTTCCTTGCATTGTCGTGCATTGCCTAGCCTTGCGTTTTCGTGCATTAGCCTTGTCTAGCCTCACCGTGCATTGCCTTGCGTTACCCTTTGCTTGCCTTGCCGTGCATTGCCTAGCCGTGCGTTGTCGTGCCTTAGCCTTCTTTCCCCTTGCCGTGCAGTTCCTTCCGTTACACTTGCCTTTCTTTGCTTTCCCTTGCCTTCCTTAACTTCCGTTACTCTTTGCTTGCCTTCCGTGCATTGCCTAGCCTTGCGTTGTCGTGCCTTAGCCTTGCCTCGCCTGAACGTGCTTTCCCATGCGTTACCCTTTCCTTGCCTTGCCGTGCATTGCCCAGCCTGCGTTGCCGTGCCTTAGCCTTGTTTCCCCTTGCCGTGCAATTCCTTCCGTTACCCTTGCCTTTCCTTGCTTTTCCTTGCCTTGCTTACCTTCCGTTACTCTTTGCTTCCCTTCCCTGCATTGCCTAGCCTTGCGTTGTCGTGCCTTAGCCTTATCTCGCCTGACCGTGCCTTCCTTTGCTTTAAGCTTTACTTGCATTGTCGTGCATTGCCTAGCCTTGCGTTGTCGTGCATTAGCCTTGCCTAGCCTCACCGTGCCTTGCCTTGCGTTACCCTTTCCTTGCCTTGCCGTGCATTTCCTAGCCGTGTGTTGTCGGCCTTAGCCTTGTTTCCCCTTGCCGTTGCGTGCCTTTTGTTACACTTGCCTTGCCTGGCTTTGCCTTGCCTTTCTTTCCTTCCGTTACTCTTTACTTGCCTTGCCGTGCATTGCCTAGCCTTGCATTGTCGTGCCTTATCCTTGCCTCACCTGACCGTGCTTTCCCATGCGTTACCCTTTCCTTGCCTTGCCGTGCATTGCCTAGCGTGCGTTGTCGTGCCTTAGCCTTGTTTCCCCTTGCCGTGCCGTTCCTTCCGTTACACTTGCCTTTCCTTGCTTTCCCTTGCCTTCCTTACCTTCCGTTACTCTTTGCTTGCCTTCCGTGCATTGCCTAGCCTTCCGTTGTCGTGCCTTAGCCTTGCCTCGCCTGACCGTGCTTTCCCATGCGTTACCCTTTCCTTGCCTTGCCTTTCATTGCCTAGCGTTCGGTGTCGTGCCTTAGACTTGTTCCCCCTTGCCGTGCCGTTCCTTCCGTTACCCTTGCCTTTCCTTGCTTTTCCTTGCCTTCCTTACCTTCCGTTACTCTTTGCTTGCCTTCCCTGAATTGCCTAGCCTTGCGTTGTCGTGCCTTTGCCTTATCTCGCCTGACCTTGCCTTCCTTTGCTTTAAGCTTTCCTTGCATTGTCGTGCATTGCCTAGCCTTGCGTTTTCGTGCATTAGCCTTGTCTAGCCTCACCGTGCATTGCCTTGCGTTACCCTTTGCTTGCCTTGCCGTGCATTGCCTAGCCGTGCGTTGTCGTGCCTTAGCCTTGTTTCCCCTTGCCGTGCAGTTCCTTCCGTTACACTTGCCTTTCTTTGCTTTCCCTTGCCTTCCTTACCTTCCGTTACTCTTTGCTTGCCTTCCGTGCATTGCCTAGCCTTGCGTTGTCGTGCCTTAGCCTTGCCTCGCCTGAACGTGCTTTCCCATGCGTTACCCTTTCCTTGCCTTGCCGTGCATTGCCCAGCCTGCGTTGCCGTGCCTTAGACTTGTTTCCCCTTGCCGTGCAATTCCTTCCGTTACCCTTGCCTTTCCTTGCTTTTCCTTGCCTTGCTTACCTTCCGTTACTCTTTGCTTCCCTTCCCTGCATTGCCTAGCCTTGCGTTGTCGTGCCTTAGCCTTATCTCGCCTGACCGTGCCTTCCTTTGCTTTAAGCTTTCCTTGCATTGTCGTGCATTGCCTAGCCTTGCGTTGTCGTGCATTAGCCTTGCCTAGCCTCACCGTGCCTTGCCTTGCGTTACCCTTTCCTTGCCTTGCCGTGCATTGCCTAGCCGTGCGTTGTCGTGCCTTAGCCTTGTTTCCCCTTGCCGTGGCGTGCCTTCCGTTACCCTTGCCTTCCCTTGCTTTCCCTTGCCTTCCTTGCGTTCCGTTACTCTTTGCTTGCTTTCCGTGCATTGCCTAGCCTTGCGTTGTCATGCCTTAGCCTTGCATCGCCTGACCGTGCTTTCCCATGCGTTACCCTTTCCTTGCCTTTCCGTGCATTGCCTAGCCGTGCGTTGTCGTGCCTTAGCCTTGTTTCCCCTTGCCGTGCCGTTCCTTCCGTTACACTTGCCTTTCCTTCCTTTCCCTTGCCTTCCTTACCTTCCGTTACTCTTTCCTTGCCTTCCGTGCATTGCCTAGCCTTGCGTTGTCGTGCCTTAGCCTTGCCTCGCCTGACCGTGCTTTCCCATGCGTTACCCTTTCCTTGCCTTGCCGTTCATTGCCTAGCGTTCGGTGTCGTGCCTTAGACTTGTTTCCCCTTGCCGTGCCGTTCCTTCCGTTACCCTGGCCTTTCCTTCCTTTTCCTTGCCTTGCTTACCTTCCGTTACTCTTTGCTTGCCTTCCCTGAATTGCCTAGCCTTGCGTTGTCGTGCCTTAGCCTTATCTCGCCTGACCGTGCCTTCCTTTGCTTTAAGCTTTCCTTGCATTGTCGTGCATCGCCTAGCCATGCGTTTTCGTGCATTAGCCTTGCCTAGCCTCACCGTGCCTTTCCTTGCGTTACCGTTTGCTTGCCTTGCCGTGCATTGCCTAGCCGTGCCTTGTCGAGCCTTAGCCTTGTTTCCCCTTGCCGTGCCGTTCCTTCCGTTACACTTGCCTTTCTTTGCTTTCCCTTTCCTTCCTTACCTTCCGTTTCTCTTTGCTTGCCTTCCGTGCATTGCCTAGCCTTGGGTTGTCGTGCCTTAGCCTTGCCTCGCCTGACCGTGCTTTCCCATGCGTTACCCTTTCCTTGCCTTGCCGTGCATTGCCTAGCGTGCGTTGTCGTGCCTTAGCCTTGTTTCCCCTTGCCGTGCCGTTCCTTCCGTTACCATTGCCTTTCCTTGCTTTCCCTTGCCTTCCTTACCTTCCGTTACTCTTTGCTTGCCTTCCGTGCATTGCCTAGCCTTGCGTTGTCGTGCCTTAGACTTATCTCGCCTGACCGTGCCTTCCTTTGCTTTAAGCTTTCCTTGCATTGTCGTGCATTGCCTAGCCTTGCGTTGTCGTGCATTAACCTTGCCTAGCCTCACCGTGCCTTGCCTTGCGTTACCCTTTCCTTACCTTGCCGTGCATTTCCTAGCCGTGTGTTGTCGTGCCTTAGCCTTGTTACCCCTTGCCTTGCCGTTCCTTCCGTTACCCTTGCCTTCCCTTGCTTTCCCTTTCCTTCCTTGCATTCCGTTACTCCTTGCTTGCGTTCCGTGCATTGCCTAGCCTTGCGTTGGCTTTCCTTAGCCTTACCTCGCCTGACCGTGCTTTCCCATGCGTTACCCTTTCCTTGCCTTGCCGTGCATTGCCTAGCGTGCGTTGTCGTGCCTTAGCCTTGTTTCCCCTTGCCGTGCCGTTCCTTCCGTTACCCTTGCCTTCCCTTGCTTTCCCTTTCCTTCCTTGCATTCCGTTACTCCTTGCTTGCTTTCCGTGCATTGCCTAGACTTGCGTTGGCTTTCCTTAGCCTTGCCTCGCCTGACCGTGCTTTCCCATGCGTTACCCTTTCCTTGCCTTGCCGTGCATTTCCTAGCCGTGTGTTGTCGTGCCTTAGCCTTGTTTCCCCTTGCCGTTGCGTGCCTTTTGTTACACTTGCCTTGCCTGGCTTTGCCTTGCCTTCCTTTCCTTCCGTTACTCTTTCCTTGCCTTGCCGTGCATTGCCTAGCCCTGCGTTGTCGTGCCATAGCCTTGTTTCCCCTTGCCGTGCCGTTCCTTCCGTTACACTTGCCTTTCTTTGCTTTCCCTTGCCTTACTTACCTTCCGTTACTCTTTGCTTGCCTTCCGTGCATTGCCTAGCCTTGCGTTGTCGTGCCTTAGCCTTATCTCGCCTGACCGTGCCTTCCTTTGCTTTAAGCTTTCCTTGCATTGTCGTGCATTGCCTAGCCTTGCGTTGTCGTGCATTAGCCTTGCCTAGCCTCACCGTGCCTTGCCTTGCGTTACCCTTTCCTTGCCTTGCCGTGCATTGCCTAGCCCTGCGTTGTCGTGCCTTAGCCTTCTTACCCCTTGCCGTGCCGTTCCTTCCGTTTCCCTTGCCTTCCCTTGCTTTCCCTTGCCTTCCTTACCTTCCGTTACTCTTTGCTTGCCTTCCGTGCATTGCCTAGCCTTGCGTTGTCGTGCCTTAGCCTTATCTCGCCTGACCGTGCCTTCCTTTGCTATAAGCTTTACTTGCATTGTCGTGCATTGCCTAGCCTTGCGTTGTCGTGCATTAGCCTTGCCTAGCCTCACCGTGCCTTGCCTTGCGTTACCCTTTCCTTGCCTTGCCGTGCATTTCCTAGCCGTGTGTTGTCGTGCCTTAGCCTTGTTTCCCCTTGCCGTTGCGTGCCTTTTGTTACACTTGCCTTGCCTGGCTTTGCCTTGCCTTCCTTTCCTTCCGTTACTCTTTCCTTGCCTTGCCGTGCATTGCCTAGCCTTGCATTGTCGTGCCTTATCCTTGCCTCACCTGACCGTGCCTTCCCCTGCGTTACCCTTTCCTTGCCTTGCCGTGCATTGCCTAGCCCTGCGTTGTCGTGCCTTAGCCTTCTTACCCCTTGCCGTGCCGTTCCTTCCGTTACCCTTGCCTTCCCTTGCTTTCCCTTGCCTTCCTTGCGTTCCGTTACTCTTTGCTTGCTTTCCGTGCATTGCCTAGCCTTGCGTTGTCATGCCTTAGCCTTGCCTCGCCTGACCGTGCTTTCCCATGCGTTACCCTTTCCTTGCCTTGCCGTGCATTGCCTAGCGTGCGTTGTCGTGCCTTAGCCTTGTTTCCCCTTGCCGTGCCGTTCCTTCCGTTACCCTTGCCTTTCCTTGCTTTTCCTTGCCTTGCTTACCTTCCGTTACTCTTTGCTTCCCTTTCCTGCATTGCCTAGCCTTGCGTTGTCGTGCCTTAGCCTTATCTCGCCTGACCGTGCCTTCCTTTGCTTTAAGTTTTCCTTGCATTGTCGTGCATTGCCTAGCCTTGCGTTGTCGTGCATTAGCCTTGCCTAGCCTCACCGTGCCTTGCCTTGCGTTACCCTTTCCTTGCCTTGCCGTGCATTGCCTAGCCGTGTGTTGTCGTGCCTTAGCCTTGTTTCCCCTTGCCGTGGCGTGTCTTTTGTTACATTTGCCTTTCCTGGCTTTGACTTGCCTTCCTTTCCTTCCGTTACTCTTTCCTTGCCTTGCCGTGCATTGCCTAGCCTTGCATTGTCGTGCCTTATCCTTGCCTCACCTGACCGTGCCTTCCCCTGCGTTACCCTTTCCTTGCCTTGCCGTGCATTGCCTAGCCCTGCGTTGCCGTGCCTTACACTTGTTACCCCTTACCGTGCCGTTCTTTCCGTTACCCTTGCCTTCCCTTGCTTTCCCTTGCCTTCCTTGCGTTCCATTACTCTTTGCTTGCTTTCCGTGCATTGCCTAGCCTTGCGTTGTCATGCTTTAGCCTTGCATCGCCTGACCGTGCTTTCCCATGCGTTACCCTTTCCTTGCCTTTCCGTGCATTGCCTAGCCGTGCGTTGTCGTGCCTTAGCCTTGTTTCCACTTGCCGTGCCGTTCCTTCCGTTACACTTGCCTTTCCTTCCTTTCCCTTGCCTTCCTTACCTTCCGTTACTCTTTGCTTGCCTTCCGTGCATTGCCTACCCTTGCGTTGTCGTGCCTTAGCGTTGCCTCGCCTGACCGTGCTTTCAAATGCGTTACCCTTTCCTTGCCTTGCCGTTAATTGCCTAGCGTTCGGTGTCGTGCCTTAGACTTGTTTCCCCTTGCCGTACCGTTCCTTCCGTTACCCTGGCCTTTCCTTCCTTTTCCTTGCCTTGCTTACCTTCCGTTACTCTTTGCTTGCCTTCCCTGAATTGCCTAGCCTTGCGTTGTCGTGCCTTAGCCTTATCTCGCCTGACCGTGCCTTCCTTTGCTTTAAGCTTTCCTTGCATTGTCTTGCATTGCCTAGCCTTGCGTTGTCGTGCATTAACCTTGCCTAGCCTCACCGTGCCTTGCCTTGCGTTACCCTTTCCTTGCCATGCCGTGCATTTCCTAGCCGTGTGTTGTCGTGCCTTAGCCTTGTTACCCCTTGCCGTGCCGTTCCTTCCGTTACACTTGCCTTTCCTTCCTTTCCCTTGCCTTCCTTTCCTTCCGTTACTCTTTCCTTGCCTTGCCGTGCATTGCCTAGCCCTGCGTTGTCGTGCCTTAGCCTTGTTACCCCTTGCCGTGCCGTTCCTTCCGTTACCCTTGCCTTCCCTTGCTTTCCCTTGCTTTCCTTGCGTTCCGTTACTCTTTGCTTGCATTCCGTGCATTGCCTAGCCTTGCGTTGTCATGCCTCAGCCTTGTCTCGCCTGACCGTGCTTTCCCATGCGTTACCCTTTCCTTGCCTTGCCGTGCATTGCCTAGCGTGCGTTGTCGTGCCTTAGCCTTGTTTCCCCTTGCCGTGCCGTTCCTTCCGTTACACTTGCCTTTCTTTGCTTTCCCTTGCCTTCCTTACATTCCGTTACTCTTTGCTTGCCTTCCGTGCATTGCCTAGCCTTGCGTTGTCGTGCCTTAGCCTTATCTCGCCTGACCGTGCCTTCCTTTGCTTTAAGCTTTCCTTGCATTGTCGTACATTGCCTAGCCTTGCGTTGTCGTGCATTAGCCTTGCCTAGCCTCACCGTGCCTTGCCTTGCGTTACCCTTTCCTTGCCTTGCCGTGCATTGCCTAGCCGTGCGTTGTCGTGCCTTAGCCTTGATTCCCCTTGCCGTGGCGTGCCTTTTGTTACACTTGCCTTGCCTGGCTTTGCCTTGCCTTCCTTTCCTTCCGTTACTCTTTCCTTGCCTTGCCGTGCATTGCCTAGCCTTGCATTGTCGTGCCTTATCCTTGCCTCACCTGACCGTGCCTTCCCCTGCGTTACCCTTTCCTTGCCTTGCCGTGCATTGCCTAGCCCTGCGTTGTCGTGCCTTAGCCTTCTTACCCCTTGCCGTGCCGTTCCTTCCGTTACCCTTGCCTTCCCTTGCTTTCCCTTGCCTTCCTTGCGTTCCGTTACTCTTTGCTTGCTTTCCGTGCATTGCCTAGCCTTGCGTTGTCATGCCTTAGCCTTGCCTCGCCTGACCGTGCTTTCCCATGCGTTACCCTTTCCTTGCCTTGCCGTGCATTGCCTAGCGTGCGTTGTCGTGCCTTAGCCTTGTTTCCCCTTGCCGTGCCGTTCCTTCCGTTACCCTTGCCTTTCCTTGCTTTTCCTTGCCTTGCTTACCTTCCGTTACTCTTTGCTTCCCTTTCCTGCATTGCCTAGCCTTGCGTTGTCGTGCCTTAGCCTTATCTCGCCTGACCGTGCCTTCCTTTGCTTTAAGTTTTCCTTGCATTGTCGTGCATTGCCTAGCCTTGCGTTGTCGTGCATTAGCCTTGCCTAGCCTCACCGTGCCTTGCCTTGCGTTACCCTTTCCTTGCCTTGCCGTGCATTGCCTAGCCGTGTGTTGTCGTGCCTTACCCTTGTTTCCCCTTGCCGTGGCGTGTCTTTTGTTACACTTGCCTTTCCTGGCTTTGACTTGCCTTCCTTTCCTTCCGTTACTCTTTCCTTGCCTTGCCGTGCATTGCCTAGCCTTGCATTGTCGTGCCTTATCCTTGCCTCACCTGACCGTGCCTTCCCCTGCGTTACCCTTTCCTTGCCTTGCCGTGCATTGCCTAGCCCTGCGTTGCCGTGCCTTACACTTGTTACCCCTTACCGTGCCGTTCCTTCCGTTACCCTTGCCTTCCCTTGCTTTCCCTTGCCTTCCTTGCGTTCCATTACTCTTTGCTTGCTTTCCGTGCATTGCCTAGCCTTGCGTTGTCATGCTTTAGCCTTGCATCGCCTGACCGTGCTTTCCCATGCGTTACCCTTTCCTTGCCTTTCCGTGCATTGCCTAGCCGTGCGTTGTCGTGCCTTAGCCTTGTTTCCACTTGCCGTGCCGTTCCTTCCGTTACACTTGCCTTTCCTTCCTTTCCCTTGCCTTCCTTACCTTCCGTTACTCTTTGCTTGCCTTCCGTGCATTGCCTACCCTTGCGTTGTCGTGCCTTAGCGTTGCCTCGCCTGACCGTGCTTTCAAATGCGTTACCCTTTCCTTGCCTTGCCGTTCATTGCCTAGCGTTCGGTGTCGTGCCTTAGACTTGTTTCCCCTTGCCGTACCGTTCCTTCCGTTACCCTGGCCTTTCCTTCCTTTTCCTTGCCTTGCTTACCTTCCGTTACTCTTTGCTTGCCTTCCCTGAATTGCCTAGCCTTGCGTTGTCGTGCCTTAGCCTTATCTCGCCTGACCGTGCCTTCCTTTGCTTTAAGCTTTCCTTGCATTGTCTTGCATTGCCTAGCCTTGCGTTGTCGTGCATTAACCTTGCCTAGCCTCACCGTGCCTTGCCTTGCGTTACCCTTTCCTTGCCTTGCCGTGCATTTCCTAGCCGTGTGTTGTCGTGCCTTAGCCTTGTTTCCCCTTGCCGTTGCGTGCCTTTTGTTACACTTGCCTTGCCTGGCTTTGCCTTGCCTTCCTTTCCTTCCGTTACTCTTTCCTTGCCTTGCCGTGCATTGCCTAGCCCTGCGTTGTCGTGCCTTAGCCTTGTTCCCCCTTGCCGTGCCGTTCCTTCCGTTACCCTTGCCTTCCCTTGCTTTCCCTTGCCTTCCTTGCGTTCCGTTACCCTTTGCTTGCTTTCCGTGCATTGCCTAGCCTTGCGTTGTCATGCCTTAGGCTTGCCTCGCCTGACCGTGCTTTCCCATGCGTTACCCTTTCCTTGCCTTGCCGTGCATTGCCTAGCGTGCGTTGTCGTGCCTTAGCCTTGTTTCCCCTTGCCGTGCCGTTCCTTCCGTTACACTTGCCTTTCTTTGTTTTCCCTTGCCTTCCTTACCTTCCGTTACTCTTTGCTTGCCTTCCGTGCATTGCCTAGCCCTGCGTTGTCGTGCCTTAGCCTTATCTCGCCTGACCGTGCCTTCCTTTGCTTTAAGCTTTCCTTGCATTGTCGTGCATTGCCTAGCCTTGCGTTGTCGTGCATTAGCCTTGCCTAGCCTCACCGTGCCTTGCCTTGCGTTACCCTTTCCTTGCCTTGCCGTGCATTGCCTAGCCGTGCGTTGTCGTGCCTTAGCCTTGATTCCCCTTGCCGTGGCGTGCCTTTTGTTACACTTGCCTTGCCTGGCTTTGCCTTGCCTTCCTTTCCTTCCGTTACTCTTTACTTGCCTTGCCGTGCATTGCCTAGCCTTGCATTGTCGTGCCTTATCCTTGCCTCACCTGACCGTGCCTTCCCCTGCGTTACCCTTTCCTTTGCCTTGCCGTGCATTTCCTAGCCCTGCGTTGTCGTGCCTTAGCCTTCTTACCCCTTGCCGTGCCGTTCCTTCCGTTACCCTTGCCTTCCCTTGCTTTCCCTTGCCTTCCTTACCTTCCGTTACTCTTTGCTTGCCTTCCGTGCATTGCCTAGCCTTGCGTTGTCGTGCCTTAGCCTTGCCTCGCCTGACCGTGCTTTCCCATGCGTTACCTTTTCCTTGCCTTGCCGTTCATTGCCTAGCGTTTGGTGTCGTGCCTTAGACTTCTTCCCCCTTGCCGTGCCGTTCCTTCCGTTACCCTTGCCTTTCCTTGCTTTTCCTTGCCTTCCTTACCTTCCGTTACTCTTTGCTTGCCTTCCCTGAATTGCCTAGCCTTGCGTTGTCGTGCCTTAGCCTTGCCTCCCCTGACCGTGTTTCCCATGCGTTACCCTTTCCTTGCCTTGCCGTGCATTGCCTAGCGTGAGTTGTCGTGCCTTAGACTTGTTTCCCCTTGCCGTGCCGTTCCTTCCGTTACCATTGCCTTTCCTTCCTTTCCCTTGCCTTCCTTACCTTCCGTTACTCTTTGCTTGCCTTCCCTGCATTGCCTAGCCTTGCGTTGTCGTTCCTTAGCCTTGCCTCGCCTGACCGTGCCTTGCGTTGCGGTACCCTTTCCTTGCCTTGCCGTGCATTGCCTAGCCGTGCGTTGTCGTGCATTTGCCTTGTCTTGCCTCACCGTGCCTTGCCTTGCGTTACCCTTTCCTTGCCTTCCCGTGCATTGCCTAGCGTGCGTTGTCGTGCCATAGCCTTGTTTCCCCTTGCCGTGCCGTTCCTTCCGTTACACTTGCCTTTCTTTGCTTTCCCTTGCCTTCCTTACCTTCCGTTACTCTTTGCTTGCCTTCCGTGCATTGCCTAGCCTTGCGTTGTCGTGCCTTAGCCTTATCTCGCCTGACCGTGCCTTCCTTTGCTTTAAGCTTTACTTGCATTGTCGTGCATTGCCTAGCCTTGCGTTGTCGTGCATTAGCCTTGCCTAGCCTCACCGTGCCTTGCCTTGCGTTACCCTTTCCTTGCCTTGCCGTGCATTTCCTAGCCGTGTGTTGTCGTGCCTTAGCCTTGTTTCCCCTTGCCGTTGCGTGTGTTTTGTTACACTTGCCTTGCCTGGCTTTGCCTTGCCTTCCTTTCCTTCCGTTACTCTTTCCTTGCCTTGCCGTGCATGGCCTAGCCCTGCGTTGTCGTGCCTTAGCCTTGTTACCCCTTGCCGTGCCGTTCCTTCCGTTACCCTTGCCTTCCCTTGCTTTCCCTTGCTTTCCTTGCGTTCCGTTACTCTTAGCTTGCTTTCCGTGCATTGCCTAGCCTTGCGTTGTCATGCCTTAGCCTTGTCTCGCCTGACCGTGCTTTCCCATGCGTTACCCTTTCCTTGCCTTGCCGTGCATTGCCTAGCGTGCGTTGTCGTGCCTTAGCCTTGTTTCCCCTTGCCGTGCCGTTCCTTCCGTTACACTTGCCTTTCTTTGCTTTCCCTTGCCTTCCTTACCTTCCGTTACTCTTTGCTTGCCTTCCGTGCATTGCCTAGCCTTGCGTTGTCGTGCCTTAGCCTTATCTCGCCTGACCGTGCCTTCCTTTGCTTTAAGCTTTCCTTGCATTGTCGTACATTGCCTAGCCTTGCGTTGTCGTGCATTAGCCTTGCCTAGCCTCACCGTGCCTTGCCTTGCGTTACCCTTTCCTTGCCTTGCCGTGCATTGCCTAGCCGTGCGTTGTCGTGCCTTAGCCTTGATTCCCCTTGCCGTGGCGTGCCTTTTGTTACACTTGCCTTGCCTGGCTTTGCCTTGCCTTCCTTTCCTTCCGTTACTCTTTCCTTGCCTTGCCGTGCATTGTCTAGCCTTGCATTGTCGTGCCTTATCCTTGCCTCACCTGACCGTGCCTTCCCCTGCGTTACCCTTTCCTTGCCTTGCCGTGCATTGCCTAGCCCTGCGTTGTCGTGCCTTAGCCTTCTTACCCCTTGCCGTGCCGTTCCTTCCGTTACCCTTGCCTTCCCTTGCTTTCCCTTGCCTTCCTTGCGTTCCGTTACTCTTTGCTTGCTTTCCGTGCATTGCCTAGCCTTGCGTTGTCATGCCTTAGCCTTGCCTCGCCTGACCGTGCTTTCCCATGCGTTACCCTTTCCTTGCCTTGCCGTGCATTGCCTAGCGTGCGTTGTCGTGCCTTAGCCTTGTTTCCCCTTGCCGTGCCGTTCCTTCCGTTACCCTTGCCTTTCCTTGCTTTTCCTTGCCTTGCTTACCTTCCGTTACTCTTTGCTTCCCTTCCCTGCATTGCCTAGCCTTGCGTTGTCGTGCCTTAGCCTTATCTCGCCTGACCGTGCCTTCCTTTGCTTTAAGTTTTCCTTGCATTGTCGTGCATTGCCTAGCCTTGCGTTGTCGTGCATTAGCCTTGCCTAGCCTCACCGTGCCTTGCCTTGCGTTACCCTTTCCTTGCCTTGCCGTGCATTGCCTAGCCGTGCGTTGTCGTGCCTTAGCCTTGTTTCCCCTTGCCGTGGCGTGTCTTTTGTTACACTTGCCTTTCCTGGCTTTGACTTGCCTTCCTTTCCTTCCGTTACTCTTTCCTTGCCTTGCCGTGTATTGCCTAGCCCTGCGTTGCCGTCCTAGCCTTGCATTGTCGTGCCTTATCCTTGCCTCACCTGACCGTGCCTTCCCCTGCGTTACCCTTTCCTTGCCTTGCCGTGCATTGCCTAGCCCTGCGTTGCCGTGCCTTACACTTGTTACCCCTTACCGTGCCGTTCCTTCCGTTACCCTTGCCTTCCCTTGCTTTCCCTTGCCTTCCTTGCGTTCCGTTACTCTTTGCTTGCTTTCCGTGCATTGCCTAGCCTTGCGTTGTCATGCCTTAGCCTTGCATCGCCTGACCGTGCTTTCCCATGCGTTACCCTTTCCTTGCCTTGCCGTGCATTGCCTAGCCGTGCGTTGTCGTGCCTTAGCCTTGTTTCCACTTGCCGTGCCGTTCCTTCCGTTACACTTGCCTTTCCTTCCTTTCCCTTGCCTTCCTTACCTTCCGTTACTCTTTGCTTGCCTTCCGTGCATTGCCTACCCTTGCGTTGTCGTGCCTTAGCGTTGCCTCGCCTGACCGTGCTTTCAAATGCGTTACCCTTTCCTTGCCTTGGCGTTCATTGCCTAGCGTTCGGTGTCGTGCCTTAGACTTGTTTCCCCTTGCCGTGCCGTTCCTTCCGTTACCCTGGCCTTTCCTTCCTTTCCCTTGCCTTCCTTACCTTCCGTTACTCTTTGCTTGCCTTCCGTGCATTGCCTAGCCTTGCGTTGTCGTGCCTTAGCCTTATCTCGCCTGACCGTGCCTTCCATTGCTTTAAGCTTTCCTTGCATTGTCGTGCATTGCCTAGCCTTGCGTTGTCGTGCATTAACCTTGCCTAGCCTCACCGTGCCTTGCCTTGCGTTACCCTTTCCTTGCCTTGCCGTGCATTTCCTAGCCGTGTGTTGTCGTGCCTTAGCCTTGTTACCCCTTGCCGTGCCGTTCCTTCCGTTACCCTTGCCTTCCCTTGCTTTCCCTTTCCTTCCTTGCATTCCGTTACTCCTTGCTTGCTTTCCGTGCATTGCCTAGCCTTGCGTTGGCTTTCCTTAGCCTTGCTTCGCCTGACCGTGCTTTCCCATGCGTTACCCGTTCCTTGCCTTGCCGTGCATTGCCTAGCGTGCGTTGTCGTGCCTTAGCCTTGTTTCCCCTTGCCGTGCCGTTCCTTCCGTTACCCTTCCCTTCCCTTGCTTTCCCTTGCCTTCCTTGCATTCCGTTACTCCTTGCTTGCTTTCCGTGCATTGCCTAGCCTTGCGTTGGCTTTCCTTAGCCTTGCCTCGCCTGACCGTGCTTTCCCATGCGTTACCCTTTCCTTGCCTTGCCGAGCATTGCCTAGCGTGCGTTGTCGTGCCTTAGCCTTGTTTCCCCTTGCCGTGCCGTTCCTTCCGTTACACTTGCCTTTCTTTGCTTTCCCTTGCCTTCCTTACCTTCCGTTACTCTTTGCTTGCCTTCCGTGCATTGCCCAGCCTTGCGTTGTCGTGCCTTAGCCTTATCTCGCCTGACCGTGCCTTCCTTTGCTTTAAGCTTTACTTGCATTGTTGTGCATTGCCTAGCCTTGCGTTGTCGTGCATTAGCCTTGCCTAGCCTCACCGTGCCTTGCCTTGCGTTACCCTTTCCTTGCCTTGCCGTGCATTTCCTAGCCGTGTGTTGTCGTGCCTTAGCCTTGTTTCCCCTTGCCGTTGCGTGCCTTTTGTTACACTTGCCTTGCCTGGCTTTGCCTTGCCTTCCTTTCCTTCCGTTACTCTTTCCTTGCCTTGCCGTGCATTGCCTAGCCCTGCGTTGTCGTGCCTTAGCCTTGTTACCCCTTGCCGTGCCGTTCCTTCCGTTACCCTTGCCTTCCCTTGCTTTCCCTTGCCTTCCTTGCGTTCCGTTACCCTTTGCTTGCTTTCCGTGCATTGCCTAGCCTTGCGTTGTCATGCCTTAGGCTTGCCTCGCCTGACCGTGCTTTCCCATGCGTTACCCTTTCCTTGCCTTGCCGTGCATTGCCTAGCGTGCGTTGTCGTGCCTTAGCCTTGTTTCCCCTTGCCGTGCCGTTCCTTCCGTTACACTTGCCTTTCTTTGTTTTCCCTTGCCTTCCTTACCTTCCGTTACTCTTTGCTTGCCTTCCGTGCATTGCCTAGCCCTGCATTGTCGTGCCTTAGCCTTATCTCGCCTGACCGTGCCTTCCTTTGCTTTAAGCTTTCCTTGCATTGTCGTGCATTGCCTAGCCTTGCGTTGTCGTGCATTAGCCTTGCCTAGCCTCACCGTGCCTTGCCTTGCGTTACCCTTTCCTTGCCTTGCCGTGCATTGCCTAGCCGTGCGTTGACGTGCCTTAGCCTTGATTCCCCTTGCCGTGGCGTGCCTTTTGTTACACTTGCCTTTCCTGGCTTTGCCTTGCCTTCCTTTCCTTCCGTTACTCTTTACTTGCCTTGCCGTGCATTGCCTAGCCTTGCATTGTCGTGCCTTATCCTTGCCTCACCTGACCGTGCCTTCCCCTGCGTTACCCTTTCCTTGCCTTGCCGTGCATTGCCTAGCCCTGCGTTGTCGTGCCTTAGCCTTCTTACCCCTTGCCGTGCCGTTCCTTCCGTTACCCTTGCCTTTCCTTGCTTTTCCTTGCCTTCCTTACCTTCCGTTACTCTTTGCTTGCCTTCCCTGAATTGCCTAGCCTTGCGTTGTCGTGCCTTAGCCTTGCCTCCCCTGACCGTGTTTCCCATGCGTTACCCTTTCCTTGCCTTGCCGTGCATTGCCTAGCGTGAGTTGTCGTGCCTTAGACTTTTTTCCCCTTGCCGTGCCGTTCCTTCCGTTACCATTGCCTTTCCTTGCTTTCCCTTGCCTTCCTTACCTTCCGTTACTCTTTGCTTGCCTTCCCTGCATTGCCTAGCCTTGCGTTGTCGTTCCTTAGCCTTATCTCGCCTGACCGTGCCTTCCTTGGCTTTAAGCTTTACTTGCATTGTCGTGCCTTGCCTAGCCTTGCGTTGTCGTGCATTAGCCTTGCCTAGCCTCACCGTGCCTTGCCTTGCGTTACCCTTTCCTTGCCTTGTGGTGCATTTCCTAGCCGTGTGTTGTCGTGCCTTAGCCTTGTTTCCCCTTGCCGTTGCCTGCCTTTTGTTAGACTTGCCTTTCCTCGCTTTGCCTTGCCGTCCTTTCCTTCCGTTACTGTTTAATTGCCTTGCCGTGCATTGCCTAACCGTGCGTTGTCGTGCCTTAGACTTGTTTCCCCTTGCCGTGCCGTTCCTTCCGTTACCCTTGCCTTGCCTTGCTTTCCCTTGCCTTCCTTGCGTTCCGTTACTCTTTGCTTGCTTTCCGTGCATTGCCTAGCCTTGCGTTGTCATGCCTTAGGCTTGCCTCGCCTGCTGTGCTTTCCCATGCGTTACCCTTTCCTTGCCTTGCCGTGCATTGCCTAGCGTGCGTTGTCGTGCCTTAGCCTTGTTTCCCCTTGCCGTGCCGTTCCTTCCGTTACACTTGCCTTTCTTTGCTTTCCCTTGCCTTCCTTACCTTCCGTTACTCTTTGCTTGCCTTCCCTGCATTGCCTAGCCTTGCGTTGTCGTGCCTTAGCCTTATCTCGCCTGACCGTGCCTTCCTTTGCTTTAAGCTTTCCTTGCATTGTCGTGCATTGCCTAGCCTTGCGTTGTCGTTCCTTAGCCTTGCCTCGCCTGACCGTGCCTTGCCTTGCGTTACCCTTTCCTTGCCTTGCCGTGCATTGCCTAGCCGTGCGTTGTCGTGCATTTGCCTTGTCTTGCCTCACCGTGGCTTGCCTTGCGTTACCCTTTCCTTGCCTTCCCGTGCATTGCCTAGCGTGCGTTGTCGTGCCATAGCCTTGTTTCCCCTTGCCGTGCCGTTCCTTCCGTTACACTTGCCTTTCTTTGCTTTCCCTTGCCTTCCTTACCTTCCGTTACTCTTTGCTTGCCTTCCGTGCATTGCCTAGCCTTGCGTTGTCGTGCCTTAGCCTTGCCTCGCCTGAACGTGCTTTCCCATGCGTTACCCTTTCCTTGCCTTGCCGTGCATTGCCCAGCCTGCGTTACCGTGCCTTAGCCTTGTTTCCACTTGCCGTGCAATTCCTTCCGTTACCCTTGCCTTTCCTTGCTTTTCCTTGCCTTGCTTACCTTCCGTTACTCTTTGCTTCCCTTCCCTGCATTGCCTAGCCTTGCGTTGTCGTGACTTAGCCTTATCTCGCCTGACCGTGCCTTCCTTTGCTTTAAGCTTTCCTTGCATTGTCGTGCATTGCCTAGCCTTGCGTTGTCGTGCATTAGCCTTGCCTAGCCTCACCGTGCCTTGCCTTGCGTTACCCTTTCCTTGCCTTGCCGTGCATTGCCTAGCCGTGCGTTGTCGTGCCTTAGCCTTGTTTCCCCTTGCCGTGGCGTGCCTTTTGTTACACTTGCCTTTCCTGGCTTTGACTTGCCTTCCTTTCCTTCCGTTACTCTTTCCTTGCCTTGCCGTGCATTGCCTAGCCTTGCATTGTCGTGCCTTATCCTTGCCTCACCTGACCGTGCCTTCCCCTGCGTTACCCTTTCCTTGCCTTGCCGTGCATTGCCTATCCGTGCGTTGCCGTGCCTTAGACTTGTTACCCCTTACCGTGCCGTTCCTTCCGTTACCCTTGCATTCCCTTGCTTTCCCTTGCCTTCCTTGCGTTCCGTTACTCTTTGCTTGCTTTCCGTGCATTGCCTAGCCTTGCGTTGTCATGCCTTAGCCTTGCATCGCCTGACCGTGCTTTCCCATGCGTTACCCTTTCCTTGCCTTTCCGTGCATTGCCTAGCCGTGCGTTGTCGTGCCTTAGCCTTGTTTCCCCTTGCCGTGCCGTTCCTTCCGTTACACTTGCCTTTCCTTCCTTTCCCTTGCCTTCCTTACCTTCCGTTACTCTTTGCTTGCCTTCCGTGCATTGCCTAGCCTTGCGTTGTCGTGCCTTAGCGTTGCCTCGCCTGACCGTGCTTTCAAATGCGTTACCCTTTCCTTGCCTTGCCGTTCATTGCCTAGCGTTCGGTGTCGGACCTTAGACTTGTTTCCCCTTGCCGTGCCGTTCCTTCCGTTACCCTTGCCTTTCCTTCCTTTTCCTTGCCTTGCTTACCTTCCGTTACTCTTTGCTTGCCTTCCCTGAATTGCCTAGCCTTGCGTTGTCGTGCCTTAGCCTTATCTCGCCTGACCGTGCCTTCCTTTGCTTTAAGCTTTCCTTGCATTGTCGTGCATTGCCTAGCCTTGCGTTTTCGTGCATTAGCCTTGTCTAGCCTCACCGTGCCTTGCCTTGCGTTACCCTTTGCTTGCCTTGCCGTGCATTTCCTAGCCGTGTGTTGTCGTGCCTTAGCCTTGTTACCCCTTGCCGTGCCGTTCCTTCCGTTACCCTTGCCTTCCCTTGCTTTCCCTTTCCTTCCTTGCATTCCGTTACTCCCTGCTTGCTTTCCGTGCATTGCCTAGCCTTGCGTTGGCTTTCCTTAGCCTTGCCTCGCCTGACCGTGCTTTCCCATGCGTTACCCTTTCCTTGCCTTGCCGTGCATTGCCTAGCGTGCGTTGTCGTGCCTTAGCCTTGTTTCCCCTTGCCGTGCCGTTCCTTCCGTTACCCTTGCCTTCCCTTGCTTTCCCTTTCCTTCCTTGCATTCCGTTACTCCTTGCTTGCTTTCCGTGCATTGCCTAGCCTTGCGTTGTCTTGCCTTAGCCTTGCCTCGCCTGACCGTGCTTTCCCATGCGTTACCCTTTCCTTGCCTTGCCGTGCATTGCCTAGCGTGCGTTGTCGTGCCTTAGCCTTGTTTCCCCTTGCCGTGCCGTTCCTTCCGTTACCCTTGCCTTCCCTTGCTTTCCCTTGCCTTCCTTGCGTTCCGTTACTCTTTGCTTGCTTTCCGTGCATTGCCTAGCCTTGCGTTGTCGTGCCTTAGCCTTATCTCGCCTGACCGTGCCTTCCTTTGCTTTAAGCTTTACTTGCATTGTCGTGCATTGCCTAGCCTTGCGTTGTCGTGCATTAGCCTTGCCTAGCCTCACCGTGCCTTGCCTTGCGTTACTCTTTCCTTGCCTTCCCGTGCATTGCCTAGCCTTGCATTGTCGTGCCTTACCCTTGCCTCACCTGACCGTGCCTTCCCCTGCGTTACCCTTTCCTTGCCTTGCCGTGGATTTCCTAGTCGTGTGTTGTCGTGCCTTACCCTTGTTACCCCTTGCCTTGCCGTTCCTTCCGTTACCCTTGCCTTCCCTTGCTTTCCCTTTCCTTCCTTGCATTCCGTTACTCCTTGCTTGCTTTCCGTGCATTGCCTAGCCTTGCGTTGGCTTTCCTTAGCCTTGCCTCGCCTGACCGTGCTTTCCCATGCGTTACCCTTGCCTTGCCTTGCCGTGCATTGCCTAGCGTGCGTTGTCGTGCCTTAGCCTTGTTTCCCCTTGCCGTGCCGTTCCTTCCGTTACACTTGCCTTTCTTTGCTTTCCCTTGCCTTCCTTACCTTCCGTTACTCTTTGCTTGCCTTCCGTGCATTGCCTAGCCTTGCGTTGTCATGCCTTAGCCTTGCCTCGCCTGACCGTGCTTTCCCATGCGTTACCCTTTCCTTGCCTTGCCGTGCATTGCCTAGCGTGCGTTGTCGTGCCTTAGACTTGTTTCCCCTTGCCGTGCCGTTCCTTCCGTTACCATTGCCTTTCCTTGCTTTCCCTTGCCTTCCTTACCTTCCGTTACTCTTTGCTTGCCTTCCGTTCATTGCCTAGCCTTGCGTTGTCGTTCCTTAGCCTTATCTCGCCTGACCGTGCCTTCCTTTGCTTTAAGCTTTACTTGCATTGTCGTGCCTTGCCTAGCCTTGCGTTGTCGTGCATTAGCCTTGCCTAGCCTCACCGTGCCTTGCCTTGCGTTACCCTTTCCTTGCCTTGCCGTGCATTTCCTAGCCGTGCGTTGTCGTGCCTTAGCCTTGTTTCCCCTTGCCGTGGCGTGCCTTTTGTTACACTTGCCTTTCCTGGCTTTGCCTTGCCTTCCTTTCCTTCCGTTACTCTTTACTTGCCTTGCCGTGCATTGCCTAGCCTTGCATTGTCGTGCCTTATCCTTGCCTCACCTGACCGTGCCTTCCCCTGCGTTACCCTTTCCTTGCCTTGCCGTGCATTGCCTAGCCCTGCGTTGTCGTGCCTTAGCCTTGTTACCCCTTGCCGTGCCGTTCCTTCCGTTACCCTTGCCTTCCCTTGCTTTCCCTTGCCTTCCTTGCGTTCCGTTACTCTTTGCTTGCCTTCCCTGAATTGCCTAGCCTTGCGTTGTCGTGCCTTAGCCTTATCTCGCCTGACCGTGCCTTCCTTTGCTTTAAGCTTTCCTTGCATTGTCGTGCATTGCCTAGCCTTGCGTTGTCGTTCCTTAGCCTTGCCTCGCCTGACCGTGCCTTGCCTTGCGGTACCCTTTCCTTGCCTTGCCGTGCATTGCCTAGCCGTGCGTTGTCGTGCATTTGCCTTGTCATGCCTCACCGTGGCTTGCCTTGCGTTACCCTCCTTGCCTTGCCGTGCATTGCCTAGCGTGCGTTGTCGTGCCTTAGCCTTGTTTCCCCTTGCCGTGCCGTTCCTTCCGTTACACTTGCCTTTCTTTGCTTTCCCTTGCCTTCCTTACCTTCCGTTACTCTTTGCTTGCCTTCCGTGCATTGCCTAGCCTTGCGTTGTCGTGCCTTAGCCTTATCTCGCCTGACCGTGCCTTCCTTTGCTTTAAGCTTTCCTTGCATTGTCGTGCATTGCCTAGCCTTGCGTTGTCGTGCATTAGCCTTGCCTAGCCTCACCGTGCCTTGCCTTGCGTTACCCTTTCCTTGCCTTGCCGTGCATTGCCTAGCCGTGCGTTGTCGTGCCTTAGCCTTGATTCCCCTTGCCGTGGCGTGCCTTTTGTTACACTTGCCTTGCCTGGCTTTGCCTTGCCTTTCTTTCCTTCCGTTACTCTTTACTTGCCTTGCCGTGCATTGCCTAGCCTTGCATTGTCTTGCCTTATCCTTGCCTCACCTGACCGTGCCTTCCCCTGCGTTACCCTTTCCTTGCCTTGCCGTGCATTGCCTAGCCCTACGTTGTCGTGCCTTAGCCTTCTTACCCCTTGCCGTGCCGTTCCTTCCGTTACCCTTGCCTTCCCTTGCTTTCCCTTGCCTTCCTTGCGTTCCGTTACTCTTTGCTTGCTTTCCGTGCATTGCCTAGCCTTGCGTTGTCATGCCTTAGCCTTGCCTCGCCTGACCGTGCTTTCCCATGCGTTACCCTTTCCTTGCCTTGCCGTGCATTGCCTAGCGTGCGTTGTCGTGCCTTAGCCTTGTTTCCCCTTGCCGTGCCGTTCCTTCCGTTACACTTGCCTTTCCTTGCTTTCCCTTGCCTTCCTTACCTTCCGTTACTCTTTGCTTGCCTTCCGTGCATTGCCTAGCCTTCCGTTGTCGTGCCTTAGCCTTGCCTCGCCTGACCGTGCTTTCCCATGCGTTACCCTTTCCTTGCCTTGCCGTTCATTGCCTAGCGTTCGGTGTCGTGCCTTAGACTTGTTCCCCCTTGCCGTGCCGTTCCTTCCGTTACCCTTGCCTTTCCTTGCTTTTCCTTGCCTTCCTTACCTTCCGTTACTCTTTGCTTGCCTTCCCTGAATTGCCTAGCCTTGCGTTGTCGTTCCTTTGCCTTATCTCGCCTGACCTTGCCTTCCTTTGCTTTAAGCTTTCCTTGCATTGTCGTGCATTGCCTAGCCTTGCGTTTTCGTGCATTAGCCTTGTCTAGCCTCACCGTGCATTGCCTTGCGTTACCCTTTGCTTGCCTTGCCGTGCATTGCCTAGCCGTGCGTTGTCGTGCCTTAGCCTTGTTTCCCCTTGCCGTGCAGTTCCTTCCGTTACACTTGCCTTTCTTTGATTTCCCTTGCCTTCCTTACCTTTCGTTACTCTTTGCTTGCCTTCCGTGCATTGCCTAGCCTTGCGTTGTCGTGCCTTAGACTTGCCTCGCCTGAACGTGCTTTCCCATGCGTTACTCTTTCCTTGCCTTGCCGTGCATTGCCCAGCCTGCGTTGCCGTGCCTTAGCCTTGTTTCCCCTTGCCGTGCAATTCCTTCCGTTACCCTTGCCTTTCCTTGCTTTTCCTTGCCTTGCTTACCTTCCGTTACTCTTTGCTTCCCTTCCCTGCATTGCCTAGCCTTGCGTTGTCGTGCCTTAGCCTTATCTCGCCTGACCGTGCCTTCCTTTGCTTTAAGCTTTCCTTGCATTGTCGTGCACTGCCTAGCCTTGCGTTGTCGTGCCTTAGCCTTGATTCCCCTTGCCGTGGCGTGCCTTTTGTTACACTTGCCTTTCCTGGCTTTGCCTTGCCTTCCTTTCCTTCCGTTACTCTTTACTTGCCTTGCCGTGCATTGCCTAGCCTTGCATTGTCGTGCCTTATCCTTGCCTCACCTGACCGTGCCTTCCCCTGCGTTACCCTTTCCTTGCCTTGCCGTGCATTGCCTAGCCCTGCGTTGTCGTGCCTTAGCCTTCTTACCCCTTGCCGTGCCGTTCCTTCCGTTACCCTTGCCTTCCCTTGCTTTCCCTTGCCTTCCTTGCGTTCCGTTACTCTTTGCTTGCTTTCCGTGCATTGCCTAGCCTTGCGTTGTCATGCCTTAGCCTTGCCTAGCCTGACCGTGCTTTCCCATGCGTTACCCTTTCCTTGCCTTGCCGTGCATTGCCTAGCGTGCGTTGTCGTGCCTTAGCCTTGTTGCCCCTTGCCGTGCCGTTCCTTCCGTTACACTTGCCTTTCCTTGCTTTCCCTTGCCTTCCTTACCTTCCGTTACTCTTTGCTTGCCTTCCGTGCATTGCCTAGCCGTGCGTTGTCGTGCCTTAGCCTTGTTTCCCCTTGCCGTGGCGAGCCTTTTGTTACACTTGCCTTTCCTGGCTTTGACTTGCCTTCCTTTCCTTCCGTTACTCTTTCCTTGCCTTGCCGTGCATTGCCTTGCCTTGCATTGTCGTGCCTTATCCTTGCCTCACCTGACCGTGCCTTCCCCTGCGTTACCCTTTCCTTGCCTTGCCGTGCATTGCCTAGCCCTGCGTTGCCGTGCCTTAGCCTTGTTACCCCTTACAGTGCCGTTCCTTCCGTTACCCTTGCCTTCCCTTGCTTTCCCTTGCCTTCCTTGCGTTCCGTTACTCTTTGCTTGCTTTCCGTGCATTGCCTAGCCTTGCGTTGTCATGCCTTAGCCTTGCATCGCCTGATGGTGCTTTCCCATGCGTTACCCTTTCCTTGCCTTTCCGTGCATTGCCTAGCCGTGCGTTGTCGTGCCTTAGCCTTGTTTCCCCTTGCCGTGCCGTTCCTTCCGTTACACTTGCCTTTCCTTCCTTTCCCTTGCCTTCCTTACCTTCCGTTACTCTTTGCTTGCCTTCCGTGCATTGCCTAGCCTTGCGTTGTCGTGCCTTAGCGTTGCCTCGCCTGACCGTGCTTTCAAATGCGTTACCCTTTCCTTGCCTTGCCGTTCATTGCCTAGCGTTCGGTGTCGTGCCTTAGACTTGTTTCCCCTTGCCGTGCCGTTCCTTCCGTTACCCTGGCCTTTCCTTCCTTTTCCTTGCCTTGCTTACCTTCCGTTACTCTTTGCTTGCCTTCCCTGAATTGCCTAGCCTTGCGTTGTCGTGCCTTAGCCTTATCTCGCCTGACCGTGCCTTCCTTTGCTTTAAGCTTTCCTTGCATTGTCGTGCATTGCCTAGCCTTGCGTTGTCGTGCATTAACCTTGCCTAGCCTCACCGTGCCTTGCCTTGCGTTACCCTTTCCTTGCCTTGCCGTGCATTTCCTAGCCGTGTGTTGTCGTGCCTTAGCCTTGTTACCCCTTGCCGTGCCGTTCCTTCCGTTACCCTTGCCTTCCCTTGCTTTCCCTTTCCTTCCTTGCATTCCGTAACTCCTTGCTTGCTTTCCGTGCATTGCCTAGCCTTGCGTTGGCTTTCCTTAGCCTTGCCTCGCCTGACCGTGCTTTCCCATGCGTTACCCTTTCCTTGCTTTGCCGTGCATTGCCTAGCGTGCGTTGTCGTGCCTTAGCCTTGTTTCCCCTTGCCGTGCCGTTCCTTCCGTTACGCTTGCCTTTCTTTGCTTTCCCTTGCCTTCCTAACCTTCCGTTACTCTTTGCTTGCCTTCCGTGCATTGCCAAGCCTTGCGTTGTCGTGCCTTAGCCTTGCCTCCCCTGACCGTGCTTTCCCATGCGTTACCCTTTCCTTGCCTTGCCGTGCATTGCTTAGCGTGCGTTGTCGTGCCTTAGACTTGTTTCCCCTTGCCGTGCCGTTCCTTCCGTTACCATTGCCTCTCCTTGCTTTCCCTTGCCTTCCTTACCTTCCGTTACTCTTTGCTTGCCTTCCCTGCATTGCCTAGCCTTGCGTTGTCGTTCCTTAGCCTTATCTCGCCTGACCGTGCCTTCCTTTGCTTTAAGCTTTACTTGCATTGTCGTGCCTTGCCTAGCCTTGCGTTGTCGTGCATTAGCCTTGCCTAGCCTCACCGTGCCTTGCCTTGCGTTACCCTTTCCTTGCCTTGCCGTGCATTTCCTAGCCGTGTGTTGTCGTGCCTTAGCCTTGATTCCCCTTGCCGTGGCGTGCCTTTTGTTACACTTGCCTTGCCTGGCTTTGCCTTGCCTTCCTTTCCTTCCGTTACTCTTTACTTGCCTTGCCGTGCATTGCCTAGCCTTGCATTGTCGTGCCTTATCCTTGCCTCACCTGACCGTGCCTTCCCCTGCGTTACCCTTTCCTTGCCTTGCCGTGCATTGCCTAGCCCTGCGTTGTCGTGCCTTAGCCTTCTTACCCCTTGCCGTGCCGTTCCTTCCGTTACCCTTGCCTTCCCTTGCTTTCCCTTGCCTTCCTTGCGTTCCGTTACTCTTTGCTTGCTTTCCGTGCATTGCCTAGCCTTGCGTTGTCATGCCTTAGCCTTGCCTCGCCTGACCGTGCTTTCCCATGCGTTACCCTTTCCTTGCCTTCCCGTGCATTGCCTAGCGTGCGTTGTCGTGCCTTAGCCTTGTTTCCCCTTGCCGTGCCGTTCCTTCCGTTACACTTGCCTTTCCTTGCTTTCCCTTGCCTTCCTTACCTTCCGTTACTCTTTGCTTGCCTTCCGTGCATTGACTAGCCTTGCGTTGTCGTGCCTTAGCCTTGCCTCGCCTGACCGTGCTTTCCCATGCGTTACCCTTTCCTTGCGTTGCCGTTCATTGCCTAGCGTTCGGTGTCGTGCCTTAGACTTGTTCCCCCTTGCCGTGCCGTTCCTTCCGTTACCCTTGCCTTTCCTTGCTTTTCCTTGCCTTCCTTACCTTCCGTTACTCTTTGCTTGCCTTCCCTGAATTGCCTAGCATTGAGTTGTCGTGCCTTTGCCTTATCTCGCCTGACCTTGCCCTCCTTTGCTTTAAGCTTTCCTTGCATTGTCGTGCATTGCCTAGCCTTGCGTTTTCGTGCATTAGCCTTGCCTAGCCTCACCGTGCCTTGCCTTGCGTTACCCTTTGCTTGCCTTGCCGTGCATTGCCTAGCCGTGCGTTGTCGTGCCTTAGCCTTGTTTCCCCTTGCCGTGCAGTTCCTTCCGTTACACTTGCCTTTCTTTGCTTTCCCTTGCCTTCCTTACCTTCCGTTACTCTTTGCTTGCCTTCCGTGCATTGCCTAGCCGTGCGTTGTCGTTCCTTAGACTTGCCTCGCCTGACCGTGCTTTCCCATGCGTTACCCTTTCCTTGCCTTGCCGTGCATTGCCTAGCCTGCGTTGCCGTGCCTTAGCCTTGTTTCCCCTTGCCGTGCAATTCCTTCCGTTACCCTTGCCTTTCCTTGCTTTTCCTTGCCTTGCTTACCTTCCGTTACTCTTTGCTTCCCTTCCCTGCATTGCCTAGCCTTGCGTTGTCGTGCCTTAGCCTTATCTCGCCTGACCGTGCCTTCCTTTGCTTTAAGCTTTCCTTGCATTGTCGTGCATTGCCTAGCCTTGCGTTGTCGTGCATTAGCCTTGCCTAGCCTGACCGTGCCTTGCCTTGCGTTACCCTTTCCTTGCCTTGCCGTGCATTGCCTAGCCGTGCGTTGTCGTGCCTTAGCCTTGTTTCACCTTCCCGTGGCGTGCCTTTTGTTACACTTGCCTTTCCTGGCTTTGACTTGCCTTCCTTTCTTTCCGTTCCTCTTTCCTTGCCTTGCCGTGCATTGCCTAGCCTTGCGTTGGCTTTCCTTATCCTTGCCTCACCTGACCGTGCCTTCCCCTGCGTTACCATTTCCTTGCCTTGCCGTGCATTGCCTAGCCCTGCGTTGCCGTGCCTTAGCCTTGTTACCCCTTATCGTGCCGTTCCTTCCGTTACCCTTGCCTTCCCTTGCTTTCCCTTGCCTTCCTTGCGTTCCGTTACTCTTTGCTTGCTTTCCGTGCATTGCCTAGCCTTGCGTTGTCGTGCCTTAGCGTTGCCTCGCCTGACCGTGCTTTCAAATGCGCTACCCTTTCCTTGCCTTGCCGTTCATTACCTAGCGTTCGGTGTCGTGCCTTAGACTTGTTTCTCCTTGCCGTGCCGTTCCTTCCGTTACCCTGGCCTTTCCTTCCTTTTCCTTGCCTTGCTTACCTTCCGTTACTCTTTGCTTGCCTTCCCTGAATTGCCTAGCCTTGCGTTGTCGTGCCTTAGCCTTATCTCGCCTGACCGTGCCTTCCTTTGCTTTAAGCTTTCCTTGCATTGTCGTGCATTGCCTAGCCTTGCGTTGTCGTGCATTTACCTTGCCTAGCCTCACCGTGCCTTGCCTTGCGTTACCCTTTCCTTGCCTTGCCGTGCATTTCCTAGCCGTGCGTTGTCGTGCCTTAGCCTTGTTTCCCCTTGCCGTTGCGTGCCTTTTGTTACACTTGCCTTGCCTGGCTTTGCCTTGCCTTCCTTTCCTTCCGTTACTCTTTCCTTGCCTTGCCGTGCATTGCCTAGCCCTGCGTTGTCGTTCTTAGCCTTGTTACCCCTTGCCGTGCCGTTCCTTCCGTTACCCTTGCCTTCCCTTGCTTTCCCTTGCCTTCCTCGCGTTCCGTTACTCTTTGCTTGCTTTCCGTGCATTGCCTAGCCTTGCGTTGTCATGCCTTAGGCTTGCCTCGCCTGACCGTGCTTTCCCATGCGTTACCCTTTCCTTGCCTTGCCGTGCTTTGCCTAGCGTGCGTTGTCGTGCCTTAGCCTTGTTTCCCCTTGCCGTGCCGTTCCTTCCGTTACACTTGCCTTTCTTTGCTTTCCCTTGCCTTCCTTACCTTCCTTTACTCTTTGCTTGCCTTCCGTGCATTGCCTAGCCTTGCGTTGTCGTGCCTTAGCCTTATCTCGCCTGACCGTGCCTTCCTTTGCTTTAAGCTTTCCTTGCATTGTCGTGCATTGCCTAGCCTTGCGTTGTCGTGCATTAGCCTTGCCTAGCCTCACCGTGCCTTGCCTTGCGTTACCCTTTCCTTGCCTTGCCGTGCATTGCCTAGCCGTGCGTTGTCGTGCCTTAGACTTGATTCCCCTTGCCGTGGCGTGCCTTTTGTTACACTTGCCTTGCCTGGCTTTGCCTTGCCTTCCTTTCCTTCCGTTACTCTTTCCTTGCCTTGCCGTGCATTGCCTAGCCTTGCATTGTCGTGCCTTATCCTTGCCTCACCTGACCGTGCCTTCCCCTGCGTTACCCTTTCCTTCCCTTGCCGTGCATTGCCTAACCCTGCGTTGTCGTGCCTTAGCCTTCTTACCCATTGGCGTGCCGTTCCTTCCGTTACCCTTCCCTTCCCTTGCTTTCCCTTGCCTTCCTTGCGTTCCGTTACTCTTTGCTTGCTTTCCGTGCATTGCCTAGCCTTGCGTTGTCATGCCTTAGCCTTGCCTCTCCTGACCGTGCTTTCCCATGCGTTACCCTTTCCTTGCCTTGCCGTGCATTGCCTAGCGTGCGTTGTCGTGCCTTAGCCTTGTTTCCCCTTGCCGTGCCGTTCCTTCCGTTACACTTGCCTTTCCTTGCTTTCCCTTGCCTTCCTTACCTTCCGTTACTCTTTGCTTGCCTTCCGTGCATTGCCTAGGCTTGCGTTGTCGTGCCTTAGCCTTGCCTCGCCTGACCGTGCTTTCCCATCCGTTACCCTTTCCTTGCCTTGCCGTGCATTGCCTAGCCCTGCGTTGCCGTGCCTTACACTTGTTACCCCTTACCGTGCCGTTCCTTCCGTTACCCTTGCCTTCCCTTGCTTTCCCTTGCCTTCCTTGCGTTCCGTTACTCTTTGCTTGCTTTCCGTGCATTGCCTAGCCTTGCGTTGTCATGCTTTAGCCTTTCATCGCCTGACCGTGCTTTCCCATGCGTTACCCTTTCCTTGCCTTTCCGTGCATTGCCTAGCCGTGCGTTGTCGTGCCTTAGCCTTGTTTCCCCTTGCCCTGCCGTTCCTTCCGTTACACTTGCCTTTCCTTCCTTTCCCTTGCCTTCCTTACCTTCCGTTACTCTTTGCTTGCCTTCCGTGCATTGCCTACCCTTGCGTTGTCGTGCCTTAGCGTTGCCTCGCCTGACCGTGCTTTCAAATGCGTTACCCTTTCCTTGCCTTGCCGTTCATTGCCTA
The DNA here is from genome assembly GCF_037893015.1 of Macrotis lagotis. Lineage (NCBI taxonomy): Eukaryota > Metazoa > Chordata > Mammalia > Peramelemorphia > Peramelidae > Macrotis > Macrotis lagotis. The sequence goes on from NW_027421932.1 coordinate 512,814, forward strand.
GCGTTCGGTGTCGTGCCTTAGACTTGTTTCCCATTGCCGTGCCGTTCCTTCCGTTACCTTGGCCTTTCCTTCCTTTTCCTTGCCTTGCTTACCTTCCGTTACTCTTTGCTTGCCTTCCCTGAATTTCCTAGCCTTGCGTTGTCGTGCCTTAGCCTTATCTCGCCTGACCGTGCCTTCCTTTGCTTTAAGCTTTCCTTGCATTGTCTTGCATTGCCTAGCCTTGCGTTGTCGTGCATTAACCTTGCCTAGCCTCACCGTGCCTTGCCTTGCGTTACCCTTTCCTTGCCTTGCCGTGCATTTCCTAGCCGTGTGTTGTCGTGCCTTAGCCTTGTTACCCCTTGCCGTGCCGTTCCTTCCGTTACCCTTGCCTTCCCTTGCTTTCCCTTTCCTTCCTTGCATTCCGTTACTCCTTGCTTGCTTTCCGTGCATTGCCTAGCCTTGCGTTGGCTTTCCTTAGCCTTGCTTCGCGTGACCGTGCTTTCCCATGCGTTACCCTTTCCTTGCCTTGCCGTGCATTGCCTAGCGTGCGTTGTCGTGCCTTAGCCTTGTTTCCCCTTGCCGTGCCGTTCCTTCCGTTACCCTTCCCTTCCCTTGCTTTCCCTTTCCTTCCTTGCATTCCGTTACTCCTTGCTTGCTTTCCGTGCATTGCCTAGCCTTGCGTTGGCTTTCCTTAGCCTTGCCTCGCCTGACCGTGCTTTCCCATGCTTTACCCTTTCCTTGCCTTGCCGTGCATTGCCTAGCGTGCGTTGTCGTGCCTTAGCCTTGTTTCCCCTTGCCGTGCCGTTCCTTCCGTTACACTTGCCTTTCTTTGCTTTCCCTTGCCTTCCTTACCTTCCGTTACTCTTTGCTTGCCTTCCGTGCATTGCCTAGCCTTGCGTTGTCGTGCCTTAGCCTTATCTCGCCTGACCGTGCCTTCCTTTGCTTTAAGCTTTACTTGCATTGTTGTGCATTGCCTAGCCTTGCGTTGTCGTGCATTAGCCTTGCCTAGCCTCACCGTGCCTTGCCTTGCGTTACCCTTTCCTTGCCTTGCCGTGCATTTCCTAGCCGTGTGTTGTCGTGCCTTAGCCTTGTTTCCCCTTGCCGTTGCGTGCCTTTTGTTACACTTGCCTTGCCTGGCTTTGCCTTGCCTTCCTTTCCTTCCGTTACTCTTTCCTTGCCTTGCCGTGCATTGCCTAGCCCTGCGTTGTCGTGCCTTAGCCTTGTTACCCCTTGCCGTGCCGTTCCTTCCGTTACCCTTGCCTTCCCTTGCTTTCCCTTGCCTTCCTTGCGTTCCGTTACCCTTTGCTTGCTTTCCGTGCATTGCCTAGCCTTGCGTTGTCATGCCTTAGGCTTGCCTCGCCTGACCGTGCTTTCCCATGCGTTACCCTTTCCTTGCCTTGCCGTACATTGCCTAGCGTGCGTTGTCGTGCCTTAGCCTTGTTTCCCCTTGCCGTGCCGTTCCTTCCGTTACACTTGCCTTTCTTTGTTTTCCCTTGCCTTCCTTGCGTTCCGTTACTCTTTGCTTGCCTTCCGTGCATTGCCTAGCCCTGCGTTGTCGTGCCTTAGCCTTATCTCGCCTGACCGTGCCTTCCTTTGCTTTAAGCTTTCCTTGCATTGTCGTGCATTGCCTAGCCTTGCGTTGTCGTGCATTAGCCTTGCCTAGCCTCACCGTGCCTTGCCTTGCGTTACCCTTTCCTTGCCTTGCCGTGCATTGCCTAGCCGTGCGTTGTCGTGCCTTAGCCTTGATTCCCCTTGCCGTGGCGTGCCTTTTGTTACACTTGCCTTTCCTGGCTTTGCCTTGCCTTCCTTTCCTTCCGTTACTCTTTACTTGCCTTGCCGTGCATTGCCTAGCCTTGCATTGTCGTGTCTTATCCTTGCCTCACCTGACCGTGCCTTCCCCTGCGTTACCCTTTCCTTGCCTTGCCGTGCATTGCCTAGCCCTGCGTTGTCGTGCCTTAGCCTTCTTACCCCTTGCCGTGCCGTTCCTTCCGTTACCCTTGCCTTTCCTTGCTTTTCCTTGCCTTCCTTACCTTCCGTTACTCTTTGCTTGCCTTCCCTGAATTGCCTAGCCTTGCGTTGTCGTGCCTTAGCCTTGCCTCCCCTGACCGTGTTTCCCATGCGTTACCCTTTCCTTGCCTTGCCGTGCATTGCCTAGCGTGAGTTGTCGTGCCTTAGACTTTTTTCCCCTTGCCGTGCCGTTCCTTCCGTTACCATTGCCTTTCCTTGCTTTCCCTTGCCTTCCTTACCTTCCGTTACTCTTTGCTTGCCTTCCCTGCATTGCCTAGCCTTGCGTTGTCGTTCCTTAGCCTTATCTCGCCTGACCGTGCCTTCCTTTGCTTTAAGCTTTACTTGCATTGTCGTGCCTTGCCTAGCCTTGCGTTGTCGTGCATTAGCCTTGCCTAGCCTCACCGTGCCTTGCCTTGCGTTACCCTTTCCTTGCCTTGCGGTGCATTTCCTAGCCGTGTGTTGTCGTGCCTTAGCCTTGTTTCCCCTTGCCGTTGCCTGCCTTTTGTTAGACTTGCCTTTCCTGGCTTTGCCTTGCCGTCCTTTCCTTCCGTTACTCTTTCCTTGACTTGCCGTGCATTGCCTAGCCTTGCGTTGTCGTGCCTTAGCCTTGTTTCCCCTTGCCGTGCCGTGCCTTCCGTTACCCTTGCCTTCCCTTGCTTTCCCTTGCCTTCATTGCGTTCCGTTACTCTTTGCTTGCTTTCCGTGCATTGCCTAGCCTTGCGTTGTCATGCCTTAGGCTTGCCTCGCCTACTGTGCTTTCCCATGCGTTACCCTTTCCTTGCCTTGCCGTGCATTGCCTAGCGTGCGTTGTCGTGCCTTAGCCTTGTTTCCCCTTGCCGTGCCGTTCCTTCCGTTACACTTGCCTTTCTTTGCTTTCCCTTGCCTTCCTTACCTTCCGTTACTCTTTGCTTGCCTTCCGTGCATTGCCTAGCCTTGCGTTGTCGTGCCTTAGCCTTATCTCGCCTGACCGTGCCTTCCTTTGCTTTAAGCTTTCCTTGCATTGTCGTGCATTGCCTAGCCTTGCGTTGTCGTTCCTTAGCCTTGCCTCGCCTGACCGTGCCTTGCCTTGCGGTACCCTTTCCTTGCCTTGCCGTGCATTGCCTAGCCGTGCGTTGTCGTGCATTTGCCTTGTCTTGCCTCACCGTGCCTTGCCTTGCGTTACCCTTTCCTTGCCTTCCCGTGCATTGCCTAGCGTGCGTTTTCGTGCCATAGCCTTGTTTCCCCTTGCCGTGCCGTTCCTTCCGTTACACTTGCCTTTCTTTGCTTTCCCTTGCCTTCCTTACCTTCCGTTACTCTTTGCTTGCCTTCCGTGCATTGCCTAGCCTTGCGTTGTCGTGCCTTAGCCTTATCTCGCCTGACCGTGCCTTCCTTTGCTTTAAGCTTTACTTGCATTGTCGTGCATTGCCTAGCCTTGCGTTGTCGTGCATTAGCCTTGCCTAGCCTCACCGTGCCTTGCCTTGCGTTACCCTTTCCTTGCCTTGCCGTGCATTGCCTAGCCGTGCGTTGTCGTGCCTTAGCCTTGTTTCCCCTTGCCGTTGCGTGCCTTTTGTTACACTTGCCTTGCCTGGCTTTGCCTTGCCTTCCTTTCCTTCCGTTACTCTTTACTTGCCATGCCGTGCATTTCCTAGCCTTGCGTTGTCGTGCCTTATCCTTGCCTCACCTGACCGTGCCTTCCCCTGCGTTACCCTTTCCTTGCCTTGCCGTGCATTGCCTAGCCCTGCGTTGTCGTGCCTTTGCCTTCTTACCCCTTGCCGTGCCGTTCCTTCCGTTACCCTTGCCTTCCCTTGCTTTCCCTTGCCTTCCTTGCGTTCCGTTACTCTTTGCTTGCTTTCCGTGCATTGCCTAGCCTTGCGTTGTCATGCCTTAGCCTTGCCTCGCCTGACCGTGCTTTCCCATGCGTTACCCTTTCCTTGCCTTCCCGTGCATTGCCTAGCGTGCGTTGTCGTGCCTTAGCCTTGTTTCCCCTTGCCGTGCCGTTCCTTCCGTTACACATGCCTTTCCTTGCTTTCCCTTGCCTTCCTTACCTTCCGTTACTCTTTGCTTGCCTTCCGTGCATTGACTAGCCTTGCGTTGTCGTGCCTTAGCCTTGCCTCGCCTGACCGTGCTTTCCCATGCGTTACCCTTTCCTTGCCTTGCCGTTCATTGCCTAGCGTTCGGTGTCGTGCCTTAGACTTGTTCCCCCTTGCCGTGCCGTTCCTTCCGTTACCCTTGCCTTTCCTTGCTTTTCCTTGCCTTCCTTACCTTCCGTTACTCTTTGCTTGCCTTCCCTGAATTGCCTAGCCTTGCGTTGTCGTGCCTTTGCCTTATCTCGCCTGACCTTGCCTTCCTTTGCTTTAAGCTTTCCTTGCATTGTCGTGCATTGCCTAGCCTTGCGTTTTCGTGCATTAGACTTGTCTAGCCTCACCGTGCATTGCCTTGCGTTACCCTTTGCTTGCCTTGCCGTGCATTGCCTAGCCGTGCGTTGTCGTGCCTTAGCCTTGTTTCCCCTTGCCGTGCAGTTCCTTCCGTTACACTTGCCTTTCTTTGCTTTCCCTTGCCTTCCTTAACTTCCGTTACTCTTTGCTTACCTTCCGTGCCACTCTTTGCTTGCCTTCCGTGCATTGCCTAGCCTTGCGTTGTCGTGCCTTAGCCTTGGCTCGCATGACCGTGATTTCCCATGCGTTACTCTTTCCTTGCCTTGCCCTGCATTGCCTAGCCGTGCGTTACCGTGCCTTAGCCTTGTTTCCCCTTGCCGTGCAATTCCTTCCGTTACCCTTGCCTTTCCTTGCTTTTCCTTGCCTTGCTTACCTTCCGTTACTCTTTGCTTCCCTTCCCTGCATTGCCTAGCCTTGCGTTGTCGTGCCTTAGCCTTATCTCGCCTGACCGTGTCTTCCTTTGCTTTGAGCTTTCCTTGCATTGTCGTGCATTGCCTAGCCTTGCGTTGTCGTGCATTAGCCTTGCCTAGCCTCACCGTGCCTTGCCTTGCGTTACCCTTTCCTTGCCTTGCCGTGCATTGCCTAGCCGTGCGTTGTCGTGCCTTAGCCTTGATTCCCCTTGCCGTGGCGTGCCTTTTGTTACACTTGCCTTTCCTGGCTTTGCCTTGCCTTCCTTTCCTTCCGTTACTCTTTACTTGCCTTGCCGTGCATTGCCTAGCCTTGCATTGTCGTGCCTTATCCTTGCCTCACCTGACCGTGCCTTCCCCTGCGTTACCCTTTCCTTGCCTTGCCGTGCATTGCCTAGCCCTGCGTTGTCGTGCCTTAGCCTTCTTACCCCTTGCCGTGCCGTTCCTTCCGTTACCCTTGCCTTCCCTTGCTTTCCCTTGCCTTCCTTGCGTTCCGTTACTCTTTGCTTGCTTTCCGTGCATTGCCTAGCCTTGCGTTGTCATGCCTTAGCCTTGCCTCGCCTGACCGTGCTTTCCCATGCGTTACCCTTTCCTTGCCTTGCCGTGCATTGCCTAGCGTGCGTTGTCGTGCCTTAGCCTTGTTGCCCCTTGCCGTGCCGTTCCTTCCGTTACACTTGCCTTTCCTTGCTTTCCCTTGCCTTCCTTACCTTCCGTTACTCTTTGCTTGCCTTCCGTGCATTGCCTAGCCGTGCGTTGTCGTGCCTTAGCCTTGTTTCCCCTTGCCGTGGCGTGCCTTTTGTTACACTTGCCTTTCCTGGCTTTGACTTGCCTTCCTTTCCTTCCGTTACTCTTTCCTTGCCTTGCCGTGCATTGCCTAGCCTTGCATTGTCGTGCCTTATCCTTGCCTCACCTGACCGTGCCTTCCCCTGCGTTACCCTTTCCTTGCCTTGCCGTGCATTGCCTAGCCCTGCGTTGCCGTGCCTTAGCCTTGTTACCCCTTACAGTGCCGTTCCTTCCGTTACCCTTGCCTTCCCTTGCTTTCCCTTGCCTTCCTTGCGTTCCGTTACTCTTTGCTTGCTTTCCGTGCATTGCCTAGCCTTGCGTTGTCATGCCTTAGCCTTGCATCGCCTGATGGTGCTTTCCCATGCGTTACCCTTTCCTTGCCTTTCCGTGCATTGCCTAGCCGTGCGTTGTCGTGCCTTAGCCTTGTTTCCCCTTGCCGTGCCGTTCCTTCCGTTACACTTGCCTTTCCTTCCTTTCCCTTGCCTTCCTTACCTTCCGTTACACTTTGCTTGCCTTCCGTGCATTGCCAAGCCTTGCGTTGTCGTGCCTTAGCCTTGCCTCCCCTGACCGTGCTTTCCCATGCGTTACCCTTTCCTTGCCCTGCCGTGCATTGCCTAGCGTGCGTTGTCGTGCCTTAGCCTTGTTTCCCCTTGCCGTGCCGTTCCTTCCGTTACCATTGCCTCTCCTTGCTTTCCCTTGCCTTCCTTACCTTCCGTTACTCTTTGCTTGCCTTCCCTGCATTGCCTAGCCTTGCGTTGTCGTTCCTTAGCCTTATCTCGCCTGACCGTGCCTTCCTTTGCTTTAAGCTTTACTTGCATTGTCGTGCCTTGCCTAGCCTTGCGTTGTCGTGCATTAGCCTTGCCTAGCCTCACCGTGCCTTGCCTTGCGTTACCCTTTCCTTGCCTTGCCGTGCATTTCCTAGCCGTGTGTTGTCGTGCCTTAGCCTTGTTTCCCCTTGCCGTTGCCTGCCTTTTGTTACACTTTCCTTGCCTGGCTTTGCCTTGCCTTCCTTTCCTTCCGTTACTCTTTCCTTGCCTTGCCGTGCATTGCCTAGCCCTGCGTTGTCGTGCCTTAGCCTTGTTACCCCTTGCCGTGCCGTTCCTTCCGTTACCCTTGCCTTCCCTTGCTTTCCCTTGCCTTCCTTGCGTTCCGTTACTCTTTGCTTGCTTTCCGTGCATTGCCTAGCCTTGCGTTGTCATGCCTTAGGCTTGCCTCGCCTGCTGTGCTTTCCCATGCGTTACCCTTTCCTTGCCTTGCCGTGCATTGCCTAGCCGTGCGTTGTCGTGCCTTAGCCTTGTTTCCCCTTGCCGTGGCGTGCCTTTTGTTACACTTGCCTTGCCTGGCTTTGCCTTGCCTTCCTTTCCTTCCGTTACTCTTTACTTGCCTTGCCGTGCATTGCCTAGCCTTGCATTGTCGTGCCTTATCCTTGCCTCACCTGACCGTGCCTTCCCCTGCGTTACCCTTTCCTTGCATTGCCGTGCATTGCCTAGCCCTGCGTTGTCGTGCCTTAGCCTTCTTACCCCTTGCCGTGCCGTTCCTTCCGTTACCCTTGCCTTCCCTTGCTTTCCCTTGCCTTCCTTGCGTTCCGTTACTCTTTGCTTGCTTTCCGTGCATTGCCTAGCCTTGCGTTGTCATGCCATAGGCTTGCCTCGCCTGCTGTGCTTTCCCATGCGTTACCCTTTCCTTGCCTTGCCGTGCATTGCCTAGCCGTGCGTTGTCGTGCCTTAGCCTTGATTCCCCTTGCCGTGGCGTGCCTTTTGTTACACTTGCCTTGCCTGGCTTTGCCTTGCCTTCCTTTCCTTCCGTTACTCTTTACTTGCCTTGCCGTGCATTGCCTAGCCTTGCATTGTCGTGCCTTATCCTTGCCTCACCTGACCGTGCCTTCCCCTGCGTTACCCTTTCCTTGCATTGCCGTGCATTGCCTAGCCCTGCGTTGTCGTGCCTTAGCCTTCTTACCCCTTGCCGTGCCGTTCCTTCCGTTACCCTTGCCTTCCCTTGCTTTCCGTTGCCTTCCTTGCGTTCCGTTACTCTTTGCTTGCTTTCCGTGCATTGCCTAGCCTTGCGTTGTCATGCCTTAGCCTTGCCTCGCCTGACCGTGCTTTCCCATGCGTTACCCTTTCCTTGCCTTCCCGTGCATTGCCTAGCGTGCGTTGTCGTGCCTTAGCCTTGTTTCCCCTTGCCGTGCCGTTCCTTCCGTTACACTTGCCTTTCCTTGCTTTCCCTTGCCTTCCTTACCTTCCGTTACTCTTTGCTTGCCTTCCGTGCATTGACTAGCCTTGCGTTGTCGTGCCTTAGCCTTGCCTCGCCTGACCGTGCTTTCCCATGCGTTACCCTTTCCTTGCCTTGCCGTTCATTGCCTAGCGTTCGGTGTCGTGCCTTAGACTTGTTCCCCCTTGCCGTGCCGTTCCTTCCGTTACCCTTGCCTTTCCTTGCTTTTCCTTGCCTTCCTTACCTTCCGTTACTCTTTGCTTGCCTTCCCTGAATTGCCTAGCCTTGAGTTGTCGTGCCTTTGCCTTATCTCGCCTGACCTTGCCTTCCTTTGCTTTAAGCTTTCCTTGCATTGTCGTGCATTGCCTAGCCTTGCGTTTTCGTGCATTAGCCTTGTCTAGCCTCACCGTGCATTGCCTTGCGTTACCCTTTGCTTGCCTTGCCGTGCATTGCCTAGCCGTGCGTTGTCGTGCCTTAGCCTTGTTTCCCCTTGCCGTGCAGTTCCTTCCGTTACACTTGCCTTTCTTTGCTTTCCCTTGCCTTCCTTACCTTCCGTTACTCTTTACTTGCCTTCCGTGCATTGCCTAGCCTTGCGTTGTCGTGCCTTAGACTTGCCTCGCCTGACCGTGCTTTCCCATGCGTTACCCTTTCCTTGCCTTGCCGTGCATTGCCCAGCCTGCGTTGCCGTGCCTTAGCCTTGTTTCCCCTTGCCGTGCAATTCCTTCCGTTACCCTTGCCTTTCCTTGCTTTTCCTTGCCTTGCTTACCTTCCGTTACTCTTTGCTTGCCTTCCGTGCATTGCCTAGCCTTGCGTTGTCGTGCCTTAGCGTTGCCTCGCCTGACCGTGCTTTCAAATGCGTTACCCTTTCCTTGCCTTGCCGTGCATTGCCTAGCGTGCGTTGTCGTGCCTTAGACTTGTTTCCCCTTGCCGTGCCGTTCCTTCCGTTACCATTGCCTTTCCTTGCTTTCCTTTGCCTTCCTTACCTTCCGTTACTCTTTGCTTGCCTTCCCTGCATTGCCTAGCCTTGCGTTGTCGTGCCTTAGCCTTATCTCTTCTGACCGTGCCTTCCTTTGCTTTAACCTTTACTTGCATTGTCGTGCATTGCCTAGCCTAGCGTTGTCTTGCATTAGCCTTGCCTAGCCTCACCGTGCCTTGCCTTGCGTTACCCTTTCCTTGCCTTGCCGTGCATTTCCTAGCCGTGTGTTGTCGTGCCTTAGCCTTGTTTCCCCTTGCCGTTGCGTGCCTTTTGTTACACTTGCCTTGCCTGGCTTTGCCTTGCCTTCCGTTCCTTCCGTTACTCTTTCCTTGCCTTGCCGTGCATTGCCTCGCCCTGCGTTTTCGTGCCTTAGCCTTGTTACCCCTTGCCGTGCCGTTCCTTCCGTTACCCTTGCCTTCCCTTGCTTTCCCTTGCCTTCCTTGCGTTCCTTTACACTTTGCTTGCGTTCCGTGCATTGCCTAGCCTTGCGTTGTCATGCCTTAGGCTTGCCTCGCCTGACCGTGCTTTCCCATGCGTTACCCGTTCCTTGCCTTGCCCTGCATTGCCTAGCGTGCGTTGTCGTGCCTTAGCCTTGTTTCCCCTTGCCGTGCCGTTCCTTCCGTTACACTTGCCTTTCCTTGCTTTCCCTTGCCTTCCTTACCTTCCGTTACTCTTTGCTTGCCTTCCGTGCATTGCCTAGCCTTGCGTTGTCGTGCCTTAGCCTTATCTCGCCTGACCGTGCCTTACTTTGCTTTAAGCTTTCCTTGCATTGTGGTGCATTGCCTAGCCTTGCGTTGTCGTGCATTACCCTTGCCTAGCCTCACCGTGCCTTGCCTTGCGTTACCCTTTCCTTGCCTTGCCGTGCATTGCCTAGCCGTGCGTTGTCGTGCCTTAGACTTGATTCCCCTTGCCGTGGCGTGCCTTTTGTTACACTTGCCTTTCCTGGCTTTGACTTGCCTTCCTTTCCTTCCGTTACTCTTTCCTTCCTTGCCGTGCATTGCCTAGCCTTGCATTTTCGTGCCTTATCCTTGCCTCACCTGACCGTGCCTTCCCCTGCGTTACCCTTTCCTTGCCTTGCCGTGCATTGCCTAGCGTGCGTTGTCGTGCCTTAGCCTTGTTTCCCCTTGCCGTGCCGTTCCTTCCGTTACACTTGTCTTTCCTTGCTTTCCCTTGCCTTCCTTGCCTTCCGTTACTCCTTGCTTTCTTTCCGTGCATTGCCTAGCCTTGCGTTGGCTTTCCTTAGCCTTGCCTCGCCTGACCGTGCTTTCCCATGCGTTACCCTTTCCTTGCCTTGCCGTGCATTTCCTAGCCGTGTGTTGTCGTGCCTTAGCCTTGTTTCCCCTTGCCGTTGCGTGCCTTTTGTTACACTTGCCTTGCCTGGCTTTGCCTTGCCTTCCTTACCTTCCGTTACTCTTTGCTTACCTTCCGTGCATTGCCTAGCCTTGCGTTGTCGTGCCTTAGCCTTATCTCGACTGACCGTGCCTTCCTTTGCTTTAAGCTTTCCTTGTATTGTCGTGCATTGCCTAGCCTTGCGTTGTCGTGCATTAGCCTTGCCTAGCCTCACCGTGCCTTGCCTTGCGTTACCCTTTCCTTGCCTTGCCGTGCATTTCCTAGCCGTGTGTTGTCGTGCCTTAGCCTTGTTTCCCCTTGCCGTTTTGTGCCTTTTGTTACACTTGCCTTGCCTGGATTTGCCTTGCCTTCCTTTCCTTCCGTTACTCTTTCCTTGCCTTGCCGTGCATTGCCTAGCCCTGCCTTGTCGTGCCTTAGCCTTGTTACCCCTTGCCGTGCCGTTCCTTCCGTTACACTTGCCTTTCCTTGCTTTCCCTTGCCTTCCTTACGTTCCGTTACTCTTTGCTTGCTTTCCGTGCATTGCCTAGCCTTGCGTTGTCATGCCTTAGGCTTGCCTCGCCTGACCGTGCTTTCCCATGCGTTACCCTTTCCTTGCCTTGCCGTGCATTGCCTAGCGTGCGTTGTCGTGCCTTAGCCTTGATTCCCCTTGCCGTGGCGTGCCTTTTGTTACACTTGCCTTGCCTGGCTTTGCCTTGCCTTCCTTTCCTTCCGTTACTCTTTACTTGCCTTGCCGTGCATTGCCTAGCCTTGCATTGTCGTGCCTTATCCTTGCCTCACCTGACCGTGCCTTCCCCTGCGTTACCCTTTCCTTGCCTTGCCGTGCATTGCCTAGCCCTGCGTTGTCGTGCCTTAGCCTTCTTACCCCTTGCCGTGCCGTTCCTTCCGTTACCCTTGCCTTCCCTTGCTTTCCCTTGCCTTCCTTGCGTTCCGTTACTCTTTGCTTGCTTTCCGTGCATTGCCTAGCCTTGCGTTGTCATGCCTTAGCCTTGCCTCGCCTGACCGTGCTTTCCCATGCGTTACCCTTTCCTTGCCTTGCCGTGCATTGCCTAGCGTGCGTTGTCGTGCCTTAGCCTTGTTGCCCCTTGCCGTGCCGTTCCTTCCGTTACACTTGCCTTTCCTTGCTTTCCCTTGCCTTCCTTACCTTCCGTTACTCTTTGCTTGCCTTCCGTGCATTGCCTAGCCTTGCGTTGTCGTGCCTTAGCCTTGCCTCGCCTGACCGTGCTTTCAAATGCGTTACCCTTTCCTTCCCTTGCCGTGCATTGCCTAGCGTGCGTTGTCGTGCCTTAGACTTGTTTCCCCTTGCCGTGCCGTTCCTTCCGTTACCATTGCCTTTCCTTGCTTTCCTTTGCCTTCCTTACCTTCCGTTACTCTTTGCTTGCCTTCCCTGCATTGCCTAGCCTTGCGTTGTCGTGCCTTAGCCTTATCTCTTCTGACCGTGCCTTCCTTTGCTTTAACCTTTACTTGCATTGTCGTGCATTGCCTAGCCTAGCGTTATCTTGCATTAGCCTTGCCTAGCCTCACCGTGCCTTGCCTTGCGTTACCCTTTCCTTGCCTTGCCGTGCATTTCCTAGCCGTGTGTTGTCGTGCCTTAGCCTTGTTTCCCCTTGCCGTTGCGTGCCTTTTGTTACACTTGCCTTGCCTGGCTTTGCCTTGCCTTCCGTTCCTTCCGTTACTCTTTCCTTGCCTTGCCGTGCATTGCCTCGCCCTGCGTTTTCGTGCCTTAGCCTTGTTACCCCTTGCCGTGCCGTTCCTTCCGTTACCCTTGCCTTCCCTTGCTTTCCCTTGCCTTCCTTGCGTTCCTTTACACTTTGCTTGCGTTCCGTGCATTGCCTAGCCTTGCGTTGTCATGCCTTAGGCTTGCCTCGCCTGACCGTGCTTTCCCATGCGTTACCCGTTCCTTGCCTTGCCCTGCATTGCCTAGCGTGCGTTGTCGTGCCTTAGCCTTGTTTCCCCTTGCCGTGCCGTTCCTTCCGTTACACTTGCCTTTCCTTGCTTTCCCTTGCCTTCCTTACCTTCCGTTACTCTTTGCTTGCCTTCCGTGCATTGCCTAGCCTTGCGTTGTCGTGCCTTAGCCTTATCTCGCCTGACCGTGCCTTACTTTGCTTTAAGCTTTCCTTGCATTGTGGTGCATTGCCTAGCCTTGCGTTGTCGTGCATTACCCTTGCCTAGCCTCACCGTGCCTTGCCTTGCGTTACCCTTTCCTTGCCTTGCCGTGCATTGCCTAGCCGTGCGTTGTCGTGCCTTAGACTTGATTCCCCTTGCCGTGGCGTGCCTTTTGTTACACTTGCCTTTCCTGGCTTTGACTTGCCTTCCTTTCCTTCCGTTACTCTTTCCTTCCTTGCCGTGCATTGCCTAGCCTTGCATTTTCGTGCCTTATCCTTGCCTCACCTGACCGTGCCTTCCCCTGCGTTACCCTTTCCTTGCCTTGCCGTGCATTGCCTAGCGTGCGTTGTCGTGCCTTAGCCTTGTTTCCCCTTGCCGTGCCGTTCCTTCCGTTACACTTGCCTTTCCTTGCTTTCCCTTGCCTTCCTTACCTTCCGTTACTCCTTGCTTTCTTTCCGTGCATTGCCTAGCCTTGCGTTGGCTTTCCTTACCCTTGCCTCGCCTGACCGTGCTTTCCCATGCGTTACCCTTTCCTTGCCTTGCCGTGCATTGCCTAGTGTGCGTTGTCGTGCCTTAGCCTTGTTTCCCCTTGCCGTGTCGTTCCTTCCGTTACACTTGCCTTTCTTTGCTTTCCCTTGCCTTCCTTACCTTCCGTTACTCTTTGCTTGCCTTCCGTGCATTGCCGAGCCTTGCGTTGTCGTGCCTTAGCCTTATCTCGCCTGACCGTGCCTTCCTTTGCTTTAAGCTTTACTTGCATTGTCGTGCATTGCCTAGCCTTGCGTTGTCGTGCATTAGCCTTGCCTAGCCTCACCGTGCCTTGCCTTGCGTTACCCTTTCCTTGCCTTGCCGTGCATTTCCTAGCCGTGTGTTGTCGTGCCTTAGCCTTGTTTCCCCTTGCCGTTTTGTGCCTTTTGTTACACTTGCCTTGCCTGGATTTGCCTTGCCTTCCTTTCCTTCCGTTACTCTTTCCTTGCCTTGCCGTGCATTGCCTAGCCCTGCGTTGTCGTGCCTTAGCCTTGTTACCCCTTGCCGTGCCGTTCCTTCCGTTACCCTTGCCTTCCCTTGCTTTCCCTTACCTTCCTTGCGTTCCGTTACTCTTTGCTTGCTTTCCGTGCATTGCCTAGCCTTGCGTTGTCATGCCTTAGGCTTGCCTCGCCTGACCGTGCTTTCCCATGCGTTACCCTTTCCTTGCCTTGCCGTGCATTGCCTAGCGTGCGTTGTCGTGCCTTAGCCTTGTTTCCCCTTGCCGTGCCGTGCCTTTTGTTACAATTGCCTTGCCTGGCTTTGCCTTGCCTTCCTTTCCTTCCGTTACTCTTTCCTTGCCTTGCCGTGCATTGCCTAGCCTTGCGTTGTCGTGCCTTATCCTTGCCTCACCTGACCGTGCCTTCCCCTGCGTTACCCTTTCCTTGCCTTGCCGTGCATTGCCTAGCCCTGCGTTGTCGTGCCTTAGCCTTCTTACCCCTTGCCGTGCCGTTCCTTCCGTTACCCTTGCCTTCCCTTGCTTTCCCTTGCCTTCCTTGCGTTCCGTTACTCTTTGCTTGCTTTCCGTGCATTGCCTAGCCTTGCGTTGTCATGCCTTAGCCTTGCCTCGCCTGACCGTGCTTTCGCATGCGTTACCCTTTCCTTGCCTTGCCGTGCATTGCCTAGCGTGCGTTGTAGTGCCTTAGCCTTGTTGCCCCTTGCCGTGCCGTTCCTTCCGTTACACTTGCCTTTCCTTGCTTTCCCTTGCCTTCCTTACCTTCCGTTACTCTTTGCTTGCCTTCCGTGCATTGCCTAGCCTTGCGTTGTCGTGCCTTAGCCTTGCCTCGCCTGACCGTGCTTTCCCATGCGTTACCCTTTCCTTGCCTTGCCGTTCATTGCCTAGCGTTCGGTGTCGTGCCTTAGACTTGTTCCCCCTTGCCGTGCCGTTCCTTCCGTTACCCTTGCCTTTCCTTGCTTTTCCTTGCCTTCCTTACCTTCCGTTACTCTTTGCTTGCCTTCCCTGAATTGCCTAGCCTTGCGTTGTCGTGCCTTTGCCTTATCTCGCCTGACCTTGCCTTCCTTTGCTTTAAGCTTTCCTTGCATTGTCGTGCATTGCCTAGCCTTGCGTTTTCGTGCATTAGCCTTGTCTAGCCTCACCGTGCATTGCCTTGCGTTACCCTTTGCTTGCCTTGCCGTGCATTGCCTAGCCGTGCGTTGTCGTGCCTTAGCCTTGTTTCCCCTTGCCGTGCAGTTCCTTCCGTTACACTTGCCTTTCTTTGCTTTCCCTTGCCTTCCTTAACTTCCGTTACTCTTTACTTGCCTTCCGTGCATTGCCTAGCCTTGCGTTGTCGTGCCTTAGCCTTGCCTCGCCTGAACGTGCTTTCCCATGCGTTACCCTTTCCTTGCATTGCCGTGCATTGCCCAGCCTGCGTTGCCGTGCCTTAGCCTTGTTTCCCCTTGCCGTGCAATTCCTTCCGTTACCCTTGCCTTTCCTTGCTTTTCCTTGCCTTGCTTACCTTCCGTTACTCTTTGCTTCCCTTCCCTGCATTGCCTAGCCTTGCGTTGTCGTGCCTTAGCCTTATCTCGCCTGACCGTGCCTTCCTTTGCTTTAAGCTTTCCTTGCATTGTCGTGCATTGACTAGCCTTGCGTTGACGTGCATTAGCCTTGCCTAGCCTCACCGTGCCTTGCCTTGCGTTACCCTTTCCTTGCCTTGCCGTGCATTGCCTAGCCGTGCGTTGTCGTGCCTTAGCCTTGTTTCCCCTTGCCGTGGCGAGCCTTTTGTTACACTTGCCTTTCCTGGCTTTGACTTGCCTTCCTTTCCTTCCGTTACTCTTTCCTTGCCTTGCCGTGCATTGCCTAGCCTTGCATTGTCGTGCCTTATCCTTGCCTCACCTGACCGTGCCTTCCCCTGCGTTACCCTTTCCTTGCCTTGCCGTGCATTGCCTAGCCCTGCGTTGCCGTGCCTTAGCCTTGTTACCCCTTACAGTGCCGTTCCTTCCGTTACCCTTGCCTTCCCTTGCTTTCCCTTGCCTTCCTTGCGTTCCGTTACTCTTTGCTTGCTTTCCGTGCATTGCCTAGCCTTGCGTTGTCATGCCTTAGCCTTGCATCGCCTGACCGTGCTTTCCCATGCGTTACCCTTTCCTTGCCTTTCCGTGCATTGCCTAGCCGTGCGTTGTCGTGCCTTAGCCTTGTTTCCCCTTGCCGTGCCGTTCCTTCCGTTACACTTGCCTTTCCTTCCTTTCCCTTGCCTTCCTTACCTTCCGTTACACTTTGCTTGCCTTCCGTGCATTGCCTAGCCTTGCGTTGTCGTGCCTTAGCGTTGCCTCGCCTGACCGTGCTTTCAAATGCGTTACCCTTTCCTTGCCTTGCCGTTCATTGCCTAGCGTTCGGTGTCGTGCCTTAGACTTGTTTCCCCTTGCCGTGCCGTTCCTTCCGTTACCCTGGCCTTTCCTTCCTTTTCCTTGCCTTGCTTACCTTCCGTTACTCTTTGCTTGCCTTCCCTGAATTGCCTAGCCTTGCGTTGTCGTGCCTTAGCCTTATCTCTTCTGACCGTGCCTAACTTTGCTTTAACCTTTACTTGCATTGTCGTGCATTGCCTAGCCTAGCGTTGTCTTGCATTAGCCTTGCCTAGCCTCACCGTGCCTTGCCTTGCGTTACCCTTTCCTTGCCTTGCCGTGCATTTCCTAGCCGTGTGTTGTCGTGCCTTAGCCTTGTTTCCCCTTGCCGTTGCGTGCCTTTTGTTACACTTGCCTTGCCTGGCTTTGCCTTGCCTTCCGTTCCTTCCGTTACTCTTTCCTTGCCTTGCCGTGCATTGCCTCGCCCTGCGTTTTCGTGCCTTAGCCTTGTTACCCCTTGCCGTGCCGTTCCTTCCGTTACCCTTGCCTTCCCTTGCTTTCCCTTGCCTTCCTTGCGTTCCTTTACACTTTGCTTGCGTTCCGTGCATTGCCTAGCCTTGCGTTGTCATGCCTTAGGCTTGCCTCGCCTGACCGTGCTTTCCCATGCGTTACCCGTTCCTTGCCTTGCCCTGCATTGCCTAGCGTGCGTTGTCGTGCCTTAGCCTTGTTTCCCCTTGCCGTGCCGTTCCTTCCGTTACACTTGCCTTTCCTTGCTTTCCCTTGCCTTCCTTACCTTCCGTTACTCTTTGCTTGCCTTCCGTGCATTGCCTAGCCTTGCGTTGTCGTGCCTTAGCCTTATCTCGCCTGACCGTGCCTTCCTTTGCTTTAAGCTTTCCTTGCATTGTGGTGCATTGCCTAGCGTGCGTTGTCGTGCCTTAGCCTTGTTTCCCCTTGCCGTGCAGTTCCTTCCGTTACCCTTGCCTTCCCTTGCTTTCCCTTGCCTTCCTTGCCTTCCGTTACTCTTTGCTTGCCTTCCGTGCATTGCCTAGCCTTGCGTTGTCGTGCCTTAGCCTTATCTCGCCTGACCGTGCCTTCCTTACCCTTTCCTTGCCTTGCCGTGCATTTCCTAGCGTGCGTTGTCGTGCCTTAGCCTTGTTTCCCCTTGCCGTGCAGTTCCTTCCGTTACACTTGCCTTTCCTTGCTTTCCCTTGCCTTCCTTACCTTCCGTTACTCTTTGCTTGCCTTCCGTGCATTGCCTAGCCTTGCGTTGTCGTGCCTTAGCCTTATCTCGCCTGACCGTGCCTTCCTTTGCTTTAAGCTTTCCTTGCATTGTCGTGCATTGCCTAGCCTTGCGTTGTCGTGCATTAGCCTTGCCTAGCCTCACCGTGCCTTGCCTTCCGTTACCCTTTCCTTGCCTTGCCGTGCATTGCCTAGCCGTGCGTTGTCGTGCCTTAGCCTTGATTCCCCTTGCCGTGGCGTGCCTTTTGTTACACTTGCCTTGCCTGGCTTTGCCTTGCCTTCCTTTCCTTCCGTTACTCTTTCCTTGCCTTGCCGTGCATTGCCTAGCCCTGCGTTGTCGTGCCTTAGCCTTGTTACCCCTTGCCGTGCCGTTCCTTCCGTTACCCTTGCCTTCCCTTGCTTTCCCTTGCCTTCCTTACCTTCCGTTACTCTTTGCTTGCCTTCCGTGCATTGCCTAGCCTTGCGTTGTCGTGCCTTAGCCTTATCTCGCCTGACCGTGCCTTACTTTGCTTTAAGCTTTCCTTGCATTGTGGTGCATTGCCTAGCCTTGCGTTGTCGTGCATTACCCTTGCCTAGCCTCACCGTGCCTTGCCTTGCGTTACCCTTTCCTTGCCTTGCCGTGCATTGCCTAGCCGTGCGTTGTCGTGCCTTAGACTTGATTCCCCTTGCCGTGGCGTGCCTTTTGTTACACTTGCCTTTCCTGGCTTTGACTTGCCTTCCTTTCCTTCCGTTACTCTTTCCTTCCTTGCCGTGCATTGCCTAGCCTTGCATTTTCGTGCCTTATCCTTGCCTCACCTGACCGTGCCTTCCCCTGCGTTACCCTTTCCTTGCCTTGCCGTGCATTGCCTAGCGTGCGTTGTCGTGCCTTAGCCTTGTTTCCCCTTGCCGTGCCGTTCCTTCCGTTACACTTGCCTTTCCTTGCTTTCCCTTGCCTTCCTTACCTTCCGTTACTCCTTGCTTTCTTTCCGTGCATTGCCTAGCCTTGCGTTGGCTTTCCTTACCCTTGCCTCGCCTGACCGTGCTTTCCCATGCGTTACCCTTTCCTTGCCTTGCCGTGCATTGCCTAGCGTGCGTTGTCGTGCCTTAGCCTTGTTTCCCCTTGCCGTGTCGTTCCTTCCGTTACACTTGCCTTTCTTTGCTTTCCCTTGCCTTCCTTACCTTCCGTTACTCTTTGCTTGCCTTCCGTGCATTGCCGAGCCTTGCGTTGTCGTGCCTTAGCCTTATCTCGCCTGACCGTGCCTTCCTTTGCTTTAAGCTTTCCTTGCATTGTCGTGCATTGCCTAGCCTTGCGTTGTCGTGCATTAGCCTTGCCTAGCCTCACCGTGCCTTGCCTTGCGTTACCCTTTCCTTGCCTTGCCGTGCATTTCCTAGCCGTGTGTTGTCGTGCCTTAGCCTTGTTTCCCCTTGCCGTTTTGTGCCTTTTGTTACACTTGCCTTGCCTGGATTTGCCTTGCCTTCCTTTCCTTCCGTTACTCTTTCCTTGCCTTGCCGTGCATTGCCTAGCCGTGCGTTGTCGTGCCTTAGCCTTGTTACCCCTTGCCGTGCCGTTCCTTCCGTTACCCTTGCCTTCCCTTGCTTTCCCTTGCCTTCCTTGCGTTCCGTTACTCTTAGCTTGCTTTCCGTGCATTGCCTAGCCTTGCGTTGTCATGCCTTAGGCTTGCCTCGCCTGACCGTGCTTTCCCATGCGTTACCCTTTCCTTGCCTTGCCGTGCATTGCCTAGCGTGCGTTGTCGTGCCTTAGCCTTGATTCCCCTTGCCGTGGCGTGCCTTTTGTTACACTTGCCTTGCCTGGCTTTGCCTTGCCTTCCTTTCCTTCCGTTACTCTTTACTTGCCTTGCCGTGCATTGCCTAGCCTTGCATTGTCGTGCCTTATCCTTGCCTCACCTGACCGTGCCTTCCCCTGCGTTACCCTTTCCTTGCCTTGCCGTGCATTGCCTAGCCCTGCGTTGTCGTGCCTTAGCCTTCTTACCCCTTGCCGTGCCGTTCCTTCCGTTACCCTTGCCTTCCCTTGCTTTCCCTTGCCTTCCTTGCGTTCCGTTACTCTTTGCTTGCTTTCCGTGCATTGCCTAGCCTTGCGTTGTCATGCCTTAGCCTTGCCTCGCCTGACCGTGCTTTCCCATGCGTTACCCTTTCCTTGCCTTGCCGTGCATTGCCTAGCGTGCGTTGTCGTGCCTTAGCCTTGTTGCCCCTTGCCGTGCCGTTCCTTCCGTTACACTTGCCTTTCCTTGCTTTCCCTTGCCTTCCTTACCTTCCGTTACTCTTTGCTTGCCTTCCGTGCATTGCCTAGCCTTGCGTTGTCGTGCCTTAGCGTTGCCTCGCCTGACCGTGCTTTCAAATGCGTTACCCTTTCCTTCCCTTGCCGTGCATTGCCTAGCGTGCGTTGTCGTGCCTTAGACTTGTTTCCCCTTGCCGTGCCGTTCCTTCCGTTACCATTGCCTTTCCTTGCTTTCCTTTGCCTTCCTTACCTTCCGTTACTCTTTGCTTGCCTTCCCTGCATTGCCTAGCCTTGCGTTGTCGTGCCTTAGCCTTATCTCTTCTGACCGTGCCTTCCTTTGCTTTAAGCTTTACTTGCATTGTCGTGCATTGCCTAGCCTTGCGTTGTCGTGCATTAGCCTTGTCTAGCCTCACCGTGCCTTGCCTTGCGTTACCCTTTCCTTGCCTTGCCGTGCATTTCCTAGCCGTGTGTTGTCGTGCCTCAGCCTTGTTTCCCCTTGCCGTTGCGTGCCTTTTGTTACACTTGCCTTGCCTGGCTTTGCCTTGCCTTCCGTTCCTTCCGTTACTCTTTCCTTGCCTTGCCGTGCATTGCCTCGCCCTGCGTTTTCGTGCCTTAGCCTTGTTACCCCTTGCCGTGCCGTTCCTTCCGTTACCCTTGGCTTCCCTTGCTTTCCCTTGCCTTCCTTGCGTTCCTTTACACTTTGCTTGCGTTCCGTGCATTGCCTAGCCTTGCGTTGTCATGCCTTAGGCTTGCCTCGCCTGACCGTGCTTTCCCATGCGTTACCCGTTCCTTGCCTTGCCCTGCATTGCCTAGCGTGCGTTGTCGTGCCTTAGCCTTGTTTCCCCTTGCCGTGCCGTTCCTTCCGTTACACTTGCCTTTCCTTGCTTTCCCTTGCCTTCCTTACCTTCCGTTACTCTTTGCTTGCCTTCCGTGCATTGCCTAGCCTTGCGTTGTCGTGCCTTAGCCTTATCTCGCCTGACCGTGCCTTACTTTGCTTTAAGCTTTCCTTGCATTGTGGTGCATTGCCTAGCCTTGCGTTGTCGTGCATTACCCTTGCGTAGCCTCACCGTGCCTTGCCTTGCGTTACCCTTTCCTTGCCTTGCCGTGCATTGCCTAGCCGTGCGTTGTCGTGCCTTAGACTTGATTCCCCTTGCCGTGGCGTGCCTTTTGTTACACTTGCCTTTCCTGGCTTTGACTTGCCTTCCTTTCCTTCCGTTACTCTTTCCTTCCTTGCCGTGCATTGCCTAGCCTTGCATTTTCGTGCCTTATCCTTGCCTCACCTGACCGTGCCTTCCCCTGCGTTACCCTTTCCTTGCCTTGCCGTGCATTGCCTAGCGTGCGTTGTCGTGCCTTAGCCTTGTTTCCCCTTGCCGTGCCGTTCCTTCCGTTACACTTGCCTTTCCTTGCTTTCCCTTGCCTTCCTTACCTTCCGTTACTCCTTGCTTTCTTTCCGTGCATTGCCTAGCCTTGCGTTGGCTTTCCTTACCCTTGCCTCGCCTGACCGTGCTTTCCCATGCGTTACCCTTTCCTTGCCTTGCCGTGCATTGCCTAGTGTGCGTTGTCGTGCCTTAGCCTTGTTTCCCCTTGCCGTGTCGTTCCTTCCGTTACACTTGCCTTTCTTTACTTTCCCTTGCCTTCCTTACCTTCCGTTACTCTTTGCTTGCCTTCCGTGCATTGCCGAGCCTTGCGTTGTCGTGCCTTAGCCTTATCTCGCCTGACCGTGCCTTCCTTTGCTTTAAGCTTTACTTGCATTGTCGTGCATTGCCTAGCCTTGCGTTGTCGTGCATTAGCCTTGCCTAGCCTCACCGTGCCTTGCCTTGCGTTACCCTTTCCTTGCCTTGCCGTGCATTTCCTAGCCGTGTGTTGTCGTGCCTTAGCCTTGTTTCCCCTTGCCGTTTTGTGCCTTTTGTTACACTTGCCTTGCCTGGATTTGCCTTGCCTTCCTTACCTTCCGTTACTCCTTGCTTGCCTTCCCTGCATTGCCTAGCCTTGCGTTGTCGTGCCTTAGCCTTGTTACCTCTTGCCGTGCCGTTCCTTCCGTTACCCTTGCCTTTCCTTGCTTTCCCTTGCCTTCCTTACCTTCCGTTACTCCTTGCTTGCCTTCCCTGCATTGCCTAGCCTTGCGTTGTCGTGCCTTAGCCTTGCCTCGCCTGACCGTGCTTTCCCATGCGTTACCCTTTCCTTGCCTTGCCGTGCATTGCCTAGCGTGCGTTGTCGTGCCTTAGCCTTGATTCCCCTTGCCGTGGCGTGCCTTTTGTTACACTTGCCTTGCCTGGCTTTGCCTTGCCTTCCTTTCCTTCCGTTACTCTTTACTTGCCTTGCCGTGCATTGCCTAGCCTTGCATTGTCGTGCCTTATCCTTGCCTCACCTGACCGTGCCTTCCCCTGCGTTACCCTTTCCTTGCCTTGCCGTGCATTGCCTAGCGTGCGTTGTCGTGCCTTAGCCTTGTTTCCCCTTGCCGTGCCGTTCCTTCCGTTACACTTGCCTTTCCTTGCTTTCCCTTGCCTTCCTTACCTTCCGTTACTCCTTGCTTTCTTTCCGTGCATTGCCTAGCCTTGCGTTGGCTTTCCTTACCCTTGCCTCGCCTGACCGTGCTTTCCCATGCGTTACCCTTTCCTTGCCTTGCCGTGCATTGCCTAGTGTGCGTTGTCGTGCCTTAGCCTTGTTTCCCCTTGCCGTGTCGTTCCTTCCGTTACACTTGCCTTTCTTTACTTTCCCTTGCCTTCCTTTACCTTCCGTTACTCCTTGCTTTCTTTCCGTGCATTGCCTAGCCTTGCGTTGTCGTGCCTTAGCCTTATCTCGCCTGACCGTGCCTTCCTTTGCTTTAAGCTTTACTTGCATTGTCGTGCATTGCCTAGCCTTGCGTTGTCGTGCATTAGCCTTGCCTAGCCTCACCGTGCCTTGCCTTGCGTTACCCTTTCCTTGCCTTGCCGTGCATTTCCTAGCCGTGTGTTGTCGTGCCTTAGCCTTGTTTCCCCTTGCCGTTTTGTGCCTTTTGTTACACTTGCCTTGCCTGGATTTGCCTTGCCTTCCTTTCCTTCCGTTACTCTTTCCTTGCCTTGCCGTGCATTGCCTAGCCCTGCGTTGTCGTGCCTTAGCCTTGTTACCTCTTGCCGTGCCGTTCCTTCCGTTACCCTTGCCTTCCCTTGCTTTCCCTTACCTTCCTTGCGTTCCGTTACTCTTTGCTTGCTTTCCGTGCATTGCCTAGCCTTGCGTTGTCATGCCTTAGGCTTGCCTCGCCTGACCGTGCTTTCCCATGCGTTACCCTTTCCTTGCCTTGCCGTGCATTGCCTAGCGTGCGTTGTCGTGCCTTAGCCTTGATTCCCCTTGCCGTGGCGTGCCTTTTGTTACACTTGCCTTGCCTGGCTTTGCCTTGCCTTCCTTTCCTTCCGTTACTCTTTACTTGCCTTGCCGTGCATTGCCTAGCCTTGCATTGTCGTGCCTTATCCTTGCCTCACCTGACCGTGCCTTCCCCTGCGTTACCCTTTCCTTGCCTTGCCGTGCATTGCCTAGCCCTGCGTTGTCGTGCCTTAGCCTTCTTACCCCTTGCCGTGCCGTTCCTTCCGTTACCCTTGCCTTCCCTTGCTTTCCCTTGCCTTCCTTGCGTTCCGTTACTCTTTGCTTGCTTTCCGTGCATTGCCTAGCCTTGCGTTGTCATGCCTTAGCCTTGCCTCGCCTGACCGTGCTTTCGCATGCGTTACCCTTTCCTTGCCTTGCCGTGCATTGCCTAGCGTGCGTTGTCGTGCCTTAGCCTTGTTTCCCCTTGCCGTGCCGTTCCTTCCGTTACACTTGCCTTTCCTTGCTTTCCCTTGCCTTCCTTACCTTCCGTTACTCTTTGCTTGCCTTCCGTGCATTGCCTAGCCTTGCGTTGTCGTGCCTTAGCCTTGCCTCGCCTGACCGTGCTTTCCCATGCGTTACCCTTTCCTTGCCTTGCCGTTCATTGCCTAGCGTTCGGTGTCGTGCCTTAGACTTGTTCCCCCTTGCCGTGCCGTTCCTTCCGTTACCCTTGCCTTTCCTTGCTTTTCCTTGCCTTCCTTACCTTCCGTTACTCTTTGCTTGCCTTCCCTGAATTGCCTAGCCTTGCGTTGTCGTGCCTTTGCCTTATCTCGCCTGACCTTGCCTTCCTTTGCTTTAAGCTTTCCTTGCATTGTCGTGCATTGCCTAGCCTTGCG
This sequence comes from Macrotis lagotis, assembly GCF_037893015.1. NCBI lineage: Eukaryota > Metazoa > Chordata > Mammalia > Peramelemorphia > Peramelidae > Macrotis > Macrotis lagotis. Next base: position 535,964 of record NW_027421932.1, read on the forward strand.
TTTTCGTGCATTAGCCTTGTCTAGCCTCACCGTGCATTGCCTTGCGTTACCCTTTGCTTGCCTTGCCGTGCATTGCCTAGCCGTGCGTTGTCGTGCCTTAGCCTTGTTTCCCCTTGCCGTGCAGTTCCTTCCGTTACACTTGCCTTTCTTTGCTTTCCCTTGCCTTCCTTAACTTCCGTTACTCTTTACTTGCCTTCCGTGCATTGCCTAGCCTTGCGTTGTCGTGCCTTAGCCTTGCCTCGCCTGAACGTGCTTTCCCATGCGTTACCCTTTCCTTGCATTGCCGTGCATTGCCCAGCCTGCGTTGCCGTGCCTTAGCCTTGTTTCCCCTTGCCGTGCAATTCCTTCCGTTACCCTTGCCTTTCCTTGCTTTTCCTTGCCTTGCTTACCTTCCGTTACTCTTTGCTTGCCTTCCGTGCATTGCCTAGCCTTGCGTTGTCGTGCCTTAGCCTTATCTCGCCTGACCGTGCCTTCCTTTGCTTTAAGCTTTCCTTGCATTGTCGTGCATTGACTAGCCTTGCGTTGTCGTGCATTAGCCTTGCCTAGCCTCACCGTGCCTTGCCTTGCGTTACCCTTTCCTTGCCTTGCCGTGCATTGCCTAGCCGTGTGTTGTCGTGCCTTAGCCTTGTTTCCCCTTGCCGTGGCGAGCCTTTTGTTACACTTGCCTTTCCTGGCTTTGACTTGCCTTCCTTTCCTTCCGTTACTCTTTCCTTGCCTTGCCGTGCATTGCCTAGCCTTGCATTGTCGTGCCTTATCCTTGCCTCACCTGACCGTGCCTTCCCCTGCGTTACCCTTTCCTTGCCTTGCCGTGCATTGCCTAGCCCTGCGTTGCCGTGCCTTAGCCTTGTTACCCCTTACAGTGCCGTTCCTTCCGTTACCCTTGCCTTCCCTTGCTTTCCCTTGCCTTCCTTGCGTTCCGTTACTCTTTGCTTGCTTTCCGTGCATTGCCTAGCCTTGCGTTGTCATGCCTTAGCCTTGCATCGCCTGACCGTGCTTTCCCATGCGTTACCCTTTCCTTCCCTTTCCGTGCATTGCCTAGCCGTGCGTTGTCGTGCCTTAGCCTTGTTTCCCCTTGCCGTGCCGTTCCTTCCGTTACACTTGCCTTTCCTTCCTTTCCCTTGCCTTCCTTACCTTCCGTTACACTTTGCTTGCCTTCCGTGCATTGCCTAGCCTTGCGTTGTCGTGCCTTAGCGTTGCCTCGCCTGACCGTGCTTTCAAATGCGTTACCCTTTCCTTGCCTTGCCGTTCATTGCCTAGCGTTCGGTGTCGTGCCTTAGACTTGTTTCCCCTTGCCGTGCCGTTCCTTCCGTTACCCTGGCCTTTCCTTCCTTTTCCTTGCCTTGCTTACCTTCCGTTACTCTTTGCTTGCCTTCCCTGAATTGCCTAGCCTTGCGTTGTCGTGCCTTAGCCTTATCTCTTCTGACCGTGCCTAACTTTGCTTTAACCTTTACTTGCATTGTCGTGCATTGCCTAGCCTAGCGTTGTCTTGCATTAGCCTTGCCTAGCCTCACCGTGCCTTGCCTTGCGTTACCCTTTCCTTGCCTTGCCGTGCATTTCCTAGCCGTGTGTTGTCGTGCCTTAGCCTTGTTTCCCCTTGCCGTTGCGTGCCTTTTGTTACACTTGCCTTGCCTGGCTTTGCCTTGCCTTCCGTTCCTTCCGTTACTCTTTCCTTGCCTTGCCGTGCATTGCCTCGCCCTGCGTTTTCGTGCCTTAGCCTTGTTACCCCTTGCCGTGCCGTTCCTTCCGTTACCCTTGCCTTCCCTTGCTTTCCCTTGCCTTCCTTGCGTTCCTTTACACTTTGCTTGCGTTCCGTGCATTGCCTAGCCTTGCGTTGTCATGCCTTAGGCTTGCCTCGCCTGACCGTGCTTTCCCATGCGTTACCCGTTCCTTGCCTTGCCCTGCATTGCCTAGCGTGCGTTGTCGTGCCTTAGCCTTGTTTCCCCTTGCCGTGCCGTTCCTTCCGTTACACTTGCCTTTCCTTGCTTTCCCTTGCCTTCCTTACCTTCCGTTACTCTTTGCTTGCCTTCCGTGCATTGCCTAGCCTTGCGTTGTCGTGCCTTAGCCTTATCTCGCCTGACCGTGCCTTCCTTTGCTTTAAGCTTTCCTTGCATTGTGGTGCATTGCCTAGCGTGCGTTGTCGTGCCTTAGCCTTGTTTCCCCTTGCCGTGCAGTTCCTTCCGTTACCCTTGCCTTCCCTTGCTTTCCCTTGCCTTCCTTACCTTCCGTTACTCTTTGCTTGCCTTCCGTGCATTGCCAAGCCTTGCGTTGTCGTGCCTTAGCCTTGCCTCCCCTGACCGTGCTTTCCCATGCGTTACCCTTTCCTTGCCTTGCCGTGCATTGCCTAGCGTGCGTTGTCGTGCCTTAGCCTTGTTTCCCCTTGCCGTGCAGTTCCTTCCGTTACACTTGCCTTTCTTTGCTTTCCCTTGCCTTCCTTACCTTCCGTTACTCTTTGCTTGCCTTCCGTGCATTGCGTAGCCTTGCGTTGTCGTGCCTTAGCCTTATCTCGCCCTACCGTGCCTTCCTTTGCTTTAAGCTTTCCTTTCATTGTCGTGCATTGCCTAGCCTTGCGTTGTCGTGCATTAGCCTTGCCTAGCCTCACCGTGCCTTGCCTTGCGTTACCCTTTCCTTGCCATGCCGTGCATTGCCTAGCCGTGCGTTGTCGTGCCTTAGCCTTGATTCCCCTTGCCGTGGCGTGCCTTTTGTTACACTTGCCTTGCCTGGCTTTGCCTTGCCTTCCTTTCCTTCCGTTACTCTTTCCTTGCCTTGCCGTGCATTGCCTAGCCCTGCGTTGTCGTGCCTTAGCCTTGTTACCCCTTGCCGTGCCGTTCCTTCCGTTACCCTTGCCTTCCCTTGCTTTCCCTTGCCTTCCTCGCGTTCCGTTACTCTTTGCTTGCTTTCCGTGCATTGCCTAGCCTTGCGTTGTCATGCCTTAGGCTTGCCTCGCCTGACCGTGCTTTCCCATGCGTTACCCTTTCCTTGCCTTGCCGTGCTTTGCCTAGCGTGCGTTGTCGTGCCTTAGCCTTGTTTCCCCTTGCCGTGCCGTTCCTTCCGTTACACTTGCCTTTCTTTGCTTTCCCTTGCCTTCCTTACCTTCCTTTACTCTTTGCTTGCCTTCCGTGCATTGCCTAGCCTTGCGTTGTCGTGCCTTAGCCTTATCTCGCCTGACCGTGCCTTCCTTTGCTTTAAGCTTTCCTTGCATTGTCGTGCATTGCCTAGCCTTGCGTTGTCGTGCATTAGCCTTGCCTAGCCTCACCGTGCCTTGCCTTGCGTTACCCTTTCCTTGCCTTGCCGTGCATTGCCTAGCCGTGCGTTGTCGTGCCTTAGACTTGATTCCCCTTGCCGTGGCGTGCCTTTTGTTACACTTGCCTTGCCTGGCTTTGCCTTGCCTTCCTTTCCTTCCGTTACTCTTTCCTTGCCTTGCCGTGCATTGCCTAGCCTTGCATTGTCGTGCCTTATCCTTGCCTCACCTGACCGTGCCTTCCCCTGCGTTACCCTTTCCTTCCCTTGCCGTGCATTGCCTAACCCTGCGTTGTCGTGCCTTAGCCTTCTTACCCATTGGCGTGCCGTTCCTTCCGTTACCCTTCCCTTCCCTTGCTTTCCCTTGCCTTCCTTGCGTTCCGTTACTCTTTGCTTGCTTTCCGTGCATTGCCTAGCCTTGCGTTGTCATGCCTTAGCCTTGCCTCTCCTGACCGTGCTTTCCCATGCGTTACCCTTTCCTTGCCTTGCCGTGCATTGCCTAGCGTGCGTTGTCGTGCCTTAGCCTTGTTTCCCCTTGCCGTGCCGTTCCTTCCGTTACACTTGCCTTTCCTTGCTTTCCCTTGCCTTCCTTACCTTCCGTTACTCTTTGCTTGCCTTCCGTGCATTGCCTAGGCTTGCGTTGTCGTGCCTTAGCCTTGCCTCGCCTGACCGTGCTTTCCCATCCGTTACCCTTTCCTTGCCTTGCCGTGCATTGCCTAGCCCTGCGTTGCCGTGCCTTACACTTGTTACCCCTTACCGTGCCGTTCCTTCCGTTACCCTTGCCTTCCCTTGCTTTCCCTTGCCTTCCTTGCGTTCCGTTACTCTTTGCTTGCTTTCCGTGCATTGCCTAGCCTTGCGTTGTCATGCCTTAGCCTTTCATCGCCTGACCGTGCTTTCCCATGCGTTACCCTTTCCTTGCCTTTCCGTGCATTGCCTAGCCGTGCGTTGTCGTGCCTTAGCCTTGTTTCCCCTTGCCGTGCCGTTCCTTCCGTTACACTTGCCTTTCCTTCCTTTCCCTTGCCTTCCTTACCTTCCGTTACTCTTTGCTTGCCTTCCGTGCATTACCTAACCTTGCGTTGTCGTGCCTTAGCCTTATCTCGCCTGACCGTGCCTTCCTTTGCTTTAAGCTTTCCTTGCATTGTGGTGCACTGCCTAGCCTTGCGTTGTCGTGCATTAGCCTTGCCTCGCCTCACCGTGCCTTGCCTTGCGTTACCCTTTCCTTGCCTTGCCGTGCATTGCCTAGCCGTGCGTTGTCGTGCCTTAGCCTTGTTTCCCCTTGCCGTGGCGTGCCTTTTGTTACACTTGCCTTTCCTGGCTTTGACTTGCCTTCCTTTCCTTCCGTTACTCTTTCCTTGCCTTGCCGTGCATTGCCTAGCCTTGCATTGTCGTGCCTTATCCTTGCCTCACCTGACCGTGCCTTCCCCTGCGTTACCCTTTCCTTGCCTTTCCGTGCATTGCCTAGCCGTGCGTTGTCGTGCCTTAGCCTTGTTTCCCCTTGCCGTGCCGTTCCTTCCTTTACACTTGCCTTTCCTTCCTTTCCCTTGCCTTCCTTACCTTCCGTTACTCTTTGCTTGCCTTCCGTGCATTGCCTAGCCTTGCGTTGTCGTGCCTTAGCGTTGCCTCGCCTGACCGTGCTTTCAAATGCGTTACCCTTTCCTTCCCTTGCCGTGCATTGCCTAGCGTGCGTTGTCGTGCCTTAGACTTGTTTCCCCTTGCCGTGCCGTTCCTTCCGTTACCATTGCCTTTCCTTGCTTTCCTTTGCCTTCCTTACCTTCCGTTACTCTTTGCTTGCCTTCCCTGCATTGCCTAGCCTTGCGTTGTCGTGCCTTAGCCTTATCTCTTCTGACCGTGCCTTCCTTTGCTTTAAGCTTTACTTGCATTGTCGTGCATTGCCTAGCCTTGCGTTGTCGTGCATTAGCCTTGCCTAGCCTCACCGTGCCTTGCCTTGCGTTACCCTTTCCTTGCCTTGCCGTGCATTTCCTAGCCGTGTGTTGTCGTGCCTTACCCTTGTTTCCCCTTGCCGTTGCGTGCCTTTTGTTACACTTGCCTTGCCTGGCTTTGCCTTGCCTTCCGTTCCTTCCGTTACTCTTTCCTTGCCTTGCCGTGCATTGCCTCGCCCTGCGTTTTCGTGCCTTAGCCTTGTTACCCCTTGCCGTGCCGTTCCTTCCGTTACCCTTGCCTTCCCTTGCTTTCCCTTGCCTTCCTTGCGTTCCTTTACACTTTGCTTGCGTTCCGTGCATTGCCTAGCCTTGCGTTGTCATGCCTTAGGCTTGCCTCGCCTGACCGTGCTTTCCCATGCGTTACCCGTTCCTTGCCTTGCCCTGCATTGCCTAGCGTGCGTTGTCGTGCCTTAGCCTTGTTTCCCCTTGCCGTGCCGTTCCTTCCGTTACACTTGCCTTTCCTTGCTTTCCCTTGCCTTCCTTACCTTCCGTTACTCTTTGCTTGCCTTCCGTGCATTGCCTAGCCTTGCGTTGTCGTGCCTTAGCCTTATCTCGCCTGACCGTGCCTTACTTTGCTTTAAGCTTTCCTTGCATTGTGGTGCATTGCCTAGCCTTGCGTTGTCGTGCATTACCCTTGCCTAGCCTCACCGTGCCTTGCCTTGCGTTACCCTTTCCTTGCCTTGCCGTGCATTGCCTAGCCGTGCGTTGTCGTGCCTTAGACTTGATTCCCCTTGCCGTGGCGTGCCTTTTGTTACACTTGCCTTTCCTGGCTTTGACTTGCCTTCCTTTCCTTCCGTTACTCTTTCCTTCCTTGCCGTGCATTGCCTAGCCTTGCATTTTCGTGCCTTATCCTTGCCTCACCTGACCGTGCCTTCCCCTGCGTTACCCTTTCCTTGCCTTGCCGTGCATTGCCTAGCGTGCGTTGTCGTGCCTTAGCCTTGTTTCCCCTTGCCGTGCCGTTCCTTCCGTTACACTTGCCTTTCCTTGCTTTCCCTTGCCTTCCTTACCTTCCGTTACTCCTTGCTTTCTTTCCGTGCATTGCCTAGCCTTGCGTTGGCTTTCCTTACCCTTGCCTCGCCTGACCGTGCTTTCCCATGCGTTACCCTTTCCTTGCCTTGCCGTGCATTGCCTAGTGTGCGTTGTCGTGCCTTAGCCTTGTTTCCCCTTGCCGTGTCGTTCCTTCCGTTACACTTGCCTTTCTTTGCTTTCCCTTGCCTTCCTTACCTTCCGTTACTCTTTGCTTGCCTTCCGTGCATTGCCGAGCCTTGCGTTGTCGTGCCTTAGCCTTATCTCGCCTGACCGTGCCTTCCTTTGCTTTAAGCTTTACTTGCATTGTCGTGCATTGCCTAGCCTTGCGTTGTCGTGCATTAGCCTTGCCTAGCCTCACCGTGCCTTGCCTTGCGTTACCCTTTCCTTGCCTTGCCGTGCATTTCCTAGCCGTGTGTTGTCGTGCCTTAGCCTTGTTTCCCCTTGCCGTTTTGTGCCTTTTGTTACACTTGCCTTGCCTGGATTTGCCTTGCCTTCCTTTCCTTCCGTTACTCTTTCCTTGCCTTGCCGTGCATTGCCTAGCCCTGCGTTGTCGTGCCTTAGCCTTGTTACCCCTTGCCGTGCCGTTCCTTCCGTTACCCTTGCCTTCCCTTGCTTTCCCTTACCTTCCTTGCGTTCCGTTACTCTTTGCTTGCTTTCCGTGCATTGCCTAGCCTTGCGTTGTCATGCCTTAGGCTTGCCTCGCCTGACCGTGCTTTCCCATGCGTTACCCTTTCCTTGCCTTGCCGTGCATTGCCTAGCGTGCGTTGTCGTGCCTTAGCCTTGATTCCCCTTGCCGTGGCGTGCCTTTTGTTACACTTGCCTTGCCTGGCTTTGCCTTGCCTTCCTTTCCTTCCGTTACTCTTTACTTGCCTTGCCGTGCATTGCCTAGCCTTGCATTGTCGTGCCTTATCCTTGCCTCACCTGACCGTGCCTTCCCCTGCGTTACCCTTTCCTTGCCTTGCCGTGCATTGCCTAGCCCTGCGTTGTCGTGCCTTAGCCTTCTTACCCCTTGCCGTGCCGTTCCTTCCGTTACCCTTGCCTTCCCTTGCTTTCCCTTGCCTTCCTTGCGTTCCGTTACTCTTTGCTTGCTTTCCGTGCATTGCCTAGCCTTGCGTTGTCATGCCTTAGCCTTGCCTCGCCTGACCGTGCTTTCCCATGCGTTACCCTTTCCTTGCCTTGCCGTGCATTGCCTAGCGTGCGTTGTCGTGCCTTAGCCTTGTTGCCCCTTGCCGTGCCGTTCCTTCCGTTACACTTGCCTTTCCTTGCTTTCCCTTGCCTTCCTTACCTTCCGTTACTCTTTGCTTGCCTTCCGTGCATTGCCTAGCCTTGCGTTGTCGTGCCTTAGCCTTGCCCCGCCTGACCGTGCTTTCCCATGCGTTACCCTTTCCTTGCCTTGCCGTTCATTGCCTAGCGTTCGGTGTCGTGCCTTAGACTTGTTCCCCCTTGCCGTGCCGTTCCTTCCGTTACCCTTGCCTTTCCTTGCTTTTCCTTGCCTTCCTTACCTTCCGTTACTCTTTGCTTGCCTTCCCTGAATTGCCTAGCCTTGCGTTGTCGTGCCTTTGCCTTATCTCGCCTGACCTTGCCTTCCTTTGCTTTAAGCTTTCCTTGCATTGTCGTGCATTGCCTAGCCTTGCGTTTTCGTGCATTAGCCTTGTCTAGCCTCACCGTGCATTGCCTTGCGTTACCCTTTGCTTGCCTTGCCGTGCATTGCCTAGCCGTGCGTTGTCGTGCCTTAGCCTTGTTTCCCCTTGCCGTGCAGTTCCTTCCGTTACACTTGCCTTTCTTTGCTTTCCCTTGCCTTCCTTAACTTCCGTTACTCTTTGCTTGCCTTCCGTGCATTGCCTAGCCTTGCGTTGTCGTGCCTTAGCCTTGCCTCGCCTGAACGTGCTTTCCCATGCGTTACCCTTTCCTTGCCTTGCCGTGCATTGCCCAGCCTGCGTTGCCGTGCCTTAGCCTTGTTTCCCCTTGCCGTGCAATTCCTTCCGTTACCCTTGCCTTTCCTTGCTTTTCCTTGCCTTGCTTACCTTCCGTTACTCTTTGCTTCCCTTCCCTGCATTGCCTAGCCTTGCGTTGTCGTGCCTTAGCCTTATCTCGCCTGACCGTGCCTTCCTTTGCTTTAAGCGTTCCTTGCATTGTCGTGCATTGACTAGCCTTGCCTTGTCGTGCATTAGCCTTGCCTAGCGTCACCGTGCCTTGCCTTGCGTTACCCTTTCCTTGCCTTGCCGTGCATTGCCTAGCCGTGCGTTGTCGTGCCTTAGCCTTGTTTCCCCTTGCCGTGGCGAGCCTTTTGTTACACTTGCCTTTCCTGGCTTTGACTTGCCTTCCTTTCCTTCCGTTACTCTTTCCTTGCCTTGCCGTGCATTGCCTAGCCTTGCATTGTCGTGCCTTATCCTTGCCTCACCTGACCGTGCCTTCCCCTGCGTTACACTTTCCTTGCCTTGCCGCGCATTTCCTAGCCCTGCGTTGTCGTGCCTTAGCCTTGTTACCCCTAGCCGTGCCGTTCCTTCCGTTACCCTTGCCTTCCCTTGCTTTCCCTTGCCTTCCTTGCGTTCCGTTACTCTTTGCTTGCTTTCCGTGCATTGCCTAGCCTTGCGTTGTCATGCCTTAGCCTTGCATCGCCTGACCGTGCTTTCCCATGCGTTACCCTTTCCTTGCCTTTCCGTGCATTGCCTAGCCGTGCGTTGTCGTGCCTTAGCCTTGTTTCCCCTTGCCGTGCCGTTCCTTCCGTTACACTTGCCTTTCCTTCCTTTCCCTTGCCTTCCTTACCTTCCGTTACACTTTGCTTGCCTTCCGTGCATTGCCTAGCCTTGCGTTGTCGTGCCTTAGCGTTGCCTCGCCTGACCGTGCTTTCAAATGCGTTACCCTTTCCTTGCCTTGCCGTTCATTGCCTAGCGTTCGGTGTCGTGCCTTAGACTTGTTTCCCCTTGCCGTGCCGTTCCTTCCGTTACCCTGGCCTTTCCTTCCTTTTCCTTGCCTTGCTTACCTTCCGTTACTCTTTGCTTGCCTTCCCTGAATTGCCTAGCCTTGCGTTGTCGTGCCTTAGCCTTATCTCTTCTGACCGTGCCTAACTTTGCTTTAACCTTTACTTGCATTGTCGTGCATTGCCTAGCCTAGCGTTGTCTTGCATTAGCCTTGCCTAGCCTCACCGTGCCTTGCCTTGCGTTACCCTTTCCTTGCCTTGCCGTGCATTTCCTAGCCGTGTGTTGTCGTGCCTTAGCCTTGTTTCCCCTTGCCGTTGCGTGCCTTTTGTTACACTTGCCTTGCCTGGCTTTGCCTTGCCTTCCGTTCCTTCCGTTACTCTTTCCTTGCCTTGCCGTGCATTGCCTAGCCCTGCGTTGTCGTGCCTTAGCCTTGTTACCCCTTGCCGTGCCGTTCCTTCCGTTACCCTTGCCTTCCCTTGCTTTCCCTTGCCTTCCTTGCATTCCGTTACTCCTTGCTTGCTTTCCGTGCATTGCCTAGCCTTGCGTTGGCTTTCCTTAGCCTTGCTTCGCGTGACCGTGCTTTCCCATGCGTTACCCTTTCCTTGCCTTGCCGTGCATTGCCTAGCGTGCGTTGTCGTGCCTTAGCCTTGTTTCCCCTTGCCGTGCCGTTCCTTCCGTTACCCTTCCCTTCCCTTGCTTTCCCTTTCCTTCCTTGCATTCCGTTACTCCTTGCTTGCTTTCCGTGCATTGCCTAGCCTTGCGTTGGCTTTCCTTAGCCTTGCCTCGCCTGACCGTGCTTTCCCATGCTTTACCCTTTCCTTGCCTTGCCGTGCATTGCCTAGCCTTGCGTTGTCGTGCCTTAGCCTTGTTTCCCCTTGCCGTGCAGTTCCTTCCGTTACACTTGCCTTTCTTTGCTTTCCCTTGCCTTCCTTACCTTCCGTTACTCTTTGCTTGCCTTCCGTGCATTGCTTAGCCTTGCGTTGTCGTGCCTTAGCCTTATCTCGCCTGACCGTGCCTTCCTTTGCTTTAAGCTTTCCTTGCATTGTGGTGCATTGCCTAGCGTGCGTTGTCGTGCCTTAGCCTTGTTTCCCCTTGCCGTGCAGTTCCTTCCGTTACCCTTGCCTTCCCTTGCTTTCCCTTGCCTTCCTTAGCTTCCGTTACTCTTTGCTTGCCTTCCGTGCATTGCCAAGCCTTGCGTTGTCGTGCCTTAGCCTTGACTCCCCTGACCGTGCTTTCCCATGCGTTACCCTTTCCTTGCCTTGCCGTGCATTGCCTAGCGTGCGTTGTCGTGCCTTAGCCTTGTTTCCCCTTGCCGTGCAGTTCCTTCCGTTACACTTGCCTTTCTTTGCTTTCCCTTGCCTTCCTTACCTTCCGTTACTCTTTGCTTGCCTTCCGTGCATTGCGTAGCCTTGCGTTGTCGTGCCTTAGCCTTGTTTCCCCTTGCCGTGCCGTTCCTTCCGTTACACTTGCCTTTCCTTGCTTTCCCTTGCCTTCCTCGCGTTCCGTTACTCTTTGCTTGCTTTCCGTGCATTGCCTAGCCTTGCGTTGTCATGCCTTAGGCTTGCCTCGCCTGACCGTGCTTTCCCATGCGTTACCCTTTCCTTGCCTTGCCGTGCTTTGCCTAGCGTGCGTTGTCGTGCCTTAGCCTTGTTTCCCCTTGCCGTGCTGTTCCTTCCGTTACCCTTGCCTTTCCTTGCTTTCCCTTGCCTTCCTTACCTTCCTTTACTCTTTGCTTGCCTTCCGTGCATTGCCTAGCCTTGCGTTGTCGTGCCTTAGCCTTATCTCGCCTGACCGTGCCTTCCTTTGCTTTAAGCTTTCCTTGCATTGTCGTGCATTGCCTAGCCTTGCGTTGTCGTGCATTAGCCTTGCCTAGCCTCACCGTGCCTTGCCTTGCGTTACCCTTTCCTTGCCTTGCCGTGCATTGCCTAGCCGTGCGTTGTCGTGCCTTAGACTTGATTCCCCTTGCCGTGGCGTGCCTTTTGTTACACTTGCCTTGCCTGGCTTTGCCTTGCCTTCCTTTCCTTCCGTTACTCTTTCCTTGCCTTGCCGTGCATTGCCTAGCCTTGCATTGTCGTGCCTTATCCTTGCCTCACCTGACCGTGCCTTCCCCTGCGTTACCCTTTCCTTCCCTTGCCGTGCATTGCCTAACCCTGCGTTGTCGTGCCTTAGCCTTCTTACCCATTGGCGTGCCGTTCCTTCCGTTACCCTTCCCTTCCCTTGCTTTCCCTTGCCTTCCTTGCGTTCCGTTACTCTTTGCTTGCTTTCCGTGCATTGCCTAGCCTTGCGTTGTCATGCCTTAGCCTTGCCTCTCCTGACCGTGCTTTCCCATGCGTTACCCTTTCCTTGCCTTGCCGTGCATTGCCTAGCGTGCGTTGTCGTGCCTTAGCCTTGTTTCCCCTTGCCGTGCCGTTCCTTCCGTTACACTTGCCTTTCCTTGCTTTCCCTTGCCTTCCTTACCTTCCGTTACTCTTTGCTTGCCTTCCGTGCATTGCCTAGGCTTGCGTTGTCGTGCCTTAGCCTTGCCTCGCCTGACCGTGCTTTCCCATCCGTTACCCTTTCCTTGCTTTGCCGTGCATTGCCTAGCCCTGCGTTGCCGTGCCTTACACTTGTTACCCCTTACCGTGCCGTTCCTTCCGTTACCCTTGCCTTCCCTTGCTTTCCCTTGCCTTCCTTGCCTTCCGTTACTCTTTGCTTGCCTTCCGTGCATTGCCTAGCCTTGCGTTGTCATGCTTTAGCCTTGCATCGCCTGACCGTGCTTTCCCATGCGTTACCCTTTCCTTGCCTTTCCGTGCATTGCCTAGCCGTGCGTTGTCGTGCCTTAGCCTTGTTTCCACTTGCCGTGCCGTTCCTTCCGTTACACTTGCCTTTCCTTCCTTTCCCTTGCCTTCCTTACCTTCCGTTACTCTTTGCTTGCCTTCCGTGCATTGCCTACCCTTGCGTTGTCGTGCCTTAGCGTTGCCTCGCCTGACCGTGCTTTCAAATGCGTTACCCTTTCCTTGCCTTGCCGTTCATTGCCTAGCGTTCGGTGTCGTGCCTTAGACTTGTTTCCCCTTGCCGTGCCGTTCCTTCCGTTACCCTGGCCTTTCCTTCCTTTTCCTTGCCTTGCTTACCTTCCGTTACTCTTTGCTTGCCTTCCCTGAATTGCCTAGCCTTGCGTTGTCGTGCCTTAGCCTTATCTCGCCTGACCGTGCCTTCCTTTGCTTTAAGCTTTCCTTGCATTGTCTTGCATTGCCTAGCCTTGCGTTGTCGTGCATTAACCTTGCCTAGCCTCACCGTGCCTTGCCTAGCGTTACCCTTTCCTTGCCTTGCCGTGCATTTCCTAGCCGTGTGTTGTCGTGCCTTAGCCTTGTTACCCCTTGCCGTGCCGTTCCTTCCGTTACCCTTGCCTTCCCTTGCTTTCCCTTTCCTTCCTTGCATTCCGTTACTCCTTGCTTGCTTTCCGTGCATTGCCTAGCCTTGCGTTGGCTTTCCTTAGCCTTGCTTCGCGTGACCGTGCTTTCCCATGCGTTACCCTTTCCTTGCCTTGCCGTGCATTGCCTAGCGTGCGTTGTCGTGCCTTAGCCTTGTTTCCCCTTGCCGTGCCGTTCCTTCCGTTACCCTTCCCTTCCCTTGCTTTCCCTTTCCTTCCTTGCATTCCGTTACTCCTTGCTTGCTTTCCGTGCATTGCCTAGCCTTGCGTTGGCTTTCCTTAGCCTTGCCTCGCCTGACCGTGCTTTCCCATGCTTTACCCTTTCCTTGCCTTGCCGTGCATTGCCTAGCGTGCGTTGTCGTGCCTTAGCCTTGTTTCCCCTTGCCGTGCCGTTCCTTCCGTTACACTTGCCTTTCTTTGCTTTCCCTTGCCTTCCTTACCTTCCGTTACTCTTTGCTTGCCTTCCGTGCATTGCCTAGCCTTGCGTTGTCGTGCCTTAGCCTTATCTCGCCTGACCGTGCCTTCCTTTGCTTTAAGCTTTACTTGCATTGTTGTGCATTGCCTAGCCTTGCGTTGTCGTTCATTAGCCTTGCCTAGCCTCACCGTGCCTTGCCTTGCGTTACCCTTTCCTTGCCTTGCCGTGCATTGCCTAGCCGTGCGTTGTCGTGCCTTAGACTTGATTCCCCTTGCCGTGGCGTGCCTTTTGTTACACTTGCCTTGCCTGGCTTTGCCTTGCCTTCCTTTCCTTCCGTTACTCTTTCCTTGCCTTGCCGTGCATTGCCTAGCCCTGCGTTGTCGTGCCTTAGCCTTGTTACCCCTTGCCGTGCCGTTCCTTCCGTTACCCTTGCCTTCCCTTGCTTTCCCTTGCCTTCCTTGCGTTCCGTTACCCTTTGCTTGCTTTCCGTGCATTGCCTAGCCTTGCGTTGTCATGCCTTAGGCTTGCCTCGCCTGACCGTGCTTTCCCATGCGTTACCCTTTCCTTGCCTTGCCGTGCATTGCCTAGCGTGCGTTGTCGTGCCTTAGCCTTGTTTCCCCTTGCCGTGCCGTTCCTTCCGTTACACTTGCCTTTCTTTGTTTTCCCTTGCCTTCCTTACCTTCCGTTACTCTTTGCTTGCCTTCCGTGCATTGCCTAGCCCTGCGTTGTCGTGCCTTAGCCTTATCTCGCCTGACCGTGCCTTCCTTTGCTTTAAGCTTTCCTTGCATTGTCGTGCATTGCCTAGCCTTGCGTTGTCGTGCATTAGCCTTGCCTAGCCTCACCGTGCCTTGCCTTGCGTTACCCTTTCCTTGCCTTGCCGTGCATTGCCTAGCCGTGCGTTGTCGTGCCTTAGCCTTGATTCCCCTTGCCGTGGCGTGCCTTTTGTTACACTTGCCTTTCCTGGCTTTGCCTTGCCTTCCTTTCCTTCCGTTACTCTTTACTTGCCTTGCCGTGCATTGCCTAGCCTTGCATTGTCGTGCCTTATCCTTGCCTCACCTGAACGTGCCTTCCCCTGCGTTACCCTTTCCTTGCCTTGCCGTGCATTGCCTAGCCCTGCGTTGTCGTGCCTTAGCCTTCTTACCCCTTGCCGTGCCGTTCCTTCCGTTACCCTTGCCTTGCCTTGCTTTCCCTTGCCTTCCTTACCTTCCGTTACTCTTTGCTTGCCTTCCGTGCATTGCCTAGCCTTGCGTTGTCGTGCCTTAGACTTGCCTCGCCTGAACGTGCTTTCCCATGCGTTACCCTTTCCTTGCCTTGCCGTGCATTGCCCAGCCTGCGTTGCCGTGCCTTAGCCTTGTTTCCCCTTGCCGTGCAATTCCTTCCGTTACCCTTGCCTTTCCTTGCTTTTCCTTGCCTTGCTTACCTTCCGTTACTCTTTGCTTCCCTTCCCTGCATTGCCTAGCCTTGCGTTGTCGTGCCTTAGCCTTATCTCGCCTGACCGTGCTTTCAAATGCGTTACCCTTTCCTTGCCTTGCCGTTCATTGCCTAGCGTTCGGTGTCGTGCCTTAGACTTGTTTCCCCTTGCCGTGCCGTTCCTTCCGTTACCCTGGCCTTTCCTTCCTTTTCCTTGCCTTGCTTACCTTCCGTTACTCTTTGCTTGCCTTCCCTGAATTGCCTAGCCTTGCGTTGTCGTGCCTTAGCCTTATCTCGCCTGACCGTGCCTTCCTTTGCTTTAAGCTTTCCTTGCATTGTCGTGCATTGCCTAGCCTTGCGTTGTCGTGCATTTACCTTGCCTAGCCTCACCGTGCCTTGCCTTGCGTTACCCTTTCCTTGCCTTGCCGTGCATTTCCTAGCCGTGCGTTGTCGTGCCTTAGCCTTGATTCCCCTTGCCGTGGCGTGCCTTTTGTTACACTTGCCTTGCCTGGCTTTGCCTTGCCTTCCTTTCCTTCCGTTACTCTTTCCTTGCCTTGCCGTGCATTGCCTAGCCCTGCGTTGTCGTGCCTTAGCCTTGTTACCCCTTGCCGTGCCGTTCCTTCCGTTACCCTTGCCTTCCCTTGCTTTCCCTTGCCTTCCTCGCGTTCCGTTACTCTTTGCTTGCTTTCCGTGCATTGCCTAGCCTTGCGTTGTCATGCCTTAGGCTTGCCTCGCCTGACCGTGCTTTCCCATGCGTTACCCTTTCCTTGCCTTGCCGTGCTTTGCCTAGCGTGCGTTGTCGTGCCTTAGCCTTGTTTCCCCTTGCCGTGCCGTTCCTTCCGTTACACTTGCCTTTCTTTGCTTTCCCTTGCCTTCCTTACCTTCCTTTACTCTTTGCTTGCCTTCCGTGCATTGCCTAGCCTTGCGTTGTCGTGCCTTAGCCTTATCTCGCCTGACCGTGCCTTCCTTTGCTTTAAGCTTTACTTGCATTGTCGTGCATTGCCTAGCCTTGCGTTGTCGTGCATTAGCCTTGCCTAGCCTCACCGTGCCTTGCCTTGCGTTACCCTTTCCTTGCCTTGCCGTGCATTGCCTAGCCGTGCGTTGTCGTGCCTTAGACTTGATTCCCCTTGCCGTGGCGTGCCTTTTGTTACACTTGCCTTGCCTGGCTTTGCCTTGCCTTCCTTTCCTTCCGTTACTCTTTCCTTGCCTTGCCGTGCATTGCCTAGCCTTGCATTGTCGTGCCTTATCCTTGCCTCACCTGACCGTGCCTTCCCCTGCGTTACCCTTTCCTTCCCTTGCCGTGCATTGCCTAACCCTGCGTTGTCGTGCCTTAGCCTTCTTACCCATTGGCGTGCCGTTCCTTCCGTTACCCTTCCCTTCCCTTGCTTTCCCTTGCCTTCCTTGCGTTCCGTTACTCTTTGCTTGCTTTCCGTGCATTGCCTAGCCTTGCGTTGTCATGCCTTAGCCTTGCCTCTCCTGACCGTGCTTTCCCATGCGTTACCCTTTCCTTGCCTTGCCGTGCATTGCCTAGCGTGCGTTGTCGTGCCTTAGCCTTGTTTCCCCTTGCCGTGCCGTTCCTTCCGTTACACTTGCCTTTCCTTGCTTTCCTTGCCTTGCTTACCTTCCGTTACTCTTTGCTTGCCTTCCGTGCATTGCCTAGGCTTGCGTTGTCGTGCCTTAGCCTTGCCTCGCCTGACCGTGCTTTCCCATCCGTTACCCTTTCCTTGCCTTGCCGTTCATTGCCTAGCGTTCGGTGTCGTGCCTTAGACTTGTTTCCCCTTGCCGTGCCGTTCCTTCCGTTACCCTAGCCTTTCCTTGCTTTCCTTGCCTTCCTTACCTTCCGTTACTCTTTCCTTGCCTTCCCTGAATTGCCTAGCCTTGCATTGTCGTGCCTTTGCCTTATCTCGCCTGACCTTGCCTTCCTTTGATTTAAGCCTTCCTTGCATTGTCGTGCATTGCCTAGCCTTGCGTTTTCGTGCATTAGCCTTGTCTAGCCTCACCGTGCATTGCCTTGCGTTACGCTTTGCTTGCCTTGCCGTGCATTGCCTAGCCGTGCGTTGTCGTGCCTTAGCCTTGTTTCCCCTTGCCGTGCAGTTCCTTCCGTTACACTTGCCTTTCTTTGCTTTCCTTTGCCTTCCTTACCTTCCGTTACTCTTTGCTTGCCTTCCGTGCATTGCCTAGCCTTGCGTTGTCGTGCCTTAGCCTTGCCTCGCCTGAACGTGCTTTCCCATGCGTTACCCTTTCCTTGCCTTGCCGTGCATTGCCCAGCCTGCGTTGCCGTGCCTTAGCCTTGTTTCCCCTTGCCGTGCAATTCCTTCCGTTACCCTTGCCTTTCCTTGCTTTTCCTTGCCTTGCTTACCTTCCGTTACTCTTTGCTTCCCTTCGCTGCATTGCCTAGCCTTGCGTTGTCGTGCCTTAGCCTTATCTCGCCTGACCGTGCCTTCCTTTGCTTTAAGCTTTCCTTGCATTGTGGTGCATTGCCTAGCCTTGCGTTGTCGTGCATTAGCCTTGCCTAGCCTCACCGTGCTTGCCTTGCGTTACCCTTTCCTTGCCTTGCCGTTCATTGCCTAGCCGTGCGTTTTCGTGCCTTAGCCTTGTTTCCCCTTGCCTTGGCGTGCCTTTTGTTACACTTGCCTTTCCTGGCTTTGACTTGCCTTCCTTTCCTTCCGTTACTCTTTCCTTGCCTTGCCGTGCATTGCCTAGCCTTGCATTGTCGTGCCTTATCCTTGCCTCACCTGACCGTGCCTTCCCCTGCGTTACCCTTTCCTTGCCTTCCCGTGCATTGCCTAGCCCTGCGTTGCCGTGCCTTAGCCTTGTTACCCCTTACCGTGCCGTTCCTTCCGTTACCCTTGGCTTCCCTTGCTTTCCCTTGCCTTCCATGCGTTCCGTTACTCTTTGCTTGCTTTCCGTCCATTGCCTAGCCTTGCGTTGTCATGCCTTAGCCTTGCCTCACCTGACCGTGCTTTCCCATGCGTTACCCTTTCCTTGCCTTGCCGTGCATTGCCTAGCGTGCGTTGTCGTGCCTTAGCCTTGTTTCCCCTTGCCGTGCCGTTCCTTCCGTTACACTTGCCTTTCTTTGCTTTCCCTTGCCTTCCTTACTTCCGTTACTCTTTGCTTGCCTTCCGTGCATTGCCAAGCCTTGCGTTGTCGTGCCTTAGCCTTGCCTCCCCTGACCGTTCTTTCCCATGCGTTACCCTTTCCTTCCCTTGCCGTGCATTGCCTAGCGTGCGTTGTCGTGCCTTAGCCTTGTTTCCCCTTGCCGTGCCGTTCCTTCCGTTACCATTGCCTTTCCTTGCTTTCCTTTGCCTTCCTTACCTTCCGTTACTCTTTGCTTGCCTTCCCTGCATTGCCTAGCCTTGCGTTGTCGTGCCTTAGCCTTATCTCTTCTGACTGTGCCTTCCTTTGCTTTAAGCTTCACTTGCATTGTCGTGCATTGCCTAGCCTTGCGTTGCCGTGCATTAGCCTTGCCTAGCCTCACCGTGCCTTGCCTTGCGTTACCCTTTCCTTGCCTTGCCGTGCATTTCCTAGCCGTGTGTTGTCGTGCCTTAGCCTTGTTTCCCCTTGCCGTTGCGTGCCTTTTGTTACACTTGCCTTGCCTGGCTTTGCCTTGCCTTCTGTTCCTTCCGTTACTCTTTCCTTGCCTTGCCGTGCATTGCCTAGCCCTGCGTTTTCGTGCCTTAGCCTTGTTACCCCTTGCCGTGCCGTTCCTTCCGTTACCCTTGCCTTTCCTTGCTTTCCCTTGCCTTCCTTGCCTTCCGTTACTCTTTGCTTGCTTTCCGTGCATTGCCTAGCCTTGCGTTGTCATGCCTTAGCCTTGCCTCGCCTGACCGTGCTTTCCCATGCGTTACCCTTTCCTTGCCTTGCCGTGCATTGCCTAGCGTGCGTTGTCGTGCCTTAGCATTGTTTCCCCTTGCCGTGCCGTTCCTTCCGTTACCCTTGCCTTTCCTTGCTTTCCCTTGCCTTCCTTACCTTCCGTTACTCTTTGCTTGCCTTCCGTGCATTGCCTAGCCTTGCGTTGTCGTGCCTTATCCTTGCCTCACCTGACCGTGCCTTCCCCTGCGTTACCCTTTCCTTGCCTTGCCGTGCATTGCCTAGCCGTGCGTTGTCGTGCCTTAGCCTTGATTCCCCTTGCCGTTGCGTGCCTTTTGTTACACTTGCCTTGCCTGGCTTTGCCTTGCCTTCCTTTCCTTCCGTTACTCTTTGCTTGCCTTCCGTGCATTGCCTAGCCTTGCGTTGTCGTGCCTTAGCCTTGCCTCGACTGACCGTGCTTTCCCATGCGTTACCCTTTCCTTGCCTTGCCGTTCAATGCCTAGAGTTCGGTGTCGTGCCTGAGACTTGTTCCCCCTTGCCGTGCCGTTCCTTCCGTTACCCTTGCCTTTCCTTGCTTTTCCTTGCCTTGCTTACCTTCCGTTACTCTTTGCTCGCCTTCCCTGAATTGCCTAACCTTGCGTTGTCGTGCCTTTGACTTATCTCGCCTGACCTTGCCTTCCTTTGCTTTAAGCTTTCCTTGCATTGTCGTGCATTGCCTAGCCTTGCGTTTTCGTGCATTAGCCTTGTCTAGCCTCACCGTGCATTGCCTTGCGTTACCCTTTGCTTGCCTTGCCGTGCATTGCCTAGCCGTGCGTTGTCGTGCCTTAGCCTTGTTTCCCCTTGCCGTGCAATTCCTTCCGTTACACTTGCCTTTCTTTGCTTTCCCTTGCCTTCCTTACCTTCCGTTACTCTTTGCTTGCCTTCCGTGCATTGCCTAGCCTTGCGTTGTCGTGCCTTAGCCTTGCCTCGCCTGAACGTGCTTTCCCATGCGTTACCCTTTCCTTGCCTTGCCGTGCATTGCCCAGCCTGCGTTGCCGTGCCTTAGCCTTGTTTCCCCTTGCCGTGAAATTCCTTCCGTTACCCTTGCCTTTCCTTCCTTTCCCTTGCCTTCCTTACCTTCCGTTACTCTTTCCTTGCCTTTCCGTGCATTGCCTAGCCGTGCGTTGTCGTGCCTTAGCCTTGTTTCCCCTTGCCGTGCCGTTCCTTCCGTTACACTTGCCTTTCCTTCCTTTCCCTTGCCTTCCTTACCTTCCGTTACTCTTTGCTTTCCTTCCGTGCATTGCCTAGCCTTGCGTTGTCGTGCCTTAGCGTTTCCTCGCCTGACCGTGCTTTCAAATGCGTTACCCTTTCCTTGCCTTGCCGTTCATTGCCTAGCGTTCGGTGTCGTGCCTTAGACTTGTTTCCCCTTGCCGTGCCGTTCCTTCCGTTACCCTGGCCTTTCCTTCCTTTTCCTTGCCTTGCTTACCTTCCGTTACTCTTTGCTTGCCTTCCCTGAATTGCCTAGCCTTGCGTTGTCGTGCCTTAGCCTTATCTCGCCTGACCCTGCCTTCCTTTGCTTTAAGCTTTCCTTGCATTGTCTTGCATTGCCTAGCCTTGCGTTGTCGTGCATTAACCTTGCCTAGCCTCACCGTGCCTTGCCTTGCGTTACCCTTTCCTTGCCTTGCCGTGCATTTCCTAGCCGTGTGTTGTCGTGCCTTAGCCTTGTTACCCCTTGCCGTGCCGTTCCTTCCGTTACCCTTGCCTTCCCTTGCTTTCCCTTTCCTTCCTTGCATTCCGTTACTCCTTGCTTGCTTTCCGTGCATTGCCTAGCCTTGCGTTGGCTTTCCTTAGCCTTGCCTCGCCTGACCGTGCTTTCCCATGCGTTACCCTTTCCTTGCCTTGCCGTGCATTGCCTAGCGTGCGTTGTCGTGCCTTAGCCTTGTTTCCCCTTGCCGTTGCGTGCCTTTTGTTACACTTGCCTTGCCTGGCTTTCCCTTGCCTTCCTTACCTTCCGTTACTCTTTCCTTGCCTTGCCGTGCATTGCCTAGCCCTGCGTTGTCGTGCCTTAGCCTTGTTACCCCTTGCCGTGCCGTTCCTTCCGTTACCCTTGCCTTCCCTTGCTTTCCCTTGCCTTCCTTGCGTTCCGTTACTCTTTGCTTGCTTTCCGTGCATTGCCTAGCCTTGCGTTGTCATGCCTTAGGCTTGCCTCGCCTGACCGTGCTTTCCCATGCGTTACCCTTTCCTTGCCTTGCCGTTCATTGCCTAGCGTGCGTTGTCGTGCCTTAGCCTTGTTTCCCCTTGCCGTGCCGTTCCTTCCGTTACACTTGCCTTTCTTTGCTTTCCCTTGCCTTCCTTACCTTCCGTTACTCTTTGCTTGCCTTCCGTGCATTGCCTAGCCTTGCGTTGTCGTGCCTTAGCCTTATCTCGCCTGACCGTGCCTTCCTTTGCTTTAAGCTTTCCTTGCATTGTCGTGCATTGCCTAGCCTTGCGTTGTCGTGCATTAGCCTTGCCTAGCCTCACCGTGCCTTGCCTTGCGTTACCCTTTCCTTGCCTTGCCGTGCATTGCCTAGCCGTGCGTTGTCGTGCCTTAGCCTTGATTCCCCTTGCGGTGGCGTTCCTTTTGTTACACTTGCCTTGCCTGGCTTTGCCTTGCCTTCCTTTCCTTCCGTTACTCTTTACTTGCCTTGCCGTGCATTGCCTAGCCTTGCATTGTCGTGCCTTATCCTTGCCTCACCTGACCGTGCCTTCCCCTGCGTTACCCTTTCCTTGCCTTGCCGTGCATTGCCTAGCCCTGCGTTTTCGTGCCTTAGCCTTCTTACCCCTTGCCGTGCCGTTCCTTCCGTTTCCCTTGCCTTCCCTTGCTTTCCCTTGCCTTCCTTGCGTTCCGTTACTCTTTGCTTGCTTTCCGTGCATTGCCTAGCCTTGCGTTGTCGTGCCTTAGCCTCGCCTGACCGTGCTTTCCCATGCGTTACCCTTTCCTTGCCTTGCCGTGCATTGCCTAGCGTGCGTTGTCGTGCCTAAGCCTTGTTGCCCCTTGCCGTGCCGTTCCTTCCGTTACACTTGCCTTTCCTTGCTTTCCCTTGCCTTCCTTACCTTCCGTTACTCTTTGCTTGCCTTCCGTGCATTGCCTAGCCTTGCGTTGTCGTGCCTTAGCCTTGCCTCGCCTGACCGTGCTTTCCCATGCGTTACCCTTTCCTTGCCTTGCCGTTCATTGCCTAGCGTTCGGTGTCGTGCCTTACACTTCTTCCCCCTTGCCGTGCCGTTCCTTCCGTTACCCTTGCCTTTCCTTGCTTTTCCTTGCTTTCCTTACCTTCCGTTACTCTTTGCTTGCCTTCCCTGAATTGCCTAGCCTTGCGTTGTCGTGCCTTTGCCTTATCTCGCCTGACCTTGCCTTCCTTTGCTTTAAGCTTTCCTTGCATTGTCGTGCATTGCCTAGCCTTGCGTTTTCGTGCATTAGCCTTGTCTAGCCTCACCGTGCATTGCCTTGCGTTACCCTTTGCTTGCCTTGCCGTGCATTGCCTAGCCGTGCGTTGTCGTGCCTTAGCCTTGTTTCCCCTTGCCGTGCAGTTCCTTCCGTTACACTTGCCTTTCTTTGCTTTCCCTTGCCTTCCTTAACTTCCGTTACTCTTTGCTTGCCTTCCGTGCATTGCCTAGCCTTGCGTTGTCGTGCCTTAGCCTTGCCTCGCCTGAACGTGCTTTCCCATGCGTTACCCTTTCCTTGCCTTGCCGTGCATTACCCAGCCTGCGTTGCCGTGCCTTAGCCTTGTTTCTCCTTGCCGTGCAATTCCTTCCGTTACCCTTGCCTTTCCTTGCTTTTCCTTGCCTTGCTTACCTTCCGTTACTCTTTGCTTCCCTTCCCTGCATTGCCTAGCCTTGCGTAGTCGTTCCTTAGCCTTATCTCGCCTGACCGTGCCTTCCTTTGCTTTAAGCTTTCCTTGCATTGTCGTGCATTGCCTAGACTTGCGTTGTCGTGCATTAGCCTTGCCTAGCCTCACCGTGCCTTGCCTTGCGTTACCCTTTCCTTGCCTTGCCTTGCATTGCCTAGCCGTGCGTTGTCGTGCCTTAGCCTTGTTTCCCCTTGCCGTGGCGTGCCTTTTGTTACACTTGCCTTTCCTGGCTTTGACTTGCCTTCCTTTCCTTCCGTAACTCTTTCCTTGCCTTGCCGTGCATTGCCTAGCCTTGCATTGTCGTGCCTTATCCTTACCTCACCTGACCGTGCCTTCCCCTGCGTTACCCTTTCCTTGCCTTGCCGTGCATTGCCTAGCCCTGCGTTGCCGTGCCTTAGACTTGTTACCCCTTACCGTGCCGTTCCTTCCGTTACCCTTGCCTTCCCTTGCTTTCCCTTGCCTTGCTTACCTTCCGTTACTCTTTGCTTGCTTTCCGTGCATTGCCTAGCCTTGCGTTGTCATGCCTTAGCCTTGCCTCGCCTGACCGTGCTTTCCCATGCGTAACCCTTTCCTTGCCTTTCCGTGCATTGCCTAGCCGTGCGTTGTCGTGCCTTAGCCTTGTTTCCCCTTGCCGTGCCGTTCCTTCCGTTACACTTGCCTTTCCTTCCTTTCCCTTGCCTTCCTTACCTTCCGTTACTCTTTGCTTGCTTTCCGTGCATTGCCTAGCCTTGCGTTGTCGTGCATTAGACTTGCCTCCCCAAACCGTGCCTTGCCATGTGTTACCCTTTCCTTACCTTACCCTGCATTGCCTAGCCCTGTGTTGTCGTGCCTTAGCCTTGTTTCCCCTTGCCGTGCCGTTCCTTCCGTTACCCTTGCCTTGCTTTCCCTTGCCTTCCTTGCCTTCCGTTACTCTTTGCTTGCCTTCCGTGCATTGCCTAGCCTTGCGTTGTCGTGTCTTAGCCTTTTTTCACCTTGCCATAGCCTTGCTTGCGTTGCCTTGCTTTGCCTTGCCTTCCTTGCCTTCCGTTACTCTTTGCTTCCCTTCCGTGCATTGCCTAGCCTTGCGTGGTCGTGCCTTAGCCTTTTTTCACCTTGCCATAGCCTTGCTTGCGTTGCCTTGCTTTGCATTGCATTCCTTGCCTTCCGTTACTCTTTGCTTGCCTTCCGTGCATTGCCTAGCCTTGCGTGGTCGTGCCTTAGCCTTTTTTCACCTTGCCATAGCCTTGCTTGCGTTGCCTTGCTTTGCCTTGCATTCCTTTCCTTCCGTTACTCTTTGCTTGCCTTCCGTGCATTGCCTAGCCTTGGGTAGTCGTGCCTTAGCCTTGCCTCGCCTGACCGTGCCTTGCCTTGCGTTACCCTTTCCTTGCCTTGCCGTGCATTGCCTAGCCGTTCGTTGTCGTGCCTTAGCCTTGTTTGCCCTTGCCGTGCCGTTCCTTCCGTTAGCCTTGCCTTGCTTTCCCTTGCCTTCCTTGCCTTCCGTTACTCTTTGCTTGCCTTCCGTGCATTGCCTAGCCTTGCGTTATCGTGTCTTAGCCTTTTTTCACCTTGCCATAGCCTTGCTTGCGTTGCCTTGCTTTACCTTGCCTTCCTTGCCTTCCGTTACTCTTTGCTTGCCTTCCGTGCATTGCCTAGCCTTGCGTGGTCGTGCCTTAGCCTTTTTTCACCTTGCCATAGCCTTGCTTGCGTTGCCTTGCTTTGCCTTGCATTCCTTGCCTTCCGTTACTCTTTGCTTGCCTTCCGTTCATTGCCTAGCCTTGCGTTGTCGTGCCTTAGCCTTGCCTCGCCTGACAGTGCCTTGCCTTGCGTTACCCTTTCCTTGCCTTGCCGTGCACTGCCAAGCCTTGCCTTGTCGTGCATTAGCCTTGCCTTGCCTGACCGTGCCTTGCCTGGCGTTACCCTTTCCTTGCCTTGCCGTGCATTGCCTAGCCGTGCGTTGTCGTGCCTTACCCTTGTTTCCCCTTGCCGTTCCGTTACTTACGTTACTCTTGCCTTGCCTTGCTTTCCCTTCCCTTCCTTGGTTTCCGTTACTCTTTGCTTGCCTTCCGTGCATTGCCTAGCCTTGCGCTGTCGTGCATTAGCCTTGCCTTGCCTCACAGTTCCTTGCCTTGCGTTACCTTTTCTTTGGCTGGCCGTGCATTGCCTAGCCGTTCGTTGTGGTGCCTTAGCCTTGTTTCACCTTGCCATAGCCTTGCTTGCTTTGCCTTGCCTTCCTTCCAATCCGTTACTCTTTGCTTGCCTTCCGTGCATTGCCTAGCCTTGCGTTGTCGTGCCTTAGCCTTTTTTCACCTTGCCATAGCCTTGCTTGCGTTGCCTTGCTTTGCCTTCCATTCCTTGCCTTCCGTTACTCTTTACTTGCCTTCCGTGCATTGCCTAGCCTAGCGTTGTCGTGCCTTAGCCTTGCCTCGCCTAACCGTGCCTTGCCTTGCGTTACCCTTTCCTTGCCTTGCCGTGCATTGCCAAGCCGTGCGTTGTCGTGCATTAGCCTCGCCTTGCCTTACAGTGCCTTGCCTTGCGTTACCCTTTCCTTGCCTGGCCGTGCATTGCTTAGCCTTGCGTTGTGGTGCCTTAGCCTTGTTTCCCCTTGCCGTGCCGTGCCTTTTGTTACACTTGCCTTGCCTTGCTTTGCCTTGCCTTCCTTTCCTTCCGTTACTCTTTCCTTGCCTAGCCGTGCCCTGCGTAGCCTTGTTTTGTCGTGCATTACCCTTGCCTCGCCTGACCGTGCCTTGCCTTGCGTTACCCTTTCCTTGCCTTGCCCTGCATTGCCTAGCCGTGCGTTGTCGTGCATCAGCCTTGCCTTGCCTCACCGTGCCTTGCCTTGCGTTACCATTTCCTTGCCTTGCCCTGCATTGCCTAGCCGTGCGTTGCCGTGCCTTAGCCTTGTTTCCCCTTGCCGTGCCGTTCCTTCCGGTAACCTTGCCTTGCCTTGCTTTCCCTTGCCTTCCTTGCATTCCGTTATTCTTTGCTTGCCTTCCGTGCATTGCCTAGCCTTGCGTTGTCGTGCCTTAGCCTTGCCTCGCCTGACCGTGCCTTGCCTTGCGTTACCCTTACCTTGCCTTGCCCTGCATTGCCTAGCCGTTCGTTGTCGTGCCTTAGCCTTGTTTGCCCTTGCCGTGCCGTTCCTTCCGTTACCCTTGCCTTGCTTTCCCTTGCCTTCCTTGCCTTCCGTTACTCTTTGCTAGCCTTCCGTGCATTGCCTAGCCTTGCGTTGTCGTGTCTTAGCCTTTTTTCACCTTGCCATAGCCTTGCTTGCGTTGCCTTGCTTTGCCTTGCCTTCCTTGCCTTCCGTTACTCTTTGCTTGCCTTCCGTGCATTGCCTAGCCTTGCGTGGTCGTGCCTTAGCCTTTTTTCACCTTGCCATAGCCTTGCTTGCGTTGCCTTGCTTTGCATTGCATTCCTTGCCTTCCATTACTCTTTGCTTGCCTTCCGTGCATTGCCTAGCCTTGCGTGGTCGTGCCTTAGCCTTTTTTCACCTTGCCATAGCCTTGCTTGCGTTGCCTTGCTTTGCCTTGCATTCCTGCCTTCCGTTACTCTTTGCTTGCCTTCCGTGCATTGCCTAGCCTTGCGTTGTCGTGCATTAGCCTTGCCTCCCCAAACCGTGCCTTGCCTTGCGTTACCCTTTCCTTGCCTTCCCCTGCATTGCCTAGCCCTGTGTTGTCGTGCCTTAGCCTTGTTTCCCCTTGCCGTGCCGTTCCTTTCGTTACCCTTGCCTTCCCCTGCTTTCCCTTGCATTCCTTGCCTTCCGTTACTTGCCTTCCGTGCATTGCCTAGCCTTGCGTAGCCGTGCCTTAGCCTTGCCTAGCCTGACCGTGCCTTGCCTTGCGTTACCCTTTCCTTGCGTTGCCGTGAATTGCCTAGCCGTGCGTTGTCGTGCCTTAGCCTCGCCTTGCCTTACCGTGCCTTGCCTTGCGTTACCCTTTCCTTGCCTTGCCGTGCATTGCCTAGCCCTGCGTTGTCGTGCCTTAGCCTTGTTTCCCCTTACCGTGCCGTTCCTTCCGTTACCCTTGCCTTCCCCTGCTTTCCCTTGCCTTCCTTGCCTTCCGTTACTCTTTGCTTGCCTTCCGTGCATTGCCTAGCCTTGCGTTGTCGTGCCTTAGCCTTGCCTCGCCTGACCGTGCCTTGCCTTGCGTTACCCTTTCCTTGCCTTGCCGTGCATTGCCTAGCCGTGCGTTGTCGTGCCTTAGCCTTGTTTCCCCTTCCCGTGGCGTGCCTTTTGTTACACTTGCCTTTCCTGGCTTTGACTTGCCTTCCTTTCCTTCCGTTACTCTTTCCTTGCCTTGCCGTGCATTGCCTAGCCTTGCATTGTCGTGCCTTATCCTTGCCTCACCTGACCGTGCCTT
Organism: Macrotis lagotis; assembly: GCF_037893015.1. Classification (NCBI taxonomy): domain Eukaryota; kingdom Metazoa; phylum Chordata; class Mammalia; order Peramelemorphia; family Peramelidae; genus Macrotis; species Macrotis lagotis. The sequence goes on from NW_027421932.1 coordinate 562,338, forward strand.
CCCCTGCGTTACCCTTTCCTTGCCTTGCCGTGCATTGCATAGACCTGCGTTGCCGTGCCTTAGACTTGTTACCCCTTACCGTGCCGTTCCTTCCGTTACCCTTGCCTTCCCTTGCTTTCCCTTGCCTTCCTTGCGTTCCGTTACTCTTTGCTTGCTTTCCGTGCATTGCCTAGCCTTGCGTTGTCATGCCTTATCCTTGCATCGCCTGACCGTGCTTTCCCATGCGTTACCCTTTCCTTGCCTTTCCGTGCATTGCCTAGCCGTGCGTTGTCGTGCCTTAGCCTTGTTTCCCCTTGCCGTGCCGTTCCTTCCGTTACACTTGCCTTTCCTTCCTTTCCCTTGCCTTCCTTACCTTCCGTTACTCTTTGCTTGGATTCCGTGCATTGCCTAGCCTTGCGTTGTCGTGCCTTAGCGTTGCCTCGCCTGACCGTGCTTTCAAATGCGTTACCCTTTCCTTGCTTGCCGTTCATTGCCTAGCGTTCGGTGTCGTGCCTTAGACTTGTTTCCCCTTCCCGTGCCGTTCCTTCCGTTACCCTGGCCTTTCCTTCCTTTTCCTTGCCTTGCTTACCTTCCGTTACTCTTTGCTTGCCTTCCCTGAATTGCCTAGCCTTGCGTTGTCGTGCCTTAGCCTTATCTCGCCTGACCGTGCCTTCCTTTGCTTTAAGCTTTCCTTGCATTGTCTTGCATTGCCTAGCCTTGCGTTGTCGTGCATTAACCTTGCCTAGCCTCACAGTGCCTTGCCTTGCGTTACCCTTTCCTTGCCTTGCCGTGCATTTCCTAGCCGTGTGTTGTCGTGCCTTAGCCTTGTTACCCCTTGCCGTGGCGTTCCTTCCGTTACCCTTGCCTTCCCTTGCTTTCCCTTTCCTTCCTTGCATTCCGTTACTCCTTGCTTGCTTTCCGTGCATTGCCTAGCCTTGCGTTGGCTTTCCTTAGCCTTGCCTCGCCTGACCGTGCTTTCCCATGCGTTACCCTTTCCTTGCCTTGCCGTGCATTGCCTAGCGTGCGTTGTCGTGCCTTAGCCTTGTTTCCCCTTGCCGTTCCGTGCCTTTTGTTACACTTGCCTTGCCTGGCTTTGCCTTGCCTTCCTTTCCTTCCGTTACTCTTTCCTTGCCTTGCCGTGCATTGCCTAGCCCTGCGTTGTCGTGCCTTAGCCTTGTTACCCCTTGCCGTGCCGTTCCTTCCGTTACCCTTGCCTTCGCTTGCTTTCCCTTGCCTTCCTTGCGTTCCGTTACTCTTTGCTTGCTTTCCGTGCATTGCCTAGCCTTGCGTTGTCATGCCTTAGGCTTGCCTCGCCTGACCGTGCTTTCCCATGCGTTACCCTTTCCTTGCCTTGCCGTTCATTGCCTAGCGTGCGTTGTCGTGCCTTAGCCTTGTTTCCCCTTGCCGTGCCGTTCCTTCCGTTACACTTGCCTTTCTTTGCTTTCCCTTGCCTTCCTTACCTTCCGTTACTCTTTGCTTGCCTTCCGTGCATTGCCTAGCCTTGCGTTGTCGTGCCTTAGCCTTATCTCGCCTGACCGTGCCTTCCTTTGCTTTAAGCTTTCCTTGCATTGTCGTGCATTGCCTAGCCTTGCGTTGTCGTGCATTAGCCTTGCCTTGCCTCACCGTGCCTTGCCTTGCGTTACCCTTTCCTTGCCTTGCCGTGCATTGCCTAGCCGTGCGTTGTCGTGCCTTATCCTTGCCTCACCTGACCGTGCCTTCCCCTGCGTTACCCTTTCCTTGCCTTGCTGTGCATTGCCTAGCCCTGCGTTGTCGTGCCTTAGCCTTCTTACCCCTTGCGTGCCGTTCCTTCCGTTTCCCTTGCCTTCCCTTGCTTTCCCTTGCCTTCCTTGCGTTCCGTTACTCTTTGCTTGCTTTCCGTGCATTGCCTAGCCTTGCGTTGTCATGCCTTAGCCTTGCCTCGCCTGACCGTGCTTTCCCATGCGTTACCCTTTCCTTGCCTTGCCGTGCATTGCCTAGCGTGCGTTGTCGTGCCTAAGCCTTGTTGCCCCTTGCCGTGCCGTTCCTTCCGTTACACTTGCCTTTCCTTGCTTTCCCTTGCCTTCCTTACCTTCCGTTACTCTTTGCTTGCCTTCCCTGAATTGCCTAGCCTTGCGTTGTCGTGCCTTTGCCTTATCTCGCCTGACCTTGCCTTCCTTTGCTTTAAGCTTTCCTTGCATTGTCGTGCATTGCCTAGCCTTGCGTTTTCGTGCATTAGCCTTGTCTAGCCTCACCGTGCATTGCCTTGCGTTACCCTTTGCTTGCCTTGCCGTGCATTGCCTAGCCGTGCGTTGTCGTGTCTTAGCCTTGTTTCCCCTTGCCGTGCAGTTCCTTCCGTTACACTTGCCTTTCTTTGCTTTCCCTTGCCTTCCTTAACTTCCGTTACTCTTTGCTTGCCTTCCGTGCATTGCCTAGCCTTGCGTTGTCGTGCCTTAGCCTTGCCTCGCCTGAACGTGCTTTCCCATGCGTTACCCTTTCCTTGCCTTGCCGTGCATTACCCAGCCTGCGTTGCCGTGCCTTAGCCTTGTTTCTCCTTGCCGTGCAATTCCTTCCATTACCCTTGCCTTTCCTTGCTTTTCCTTGCCTTGCTTACATTCCGTTACTCTTTGCTTCCCTTCCCTGCATTGCCTAGCCTTGCGTTGTCGTGCCTTAGCCTTATCTCGCCTGACCGTGCCTTCCTTTGCGTGCATTGCCTAGCCTTGCGTTGTCGTGCCTTAGCCTTGCCTCGCCTGACCGTGCCTTGCCTTGCGTTACCCTTTCCTTGCCTTGCCTTGCATTGCCTAGCCGTGCGTTGTCGTGCCTTAGCCTTGTTTCCCCTTGCCGTGGCGTGACTTTTGTTACACTTGCCTTTCCTGGCTTTGACTTGCCTTCCTTTCCTTCCGTAACTCTTTCCTTGCCTTGCCGTGCATTGCCTAGCCTTGCATTGTCGTGCCTTATCCTTACCTCACCTGACCGTGCCTTCCCCTGCGTTACCCTTTCCTTGCCTTGCCGTGCATTGCCTAGCCCTGCGTTGCCGTGCCTTAGACTTGTTACCCCTTACCGTGCCGTTCCTTCTGTTACCCTTGCCTTCCCTTGCTTTCCCTTGCCTTCCTTGCGTTCCGTTACTCTTTGCTTGCTTTCCGTGCATTGCCTAGCCTTGCGTTGTCATGCCTAAGCCTTGCATCGCCTGACCGTGCTTTCCCATGCGTTACCCTTTCCTTGCCTTGCCGTGCATTGCCTAGCCGTGCGTTGTCGTGCCTTAGCCTTGTTTCCCCTTGCCGTGCCGTTCCTTCCGTTACACTTGCCTTTCCTTCCTTTCCCTTGCCTTCCTTACCTTCCGTTACTCTTTGCTTGCCTTCCGTGCATTGCCTAGCCTTGCGTTGCCGTGCATTAGACTTGCCTCCCCAAACCGTGCCTTGCCTTGTGTTACCCTTTCCTTACCTTACCCTGCATTGCCTAGCCCTGTGTTGTCGTGCCTTAGCCTTGTTTCCCCTTGCCGTGCCGTTCCTTCCGTTACCCTTGCCTTGCTTTCCCTTGCCTTCCTTGCCTTCCGTTACTCTTTGCTTGCCTTCCGTGCATTGCCTAGCCTTGCGTTGTCGTGTCTTAGCCTTTTTTCACCTTGCCATAGCCTTGCTTGCGTTGCCTTGCTTTGCCTTGCCTTCCTTGCCTTCCGTTACTCTTTGCTTCCCTTCCGTGCATTGCCTAGCCTTGCGTGGTCGTGCCTTAGCCTTTTTTCACCTTGCCATAGCCTTGCTTGCGTTGCCTTGCTTTGCATTGCATTCCTTGCCTTCCGTTACTCTTTGCTTGCCTTCCGTGCATTGCCTAGCCTTGCGTGGTCGTGCCTTAGCCTTTTTTCACCTTGCCATAGCCTTGCTTGCGTTGCCTTGCTTTGCCTTGCATTCCTTTCCTTCCGTTACTCTTTGTTTGCCTTCCGTGCATTGCCTAGCCTTGCGTTGTCGTGCCTTAGCCTTGCCTCGCCTGACCGTGCCTTGCCTTGCGTTACCCTTTCCTTGCCTTGCCGTGCATTGCCTAGCCGTGCGTTGTCGTGCCTTAGCCTTGTTTCCCCTTTCGTGCCGTTCCTTCCGTTACCCTTGCCTTGCCTTGCTTTCCCTTCCCTTCCTTTCCTTCCGTTACTCTTTCCTTGCCTAGCCGTGCACTGCCTAGCCTTGCGTTGTCGTGCATTAGCCTTGCCTCGCCTGACCGTGCCTTGCCTTCCGTTACCCTTTCCTTGCCTTGCCGTGCATTGCCTAGCCTTGCGTTGTCGTGCCTTAGCCTTACCTCGCCTGACCGTGCCTTGCCTTGCGTTACCCTTACCTTGCCTTGCCGTGCATTGCCTAGCCTTGCGTTGTCGTGCCTTAGCCTTGTTTCCCCTTACCGTGCCGTTCCTTCCGTTACCCTTGCCTTCCCTTGCTTTCCCTTGCCTTCCTTGCCTTCCGTTACTCTTTGCTTGCCTTCCGTGCATTGCCTAGCCTTGCGTTGTCGTGCCTTAGCCTTGCCTCGCCTGACCGTGCCTTGCCTTGCGTTACCCTTTCCTTGCCTTGCCGTGCACTGCCTAGCCTTGCCATGTCGTGCATTAGCCTTGCCTTGCCTCACAGTGCCTTGCCTTGCGTTACCTTTTCCTTGGCTGGCCGTGCATTGCCTAGCCGTGCGTTGTCGTGCCTTAGCCTTGTTTCCCCTTGCCGTGCCGTTACTTCCGTTACTCTTGCCTTGCCTTGCTTTCCCTTGCCTTCCTTGGTTTCCGTTACTCTTTGCTTGCCTTCCGTGCATTGCCTAGCCTTGCGCTGTCGTGCATTAGCCTTGCCTTGCCTCACAGTTCCTTGCCTTGCGTTACCATTTCCTTGGCTGGCCGTGCATTTCCTAGCCGTGCGTTGTGGTGCCTTAGCCTTGTTTCACCTTGCCATAGCCTTGCTTGCTTTGCCTTGCCTTCCTTCCATTCCGTTACTCTTTCCTTGCCTAGCCGTGCACTGCCTAGCCTTGCGTAGTCGTGCCTTAGCCTTTTTTCACCTTGCCATAGCCTTGCTTGCGTTGCCTTACTTTGCCTTGCATTCCTTGCCTTCCGTTACTCTTTGCTTGCCTTCCGTGCATTGCCTAGCCTTGCGTTGTCGTGCCTTAGCCTTGCCTCGCCTGACCGTGCCTTGCCTTGCGTTACCCTTTCCTTGCCTTGCCGTGCATTGCCTAGCCGTGCGTTGTCGTGCATTAGCCTCGCCTTGCCTTACCGTGCCTTGCCTTGCGTTACTCTTTGCTTGCCTGGCCGTGCATTGCCTAGCCTTGCGTTGCCGTGCCTTAGCCTTGTTTCCCCTTGCCGTGCCGTGCCTTTTGTTACACTTGCCTTGCCTTGCTTTGCCTTGCCTTCCTTTCCTTCGGTTACTCTTTCCTTGCCTAGCCGTGCACTGCGTAGCCTTGCGTTGTCGTGCATTACCCTTGCCTCGCCTGACCGTGCCTTGCCTTGCATTACTCTTTGCTTGCCTTCCGTGCATTGCCTAGCCTTGCGTGATCGTGCCTTAGCCTTTTTTCCTCTTACCGTGACGTTCCTTCCGTTACCCTTGCCTTCCCCTGCTTTCCCTTGCCTTCCTTGCCTTCCGTTACTCTTTGCTTGACTTTCGTGCATTGCCTAGCCTTGCGTTGTCGTGCCTTAGCCTTGCGTCGCCTGACCGTGCCTTGCCTTGCGTTACCCTTTCCTTGCCTTGCCGTGCATTGCCTAGCCGTGCGTTGTGGTGCATCAGCCTTGCCTTGCCTCACCGTGCCTTGCCTTGCGTTACCCTTTCCTTGCCTTGCCGTGCATTGCCTAGCCGTGCGTTGCCGTGCCTTAGCCTTGTTTTCCCTTGCCGTGCCGTTCCTTCCGGTAACCTTGCCTTACCTTGCTTTCCCTTGCCTTCCTTGCATTCCGTTACTCTTTTCTTGCCTTTCGTGCATTACCTAGCCTTGCGTTGTCGTGCCTTAGCCTTGCCTCGCCTGACCGTGCCTTGCCTTGCGTTACCCTTACCTTGCCTTGCCCTGCATTGCCTAGCCGTTCGTTGTCGTGCCTTAGCCTTGTTTGCCCTTGCCGTGCCGTTCCTTCCGTTACCCTTGCCTTGCTTTCCCTTGCCTTCCTTGCCTTCCGTTACTCTTTGCTAGCCTTCCGTGCATTGCCTAGCCTTGCGTTGTCGTGTCTTAGCCTTTTTTCACCTTTCCATAGCCTTGCTTGCGTTGCCTTGCTTTGCCTTGCCTTCCTTGCCTTCCGTTACTCTTTGCTTCCCTTCCGTGCATTGCCTAGCCTTGCGTGGTCGTGCCTTAGCCTTTTTTCACCTTGCCATAGCCTTGCTTGCGTTGCCTTGCTTTGCATTGCATTCCTTGCCTTCCATTACTCTTTGCTTGCCTTCCGTGCATTGCCTAGCCTTGCGTGATCGTGCCTTAGCCTTTTTTAACCTTGCCATAGCCTTGCTTGCGTTGCCTTGCTTTGCCTTGCATTCCTTGCCTTCCGTTACTCTTTGCTTGCCTTCCGTGCATTGCCTAGCCTTGCGTTGTCGTGCATTAGCCTTGCCTCCCCAAACCGTGCCTTGCCTTGCGTTACCCTTTCCTTGCCTTGCCCTGCATTGCCTAGCCCTGTGTTGTCGTGCCTTAGCCTTGTTTCCCCTTGCCGTGCCGTTCCTTTCGTTACCCTTGCCTTCCCCTGCTTTCCCTTGCATTCCTTGCCTTCCGTTACTTGCCTTCCGTGCATTGCCTAGCCTTGCGTAGTCGTGCCTTAGCGTTGCCTCGCCTGACCGTGCCTTGCCTTGCGTTACCCTTTCCTTGCGTTGCCGTGAATTGCCTAGCCGTGCGTTGTCGTGCATTAGCCTTGCCTTGCCTTACCGTGCCTTGCCTTGCGTTACCCTTTCCTTGCCTGGCCGTTCATTGCTTAGCCTTGCGTTGCCGTGCCTTAGCCTTGTTTCCCCTTGCCGTGCCGTGCCTTTTGTTACACTTGCCTTGCCTTGTTTGCCTTGCCTTTATTTCCTTCCGTTACTCTTTCCTTGCCTAGCCGTGCACTGCGTAGCCTTGCGTTGTCGTGCATTAGCCTTGCCTAGCCTCACCGTGCCTTGCCTTCCGTTACCCTTTCCTTGCCTTGCCGTGCATTGCCTAGCCCTGCGTTGTCGTGCCTTAGCCTTCTTTCCCCTTACCGTGCCGTTCCTTCCGTTACCCTTGCCTTCCCCTGCTTTCCCTTGCCTTCCTTGCCTTCCGTTACTCTTTGCTTGCCTTCCGTGCATTGCCTAGCCTTGCGTTGTCGTACCTTAGCCTTGCCTCGCCTGACCGTGCCTTGCCTTGCGTTACCCTTTCCTTGCCTTGCCGTGCATTGCCTAGCCGTGCGTTGTCGTGCATCAGCCTTGCCTTGCCTCACCGTGCCTTGCCTTGCGTTACCCTTTCCTTGCCTTGCCGTGCATTGCCTAGCCGTGCGTTGCCGTGCCTTAGCCTTGTTTCCCCTTGCCGTGCCGTTCCTTCCGTTACCCTTGCCTTGACTTGCTTTCCCTTGCCTTCCTTGCCTTCCGTTACTCTTTGCTTGCCTTCCGTGCATTGCCTAGCCTTGCGTTGTCGTGCATTAGCCTTGCCTCCCGAAACCGTGCCTTGCCTTGCGTTACCCTTTCCTTGCCTTGCCCTGCATTGCCTAGAACTGTGTTGTCGTGCCTTAGCCTTGTTTACCCTTACCGTGCCGTTCCTTTCGTTACCCTTGCCTTCCCCTGCTTTCCTTTGCATTCCTTGCCTTCCGTTACTCTTTGCTTGCCTTCCGTTCATTGCCTAACCTTGCGTTGTCGTCATTAGCCTTGCCTCGCCTGACCGTGCCTTGCCTTGCGTTACCCTTTCCTTGCCTTGCCGAGCATTGCCTAGCCGTGCGTTGTCGTGCATTAGCCTTGTCTAGCCTTACCGTGCCTCGCCTTGCGTTACTCTTTCCTTGCCTGGCCGTGCATTGCCTAGCCGTGCGTTGCCGTTCCTTAGTCTTGTTTCCCCTTGCCGTGCCTTTCCTTTTGTTACACTTGCCTTGCCTTGCTTTGCCTTTCCTTCCTTTCCTTCCGTTACTCTTTCCTTGCCTAGCCGTGCACTGCCTAGCCTTCCGATGTCGTGCATTAGCTTTGCCTCGCCTGACAGTGCCTTGCCTTGCGTTACCCTTTCCTTGCCTTGCCGTGCATTGCCTACCCCTGCGTTGCCGGGCCTTAGCCTTGTTTCCCCTTGCCGAGCCGTTCCTTCCGTTACTCTTGCCTTGCCTTGGTTTCCCTTGCCTTCCTTGCCTTCCGTTACTCTTTGCTTGCCTTCCGTGCATTGCCTAGCCTTGCGTTGTCGTGCATTAGCCTTGCCTCTCCTGACCGTGCCTTGCCTTGCGTTACCCTTGCCTTGCATTGCCTAGCCGTGCGTTGTCGTGCATTAGCCTTGTCTTGCCTTACCGTGCCTTGCCTTTCATTACCCTTTCCTTGCCTGGCCGTGCATTGCCTAGCCGTGTGTTGCCGTTCCTTAGCCTTGTTTCCCCTTGCCGTGCCTTCCCTTTCGTTACACTTGCCTTGCCTTGCTTTGCCTTGCCTTCCTTTCCTTCCGTTACTCTTTCCTTGCCTAGCCGTGCACTGCCTAGCCTTGCGTTGTCGTGCATTAGCTTTGCCTCCCCAAACCGTACCTTGCCTTGCGTTACCATTTCCTTGCCTTGCCCTGCATTGCCTAGCCGTGCGTTGCCGTGCCTTAGCCTTGTTTCCCCTTGCCGTGCCGTTCCTTCTGTTACCCTTGCCTTGCCTTGCTTTCCCTTGCCTTCCTTGCCTTCCGTTACTCTTTGCTTGCCTTCCGTGCATTGCCTAGCCTTGCGTTGTCGTGCCTTAGCCTTGCCTCGCCTGACCGTGCCTTGGCTTGCGTTACGCTTTCCTTGCCTTGCAGTGCATTGCCTAGCAGTGCGTTGTCGTGCCTTAGCCTTGTTTCCCCTTGCCATAGCCTTGCTTGCGTTGCCTTGTGCCTTGCCTTGCGTTACCCTTTCCTTGCCTTGCCGTGCATTGCCTAGCCGTGCGTTGTCGTGCATTAGCCTTGCCTTGCCTCACCTTGCCATAGCCTTGGTTGCGTTGCCTTGCTTTGCCTTGCATTCCTTGCCTTCCGTTACTCGTTGCTTGCTTTCCGTGCATTGCCTAGCCTTGGGTTGTCGTGCATTAGACTTGCCTCCCCAAACCATGCCTTGCATTGTGTTACCCTTTCCTTACCTTACCCTGCATTGCCTAGCCCTGTGTTGTCGTGCCTTAGCCTTGTTTCCCCTTGCCGTGCCGTTCCTTCCGTTACCCTTGCCTTGCTTTCCCTTGCCTTCCTTGCCTTCCGTTACTCTTTGCTTGCCTTCCGTGCATTGCCTAGCCTTGCGTTGTCGTGTCTTAGCCTTTTTTCACCTTGCCATAGCCTTGCTTGCGTTGCCTTGCTTTGCCTTGCCTTCCTTGCCTTCCGTTACTCTTTGCTTCCCTTCCCTGCATAGCCTAGACTTGCGTGGTCGTGCCTTAGCCTTTTTTCACCTTGCCATAGCCTTGCTTGCGTTGCCTTGCTTTGCCTTGCATTCCTTGCCTTCCGTTACTCTTTGCTTGCCTTCCGTGCATTGCCTAGCCTTGCGTTGTCGTGCATTAGCCTTGCCTCCCCAAACCGTGCCTTGCCTTGCGTTACCCTTTCCTTTCCTTGCCCTGCATTGCCTAGCCCTGTGTTGTCGTGCCTTAGCCTTGTTTCCCCTTGCCGTGCCGTTCCTTTCGTTACCCTTGCCTTCCGCTGCTTTCCCTTGCATTCCTTGCCTTCCGTTACTCTTTGCTTGCCTTCCGTGCATTGCCTAGCCTTGCGTAGTCGTGCCTTAGCCTTGCCTCGCCTAACCGTGCCTTTCCGTGCGTTACCCTTTCCTTGCCTTGCCGTGAATTGCCTAGCCCTCCGTTGCCGTGCCTTAGCCTTGTTTCCCCTTGCCGAGCCGTTCCTTCCGTTACTCTTGCCTTGCCTTGGTTTCCCTTGCCTTCCTTGCCTTCCGTTACTCTTTGCTTGCCTTCTGTGCATTGCCTAGCCTTGCGTTGTCGTCATTAGCCTTGCCTCGCCTGACCGTGCCTTGCCTTGCGTTACCCTTTCCTTGCCTTGCCGAGCATTGCCTAGCCGTGCGTTGTCGTGCATTAGCCTTGTCTAGCCTTACCGTGCCTCGCCTTGCGTTACCCTTTCCTTGCCTGGCCGTGCATTGCCTAGCCGTGCGTTGCCGTTCCTTAGCCTTGTTTCCCCTTGCCGTGCCTTGCCTTTTGTTACACTTGCCTTGCCTTGCTTTGCCTTGCCTTCCTTTCCTTCCGTTACTCTTTCCTTGCCTAGCCATGCACTGCCTAGCCTTGCGTTGTCGTGCATTAGCCTTGCCTCCCCAAACCGTGCCTTGATTTGCGTTACCATTTCCTTGCCTTGCCCTGCATTGCCTAGACGTGCGTTGCCGTGCCTTAGCCTTCTTTCCCCTTGCCGTGCCGTTCCTTCCGGTAACCTTGCGTCGCCTTGCTTTCCCTTGCCTTCCTTGCGTTCCGTTACTGTTTGCTTGCCTTCCGTTCATTGCCTAGCCTTGCGTTGTCGTGCCTTAGCCTTGCCTCGCCTGACCGTGCCTTGCCTTGCGTTACCCTTTCCTTGCCTTGCAGTGCATTGCCTAGCAGTGCATTGTGGTACCTTAGCCTTGTTTCCCCTTGCCGTGCCGTTCTTTCCGTTACCATTGCCTTGCCTTGCTTTCCCTTGCCTTCCTTGCCTTCCGTTACTCTTTGCTTGCCTTCCGTGCATTGCCTACCCTTGCCTTGTCGTGTCTTAGCCTTTTTTCAACTTGCCATAGACTTGCTTGCGTTGCCTTGCTTTTCCTTGCCTTCCTTGCCTTCCGTTACTCTTTGCTTGCCTTCCGTGCATTGCCTAGCCTTGCGTTGTCGTGCCTTAGCCTTTTTTCACCTTGCCATAGCCTTGCTTGCGTTCCCTTGCTTTGCCTTGCATTCCTGGCCTTCCGTTACTCTTTGCTTGCTTTCCGTGCATTGCCTAGCCTTGCGTTGTCGTGCATTAGTCTTGCCTCCCCAAACCGTGCCTTGCCTTGCGTTACCCTTTCCTTGCCTTACCCTGCATTGCCTAGCCCTGTGTTGTCGTGCCTTAGCCTTGTTTCCCCTTGCCGTGTCGTTCCTTCCGTTACCCTTGCCTTCCCTTGCTTTCCCTTGCTTTCCTTGCCTTCCGTTACTCTTTGCTTGCCTTCCGTGCATTGCCTAGCCTTGCGTTGTCGTGCCTTAGCCTTGCCTCGCCTGACCGTGCCTTGCCTTGCGTTACCCTTTCCTTGCCTTGCCGTGCACTGCCTAGCCTTGCCTTGTCGTGCATTAGCCTTGCCTTGCCTGACCGTGCCTTGCCTGGCGTTACCCTTTCCTTGCCTTGCCGTGCATTGCCTAGCCTTGCGGGGTCATGCATTAGCCTTGCCTTGCCTCAGAGTGCCTTGCCTTGCGTTACATTTTCCTTGGCTGGCCGTGCATTGCCTAGTCGTGCGTTGTGGTGCCTTAGCCTTGTTTCACATTGCCACAGCCTTGCTTGCTTTGCCTTGCTTTCCCTTGCCTTCCTTGTGTTCCGTTACTCTTTGCTTGCCTTCCGTGCATTGCCTAGCCTTGCGTTGTCGTGTCTAAGCCTTTTTTCACCTTGCCATAGCCTTGCTTGCGTTGCCTTGCTTTGCCTTGCCTTCCTTGCCTTCCGTTACTGTTTGCTTCCCTTCCGTGCATTGCCTAGCCTTGCGTGGTCGTGCCTTAGCCTTTTTTCACCTTGCCATAAACTTGTTTGCGTTGCCTTGATTTGCCTTGCATTCATTGCCTTCCGTTACTCTTTGCTTGCCTTCCGTGCATTGCCTAGCCTTGCGTTGTCGTGCCTTAGCCTTCCCTCGCCTGACAGTGCCTTGCCTTGCGTTACCCTTTCCATGCCTGGCCGTGCATTGCTAAGTCTTGCGTTGCCGTGCCTTAGACTTGTTTCCCCTTGCCGTGCCGTACCTTTTGTTACACTTGCCTTGCCTTGCTTTGCCTTGCCTTCCTTTCCTTCCGTTACTCTTTCCTTGCCTAGCCGTGAACTGCGTAGCCTTGCGTTTTCGTGCATCAGCCTTGCCTTGCCTCACCGTGCCTTGCCTTGCGTTACCCTTTCCTTGCCTTGCCATGCATTGCGTAGCCGTGCGTTGCCGTGCCTTAGCCTTGTTTCCCCTTGTCGTGCCGTTCAATCGTTACCCTTGCCTTGCCTTGCTTTCCCTTGCCTTCCTTGCCTTCCGTTACTCTTTGCTTGCCTTCCGTGCATTGCCTAGCCTTGCGTTGTCGTGCATTAGCCTTGCCTCCCCAAACCGTGCCTTGCCTTGCGTTACCCTTTCCTTGCCTTGCCCTGCATTGCCTAGCCCTGTGTTGTCGTGCCTTAGCCTTTTTTCCCCTTACCGTGCCGTTCCTTTCGTTACCCTTGCCTTCCCCTGCTTTCCTTTGCATTCCTTGCCTTCCGTTACTCTTTGCTTGCCTTCCGTGCATTGCCTAGCCTTGCGTTGTCGTGCCTTAGCCTTGTTTCCCCTTGCCGTGCCTTGCCTGTTGTTACACCTGCCTTGCCATGCTTTTCCTTGCCTTCCTTTCCTTCCATTACTCTTTCCTTGCCTAGCCGTGCACTGCCTAGCCTTGCGATGTCGTGCATTAGCTTTGCCTCGCCTGACAGTGCCTTGCCTTGCGTTACCCTTTCCTTGCCTTGCCGTGCATTGCCAAGCCCTGCGTTGCCTTGCCTTAGCCTTGTTTCCCCTTGCCGAGCCGTTCCTTCCGTTACCCTTGCCTTGCCTTGGTTTCCCTTGCCTTCCTTGCCTTCCGTTACTCTTTGCTTGCCTTCCGTGCATTGCCTAGCCTTGCGTTGTCGTGCATTAGCCTTGCCTCGCCTGACCGTGCCTTTCCTTGCGTTACCCTTTCCTTGCCTTGCCGTGCATTGCCAAGCCGTGCGTTGTCGTGCATTAGCCTTGCCTCCCCAAACCGTGCCTTGCCTTGCGTTACCATTTCCTTGCCTTGCCCTGCATTGCCTAGCCGTGCGTTACCGTGCCTTAGCCTTGTTTCCCCTTGCCGTGCCGTTCCTTCCGTTAACCTTGCCTTGCCCTGCATTGCCTAGCCCTGTGTTGTCGTGCCTTAGCCTTGTTTCCCCTTACCGTGCCGTTCCTTTCGTTACCCTTGCCTTCCCCTGCTTTCCCTTGCATTCCTTGCCTTCCGTTACTCTTTGCTTGCCTTCCGTGCATTGCCTAGCCTTGCGTCGTCGTGCCTTAGCATTGCCTCGCCTGACCGTGCCTTGCCTTGCGTTACCCTTTCCTTGCCTTGCAGTGCATTGCCTAGCCGTTCGTTGTCTTGCCTTAGCCTTGTTTGCCCTTGCCGTGCCGTTCCTTCCGTTACCCTTGCCTTGCTTTCCCTTGCCTTCCTTGCCTTCCGTTACTCTTTGCTTGCCTTCCGTGCATTGCCTAGCCTTGCGTTGTCGTGTCTTAGCCTTTTTTCACCTTGCCATAGCCTTGCTTGCGTTGCCTTGCTTTGCCTTGCCTTCCTTGCCTTCCGTTAGTCTTTGCTTGCCTTCCGTGCATTGCCTAGCCCTGCGTTGTCGTGCATTAGCCTTGCCTTGCCTCACAGTGCCTTGCCTTGCGTTACCTTTTCCTTGGCTGGCCGTGCATTGCCTAGCCGTGCGTTGTGGTGCCTTACCCTTGTTTCACCTTGCCATAGCCTTGCTTGCTTTGACTTGCCTTCCTTCCATTCCGTTACTCTTTGCTTGCCTTCCGTGCATTGCCTAGCCTTGCGTTGTCGTGCCTTAGCCTTTTTTCACCTTGCAATAGCCTTGCTTGCGTTGCCTTGCTTTGCCTTGCATTCCTTGCCTTCCGTTACTCTTTGCTTGCCTTCCGTGCATTGCCTAGCCTAGCGTTGTCGTGCCTTAGCCTTACCTCGCCTAACCGTGCCTTGCCTTGCGTTACCCTTTCCTTGCCTTGCCGTGCATTGCCAAGCCGTGCGTTGTCGTGCATTAGCCTCGCCTTGCCTTACCGTGCCTTACCTTGCGTTACCCTTTCCTTGCCTGGCCGTGCATTGCTTAGCCTTGCGTTGCCGTACCTTAGCCTTGTTTCCCCTTGCCGTGCCGTGCCTTTTGTTACACTTGCCTTGCCTTGCTTTGCCTTGCCTTCCTTTCCTTCCGTTACTCTTTCCTTGCCTAGCCGTGCACTGCATAGCCTTGCGTTGTCGTGCATTACCCTTCCCTCGCCTGACCGTGCCTTGCCTTGCGTTACCCTTTCCTTGCCTTGCCGTGCATTGCCTAGCCCTGCCTTGTCGTGTCTTAGCCTTGTTTCCCCTTACCGTGCCGTTCCTTCCGTTATCCTTGCTTTCCCCTGCTTTCCCTTGCCTTCCTTGCCTTCCGTTACTCTTTGCTTGCCTTTCGTGCATTGCCTAGCCTTGCGTTTTCGTGCCTTAGCCTTGCGTCGCCTGACCGTGCCTTGCCTTGCGTTACCCTTTCCCTGCCTTGCCGTGCATTGCCTAGCCGTGCGTTGTCGTGCATTAGCCTTGCCTTGCCTTACCGTGCCTTGCCTTGCGTTACCCTTTCCTTGCCTAGCCGTGCGTTGCCGTGCCTTAGCCTTGTTTCCCCTTGCCGTGCCGTTCCTTCCGTTACCCTTGCCTTGCCTTGCTTTCCCTTGCCTTCCTTGCGTTCCGTTATTCTTTGCTTGCCTTCCGTGCATTGCCTAGCCTTGCGTTGTCGTGCCTTAGCCTTGCCTCGCCTGACCGTGCCTTGCCTTGCGTTACCCTTTCCTTGCCTTGCAGTGCATTGCCTAGCAGTGCGTTGTCGTGCCTTAGCCTTGTTTCCCCTTGCCGTGCCGTTCTTTCCGTTACAATTGTCTTGCCTTGCTTTCCCTTGCCTTCCTTGCCTTCCGTTACTCTTTGCTTGCCTTCCGTGCATTGCCTAGCCTTGCCTTGTCGTGTCTTAGCCTTTTTTCACCTTGCCATAGCCTTGCTTGCGTTGCCTTGCTTTGCCTTGCCTTCCTTTCTTTCCGTTACTCTTTGCTTGCCTTCCGTGCATTGCCTAGCCTTGCGTGGTCGTGCCTTAGCCTTTTTTCACCTTGCCATAGCCTTGCTTGCGTTGCCTTGCTTTGCCTTGCATTCCTTGCCTTCCGTTACTCTTTGCTTGCTTTCCGTGCATTGCCTAGCCTTGCGTTGTCGTGCATTAGACTTGCCTCCCGAAACCGTGCCTTGCCTTGCGTTTCCCTTTCCTTGCCTTACCCTGCATTGCCTAGCCCTGTGTTGTCGTGCCTTAGCCTTGTTTCCCCTTGCCGTGCCGTTCCTTCCGTTACCCTTGCCTTCCCTTGCTTTCCCTTGCTTTCCTTGCCTTCCGTTACTCTTCGCTTTCCTTCCGTGCATTGCCTAGCCTTGCGTTGTCGTGCATTAGCCTTGCCTCGCCTGACAGTGCCTTGCCTTGCGTTACCCTTTCCTTGCCTTGCCGTGCACTGCCTAGCCTTGCTTTGTCGTGCATTAGCCTTGCCTTGCCTGACCGTGCCTTGCCTGGCGTTACCCTTTCCTTGCCTTGCCGTGCATTGCCTAGCCGTGCGTTGTCGTGCCTTAGCCTTGTTTCCCCTTGCCGTGCCGTTCCTTCCGTTACCCTTGCCTTGCTTTCCCTTGCCTTCCTTGGTTTCCGTTACTCTTTGCTTGCCTTCCGTGCATTGCCTAGCCTTGCGCTGTCATGCATTAGCCTTGCCTTGCCTCAGAGTGCCTTGCCTTGCGTTACCTTTTCCTTGGCTGGCCGTGCATTGCCTAGTCGTGCGTTGTGGTGCCTTAGCCTTGTTTCACATTGCCGTAGCCTTGCTTTCCCTTGCCTTCCTTGCCTTCCGTTACTCTTTGCTTGCCTTCCGTGCATTGCCAAGCCTTGCGTTGTCGTGTCTTAGCCTTTTTTCACCTCGCCATAGCCTTGCTTGCGTTGCCTTGCTTTGCCTTGCCTTCCTTGCCTTCCGTTACTCTTTGCTTCCCTTCCGTGCATTGCCTAGCCTTGCGTGGTCGTGCCTTAGCCTTTTTTCACCTTGCCATAGCCTTGCTTGCGTTGCCTTGCTTTGCCTTGCATTCCTTGCCTTCCGTTACTCTTTACTTGCCTTCCGTGCATTGCCTAGCCTTGCGTTGTCGTGCATTATCCTTGCCTCCCCAAACCGTGCCTTGCCTTGCGTTACCCTTTCCTTGCCTTGCCGTGCATTGCCTAGCGGTTCGTTGTCGTGCATTAGCCTCGCCTTGCCTTACCGTGCCTTGCCTTGCGTTACCCTTTCCTTGCCTGGCCGTGCATTGCTTAGCCTTGCGTTGCCGTGCCTTAGCCTTGTTTCCCCTTGCCGTGCCGTGCCTTTTGTTTCACTTGCCTTGCCTTGCTTTGCCTTGCCTTCCTTTCCTTCCGTTACTCTTTCCTTGCCTAGCCGTGCACTGCGTAGCCTTGCGTTGTCGTGCATTACCCTTGCCTCGCCTGACCGTGCCTTGTCTTGCGTTACCCTTTCCTTGCCTTGCCGTGCATTGCCTAGCCCTGCGTTGTCGTGCCTTAGCCTTGTTTCCCCTTACCGTGCCGTTCCTTCCGTTACCCTTGCCTTCCCCTGCTTTCCCTTGCCTTCCTTGCCTTCCGTTACTCTTTGCTTGCCTTTCGTGCATTGCCTATCCTTGCGTTGTCGTGCCTTAGCCTTGCCTCGCCTGACCGTGCTTGCGTTGCGTTACCCTTTCCTTGCCTTGCCGTGCATTGCCTAGCCGTGCGTTGCCGTGCCTTAGCCTTGTTTCCCCTTGCCGTGCCGTTCCTTCCGTTACCCTTCCCTTGCCTTGCTTTCCCTTGCCTTCCTTGGTTTCCGTTACTCTTTGCTTGCCTTCCGTGCATTGCCTAGCCTTGCGCTGTCGTGCATTAGCCTTGCCTTGCCTCTGAGTGCCTTGCTTTGCGTTACCTTTTCCTTGGCTGGCCGTGCATTGCCTAGCCGTGCGTTGTGGTGCTTTAGCCTTGTTTCACCTTGCCATAGCCTTGCTTGCTTTGCCTTGCTTTGCCTTGCATTCCTTGCCTTCCGTTACTCTTTGCTTGCCTTCCGTGCATTGCCTAGCCTTGCGTTGTCGTGCCTTAGCCTTCCCTCTCCTGACAGTGCCTTGCCTTGCGTTACCCTTTCCTTGCCTGGCCGTGCATTGCTTAGTCTTGCGTTGCCGTGCCTTAGCCTTGTTTCCGCTTGCCGTGCCGTACCTTTTCTTACACTTGCCTTGCCTTGCTTTGCCTTGCCTTCCTTTCCTTCCGTTACTCTTTCCTTGCCTAGCCGTGCACTGCGTAGCCTTGCGTTTTCGTGCATTACCCTTGCCTCGCCTGACCGTGCCTTGCCTTGCGTTACCCTTTCCTTGCCTTGCCGTGCATTGCCTAGCCCTTCGTTACCGTGCCTTAGCCTTGTTTCCCCTTGCCGAGCCGTTCCTTCCGTTACCCTTCCCTTCCCCTGCTTTCCCTTGCCTTCCTTGCCTTCCGTTACTCTTTGCTTGCCTTCCGTGCATTGCCTAGCCTTGAGTTGTCGTGCCTTAGCCTTGCCTCGCCTGACCGTGCCTTGCCTTGCGTTACCCTTTCCTTGCCTTGCCGTGCATTGCCTAGCCGTGCGTTGTCGTGCATCAGCCTTGCCTTGCCTCACCGTGCCTTGCCTTGCGTTACACTTTCCTTGCCTTGCCGTGCATTGCCTAGCCGTGCGTTGCCGTGCCTTAGCCTTGTTTCTCCTTGTCGTGCCGTTCCTTCCGTTACCCTTGCCTTGCCTTGCTTTCCCTTGCCTTCCTTGCCTTCCGTTACTCTTTGCTTGCCTTCCGTGCATTGCCTAGCCTTGCGTTGTCGTGTCTTAGCCTTTTTTCACCTTGCCATAGCCTTGCTTGCGTTGCCTTGCTTTGCCTTGCCTTCCTTGCCTTCCGTTACTCTTTGCTTGCCTTCCGTGCATTGCCTAGCCTTGCGTTGTCGTGCATTAGCCTTGCCTTGCCTCACAGTGCCTTGCCTTGCGTTACCTTTTCCTTGGCTGGCCGTGCATTGCCTAGCCGTGCGTTGTGGTGCCTTACCCTTGTTTCACCTTGCCATAGCCTTGCTTGCTTTGACTTGCCTTCCTTCCATTCCGTTACTCTTTGCTTGCCTTCCGTGCATTGCCTAGCCTTGCGTTGTCGTGCCTTAGCCTTTTTTCACCTTGCAATAGCCTTGCTTGCGTTGCCTTGCTTTGCCTTGCATTCCTTGCCTTCCGTTACTCTTTGCTTGCCTTCCGTGCATTGCCTAGCCTAGCGTTGTCGTGCCTTAGCCTTACCTCGCCTAACCGTGCCTTGCCTTGCGTTACCCTTTCCTTGCCTTGCCGTGCATTGCCAAGCCGTGCGTTGTCGTGCATTAGCCTCGCCTTGCCTTACCGTGCCTTACCTTGCGTTACCCTTTCCTTGCCTGGCCGTGCATTGCTTAGCCTTGCGTTGCCGTACCTTAGCCTTGTTTCCCCTTGCCGTGCCGTGCCTTTTGTTACACTTGCCTTGCCTTGCTTTGCCTTGCCTTCCTTTCCTTCCGTTACTCTTTCCTTGCCTAGCCGTGCACTGCATAGCCTTGCGTTGTCGTGCATTACCCTTCCCTCGCCTGACCGTGCCTTGCCTTGCGTTACCCTTTCCTTGCCTTGCCGTGCATTGCCTAGCCCTGCGTTGTCGTGCCTTAGCCTTGTTTCCCCTTACCGTGCCGTTCCTTCCGTTATCCTTGCTTTCCCCTGCTTTCCCTTGCCTTCCTTGCCTTCCGTTACTCTTTGCTTGCCTTTCGTGCATTGCCTAGCCTTGCGTTGTCGTGCCTTAGCCTTGCCTCGCCTGACCGTGCCTTGCCTTGCGTTACCCTTTCCCTGCCTTGCCGTGCATTGCCTAGCCGTGCGTTGTCGTGCATCAGCCTTGCCTTGCCTCACCGTGCCTTGCCTTGCGTTACCCTTTCCTTGCCTTGCCGTGCATTGCCTAGCCGTGCGTTGCCGTGCCTTAGCCTTGTTTCCCCTTGCCGTGCCGTTCCTTCCGTTACCCTTGCCTTGCCTTGCTTTCCCTTGCCTTCCTTGCGTTCCGTTATTCTTTGCTTGCCTTCCGTGCATTGCCTAGCCTTGCGTTGTCGTGCCTTAGCCTTGCCTCGCCTGACCGTGCCTTGCCTTGCGTTACCCTTTCCTTGCCTTGCAGTGCATTGCCTAGCAGTGCGTTGTCGTGCCTTAGCCTTGTTTCCCCTTGCCGTGCCGTTCTTTCCGTTACAATTGTCTTGCCTTGCTTTCCCTTGCCTTCCTTGCCTTCCGTTACTCTTTGCTTGCCTTCCGTGCATTGCCTAGCCTTGCCTTGTCGTGTCTTAGCCTTTTTTCACCTTGCCATAGCCTTGCTTGCGTTGCCTTGCTTTGCCTTGCCTTCCTTTCTTTCCGTTACTCTTTGCTTGCCTTCCGTGCATTGCCTAGCCTTGCGTGGTCGTGCCTTAGCCTTTTTTCACCTTGCCATAGCCTTGCTTGCGTTGCCTTGCTTTGCCTTGCATTCCTTGCCTTCCGTTACTCTTTGCTTGCTTTCCGTGCATTGCCTAGCCTTGCGTTGTCGTGCATTAGACTTGCCTCCCGAAACCGTGCCTTGCCTTGCGTTTCCCTTTCCTTGCCTTACCCTGCATTGCCTAGCCCTGTGTTGTCGTGCCTTAGCCTTGTTTCCCCTTGCCGTGCCGTTCCTTCCGTTACCCTTGCCTTCCCTTGCTTTCCCTTGCTTTCCTTGCCTTCCGTTACTCTTCGCTTTCCTTCCGTGCATTGCCTAGCCTTGCGTTGTCGTGCATTAGCCTTGCCTCGCCTGACAGTGCCTTGCCTTGCGTTACCCTTTCCTTGCCTTGCCGTGCACTGCCTAGCCTTGCTTTGTCGTGCATTAGCCTTGCCTTGCCTGACCGTGCCTTGCCTGGCGTTACCCTTTCCTTGCCTTGCCGTGCATTGCCTAGCCGTGCGTTGTCGTGCCTTAGCCTTGTTTCCCCTTGCCGTGCCGTTCCTTCCGTTACCCTTGCCTTGCTTTCCCTTGCCTTCCTTGGTTTCCGTTACTCTTTGCTTGCCTTCCGTGCATTGCCTAGCCTTGCGCTGTCATGCATTAGCCTTGCCTTGCCTCAGAGTGCCTTGCCTTGCGTTACCTTTTCCTTGGCTGGCCGTGCATTGCCTAGTCGTGCGTTGTGGTGCCTTAGCCTTGTTTCACATTGCCGTAGCCTTGCTTTCCCTTGCCTTCCTTGCCTTCCGTTACTCTTTGCTTGCCTTCCGTGCATTGCCAAGCCTTGCGTTGTCGTGTCTTAGCCTTTTTTCACCTCGCCATAGCCTTGCTTGCGTTGCCTTGCTTTGCCTTGCCTTCCTTGCCTTCCGTTACTCTTTGCTTCCCTTCCGTGCATTGCCTAGCCTTGCGTGGTCGTGCCTTAGCCTTTTTTCACCTTGCCATAGCCTTGCTTGCGTTGCCTTGCTTTGCCTTGCATTCCTTGCCTTCCGTTACTCTTTACTTGCCTTCCGTGCATTGCCTAGCCTTGCGTTGTCGTGCATTATCCTTGCCTCCCCAAACCGTGCCTTGCCTTGCGTTACCCTTTCCTTGCCTTGCCGTGCATTGCCTAGCGGTTCGTTGTCGTGCATTAGCCTCGCCTTGCCTTACCGTGCCTTGCCTTGCGTTACCCTTTCCTTGCCTGGCCGTGCATTGCTTAGCCTTGCGTTGCCGTGCCTTAGCCTTGTTTCCCCTTGCCGTGCCGTGCCTTTTGTTTCACTTGCCTTGCCTTGCTTTGCCTTGCCTTCCTTTCCTTCCGTTACTCTTTCCTTGCCTAGCCGTGCACTGCGTAGCCTTGCGTTGTCGTGCATTACCCTTGCCTCGCCTGACCGTGCCTTGTCTTGCGTTACCCTTTCCTTGCCTTGCCGTGCATTGCCTAGCCCTGCGTTGTCGTGCCTTAGCCTTGTTTCCCCTTACCGTGCCGTTCCTTCCGTTACCCTTGCCTTCCCCTGCTTTCCCTTGCCTTCCTTGCCTTCCGTTACTCTTTGCTTGCCTTTCGTGCATTGCCTATCCTTGCGTTGTCGTGCCTTAGCCTTGCCTCGCCTGACCGTGCTTGCGTTGCGTTACCCTTTCCTTGCCTTGCCGTGCATTGCCTAGCCGTGCGTTGCCGTGCCTTAGCCTTGTTTCCCCTTGCCGTGCCGTTCCTTCCGTTACCCTTCCCTTGCCTTGCTTTCCCTTGCCTTCCTTGGTTTCCGTTACTCTTTGCTTGCCTTCCGTGCATTGCCTAGCCTTGCGCTGTCGTGCATTAGCCTTGCCTTGCCTCTGAGTGCCTTGCTTTGCGTTACCTTTTCCTTGGCTGGCCGTGCATTGCCTAGCCGTGCGTTGTGGTGCTTTAGCCTTGTTTCACCTTGCCATAGCCTTGCTTGCTTTGCCTTGCTTTGCCTTGCATTCCTTGCCTTCCGTTACTCTTTGCTTGCCTTCCGTGCATTGCCTAGCCTTGCGTTGTCGTGCCTTAGCCTTCCCTCTCCTGACAGTGCCTTGCCTTGCGTTACCCTTTCCTTGCCTGGCCGTGCATTGCTTAGTCTTGCGTTGCCGTGCCTTAGCCTTGTTTCCGCTTGCCGTGCCGTACCTTTTCTTACACTTGCCTTGCCTTGCTTTGCCTTGCCTTCCTTTCCTTCCGTTACTCTTTCCTTGCCTAGCCGTGCACTGCGTAGCCTTGCGTTTTCGTGCATTACCCTTGCCTCGCCTGACCGTGCCTTGCCTTGCGTTACCCTTTCCTTGCCTTGCCGTGCATTGCCTAGCCCTTAGTTACCGTGCCTTAGCCTTGTTTCCCCTTGCCGAGCCGTTCCTTCCGTTACCCTTCCCTTCCCCTGCTTTCCCTTGCCTTCCTTGCCTTCCGTTACTCTTTGCTTGCCTTCCGTGCATTGCCTAGCCTTGAGTTGTCGTGCCTTAGCCTTGCCTCGCCTGACCGTGCCTTGCCTTGCGTTACCCTTTCCTTGCCTTGCCGTGCATTGCCTAGCCGTGCGTTGTCGTGCATCAGCCTTGCCTTGCCTCACCGTGCCTTGCCTTGCGTTACACTTTCCTTGCCTTGCCGTGCATTGCCTAGCCGTGCGTTGCCGTGCCTTAGCCTTGTTTCTCCTTGTCGTGCCGTTCCTTCCGTTACCCTTGCCTTGCCTTGCTTTCCCTTGCCTTCCTTGCCTTCCGTTACTCTTTGCTTGCCTTCCGTGCATTGCCTAGCCTTGCGTTGTCGTGCATTAGCCTTGCCTCCCCAAACCGTGCCTTGCCTTGCGTTACCCTTTCCTTGCCTTGCCCTGCATTGCCTAGCCCTGTGTTGTCGTGCCTTAGCCTTGTTTCCCCTTACCGTGCCGTTCCTTTCGTTACCCTTGCCTTCCCCTGCTTTCCTTTGCATTCCTTGCCTTCCGTTACTCTTTGCTTGCCTTCCGTGCATTGCCTAGCCTTGCGTTGTCGTGCCTTAGCCTTGTTTCCCCTTGCCGTGCCGTGCCTGTTGTTACACTTGCCTTGCCATGCTTTTCCTTGCCTTCCTTTCCTTCCATTACTCTTTCCTTGCCTAGCCGTGCACTGCCTAGCCTTGCGATGTCGTGCATTAGCTTTGCCTCGCCTGACAGTGCCTTGCCTTGCGTTAGCCTTTCCTTGCCTTGCCGTGCATTGCCTAGCCCTGCGTTGCCGTTCCTTAGCCTTGTTTCCCCTTGCCGTGCCTTGCCTTTTGTTACACTTGCCTTGCCTTGTGCTTTGCCTTGCCTTCCTTTCCTTCCGTTACTCTTTCCTTGCCTAGCCGTGCACTGCCTAGCCTTGCGTTGGCGTGCATTAGCCTTGCCTCCCCAAACCGTGCCTTGCCTTGCGTTACCATTTCCTTGCCTTGCCCTGTATTGCCTAGCCGTGCGTTACCGTGCCTTAGTGTTGTTTCCCCTTGCTGTGCCGTTCCTTCCGTTAACCTTGCCTTGCCTTGCATTCCCTTGCCTTCCTTGCATTCCGTTACTCTTTTCTTGCCTTCCGTGCATTGCCTAGCCTTGCGTTGTCGTGCCTTACCCTTGCCTCGCCTGACCGTGCCTTGCCTTGCGTTACCCTTACCTTGCCTTGCCCTGCATTGCCTAGCCCTGTGTTGTCGTGCCTTAGCCTTGTTTCCCATTACCGTGCTGTTCCTTTCGTTACCCTTGCCTTCGCCTGCTTTCGCCTGCATTCCTTGCCTTCCGTTACTCTTTGCTTGCCTTCCGTGCATTGCCTAGCCTTGTGTAGTCGTGCCTTAGCCTTGCCTCGCCTGACCGTGCCTTGCCTTGCGTTACCCTTTCCTGCCTTGAAGTGCATTTCCTAGCCGTTCGTTGTCGTGCCTTAGCCTTGTTTCCCCTTACCGTGCTGTTCCTTTCGTTACCCTTGCCTTGCCTTGCTTTCCCTTGCTTTCCTTGCCTTCCGTTACTCTTTGCTTGCCTTCCGTGCATTGCCTAGCCTTGCGTTGTCGTGCCTTAGCCTTGTTTCACCTTCCCATAGCCTTGCTTGCGTTGCCTTGCTTTGCCTTGCCTTCCTTGCCTTCCGTTACTCTTTGCTTGCCTTCCGTGCATTGCCTAGCCTTGCGTTGTCGTGCCTTAGCCTTTTTTCACCTTGCCATTGCCTTGCTTGCGTTGCCTTGCTTTGCCTTGCCTTCCTTGCCTTCCGTTACTCTTTGCTTGCCTTCCGTGCATTGGCTAGCCTTGCGTTGTCGTGCCTTAGCCTTGCCTCGCCTGACAGTGCCTTGCCTTGCGTTACCCTTTCCTTGCCTTGCCGTGCACTGCCAAGCCTTGCCTTGTCGTGCATTAGCCTTGCCTTGCCTGACCGTGCCTTGCCTGGCGTTACCCTTTCCTTGCCTTGCCGTGCATTGCCTAGCCGTGCGTTGTCGTGCCTTAGCGTTGTTTCCCCTTGCCGTGCCGTTACTTCCGTTACCCTTGCCTTGCCTTGCTTTCCCTTGCCTTCCTTGGTTTCCGTTACTCTTTGCTTGCCTTCCGTGCATTGCCTAGCCTTGCGCTGTCGTGCATTAGCCTTGCCTTGCCTCACAGTGCCTTGCCTTGCGTTACCTTTTCCTTGGCTGGCCGTGCATTGCCTAGCCGTGCGTTGTGGTGCCTTAGCCTTGTTTCACCTTGCCATAGCCTTCCTAGCGTTGCCTTGCTTTGCCTTGCCTTCCTTGCCTTCCGTTACTCTTTGCTTGCCTTCCGTGCATTGCATAGCCTTGTGTTGTCGTGCTTTAGCCTTTTTTCACCTTGCCATAGCCTTGCTTGCGTTGCCTTGCTTTGCCTTGCATTCCTTGCCTTCTGTTACTCTTTGCTTGCCTTCCGTGCATTGCCTAGCCTTGCGTTGTCGTGCCTTAGCCTTGCCTCGCCTGACCGTGCCTTGCCTTGCGTTACCCTTTCCTTGCCTGGCCGTGCATTGCTTAGCCTTGCGTTGCCGTGCCTTAGCCTTGTTTCCCCTTGCCGTGCCGTGCCTTTTGTTACACTTGCCTTGCCTTGCTTTGCCTTGCCTTCCTTTCCTTCCGTTACTCTTTCCTTGCCTAGCCGTGCACTGCGTAGCCTTGCGTTGTCGTGCATTACCCTTGCCTCGCCTGACCGTGCCTTGCCTTGCGTTACCCTTTCCTTGCCTTGCCGTGCATTGCCTAGCCCTGCGTTGTCGTGCCTTAGCCTTGTTTCCCCTTACCGTGCCGTTCCTTCCGTTACCCTTGCCTTCCCCTGCTTTCCCTTGCCTTCCTTGCCTTCCGTTACTCTTTGCTTGCCTTTCGTGCGTTGCCTAGCCTTGCGTTGTCGTGCCTTAGCCTTGCGTCGCCTGACCGTGCCTTGCCTTGCGTTACCCTTTCCTTGCCTTGCCGTGCATTGCCTAGCCGTGCGTTGTCGTGCATCAGCCTTGCCTTGCCTCACCGTGCCTTGCCTTGCGTTACCCTTTCCTTGCCTTGCCGTACATTGCCTAGCCGTGCGTTGCCGTGCCTTAGCCTTGTTTCCCCTTGCCGTGCCGTTCCTTCCGGTAACCTTGCCTTGCCTTGCTTTCCCTTGCCTTCCTTGCATTCCGTTATTCTTTGCTTGCCTTCCGTGCATTGCCTAGCCTTGCGTAGTCGTGCCTTAGCCTTCCCTCGCCTGACCGTGCCTTGCCTTGCGTTACCCTTTCCTTGCCTTGCCGTGCATTGCCTAGCCGTGCGTTGTCGTGCCTTAGCCTTGTTTGCCCTTGCCGTGCCGTTCCTTCCGTTACCCTTGCCTTGCTTTCCCTTGCCTTCCTTGGTTTCCGTTACTCTTTGCTTGCCTTCCGTGCATTGCCTAGACTTGCACTGTCATGCATTAGCCTTGCCTTGCCTCAGAGTGCCTTGCCTTGCGTTACCTTTTCCTTGGCTGGCCGTGCATTGCCTAGTCGTGCGTTGTGGTGCCTTAGCCTTGTTCACCTTGCCATACCCTTGCTTGCTTTGCCTTGCTTTCCCTTCCCTTCCTTGCCTTCCGTTACTCTTTGCTTGCCTTCCGTGCATTGCCTAGCCTTGCGTTGTCGTGCCTTAGCCTTTTTTCACCTTGCCATAGCCTTGCTTGCGTTGCCTTGCTTTGCCTTGCCTTCCTTGCCTTCCGTTACTCTTTGCTTGCCTTCCGTGCATTGCCTAGACTTGCGTGGTCGTGCCTTAGCCTTTTTTCACCTTGCCATAGCCTTGCTTGCGTTGCCTTGCTTTGCATTGCATTCCTTGCCTTCCATTACTCTTTGCTTGCCTTCCGTGCATTGCCTAGCCTTGCGTGGTCGTGCCTTAGCCTTTTTTCACCTTGCCATACCCTTGCTTGCGTTGCCTTGCTTTGCCTTGCCTTCCTTGCCTTCCGTTACTCTTTGCTTGCCTTCCGTGCATTGCCTAGCCTTGCGTTGTCGTGCATTAGCCTTGCCTCCCCAAACCGTGCCTTGCATTGCGTTACCCTTTCCTTGCCTTGCCCTGCATTGCCTAGCCCTGTGTTGTCGTGCCTTAGCCTTGTTTCCCCTTGCCGTGCCGTTCCTTTCGTTACCCTTGCCTTCCCCTGCTTTCCCTTGCATTCCTTGCCTTCCGTTACTCTTTGCTTGCCTTCCGTGCATTGCCTAGCCTTGCGTAGTCGTGCCTTAGCCTTGCCTCGCCTGACCGTGCCTTGCCTTGGGTTACCCTTTCCTTGCGTTGCCGTGAATTGCCTAGCCGTGCGTTGTCGTGCATTAGCCCCCCTTGCCTTACCGTGCCTTGCCTTGCGTTACCCTTTCCTTGCCTGGCCGTTCATTGCTTCGCCTTGCGTTGCCGTGCCTTAGCCTTGTTTCCCCTTGCCGTGCTGTGCCTTTTGTTACACTTGCCTTGCCTTGTTTGCCTTGCCTTTATTTCCTTCCGTTACTCTTTCCTTGCCTAGCCGTGCACTGCGTAGCCTTGCGTTGTCGTGCATTACCCTTGCCTCGCCTGAACGTGCCTTGCCTTGCGTTACCCTTTCCTTGCCTTGCCGTGCATTGCCTAGCCCTGCGTTGTCGTGCCTTAGCCTTGTTTCCCCTTACCGTGCCGTTCCTTCCGTTACCCTTGCCTTCCCCTGCTTTCCCTTGCCTTCCTTGCCTTCCGTTACTCTTTGCTTGCCTTCCGTGCATTGCCTAGCCTTGCGTTGTCGTGCCTTAGCCTTGCCTCGCCTGACCGTGCCTTGCCTTGCGTTACCCTTTCCTTGCCTTGCCGTGCATTGCCTAGCCGTGCGTTGTCGTGCATCAGCCTTGCCTTGCCTCACCGTGCCTTGCCTTGCGTTACCCTTTCCTTGCCTTCCCGTGCATTGCCTAGCCCTGCGTTGCCGTGCCTTAGCCTTGTTTCCCCTTGCCGTGCCGTTCCTTCCGTTACCCTTGCCTTGACTTGCTTTCCCTTGCCTTCCTTGCCTTCCGTTACTCTTTGCTTGCCTTCCGTGCATTGCCTAGCCTTGCGTTGTCGTGCAATAGCCTTGCCTCCCCAAACAGTGCCTTGCCTTGCGTTACCCTTTCCTTGCCTTGCCCTGCATTGCCTAGAACTGTGTTGTCGTGCCTTAGCCTTGTTTCCCCTTACCGTACCGTTCCTTTCGTAACCCTTGCCTTCCCCTGCTTTCCTTTGCATTCCTTGCCTTCCCTTACTCTTTGCTTGCCTTCCGTGCATTGCCTAGCCTTGCGTTGTCGTGCCTTAGCCTTGTTTCCCCTTGCCGTGCCGTTCCTTTTGTTACACTTGCCTTGCCTTGCTTTGCCTTGCCTTCCTTTCCTTCCGTTACTCTTTCCCTGCCTAGCCGTGCACTGCCTAGCCTTGCGTTGTCGTGCATTAGCCTTGCCTCGCCTGACAGTTCCTTGCCTTGCGTTACCCTTTCCTTGCCTTGCCGTGCATTGCCTAGCCCTGCGTTGTCGTGCCTTAGCCTTGTTTCCCCTTGCCGTGCCGTTCCTTCGGTTACCCTTGCCTTGCCTTGCTTTCCCTTGCCTTCCTTGCCTTCCGTTACTCTTTGCTTGCCTTCCGTGCATTGCCTAGCCTTGCGTTGTCGTGCCTTAGCCTTGCCTCTCCTGACCGTGCCTTGCCTTGCGTTACCCTTTCCTTGCCTTGCCGTGCATTGCCTAGCCGTGCGTTGTCGTGCATTAGCCTTGCCTTGCCTCACCGTGCCTTGCATTGCGTTACCCTTTCCTTGCCTTGCCGTGCATTGCCTAGCCGTGCGTTGTCGTGCCTTAGCCTTGTTTCCCCTTGCCGTGCCGTTCCTTTCGTTACCCTTGCCTTCCCCTGCTTTCCCTTGCCTTCCTTGCCTTCCGTTACTCTTTGCTTGCCTTCCGTGCATTGCCTAGCCTTGCGTTGTCGTGCCTTAGCCTTGCCTCGCCTGACCGTGCCTTGCCTTGGGTTACCCTTTCCTTGCCTTGCCGTGCATTGCCTAGCCGTGCATTGTCGTGCCTTAGCCTTGTTTCCCCTTGCCGTGCCGTTCCTTTCGTTACCCTTTCCTTGCCTGGCCGTTCATTGCTTCGCCTTGCGTTGTCGTGCCTTAGCCTTGTTTCCCCTTGCCGTGCTGTGCCTTTTGTTACACTTGCCTTGCCTTGTTTGCCTTGCCTTTATTTCCTTCCGTTACTCTTTCCTTGCCTAGCCGTGCACTGCGTAGCCTTGCGTTGTCGTGCATTACCCTTGCCTCGCCTGAACGTGCCTTGCCTTGCGTTACCCTTTCCTTGCCTTGCCGTGCATTGCCTAGCCGTGCGTTGTCGTGCCTTAGCCTTGTTTCCCCTTACCGTGCCGTTCCTTCCGTTACCCTTGCCTTCCCCTGCTTTCCCTTGCCTTCCTTGCCTTCCGTTACTCTTTGCTTGCCTTCCGTGCATTGCCTAGCCTTGCGTTGTCGTGCCTTAGCCTTGCCTCGCCTGACCGTGCCTTGCCTTGCGTTACCCTTTCCTTGCCTTGCCGTGCATTGCCTAGCCGTGCGTTGTCGTGCATCAGCCTTGCCTTGCCTCACCGTGCCTTGCCTTGCGTTACCCTTTCCTTGCCTTCCCGTGCATTGCCTAGCCCTGCGTTGCCGTGCCTTAGCCTTGTTTCCCCTTGCCGTGCCGTTCCTTCCGTTACCCTTGCCTTGACTTGCTTTCCCTTGCCTTCCTTGCCTTCCGTTACTCTTTGCTTGCCTTCCGTGCATTGCCTAGCCTTGCGTTGTCGTGCAATAGCCTTGCCTCCCCAAACAGTGCCTTGCCTTGCGTTACCCTTTCCTTGCCTTGCCCTGCATTGCCTAGAACTGTGTTGTCGTGCCTTAGCCTTGTTTCCCCTTACCGTACCGTTCCTTTCGTTACCCTTGCCTTCCCCTGCTTTCCCTTGCCTTCCTTGCCTTCCGTTACTCTTTGCTTGCCTTCCGTGCATTGCCTAGCCTTGCGTTGTCGTGCCTTAGCCTTTTTTCACCTTGCCATAGCCTTACTTGCCTTGCCTTGCTTTGCCTTGCCTTCCTTTCCTTCCGTTACTCTTTCCCTGCCTAGCCGTGCACTGCCTAGCCTTGCGTTGTCGTGCATTAGCCTTCCCTCGCCTGACAGTGCCTTGCCTTGCGTTACCCTTTCCTTGCCTTGCCGTGCATTGCCTAGTCCTGCGTTGTCGTGCCTTAGCCTTGTTTCCCCTTGCCGTGCCGTTCCTTCGGTTACCCTTGCCTTGCCTTGCTTTCCCTTGCCTTCCTTGCCTTCCGTTACTCTTTGCTTGCCTTCCGTGCATTGCCTAGCCTTGCGTTGTCGTGCATTAGCCTTGCCTCTCCTGACCGTGCCTTGCCTTGCGTTACCCTTTCCTTGCCTTGCCGTGCATTGCCTAGCCGTGCGTTGTCGTGCATTAGCCTTGTCTTGCCTTACCGTGCCTTGCCTTTCGTTACCCTTTCCTTGCCTGGCCGTGCATTCCCTAGCCGTGCGTTGCCGTTCCTTAGCCTTGTTTCCCCTTGCCGTGCCTTGCCTTTCGTTACACTTGCCTTGCCTTGCTTTGCCTTGCCTTCCTTTCCTTCCGTTACTCTTTCCTTGCCTAGCCGTGCACTGCCTAGCCTTGCGTTGTCGTGCATTAGCCTTGCCTCCCCAATCCGTGCATTGCCTTGCGTTACCATTTCTTTGCCTTGCCCTGCATTGCCTAGCCGTGCGTTGCCGTGCCTTAGCCTTGTTTCCCCTTGCCGTGCCGTTCCTTCCGGTAACCTTGCCTTGCCTTGCTTTCCCTTGCCTTCCTTGCGTTCCGTTACTCTTTGCTTGCCTTCCGTGCATTGCCTAGCCTTTCGTTGTCGTGCCTTAGCCTTGCCTCGCCTGACCGTGCCTTGCCTTGCCTTACGCTTTCCTTGCCTTGCCGTGCATTGCCTAGCCGTGCGTTGTCGTGCCTTAGCCTTGTTTCCCCTTGCCATAGCCTTGCTTGCGTTGCCTTGCTTTGCCTTGCATTCCTTGCCTTCCGTTACTCTTTGCTTGCTTTCCGTGCATTGCCTAGCCTTGCGTTGTCGTGCATTAGACTTGCCTCCCCAAACAGTGCCTTGCCTTGTGTTACCCTTTCCTTACCTTACCCTGCATTGCCTAGCCCTGTGTTGTCGTGCCTTAGCCTTGTTTCCCCTTGCCGTGCCGTTCCTTACGTTACCCTTGCCTTCCCTTGCTTTCCCTTGCTTTCCTTGCCTTCCGTTACTCTTCGCTTTCCTTCCGTGCATTGCCTAGCCTTGCGTTGTCGTGCCTTAGCCTTGCCTCGCCTGACAGTGCCTTGCCTTCCGTTACCCTTTCCTTGCCTTGCCGTACACTGCCTAGCCTTGCCTTGTCGTGCATTAGCCTTGCCTTGCCTGACCGTGCCTTGCCTGGCGTTACCCTTTCCTTGCCTTTCCGTGCATTGCCTAGCCGTGCGTTGTCGTGCCTTAGCCTTGTTTCCCCTTGCCGTGCCGTTCCTTCCGTTACCCTTGCCTTGCCTTGCTTTCCCTTGCCTTCCTTGGTTTCCGTTACTCTTTGCTTGCCTTCCGTTCATTGCCTAGCCTTGCGCTCTCATGCATCAGCCTTGCCTTGGCTCAGAGTGCCTTGCATTGCGTTACCTTTTCCTTGGCTGGCCGTGCATTGCCTAGTCGTGCGTTGTGGTGCCTTAGCCTTGTTTCACCTTGCCATAGCCTTGCTTGCTTTGCCTTGCTTTCCCTTGCCTTCCTTGCCTTCCGTTACTCTTTGCTTGCCTTCCGTGCATTGCCTAGCCTTGTGTTGTCGTGTCTTAGCCTTTTTTCACCTTGCCATAGCCTTGCTTGCGTTGCCTTGCTTTGCCTTGCCTTCCTTGCCTTCCGTTACTCTTTGCTTCCCTTCCGTTCATTGCCTAGCCGTGCGTGGTCGTGCCTTAGCCTTTTTTCACCTTGCCATAGACTTGCTTGCGTTGCCTTGCTTTGCCTTGCATTCCTTGCCTTCCGTTACTCTTCACTTGCCTTCCGTGCATTGCCTAGCCTTGCGTTGTCGTGCATTAGCCTTGCCTCCCCAAACCGTGCCTTGCCTTGCGTTACCCTTTCCTTGCCTTGCCGTGCATTGCCTAGCCGTGCGTTGTCGTGCATTAGCCTCGCCTTGCCTTACCGTGCCTTGCCTTGCGTTACCCTTTCCTTGCCTGGCCGTGCATTGCTTAGCCTTGCGTTGCCGTGCCTTAGCCTTGTTTCCCCTTGCCGTGCCGTGCCTTTTGTTACACTTGCCTTGCCTTGCTTTGCCTTGCCTTCCTTTCCTTCCGTTACTCTTTCCTTGCCTAGCCGTGCACTGCGTAGCCTTGCGTTGTCGTGTATTACCCTTGCCTCGCCTGACCGTGCCTTGCCTTGCGTTACCCTTTCCTTGCCTTGCCGTGCATTGCCTAGCCCTGCGTTGTCGTGCCTTAGCCTTGTTTCCCCTTACCGTGCCGTTCCTTCCGTTACCCTTGCCTTCCCCTGCTTTCCCTTGCGTTCCTTGCCTTCCGTTACTCTTTGCTTGCCTTCCGTGCATTGCCTAGCCTTGCGTTGTCGTGCCTTAGCCTTGCCTCGCCTGACCGTGCCTTGCCTTGCGTTACCCTTTCCTTGCCTTGCCGTGCATTGCGTAGCCGTGCGTTGCCGTGCGTTAGCCTTGTTTCCCCTTGTCGTGCCGTTCCTTCCGTTACCCTTGCCTTGCCTTGCTTTCCCTTGCCTTCCTTGCCTTCCGTTACTCTTTGCTTGCCTTCCGTGCATTGCCTAGCCTTGCGTTGTCGTGCATTAGCCTTGCCTCCCCAAACCGTGCCTTGCCTTCCGTTACCCTTTCCTTGCCTTGCCCTGCATTGCCTAGCCCTGTGTTGTCGTGCCTTTGCCTTGTTTCCCCTTACCGTGCCGTTCCTTTCGTTACCCTTGCCTTCCCCTGCTTTCCTTTGCATTCCTTGCCTTCCGTTACTCTTTGCTTGCCTTCCGTGCATTGCCTAGCCTTGCGTTGTCGTGCCTTAGCCTTGTTTCCCCTTCCCGTGCCGTGCCTGTTGTTACACTTGCCTTGTCATGCTTTTCCTTGCCTTCCTTTCCTTCCATTACTCTTTCCTTGCCTAGCCGTCCACTGCCTATCCTTGCGTTGTCGTGCATTAGCCTTGCCTCCCCAAACCGTGCCTTGCCTTGCGTTACCCTTTCCTTGCCTTGCCGTGCATTGCCTAGCCGTGCGTTGTCGTGCATTAGCCTTGTCTTGCCTTACCGTGCCTTGCCATGCGTTACCCTTTCCTTGCCTGGCCGTGCATTGCCTAGCCGAGCGTTGCCGTTCCTTAGCCTTGTTTCCGCTTGCCGTGCCTTGCCTTTTGTTGCACTTGCCTTCCCTTGCTTTGCCTTGCCTTCCTTTCCTTCCGTTGCTCTTTCCTTGCCTAGCCGTGCACTGCCTATCCTTGCGTTGTCGTGCATTAGCCTTGCCTCCCCAAACCGTGCCTTGCCTTGCGTTACCATTTCCTTGCCTTGCCCTGCATTGCCTAGCCGTGCGTTACCGTGCCTTAGCCTTGTTTCCCCTTGCCGTGCCGTTCCTTCCGTTAACCTTGCCTTGCCTTGCATTCCCTTGCCTTCCTTGGGTTCCGTTACTCTTTGCTTGCCTTCCGTGCATGGCCTAGCCTTGCGTTGTAGTGCCTTAGCCTTGCCTCGCCTGACCGTTCCTTGCCTTCCGTTACCCTTACCTTGCCTTGCCCTGCATTGCCTAGCCCTGTGCCTTAGCCTTGTTTCCCCTTACCGTGCCGTTCCTTTCGTTACCCTTGCCTTCCCCTGCTTTCCCTTGCATTCCTTGCCTTCCGTTACTCTTTGCTTGCCTTCCGTGCATTGCCTAGCCTTGCGTTGTCGTGCCTTAGCCTTGCCTCGCCTCACCGTGCCTTGCCTTGCGTTACCCTTTCCTTGCCTTGCAGTGCATTGCCTAGCCGTTCGTTGTCATGCCTTAGCCTTGTTTGCCCTTGCCGTGCCGTTCCTTCCATTACCCTTGCCTTGCTTTCCCTTGCCTTCCTTGCCTTCCGTTACTCTTTGCTTGCCTTCCGTGCATTGCCTAGCCTTGCGTTGTCGTGTCTTAGCCTTTTTTCACCTTGCCATAGCCTTGCTTGAGTTGCCTTGCTTTGCCTTGCCTTCCTTGCCTTCCGTTACTCTTTGCTTGCCTTCCTTGAATTTCCTAGCCTTGCGTTGTCGTGCCTTAGCCTTATCTCGCCTGACCTTGCCTTCCTTTGCTTTAAGCTTTCCTTGCATTGTCGTGCATTGCCTAGCCTTGCGTTTTCGTGCATTAGCCTTGCCTCACCTGACCGTGCCTTCCCCTGCGTTACCCTTTCCTTGCCTTGCCGTGCATTGCCTAGCGTGCGTTGTCGCGCCTTAGCCTTGTTTCCCCTTGCCGTGCCGTTCCTTCCGTTACGCTTGCCTTTCCTTGCTTTCCCTTGCCTTCCTTACCTTCCGTTACTCTTTGCTTGCCTTCCGTGCATTGCCTAGCCTTGCGTTGTCGTGCCTTAGCCTTCCCTCGCCTGACCGTGGTTTCCCATGCGTAACCCTTTCCTTGCCTTGCCGTTCATTGCCTAGCGTTCGGTGTCGTGCCTTAGACTTGTTTCCCCTTGCCGTGCCGTTCCTTCCGTTACCCTTGACTTTCCTTGCTTTTCCTTGCCTTGCTTACCTTCCGTTACTCTTTGCTTGCCTTCCCTGAATTGCCTAGCCTTGCGTTGTCGTGCCTTTCCTTATCTCGCCTGACCTTGCCTTCCTTTGCTTTAAGCTTTCCTTGCCTTGCCGTGCATTGCCTAGCCTTGCGTTGTCGTGCCTTAGCCTTATCTCGCCTGACCGTGCCTTCCTTTGCTTTAAGCTTTCCTTGCATTGTCGTGCATTGCCTAGCCTTGCGTTGTCGTGCATTAACCTTGCCTAGCCTCACCGTGCCTTGCCTTGCGTTACCCTTTCCTTGCTTTGCCGTGCATTTCCTAGCCGTGTGTTGTCGTGCCTTAGCCTTGTTACCCCTTGCCGTACCGTTCCTTCCGTTACCCTTGCCTTCCCTTGCTTTCCCTTTCCTTCCTTGCATTCCGTTACTCCTTGCTTGCTTTCCGTGCATTGCCTAGCCTTGCGTTGGCTTTCCTTAGCCTTACCTCGCCTGACCGTGCTTTCCCATGCGTTACCCTTTCCTTGCCTTGCCGTGCATTGCCTAGCGTGCGTTGTCGTGCCTTAGCCTTGTTTCCCCTTGCCGTGCCGTTCCTTCCGTTACACTTGCCTTCCCTTGCTTTCCCTTGCCTTCCTTGCGTTCCGTTACTCTTTGCTTGCTTTCCGTGCATTGCCTAGCCTTGCGTTGTCGTGCCTTAGCCTTGCCTCGCCTGACCGTGCTTTCCCATGCGTTACCCTTTCCTTGCCTTGCCGTTCATTGCCTAGCATTCGGTGTCGTGCCTTAGACTTGTTCCCCCTTGCCGTGCCGTTCCTTCCGTTACCCTTGCCTTTCCTTGCTTTTCCTTGTCTTCCTTCCCTTCCGTTACTCTTTGCTTGCCTTCCCCGAATTTCCTAGCCTTGCGTTGTCGTGCCTTAGCCTTGCCTCGCCTGACCGTGCTTTCCCATGCGTTACCCTTTCCTTCCCTTGCCGTGCATTGCCTAGCCTCCGTTGCCGTGCCTTAGCCTTGTTTCCCCTTGCCGTGTCGTTCCTTCCGTTACCCTGGCCTTTCCTTCCTTTTCCTTGCCTTGCTTACCTTCCGTTACTCTTTGCTTGCCTTCCCTGAATTTCCTAGCCTTGCGTTGTCGTGCCTTAGCCTTATCTCCCCTGACCTTGCCTTCCTTTGCTTTAAGCTTTCCTTGCATTGTCGTGCATCGCCTAGCCTTGCGTTTTCGTGCATTAGCCTTGCCTAGCCTCACCGTGCCTTTTCTTGCGTTACCCTTTGCTTGCCTTGCCGTGCATTGCCTAGCCGTGCCTTGTCGTGCCTTAGCCTTGTTTCCCCTTGCCGTGCCGTACCTTCCGTTACCCTTGCCTTCCCTTGCTTTCCCTTTCCTTCCTTGCATTCCGTTACTCCTTGCTTGCTTTCCGTGCATTGCCTAGCCTTGCGTTGTCGTGCCTTAGCCTTGCCTCGCCTGACCGTGCTTTCCCATGCGTTACCCTTTCCTTGCCTTGCCGTGCATTGCCTAGCGTGCGTTGTCGTGCCTTAGCCTTGTTTCCCCTTGCCGTGCCGTTCCTTCCGTTACACTTGCCTTTCTTTGCTTTCCCTTGCCTTCCTTACCTTCCGTTACTCTTTGCTTGCCTTCCGTGCATTGCCTAGCCTTGCGTTGTCGTGCCTTAGCCTTATCTCGCCTGACCGTGCATTCCTTTGCTTTAAGCTTTACTTGCATTGTCGTGCATTGCCTAGCCTTGCGTTGTCGTGCATTAGCCTTGCCTAGCCTCACCGTGCCTTGCCTTGCGTTACCCTTTCCTTGCCTTGCCGTGCATTTCCTAGCCGTATGTTGTCGTGCCTTAGCCTTGTTTCCCCTTGCCGTTGCGTGCCTTTTGTTACACTTGCCTTGCCTGGCTTTGCCTTGCCTTCCTTTCCTTCCGTTACTCTTTCCTTGCCTTGCCGTGCATTGCCTAGCCCTGCGTTGTCGTGCCTTAGCCTTGTTACCCCTTGCCGTGCCGTTCCTTCCGTTACCCTTGCCTTCCCTTGCTTTCCCTTGCCTTCCTTGCGTTCCGTTACTCTTTGCTTGCTTTCCGTGCATTGCCTAGCCTTGCGTTGTCGTGCCTTAGCCTTATCTCGCCTGACCGTGCCTTCTTTTGCTTTAAGCTTTACTTGCATTGTCGTGCATTGCCTACCCTTGCGTTGTCGTGCATTAGCCTTGCCTAGCCTCACCGTGCCTTGCCTTGCGTTACTCTTTCCTTGCCTTGCCGTGCATTGCCTAGCCTTGCATTGTCGTGCCTTATCCTTGCCTCACCTGACCGTGCCTTCCCCTGCGTTACCCTTTCCTTGCCTTGCCGTGCATTGCCTAACCCTGCGTTGCCGTGCCTTAGCCTTGTAACCCCTTGCCGTGACGTTCCTTCCGTTACCCTTGC
Source organism: Macrotis lagotis (assembly GCF_037893015.1). Classification (NCBI taxonomy): domain Eukaryota; kingdom Metazoa; phylum Chordata; class Mammalia; order Peramelemorphia; family Peramelidae; genus Macrotis; species Macrotis lagotis. Next base: position 598,055 of record NW_027421932.1, read on the forward strand.
CTTCCCTTGCTTTCCCTTGCCTTCCTTGCGTTCCGTTACTCTTTGCTTGCTTTCCGTGCATTGCCTAGCCTTGCGTTGTCATGCCTTAGCCTTGCATCGCCTGACCGTGCTTTTCCCATGCGTTACCCTTTCCTTGCCTTGCCGTGCATTGCCTAGCCGTGCGTTGTCGTGCCTTAGCCTTGTTTCCCCTTGCCGTGCCGTTCCTTCCGTTACACTTGCCTTTCCTTCCTTTCCCTTGCCTTCCTTAACTTCCGTTACTCTTTGCTTGCCTTCCGTGCATTGCCTAGCCTTGCGTTGTTGTGCCTTAGCCTTGCCTCGCCTGAACGTGCTTTCCCATGCGTTACCCTTTCCTTGCCTTGCCGTGCATTGCCTAGCCTGCGTTGCCGTGCCTTAGCCTTGTTTCCCCTTGCCGTGCCGTTCCTTCCGTTACCCTGGCCTGTCCTTCCTTTTCCTTGCCTAGCTTACCTTCCGTTACTCTTTACTTGCCTTCCCTGAATTTCCTAGCCTTGCGTTGTCGTGCCTTAGCCTTATCTCGCCTGACCTTGCCTTCCTTTGCTTTAAGCTTTCCTTGCATTGTCGTGCATCGCCTAGCCATGCGTTTTCGTGCATTAGCCTTCCCTAGCCTCACCGTGCCTTTCCTTGCGTTACCGTTTGCTTGCCTTGCCGTGCATTGCCTAGCCGTGCCTTGTCGTGCCTTAGCCTTGTTTCCCCTTGCCGTGCCGTTCCTTCCGTTACCCTGGCCTGTCCTTCCTTTTCCTTGCCTAGCTTACCTTCCGTTACTCTTTGCTTGCCTTCCTTGAATTTCCGAGCCTTGTGTTGTCGTGCCTTAGCCTTATCTCGCCTGACCTTGCCTTCCTTTGCTTTAAGCTTTCCTTGCATTGTCGTGCATCGCCTAGCCTTGCGTTTTCGTGCATTAGCCTTGCCTAGCCTCACCGTGCCTTTCCTTGCGTTACCCTTTCCTTGCCTTGCCGTGCATTGCCTAGCCGTGCGTTGTCGTGCCTTAGCCTTGTTTCCCCTTGCCGTGCCGTTCCTTCAGTTACACTTGCCTTTCTTTGCTTTCCCTTGCCTTCCTTACCTTCCGTTACTCTTTGCTTGCCTTCCGTGCATTGCCTAGCCTTGCGTTGTCGTGCCTTAGCCTTGTTTCCCCTTGCCGTGCCGTTCGTTCCGTTACACTTACCTTTCCTTGCTTTCCCTTGCCTTCCTTGCGTTCCGTTACTCTTTGCTTGCTTTCCGTGCATTGCCTAGCCTTGCGTTGGCTTTCCTTAGCCTTGCCTCGCCTGACCGTGCTTTCCCATGCGTTACCCTTTCCTTGCCTTGCCGTGCATTGCCTAGCGTGCGTTGTCGTGCCTTAGCCTTATTTCCCCTTGCCGTGCCGTTCCTTCCGTTACACTTGCCTTTCTTTGCTTTCCCTTGCCTTCCTTACCTTCCGTTACTCTTTCCTTGCCTTGCCGTGCATTGCCTAGCCTTGCATAGTCGTGCCTTATCCTTGCCTCACCTGACCGTGCCTTCCCCTGCGTTACCCTTTCCTTGCCTTGCCGTGCATTGCCTAACCCTGCGTTGCCGTGCCTTAGCCTTGTTACCCCTTGCCGTGCCGTTCCTTCCGTTACCCTTGCCTTCCCTTGCTTTCCCTTGCCTTCCTTGCGTTCCGTTACTCTTTGCTTGCTTTCCGTGCATTGCCTAGCCTTGCGTTGTCATGCCTTAGCCTTGCATCGCCTGACCGTGCTTTCCCATGCGTTACCCTTTCCTTGCCTTGCCGTGCATTGCCTAGCCGTGCGTTGTCGTGCCTTAGCCTTGTTTCCCCTTGCCGTGCCGTTCCTTCCGTTACACTTGCCTTTCCTTCCTTTCCCTTGCCTTCCTTACCTTCCGTTACTCTTTGCTTGCCTTCCGTGCATTGCCTAGCCTTGCGTTGTCGTGCCTTAGCCTTATCTCGCCTGACCGTGCCTTCCTTTGCTTTAAGCTTTCCTTGCATTGTCGTGCATTGCCTAGCCTTGCGTTGTCGTGCATTAGCCTTGCCTAGCCTCACCGTGCCTTGCCTTGCGTTACCCTTTCCTTGCCTTGCCGTGCATTGCCTAGCCGTGCTTTGTCGTGCCTTAGCCTTGATTCCCCTTGCCGTGGCGTGCCTTTTGTTACACTTGCCTTGCCTGGATTTGCCTTGCCTTTCTTTCCTTCCGTTACTCTTTCCTTGCCTTGCCGTGCATTGCCTAGCCTTGCATTGTCGTGCCTTATCCTTGCCTCACCTGACCGTGCCTTGCCGTGCGTTACCCTTTCCTTGCCTTGCCGTGCATTGCCTAGCCCTGCGTTGTCGTGCCTTAGCCTTGTTTCCCCTTGCCGTGCCGTTCCTTCCGTTACACTTGCCTTCCCTTGCTTTCCCTTGCCTTCCTTGCGTTCCGTTACTCTTTGCTTGCTTTCCGTGCATTGCCTAGACTTGCGTTGTCGTGCCTCAGCCTTGCCTCGCCTGACCGTGCTTTCCCATGCGTTACCCTTTCCTTGCCTTGCCGTTCATTGCCTAGCATTCGGTGTCGTGCCTTAGACTTGTTCCCCCTTGCCGTGCCGTTCCTTCCGTTACCTTGCCTTTCCTTGCTTTTCCTTGCCTTCCTTACCTTCCGTTACTCTTTGCTTGCCTTCCCTGAATTTCCTAGCCTTGCGTTGTCGTGCCTTAGCCTTGCCTCGCCTGACCGTGCTTTCCCATGCGTTACCCTTTCCTTGCCTTGCCGTGCATTGCCTAGCCTGCGTTGCCGTGCCTTAGCCTTGTTTCCCCTTGCCGTGTCGTTCCTTCCGTTACCCTGGCCTTTCCTTCCTTTTCCTTGCCTTGCTTACCTTCCGTTACTCTTTGCTTGCCTTCCCTGAATTTCCTAGCCTTGCGTTGTCGTGCCTTAGCCTTATCTCGCCTGACCTTGCCTTCCTTTGCTTTAAGCTTTCCTTGCATTGTCGTGCATCGCCTAGCCTTGCGTTTTCGTGCATTAGCCTTGCCTAGCCTCACCGTGCCTTTCCTTGCGTTACCCTTTGCTTGCCTTGCCGTGCATTGCCTAGCCGTGCCTTGTCGTGCCTTAGCCTTGTTTCCCCTTGCCGTGCCGTTCCTTCCGTTACCCTTGCCTTCCCTTGCTTTCCCTTTCCTTCCTTGCATTCCGTTACTCCTTGCTTGTTTTCCGTGCATTGCCTAGCCTTGCGTTGGCTTTCCTTAGCCTTGCCTCGCCTGACCGTGCTTTCCCATGCGTTACGCTTTCCTTGCCTTGCCGTGCATTGCCTAGCGTGCGTTGTCGTGCCTTAGCCTTGTTTCCCCTTGCCGTGCCGTTCCTTCCGTTACACTTGCCTTTCTTTGCTTTCCTTTGCCTTCCTTACCTTCCCTTACTCTTTGCTTCCCTTCCGTGCATTGCCTAGCCTTGCGTTGTCATGCCTTAGCCTTATTTCGCCTGACCGTGCCTTCCTTTGCTTTAAGCTTTACTTGCATTGTCGTGCATTGCCTAGCCTTGCGTTGTCGTGCATTAGCCTTGCCTAGCCTCACCGTGCCTTGCCTTGAGTTACCCTTTCCTTGCCTTGCCGTGCATTGCCTAGCCGTGCTTTGTCGTGCCTTAGCCTTGATTCCCCTTGCCGTGGCGTGCCTTTTGTTACACTTGCCTTGCCTGGCTTTGCCTTGCCTTCCTTTCCTTCCGTTACTCTTTCCTTGCCTTGCCGTGCATTGCCTAGCCTTGCATTGTCGTGCCTTATCCTTGCCTCACCTGACCGTGCCTTCCCCTGCGTTACCCTTTCCTTGCCTTGCCGTGCATTGCCTAGCGTGCGTTGTCGTGCCTTAGCCTTGTTTCCCCTTGCCGTGCCGTTCCTTCCGTTACCATTGCCTTTCCTTGCTTTCCCTTGCCTTCCTTACCTTCCGTTACTCTTTGCTTGCCTTCCGTGCATTGCCTAGCCTTGCGTTGTCGTGCCTTAGCTTTATCTCGCCTGACCGTGCCTTCCTTTGCTTTAAGCTTTCCTTGCATTGTCGTGCATTGCCTAGCCTTGCGTTGTCGTGCATTAACCTTGCCTAGCCTCACCGTGCCTTGCCTTGCGTTACCCTTTCCTTGCCTTGCCGTGCATTTCCTAGCCGTGTGTTGTCGTGCCTTAGCCTTGTTTCCCCTTGCCGTACCGTTCCTTCCGTTACCCTTGCCTTCCCTTGCTTTCCCTTTTCTTCCTTGCATTCCGTTACTCCTTGCTTGCTTTCCGTGCATTGCCTAGCCTTGCGTTGGCTTTCCTTAGCCTTACCTCGCCTGACCGTGCTTTCCCATGCGTTACCCTTTCCTTGCCTTGCCGTGCATTGCCTAGCGTGCGTTGTCGTGCCTTAGCCTTGTTTCCCCTTGCCGTGCCGTTCCTTCCGTTACACTTGCCTTCCCTTGCTTTCCCTTGCCTTCCTTGCGTTCCGTTACTCTTTGCTTGCTTTCCGTGCATTGCCTAGCCTTGCGTTGTCGTGCCTTAGCCTTGCCTCGCCTGACCGTGCTTTCCCATGCGTTACCCTTTCCTTGCCTTGCCGTTCATTGCCTAGCATTCGGTGTCGTGCCTTAGACTTGTTCCCCCTTGCCGTGCCGTTCCTTCCGTTACCCTTGCCTTTCCTTGCTTTTCCTTGTCTTCCTTCCCTTCCGTTACTCTTTGCTTGCCTTCCCCGAATTTCCTAGCCTTGCGTTGTCGTGCCTTAGCCTTGCCTCGCCTGACCGTGCTTTCCCATGCGTTACCCTTTCCTTCCCTTGCCGTGCATTGCCTAGCCTGCGTTGCCGTGCCTTAGCCTTGTTTCCCCTTGCCGTGTCGTTCCTTCCGTTACCCTGGACTTTCCTTCCTTTTCCTTGCCTTGCTTACCTTCCGTTACTCTTTGCTTGCCTTCCCTGAATTTCCTAGCCTTGCGTTGTCGTGCCTTAGCCTTATCTCGCCTGACCTTGCCTTCCTTTGCTTTAAGCTTTCCTTGCATTGTCGTGCATCGCCTAGCCTTGCGTTTTCGTGCATTAGCCTTGCCTAGCCTCACCGTGCCTTTTCTTGCGTTACCCTTTGCTTGCCTTGCCGTGCATTGCCTAGCCGTGCCTTGTCGTGCCTTAGCCTTGTTTCCCCTTGCCGTGCCGTACCTTCCGTTACCCTTGCCTTCCCTTGCTTTCCCTTTCCTTCCTTGCATTCCGTTACTCCTTGCTTGCTTTCCGTGCATTGCCTAGCCTTGCGTTGTCGTGCCTTAGCCTTGCCTCGCCTGACCGTGCTTTCCCATGCGTTACCCTTTCCTTGCCTTGCCGTGCATTGCCTAGCGTGCGTTGTCGTGCCTTAGCCTTGTTTCCCCTTGCCGTGCCGTTCCTTCCGTTACACTTGCCTTTCTTTGCTTTCCCTTGCCTTCCTTACCTTCCGTTACTCTTTGCTTGCCTTCCGTGCATTGCCTAGCCTTGCGTTGTCGTGCCTTAGCCTTATCTCGCCTGACCGTGCATTCCTTTGCTTTAAGCTTTACTTGCATTGTCGTGCATTGCCTAGCCTTGCGTTGTCGTGCATTAGCCTTGCCTAGCCTCACCGTGCCTTGCCTTGCGTTACCCTTTCCTTGCCTTGCCGTGCATTTCCTAGCCGTATGTTGTCGTGCCTTAGCCTTGTTTCCCCTTGCCGTTGCGTGCCTTTTGTTACACTTGCCTTGCCTGGCTTTGCCTTGCCTTCCTTTCCTTCCGTTACTCTTTCCTTGCCTTGCCGTGCATTGCCTAGCCCTGCGTTGTCGTGCCTTAGCCTTGTTACCCCTTGCCGTGCCGTTCCTTCCGTTACCCTTGCCTTCCCTTGCTTTCCCTTGCCTTCCTTGCGTTCCGTTACTCTTTGCTTGCTTTCCGTGCATTGCCTAGCCTTGCGTTGTCGTGCCTTAGCCTTATCTCGCCTGACCGTGCCTTCTTTTGCTTTAAGCTTTACTTGCATTGTCGTGCATTGCCTACCCTTGCGTTGTCGTGCATTAGCCTTGCCTAGCCTCACCGTGCCTTGCCTTGCGTTACTCTTTCCTTGCCTTGCCGTGCATTGCCTAGCCTTGCATTGTCGTGCCTTATCCTTGCCTCACCTGACCGTGCCTTCCCCTGCGTTACCCTTTCCTTGCCTTGCCGTGCATTGCCTAACCCTGCGTTGCCGTGCCTTAGCCTTGTTACCCCTTGCCGTGACGTTCCTTCCGTTACCCTTGCCTTCCCTTGCTTTCCCTTGCCTTCCTTGCGTTCCGTTACTCTTTGCTTGCTTTCCGTGCATTGCCTAGCCTTGCGTTGTCATGCCTTAGCCTTGCATCGCCTGACCGTGCTTTCCCATGCGTTACCCTTTCCTTGCCTTGCCGTGCATTGCCTAGCCGTGCGTTGTCGTGCCTTAGCCTTGTTTCCCCTTGCCGTGCCGTTCCTTCCGTTACACTTGCCTTTCCTTCCTTTCCCTTGCCTTCCTTACCTTCCGTTACTCTTTGCTTGCCTTCCGTGCATTGCCTAGCCTTGCGTTGTTGTGCCTTAGCCTTGCCTCGCCTGAACGTGCTTTCCCATGCGTTACCCTTTCCTTGCCTTGCCGTGCATTGCCTAGCCTGCGTTGCCGTGCCTTAGCCTTGTTTCCCCTTGCCGTGCCGTTCCTTCCGTTACCCTGGCCTGTCCTTCCTTTTCCTTGCCTAGCTTACCTTCCGTTACTCTTTACTTGCCTTCCCTGAATTTCCTAGCCTTGCGTTGTCGTGCCTTAGCCTTATCTCGCCTGACCTTGCCTTCCTTTGCTTTAAGCTTTCCTTGCATTGTCGTGCATCGCCTAGCCATGCGTTTTCGTGCATTAGCCTTCCCTAGCCTCACCGTGCCTTTCCTTGCGTTACCGTTTGCTTGCCTTGCCGTGCATTGCCTAGCCGTGCCTTGTCGTGCCTTAGCCTTGTTTCCCCTTGCCGTGCCGTTCCTTCCGTTACCCTGGCCTGTCCTTCCTTTTCCTTGCCTAGCTTACCTTCCGTTACTCTTTGCTTGCCTTCCTTGAATTTCCGAGCCTTGTGTTGTCGTGCCTTAGCCTTATCTCGCCTGACCTTGCCTTCCTTTGCTTTAAGCTTTCCTTGCATTGTCGTGCATCGCCTAGCCTTGCGTTTTCGTGCATTAGCCTTGCCTAGCCTCACCGTGCCTTTCCTTGCGTTACCCTTTCCTTGCCTTGCCGTGCATTGCCTAGCCGTGCGTTGTCGTGCCTTAGCCTTGTTTCCCCTTGCCGTGCCGTTCCTTCCGTTACACTTGCCTTTCTTTGCTTTCCCTTGCCTTCCTTACCTTCCGTTACTCTTTGCTTGCCTTCCGTGCATTGCCTAGCCTTGCGTTGTCGTGCCTTAGCCTTGCCTCGCCTGAACGTGCTTTCCCATGCGTTACCCTTTCCTTGCCTTGCCGTGCATTGCCTAGCCTACGTTGCCGTGCCTTAGCCTTGTTTCCCCTTGCCGTGCCGTTCCTTCCGTTACCCTTGCCTTCCCTTGCTTTCCCTTGCCTTCCTTGCCTTCCGTTACTCTTTGCTTGCCTTCCGTGCATTGCCTAGCCTTCCGTTGTCATACCTTAGCCTTGCCTTGCCTGACCGTGCTTTCCCTTGCGTTACCCTTTCCTTGCCTTGCCGTGCATTGCCTAGCCTGCGTTGCCGTGCCTTAGCCTTGTTTATCCTTGCCGTGCCGTTCCTTCCGTTACCCTTGACTTTCCTTGCTTTTCCTTGCCTTGCTTACCTTCCGTTACTCTTTGCTTGCCTTCCGTGCATTGCCTAGCCTTGCGTTGTCGTGCCTTAGGCTTATCTCGCCTGACCGTGCCTTTCTTTGCTTTAAGCTTTCCTTGCATTGTCGTGCATTGCCTAGCCTTGCGTTGTCGTGCATTAGCCTTGCCTAGCCTCACCATGCCTTGCCTTGCGTTACCCTTTCCTTGCCTTGCCGTGCATTGCCTAGCCGTGCGTTGTCGTGCCTTAGCCTTGTTTCCCCTTGCCGTGGCGTGCCTTTTGTTACACTTGCCTTGCCTGGCTTTGCCTTGCCTTCCTTTCCTTCCGTTACTCTTTCCTTGCCTTGCCGTGCATTGCCTAGCCTTGCATTGTCGTGCCTTATCCTTGCCTCACCTGACCGTGCCTTCCCCTGCGTTACCCTTTCCTTGCCTTGCCGTGCATTGCCTAGCGTGCGTTGTCGCGCCTTAGCCTTGTTTCCCCTTGCCGTGCCGTTCCTTCCGTTACACTTGCCTTTCCTTGCTTTCCCTTGCCTTCCTTACCTTCCGTTACTCTTTGCTTGCCTTCCGTGCATTGCCTAGCCTTGCGTTGTCGTGCCTTAGCCTTCCCTCGCCTGACCGTGGTTTCCCATGCGTAACCCTTTCCTTGCCTTGCCGTTCATTGCCTAGCGTTCGGTGTCGTGCCTTAGACTTGTTTCCCCTTGCCGTGCCGTTCCTTCCGTTACCCTTGACTTTCCTTGCTTTTCCTTGCCTTGCTTACCTTCCGTTACTCTTTGCTTGCCTTCCCTGAATTGCCTAGCCTTGCGTTGTCGTGCCTTTGCCTTATCTCGCCTGACCTTGCCTTCCTTTGCTTTAAGCTTTCCTTGCCTTGCCGTGCATTGCCTAGCCGTGCGTTGTCGTGCCTTAGCCTTGTTTCCCCTTGCCGTGCCGTTCGTTCCGTTACACTTACCTTTCCTTGCTTTCCCTTGCCTTCCTTGCGTTCCGTTACTCCTTGCTTGCTTTCCGTGCATTGCCTAGCCTTGCGTTGGCTTTCCTTAGCCTTGCCTCGCCTGACCGTGCTTTCCCATGCGTTACCCTTTCCTTGACTTGCCGTTCATTGCCTAGCGTGCGTTGTCGTGCCTTAGCCTTGTTTCCCCTTGCCGTGCCGTTCCTTCCGTTACACTTGCCTTTCTTTGCTTTCCCTTGCCTTCCTTACCTTCCGTTACTCTTTCCTTGCCTTGCCGTGCATTGCCTAGCCTTGCATAGTCGTGCCTTATCCTTGCCTCACCTGACCGTGCCTTCCCCTGCGTTACCCTTTCCTTGCCTTGCCGTGCATTGCCTAACCCTGCGTTGCCGTGCCTTAGCCTTGTTACCCCTTGCCGTGCCGTTCCTTCCGTTACCCTTGCCTTCCCTTGCTTTCCCTTGCCTTCCTTGCGTTCCGTTACTCTTTGCTTGCTTTCCGTGCATTGCCTAGCCTTGCGTTGTCATGCCTTAGCCTTGCATCGCCTGACCGTGCTTTCCCATGCGTTACCCTTTCCTTGCCTTGCCGTGCATTGCCTAGCCGTGCGTTGTCGTGCCTTAGCCTTGTTTCCCCTTGCCGTGCCGTTCCTTCCGTTACACTTGCCTTTCCTTCCTTTCCCTTGCCTTCCTTACCTTCCGTTACTCTTTGCTTGCCTTCCGTGCATTGCCTAGCCTTGCGTTGTCGTGCCTTAGCCTTATCTCGCCTGACCGTGCCTTCCTTTGCTTTAAGCTTTCCTTGCATTGTCGTGCATTGCCTAGCCTTGCGTTGTCGTGCATTAGCCTTGCCTAGCCTCACCGTGCCTTGCCTTGCGTTACCCTTTCCTTGCCTTGCCGTGCATTGCCTAGCCGTGCTTTGTCGTGCCTTAGCCTTGATTCCCCTTGCCGTGGCGTGCCTTTTGTTACACTTGCCTTGCCTGGATTTGCCTTGCCTTTCTTTCCTTCCGTTACTCTTTCCTTGCCTTGCCGTGCATTGCCTAGCCTTGCATTGTCGTGCCTTATCCTTGCCTCACCTGACCGTGCCTTCCCCTGCGTTACCCTTTCCTTGCCTTGCCGTGCATTGCCTAGCCCTGCGTTGTCGTGCCTTAGCCTTGTTTCCCCTTGCCGTGCCGTTCCTTCCGTTACACTTGCCTTCCCTTGCTTTCCCTTGCCTTCCTTGCGTTCCGTTACTCTTTGCTTGCTTTCCGTGCATTGCCTAGCCTTGCGTTGTCGTGCCTTAGCCTTGCCTCGCCTGACCGTGCTTTCCCATGCGTTACCCTTTCCTTGCCTTGCCGTTCATTGCCTAGCATTCGGTGTCGTGCCTTAGACTTGTTCCCCCTTGCCGTGCCGTTCCTTCCGTTACCTTGCCTTTCCTTGCTTTTCCTTGCCTTCCTTACCTTCCGTTACTCTTTGCTTGCCTTCCCTGAATTTCCTAGCCTTGCGTTGTCGTGCCTTAGCCTTGCCTCGCCTGACCGTGCTTTCCCATGCGTTACCCTTTCCTTGCCTTGCCGTGCATTGCCTAGCCTGCGTTGCCGTGCCTTAGCCTTGTTTCCCCTTGCCGTGTCGTTCCTTCCGTTACCCTGGCCTTTCCTTCCTTTTCCTTGCCTTGCTTACCTTCCGTTACTCTTTGCTTGCCTTCCCTGAATTTCCTAGCCTTGCGTTGTCGTGCCTTAGCCTTATCTCGCCTGACCTTGCCTTCCTTTGCTTTAAGCTTTCCTTGCATTGTCGTGCATCGCCTAGCCTTGCGTTTTCGTGCATTAGCCTTGCCTAGCCTCACCGTGCCTTTCCTTGCGTTACCCTTTGCTTGCCTTGCCGTGCATTGCCTAGCCGTGCCTTTTCGTGCCTTAGCCTTGTTTCCCCTTGCCGTGCCGTTCCTTCCGTTACCCTTGCCTTCCCTTGCTTTCCCTTTCCTTCCTTGCATTCCGTTACTCCTTGCTTGTTTTCCGTGCATTGCCTAGCCTTGCGTTGGCTTTCCTTAGCCTTGCCTCGCCTGACCGTGCTTTCCCATGCGTTACCCTTTCCTTGCCTTGCCGTGCATTGCCTAGCGTGCGTTGTCGTGCTTTAGCCTTGTTTCCCCTTGCCGTGCCGTTCCTTCCGTTACACTTGCCTTTCTTTGCTTTCCTTTGCCTTCCTTACCTTCCCTTACTCTTTGCTTCCCTTCCGTGCATTGCCTAGCCTTGCGTTGTCGTGCCTTAGCCTTATTTCGCCTGACCGTGCCTTCCTTTGCTTTAAGCATTACTTGCATTGTCGTGCATTGCCTAGCCTTGCGTTGTCGTGCATTAGCCTTGCCTAGCCTCACCGTGCCTTGCCTTGCGTTACCCTTTCCTTGCCTTGCCGTGCATTTCCTAGCCGTGTGTTGTCGTGCCTTAGCCTTGTTTCCCCTTGCCGTTGCGTGCCTTTTGTTACACTTGCCTTGCCTGGCTTTGCCTTGCCTTCCTTTCCTTCCGTAACTCTTTCCTTGCCTTGCCGTGCATTGCCTAGCCCTGCGTTGTCGTGCCTTAGCCTTGTTACCCCTTGCCGTGCCGTTCCTTCCGTTACCCTTGCCTTCCCTTGCTTTCCCTTGCCTTCCTTGCGTTCCGTTACTCTTTGCTTGCTTTCCGTGCATTGCCTAGCCTTGCGTTGTCGTGCCTTAGCCTTATCTCGCCTGACCGTGCCTTCCTTTGCTTTAAGCTTTACTTGCATTGTCGTGCATTGCCTAGCCTTGCGTTGTCGTGCATTAGCCTTGCCTAGACTCAGCGTGCCTTGCCTTGCGTTACTCTTTCCTTGCCTTGCCGTGCATTGCCTAGCCTTGCATTGTCGTGCCTTATCCTTGCCTCACCTGACCGTGCCTTCCCCTGCGTTACCCTTTCCTTGCCTTGCCGTGCATTGCCTAACCCTGCGTTGCCGTGCCTTAGCCTTGTTACCCCTTGCCGTGCCGTTCCTTCCGTTACCCTTGCCTTCCCTTGCTTTCCCTTTCCTTCCTTGCATTCCGTTACTCCTTGCTTGCTTTCCGTGCATTGCCTAGCCTTGTGTTGGCTTTCCTTAGCCTTGCCTCGCCTGACCGTGCTTTCCCATGCGTTACCCTTTCCTTGCCTTGCCGTGCATTGCCTAGCGTGCGTTGTCGTGCCTTAGCCTTGTTTCCCCTTGCCGTGCCGTTCCTTCCGTTACACTTGCCTTTCCTTGCTTTCCCTTGCCTTCCTTGCGTTCCGTTACTCTTTGCTTGCTTTCCGTGCATTGCCTAGCCTTGCGTTGTCGTGCCTTAGCCTTGCCTCGCCTGACCGTGGTTTCCCATGCGTTACCCTTTCCTTGCCTTGCCGTTCATTGCCTAGCATTCGGTGTCGTGCCTTAGACTTGTTCCCCCTTGCCGTGCCGTTCCTTCCGTTACCCTTGCCTTTCCTTGCTTTTCCTTGCCTTCCTTCCCTTCCGTTACTCTTTGCTTGCCTTCCCCGAATTTCCTAGCCTTGCGTTGTCGTGCCTTGGCCTTGCCTCGCCTGACCGTGCTTTCCCATGCGTTACCCTTTCCTTGCCTTGCCGTGCATTGCCTAGCCTGCGTTGCCGTGCCTTAGCCTTGTTTCCCCTTGCCGTGTCGTTCCTTCCGTTACCCTGGCCTTTCCTTCCTTTTCCTTGCCTTGCTTACCTTCCGTTACTCTTTGCTTGCCTTCCCTGAATTTCCTAGCCTTCCGTTGTCGTGCCTTAGCCTTATCTCGCCTGACCTTGCCTTCCTTTGCTTTAAGCTTTCCTTGCATTGTCGTGCATCGCCTAGCCTTGCGTTTTCGTGCATTAGCCTTGCCTAGCCTCACCGTGCCTTTCCTTGCGATACTTTTTGCTTGCCTTGCCGTGCATTGCCTAGCCGTGCGTTGTCGTGCCTTAGCCTTGTTTCCCCTTGCCGTGCCGTTCCTTCCGTTTCACTTGCCTTTCTTTGCTTTCCCTTTCCTTCCTTATCTTCCGTTACTCTTGGCTTGCCTTCCGTGCATTGCCTAGCCTTGGGTTGTCGTGCCTTAGCCTTGCCTCGCCTGACCATGCTTTCCCATGCGTTACCCTTTCCTTGCCTTGCCGTGCATTGCCTAGCGTCCGTTGTCGTGCCTTAGCCTTTTTTCCCCTTGCCGTGATGTTCCTTCCGTTACCATTGCCTTTCCTTGCTTTCCCTTGCCTTCCTTACCTTCCGTTATTCTTTGCTTGCCTTCCGTGCATTGCCTAGCCTTGCGTTGTCGTGCCTTAGCCTTGCCTCGCCTGACCGTGCTTTCCCATGCGTTACCCTTTCCTTGCCTTGCCGTGCATTGCCTAGCGTCCGTTGTCGTGCCTTAGCCTTTTTTCCCCTTGCCGTGATGTTCCTTCCGTTACCATTGCCTTTCCTTGCTTTCCCTTGCCTTCCTTACCTTCCGTTACTCTTTGCTTGCCTTCCGTGCATTGCCTAGCCTTGCGTTGTCGTGCCTTAGCCTTATCTCGCCTGACCGTACCTTCCTTTGCTTTAAGCTTTCCTTCCATTGTCGTGCATTGCCTAGCCTTGCGTTGTCGTGCATTAACCTTGCCTAGCCTCAGCGTGCCTTGCCTTGCGTTACCCTTTCCTTGCCTTGCCGTGCATTTCCTAGCTGTGTGTTTTCGTGCCTTAGCCTTGTTACCCCTTGCCGTGCCCTTCCTTCCGTTACCCTTGCCTTCCCTTGCTTTCCCTTTCCTTCCTTGCATTCCGTTACTCCTTGCTTGCTTTCCGTGCATTGCCTAGCCTTGCGTTGGCTTTCCTTAGCCTTGCCTCGCCTGACCGTGCTTTCCCATGCGTTACCCTTTCCTTGACTTGCCGTGCATTGCCTAGCGTGCGTTGTCGTGCCTTAGCCTTGTTTCCCCTTGCCGTGCCGTTCCTTCCGTTACACTTGCCTTTCCTTGCTTTCCCTTGCCTTCCTTACCTTCCGTTACTCTTTCCTTGCCTTGCCGTGCATTGCCTAGCCTTGCATTGTCGTGCCTTATCCTTGCCTCACCTGACCGTGCCTTCCCCTGCGTTACCCTTTCCTTGCCTTGCCGTGCATTGCCTAGCCCTGCGTTGCCGTGCCTTAGCCTTCTTACCCCTTGCCGTGCCGTTCCTTCCGTTACCCTTGCCTTCCCTTGCTTTCCCTTGCTTTCCTTGCGTTCCGTTACTCTTTGCTTGCTTTCCGTGCATTGCCTAGCCTTGCGTTGTCATGCCTTAGCCTTGCATCGCCTGACCGTGCTTTCCCTTGCGTTACCCTTTCCTTGCCTTTCCGTGCATTGCCTAGCCGTGCGTTGTCGTGCCTTAGCCTTTTTTCCCCTTGCCGTGCCGTTCCTTCCGTTACACTTGCCTTTCCTTCCTTTCCCTTGCCTTCCTTACCTTCCGTTATTCTTTGCTTGCCTTCCGTGCATTGCCTAGCCTTGCGTTGTTGTGCCTTAGCCTTGCCTCGCCTGAGCGTGCTTTCCCATGCGTTACCCTTTCCTTGCCTTGCCGTGCATTGCCTAGCGTGCGTTGTCGTGCCTTAGCCTTGTTTCCCCTTGCCGTGCCGTTCCTTCCATTACCCTGGCCTTTCCTTCCTTTTCCTTGCCTTGCTTACCTTCCGTTACTCTTTACTTGCCTTCCCTGAATTTCCAAGCCTTGCGTTGTCGTGCCTTAGCCTTATCTCGCCTGACCTTGCCTTCCTTTGCTTTAAGCTTTCCTTGCATTGTCGTGCATCGCCTAGCCATGCGTTTTCGTGCATTAGCCTTGCCTAGCCTCACCGTGCCTTTGCTTGCGTTACCGTTTGCTTGCCTTGCCGTGCATTGCCTAGCCGTGCCTTGTCGTGCCTTAGCCTTGTTTCCCCTTGCCGTGCCGTTCCTTCCGTTACACTTGCCTTTCTTTGCTTTCCCTTTCCTTCCTTATCTTCCGTTACTCTTTGCTTGCCTTCCGTGCATTGCCTAGCCTTGGGTTGTCGTGCCTTAGCCTTGCCTCGCCTGACCGTGCTTTCCCATGCGTTACCCTTTCCTTGCCTTGCCGTGCATTGCCTAGCGTGCGTTGTCGTGCCTTAGCCTTGTTTCCCCTTGCCGTGCCGTTCCTTCCGTTACCATTGCCTTTCCTTGCTTTCCCTTGCCTTCCTTACCTTCCGGTACTCTTTGCTTGCCTTCCGTGCATTGCCTAGCCTTGCGTTGTCGTGCCTTAGCCTTATCTCGCCTGACCGTGCCTTCCTTTGCTTTAAGCTTTCCTTGCATTGTCGTGCATTGCCTAGCCTTGCGTTGTCGTGCATTAACCTTGCCTAGCCTCACCGTGCCTTGCCTTGCGTTACCCTTTCCTTGCTTTGCCGTGCATTTCCTAGCCGTGTGTTGTCGTGCCTTAGCCTTATTACCCCTTGCCGTACCGTTCCTTCCGTTACCCTTGCCTTCCCTTGCTTTCCCTTTCCTTCCTTGCATTCCGTTACTCCTTGCTTGCTTTCCGTGCATTGCCTAGCCTTGCGTTGGCTTTCCTTAGCCTTACCTCGCCTGACCGTGCTTTCCCATGCGTTACCCTTTCCTTGCCTTGCCGTGCGTTGCCTAGCGTGCGTTGTCGTGCCTTAGCCTTGTTTCCCCTTGCCGTGCCGTTCCTTCCGTTACACTTGCCTTCCCTTGCTTTCCCTTGCCTTCCTTGCGTTCCGTTACTCTTTGCTTGCTTTCCGTGCATTGCCTAGCCTTGCGTTGTCGTGCCTTAGCCTTGCCTCGCCTGACCGTGCTTTCCCATGCGTTACCCTTTCCTTGCCTTGCCGTTCATTGCCTAGCATTCGGTGTCGTGCCTTAGACTTGTTCCCCCTTGCCGTGCCGTTCCTTCCGTTACCCTTGCCTTTCCTTGCTTTTCCTTGCCTTCCTTCCCTTCCGTTACTCTTTGCTTGCCTTCCCTGAATTTCCTAGCCTTGCGTTGTCGTGCCTTAGCCTTATCTCGCCTGACCTTGCCTTCCTTTGCTTTAAGCTTTCCTTGCATTGTCGTGCATTGCCTAGCCTGCGTTGCCGTGCCTTAGCCTTGTTTCCCCTTGCCGTGTCGTTCCTTCCGTTACCCTGGCCTTTCCTTCCTTTTCCTTGCCTTGCTTACCTTCCGTTACTCTTTGCTTGCCTTCCCTGAATTTCCTAGCCTTCCGTTGTCGTGCCTTAGCCTTATCTCGCCTGACCTTGCCTTCCTTTGCTTTAAGCTTTCCTTGCATTGTCGTGCATCGCCTAGCCTTGCGTTTTCGTGCATTAGCCTTGCCTAGCCTCACCGTGCCTTTCCTTGCGTTACTTTTTGCTTGCCTTGCCGTGCATTGCCTAGCCGTGCGTTGTCGTGCCTTAGCCTTGTTTCCCCTTGCCGTGCCGTTCCTTCCGTTACACTTGCCTTTCTTTGCTTTCCCTTTCCTTCCTTATCTTCCGTTACTCTTTGCTTGCCTTCCCTGAATTTCCTAGCCTTGCGTTGTCGTGCCTTAGCCTTGCCTCGCCTGACCATGCTTTCCCATGCGTTACCCTTTCCTTGCCTTGCCGTGCATTGCCTAGCGTGCGTTGTCGTGCCTTAGCCTTGTTTCCCCTTGCCGTGCCGTTCCTTCCGTTACCATTGCCTTTCCTTGCTTTCCCTTGCCTTCCTTACCTTCCGTTACTCTTTGCTTGCCTTCCGTGCATTGCCTAGCCTTGCGTTGTCGTGCCTTAGCCTTGCCTCGCCTGACCATGCTTTCCCATGCGTTACCCTTTCCTTGCCTTGCCGTGCATTGCCTAACCCTGCGTTGCCGTGCCTTAGCCTTGTTACCCCTTGCCGTGCCGTTCCTTCCGTTACCCTTTCCTTCCCTTGCTTTCCCTTGCCTTCCTTGCGTTCCGTTACTCTTTGCTTGCTTTCCGTGCATTGCCTAGCCTTGCGTTGTCATGCCTTAGCCTTGCATCGCCTGACCGTGCTTTCCCATGCGTTACCCTTTCCTTGCCTTGCCGTGCATTGCCTAGCCGTGCGTTGTCGTGCCTTAGCCTTGTTTCCCCTTGCCGTGCCGTTCCTTCCGTTACACTTGCCTTTCCTTCCTTTCCCTTGCCTTCCTTACCTTCCGTTACTCTTTGCTTGCCTTCCGTGCATTTCCTAGCCTTGCGTTGTCGTGCCTTAGCCTTATCTCGCCTGACCGTGCCTTCCTTTGCTTTAAGCTTTCCTTGCATTGTCGTGCATTGCCTAGCCTTGCGTTGTCGTGCCTTGCCTTGCGTTACCCTTTCCTTGCCTTGCCGTGCATTTCCTAGCCGTGCATTGTCGTGCCTTAGCCTTGATTCCCCTTGCCGTGGCGTGCCTTTTGTTACACTTGCCTTGCCTGGCTTTGCCTTGCCTTCCTTTCCTTCCGTTACTCTTTCCTTGCCTTGCCGTGCATTGCCTAGCCTTGCATTGTCGTGCCGTATCCTTGCCTCACCTGACCGTGCCTTCCCCTGCGTTACCCTTTCCTTGACTTGCCGTGCATTGCCTAGCCCTGCGTTGTCGTGCCTTAGCCTTCTTACCCCTTGCCGTGCCGTTCCTTCCGTTACACTTGCCTTTCCTTCCTTTCCCTTGCCTTCCTTACCTTCCGTTACTCTTTGCTTGCTTTCCGTGCATTGCCTAGCCTTGCGTTGTCGTGCCTTAGCCTTGCCTCGCCTGACCGTGCTTTCCCATGCGTTACCCTTTCCTTGCCTTGCCGTTCATTGCCTAGCATTCGGTGTCGTGCCTTAGACTTGTTCCCCCTTGCCGTGCCGTTCCTTCCGTTACCTTGCCTTTCCTTGCTTTTCCTTGCCTTCCTTACCTTCCGTTACTCTTTGCTTGCCTTCCCTGAATTTCCTAGCCTTTCGTTGTCGCGCCTTAGCCTTGCCTCGCCTGACCGTGCTTTCCCATGCGTTACCCTTTCCTTGCCTTGCCGTGCATTGCCTAGCCTGCGTTGCCGTGCCTTAGCCTTGTTTCCCCTTGCCGTGTCGTTACTTCCGTTACCCTGGCCTTTCCTTCCTTTTCCTTGCCTTGCTTACCTTCCGTTACTCTTTGCTTGCCTTCCCTGAATTTCCTAGCCTTGCGATGTCGTGCCTTAGCCTTATCTCGCCTGACCTTGCCTTCCTTTGCTTTAAGCTTTCCTTGCATTGTCGTGCATCGCCTAGCCTTGCGTTTTCGTGCATTAGCCTTGCCTAGCCTCACCGTGCCTTTCCTTGCGTTACCCTTTGCTTGCCTTGCCGTGCATTGCCTAGCCGTGCCTTGTCGTGCCTTAGCCTTGTTTCCCCTTGCCGTGCCGTTCCTTCCGTTACCCTTGCCTTCCCTTGCTTTCCCTTTCCTTCCTTGCATTCCGTTACTCCTTGCTTGCTTTCCGTGCATTGCCTAGCCTTGCGTTGGCTTTCCTTAGCCTTGCCTCGCCTGACCGTGCTTTCCCATGCGTTACCCTTTCCTTGCCTTGCCGTGCATTGCCTAGCGTGCGTTGTCGTGCCTTAGCCTTGTTTCCCCTTGCCGTGCCGTTCCTTCCGTTACACTTGCCTTTCTTTGCTTTCCCTTGCCCTCCTTACCTTCCGTTACTCTTTGCTTCCCTTCCGTGCATTGCCTAGCCTTGCGTTGTCGTGCCTTAGCCTTATCTCGCCTGACCGTGCCTTCCTTTGCTTTAAGCTTTACTTGCATTGTCGTGCATTGCCTAGCCTTGCGTTGTCGTGCATTAGCCTTGCCTAGCCTCACCGTGCCTTGCCTTGCGTTACCCTTTCCTTGCCTTGCCGTGCATTTCCTAGCCGTGTGTTGTCGTGCCTTAGCCTTGTTTCCCCTTGCCGTTGCGTGCCTTTTGTTACACTTGCCTTGCCTGGCTTTGCCTTCCCTTCCTTTCCTTCCGTTACTCTTTCCTTGCCTTGCCGTGCATTGCCTAGCCCTGCGTTGTCGTGCCTTAGCCTTGTTACCCCTTGCCGTGCCGTTCCTTCCGTTACCCTTGCATTCCCTTGCTTTCCCTTGCCTTCCTTGCGTTCCGTTACTCTTTGCTTGCTTTCCGTGCATTGCCTAGCCTTGCGTTGTCGTGCCTTAACCTTATCTCGCCTGACCGTGCCTTCTTTTGCTTTAACCTTTACTTGCATTGTCGTGCATTGCCTAGCCTTGCGTTGTCGTGCATTAGCCTTGCCTAGCCTCACCGTGCCTTGCCTTGCGTTACTCTTTCCTTGCCTTGCCGTGCATTGCCTAGCCTTGCATTGTCGTGCCTTATCCTTGCCTCACCTGACCGTGCCTTCCCCTGCGTTACCCTTTCCTTGCCTTTCCGTGCATTGCCTAACCCTGCGTTGCCGTGCCTTAGCCTTGTTACCCCTTGCCGTGACGTTCCTTCCGTTACCCTTACCTTCCCTTGCTTTCCCTTGCCTTCCTTGCGTTCCGTTACTCTTTGCTTGCTTTCCGTGCATTGCCTAGCCTTGCGTTGTCCTGCCTTAGCCTTGCATCGCCTGACCGTGCTTTCCCATGCGTTACCCTTTCCTTGCCTTGCCGTGCATTGCCTAGCCGTGCGTTGTCGTGCCTTAGCCTTGTTTCCCCTTGCCGTGCCGTTCCTTCCGTTACACTTGCCTTTCCTTCCTTTCCCTTGCCTTCCTTACCTTCCGTTACTCTTTGCTTGCCTTCCGTGCATTGCCTAGCCTTGCGTTGTTGTGCCTTAGCCTTGCCTCGCCTGAACGTGCTTTCCCATGCGTTACCCTTTCCTTGCCTTGCCGTGCATTGCCTAGCCTGCGTTGCCGTGCCTTAGCCTTGTTTCCCCTTGCCGTGCCGTTCCTTCCGTTACCCTGGCCTTTCCTTCCTTTTCCTTGCCTTGCTTACCTTCCGTTGCTCTTTACTTGCCTTCCCTGAATTTCCTAGCCTTGCGTTGTCGTGCCTTAGCCTTATCTCGCCTGACCTTGCCTTCCTTTGCTTTAAGCTTTCCTTGCATTGTCGTGCATCGCCTAGCCATGCGTTTTCGTGCATTAGCCTTCCCTAGCCTCACCGTGCCTTTCCTTGCGTTACCGTTTGCTTGCCTTGCCGTGCATTGCCTAGCCGTGCCTTGTCGTGCCTTAGCCTTGTTTCCCCTTGCCGTGCCGTTCCTTCCGTTACACTTGCCTTTCTTTGCTTTCCCTTTCCTTCCTTACCTTCCGTTTCTCTTTGCTTGCCTTCCGTGCATTGCCTAGCCTTGCGTTGTCGTGCCTTAGCCTTGCCTCGCCTAACCGTGCCTTGCCTTGCGTTACCCTTTCCTTGCCTGGCCGTGCATTGCTTAGCCTTGCGTTGCCGTACCTTAGCCTTGTTTCCCCTTGCCGTTGCGTGCCTTTTGTTACACTTGCCTTGCCTGGCTTTGCCTTGCCTTCCTTACCTTCCGTTTCTCTTTGCTTGCCTTCCGTGCATTGCCTAGCCTACCGTTGTCGTGCCTTAGCCTTGCCTCGCCTAACCGTGCCTTGCCTTGCGTTACCCTTTCCTTGCCTGGCCGTGCATTGCTTAGCCTTGCGTTGCTGTACCTTAGCCTTGTTTCCCCTTGCCGTGCCGTGCCTTTTGTTACACTTGCCTTGCCTTGCTTTGCCTTGCCTTCCTTTCCTTCCGTTACTCTTTCCTTGCCTAGCCGTGCACTGCGTAGCCTTGCGTTGTCGTGCATTACCCTTGCCTCGCCTGACCGTGCCTTGCCTTGCGTTACCCTTTCCTTGCCTTGCCGTGCATTGCCTAGCCCTGCGTTGTCGTGCCTTAGCCTTGTTTCCCCTTACCGTGCCGTTCCTTCCGTTACCCTTGCCTTCCCCTGCTTTCCCTTGCCTTCCTTGCCTTCCGTTACTCTTTGCTTGCCTTTCGTGCGTTGCCTAGCCTTGCGTTGTCGTGCCTTAGCCTTGCGTCGCCTGACCGTGCCTTGCCTTGCGTTACCCTTTCCTTGCCTTGCCGTGCATTGCCTAGCCGTGCGTTGTCGTGCATCAGCCTTGCCTTGCCTCACCGTGCCTTGCCTTGCGTTACCCTTTCCTTGCCTTGTCGTACATTGCCTAGCCGTGCGTTGCCGTGCCTTAGCCTTGTTTCCCCTTGCCGTGCCGTTCCTTCCGGTAACCTTGCCTTGCCTTGCTTTCCCTTGCCTTCCTTGCATTCCGTTATTCTTTGCTTGCCTTCCGTGCATTGCCTAGCCTTGCGTTGTCGTGCCTTAGCCTTCCCTCGCCTGACCGTGCCTTGCCTTGCGTTAACCTTACCTTGCCTTGCCCTGCATTGCCTAGCCGTTCGTTGTCGTGCCTTAGCCTTGTTTGCCCTTGCCGTGCCGTTCCTTCCGTTACCCTTGCCTTGCTTTCCCTTGCCTTCCTTGGTTTCCGTTACTCTTTGCTTGCCTTCCGTGCATTGCCTAGACTTGCGCTGTCATGCATTAGCCTTGCCTTGCCTCAGAGTGCCTTGCCTTGCGTTACCTTTTCCTTGGCTGGCCGTGCATTGCCTAGTCGTGCGTTGTGGTGCCTTAGCCTTGTTCACCTTGCCATAGCCTTGCTTGCTTTGCCTT
The DNA here is from genome assembly GCF_037893015.1 of Macrotis lagotis. Lineage (NCBI taxonomy): Eukaryota > Metazoa > Chordata > Mammalia > Peramelemorphia > Peramelidae > Macrotis > Macrotis lagotis. Next base: position 619,005 of record NW_027421932.1, read on the forward strand.
GCTTTCCCTTGCCTTCCTTGCCTTCCGTTACTCTTTGCTTGCCTTCCGTGCATTGCCTAGCCTTGCGTTGTCGTGTCTTAGCCTTTTTTCACCTTGCCATAGCCTTGCTTGCGTTGCCTTGCTTTGCCTTGCCTTCCTTGCCTTCCGTTACTCTTTGCTTGCCTTCCGTGCATTGCCTAGACTTGCGTGGTCGTGCCTTAGCCTTTTTTCACCTTGCCATAGCCTTGCTTGCGTTGCCTTGCTTTGCATTGCATTCCTTGCCTTCCATTACTCTTTGCTTGCCTTCCGTGCATTGCCTCGCCTTGCGTGGTCGTGCCTTAGCCTTTTTTCACCTTGCCATACCCTTGCTTGCGTTGCCTTGCTTTGCCTTGCATTCCTTGCCTTCCGTTACTCTTTGCTTGCCTTCCGTGCATTGCCTAGCCTTGCGTTGTCGTGCATTAGCCTTGCCTCCCCAAACCGTGCCTTGAATTGCGTTACCCTTTCCTTGCCTTGCCCTGCATTGCCTAGCCCTGCGTTGCCGTGCCTTAGCCTTGTTTCCCCTTGCCGTGCCGTTCCTTTCGTTACCCTTGCCTTCCCCTGCTTTCCCTTGCATTCCTTGCCTTCCGTTACTCTTTGCTTGCCTTCCGTGCATTGCCTAGCCTTGCCTAGTCGTGCCTTAGCCTTGCCTCGCCTGACCGTGCCTTGCCTTGCGTTACCCTTTCCTTGCCTGGCCGTTCATTGCTTCGCCTTGCGTTGCCGTGCCTAAGCCTTGTTTCCCCTTGCCGTGCTGTGCCTTTTGTTACACTTGCCTTGCCTTGTTTGCCTTGCCTTTATTTCCTTCCGTTACTCTTTCCTTGCCTAGCCGTGCACTGCGTAGCCTTGCGTTGTCGTGCATTACCCTTGCCTCGCCTGACCGTACCTTGCCTTGCGTTACCCTTTCCTTGCCTTGCCGTGCATTGCCTAGCCGTGCGTTGTCGTGCATCAGCCTTGCCTTGCCTCACCGTGCCTTGCCTTGCGTTACCCTTTCCTTGCCTTCCCGTGCATTGCCTAGCCGTGCGTTGCCGTGCCTTAGCCTTGTTTCCCCTTGCCGTGCCGTTCCTTCCGTTACCCTTGCCTTGACTTGCTTTCCCTTGCCTTCCTTGCCTTCCGTTACTCTTTGCTTGCCTTCCGTGCATTGCCTAGCCTTGCGTTGTCGTGCAATAGCCTTGCCTCCCCAAACCGTGCCTTGCCTTGCGTTACCCTTTCCTTGCCTTGCCCTGCATTGCCTAGAACTGTGTTGTCGTGCCTTAGCCTTGTTTCCCCTTACCGTACCGTTCCTTTCGTTACCCTTGCCTTCCCCTGCTTTCCTTTGCATTCCTTGCCTTCCCTTACTCTTTGCTTGCCTTCCGTGCATTGCCTAGCCTTGCGTTGTCGTGCCTTAGCCTTGCCTCGCCTGACCGTGCTTTCCCATGCGTTACCCTTTCCTTGCCTTGCCGTGCATTGCCTAGCCTACGTTGCCGTGCCTTAGCCTTGTTTCCCCTTGCCGTGCCGTTCCTTCCGTTACCCTTATCTTCCCTTGCTTTCCCTTGCCTTCCTTGCGTTCCGTTACTCTTTGCTTGCTTTCCGTGCATTGCCTAGCCTTCCGTTGTCATACCTTAGCCTTGCCTAGCCTGCGTTGTCGTGCCTTAGCCTTGTTTCCCCTTGCCGTGCCGTTCCTTCCGTTACACTTGCCTTTCTTTGCTTTCCCTTGCCTTCCTTACCTTCCGTTACTCTTTCCTTGCCTTGCCGTGCATTGCCTAGCCTTGCATAGTCGTGCCTTATCCTTGCCTCACCTGACCGTGCCTTCCCCTGCGTTACCCTTTCCTTGCCTTGCCGTGCATTGCCTAACCCTGCGTTGCCGTGCCTTAGCCTTGTTACCCCTTGCCGTGCCGTTCCTTCCGTTACCCTATCCTTCCCTTGCTTTCCCTTGCCTTCCTTGCGTTCCGTTACTCTTTGCTTCCTTTCCGTGCATTGCCTAGCCTTGCGTTGTCATGCCTTAGCCTTGCATCGCCTGACCGTGCTTTCCCATGCGTTACCCTTTCCTTGCCTTGCCGTGCATTGCCTAGCCGTGCGTTGTCGTGCCTTAGCCTTGTTTCCCCTTGCCGTGCCGTTCCTTCCGTTACACTTGCCTTTCCTTCCTTTCCCTTGCCTTCCTTACCTTCCGTTACTCTTTGCTTGCCTTCCGTGCATTTCCTAGCCTTGCGTTGTCGTGCCTTAGCCTTATCTCGCCTGACCGTGCCTTCCTTTGCTTTAAGCTTTCCTTGCATTGTCGTGCATTGCCTAGCCTTGCGTTGTCGTGCATTAGCCTTGCCTAGCCTCACCGTGCCTTGCCTTGCGTTACCCTTTCCTTGCCTTGCCGTGCATTGCCTAGCCGTGCTTTGTCGTGCCTTAGCCTTGATTCCCCTTGCCGTGGCGTGCCTTTTGTTACACTTGCCTTGCCTGGCTTTGCCTTGCCTTCCTTTCCTTCCGTTACTCTTTCCTTGCCTTGCCGTGCATTGCCTAGCCTTGCATTGTCGTGCCTTATCCTTGCCTCACCTGACCGTGCCTTCCCCTGCGTTACCCTTTCCTTGACTTGCCGTGCATTGCCTAGCCCTGCGTTGTCGTGCCTTAGCCTTCTTACCCCTTGCCGTGCCGTTCCTTCCGTTACACTTGCCTTTCCTTCCTTTCCCTTGCCTTCCTTACCTTCCGTTACTCTTTGCTTGCTTTCCGTGCATTGCCTAGCCTTGCGTTGTCGTGCCTTAGCCTTGCCTCGCCTGACCGTGCTTTCCCATGCGTTACCCTTTCCTTGCCTTGCCGTTCATTGCCTAGCATTCGGTGTCGTGCCTTAGACTTGTTCCCCCTTGCCGTGCCGTTCCTTCCGTTACCTTGCCTTTCCTTGCTTTTCCTTGCCTTCCTTACCTTCCGTTACTCTTTGCTTGCCTTCCCTGAATTTCCTAGCCTTTCGTTGTCGCGCCTTAGCCTTGCCTCGCCTGACCGTGCTTTCCCATGCGTTACCCTTTCCTTGCCTTGCCGTGCATTGCCTAGCCTGCGTTGCCGTGCCTTAGCCTTGTTTCCCCTTGCCGTGTCGTTACTTCCGTTACCCTGGCCTTTCCTTCCTTTTCCTTGCCTTGCTTACCTTCCGTTACTCTTTGCTTGCCTTCCCTGAATTTCCTAGCCTTGCGATGTCGTGCCTTAGCCTTATCTCGCCTGACCTTGCCTTCCTTTGCTTTAAGCTTTCCTTGCATTGTCGTGCATCGCCTAGCCTTGCGTTTTCGTGCATTAGCCTTGCCTAGCCTCACCGTGCCTTTCCTTGCGTTACCCTTTGCTTGCCTTGCCGTGCATTGCCTAGCCGTGCCTTGTCGTGCCTTAGCCTTGTTTCCCCTTGCCGTGCCGTTCCTTCCGTTACCCTTGCCTTCCCTTGCTTTCCCTTTCCTTCCTTGCATTCCGTTACTCCTTGCTTGCTTTCCGTGCATTGCCTAGCCTTGCGTTGGCTTTCCTTAGCCTTGCCTCGCCTGACCGTGCTTTCCCATGCGTTACCCTTTCCTTGCCTTGCCGTGCATTGCCTAGCGTGCGTTGTCGTGCCTTAGCCTTGTTTCCCCTTGCCGTGCCGTTCCTTCCGTTACACTTGCCTTTCTTTGCTTTCCCTTGCCTTCCTTACCTTCCGTTACTCTTTGCTTCCCTTCCGTGCATTGCCTAGCCTTGCGTTGTCGTGCCTTAGCCTTATCTCGCCTGACCGTGCCTTCCTTTGCTTTAAGCTTTACTTGCATTGTCGTGCATTGCCTAGCCTTGCGTTGTCGTGCATTAGCCTTGCCTAGCCTCACCGTGCCTTGCCTTGCGTTACCCTTTCCTTGCCTTGCCGTGCATTTCCTAGCCGTGTGTTGTCGTGCCTTAGCCTTGTTTCCCCTTGCCGTTGCGTGCCTTTTGTTACACTTGCCTTGCCTGGCTTTGCCTTCCCTTCCTTTCCTTCCGTTACTCTTTCCTTGCCTTGCCGTGCATTGCCTAGCCCTGCGTTGTCGTGCCTTAGCCTTGTTACCCCTTGCCGTGCCGTTCCTTCCGTTACCCTTGCATTCCCTTGCTTTCCCTTGCCTTCCTTGCGTTACCCTTTCCTTGCCTTGCCGTGCATTGCCTAGCCTTGCGTTGTCGTGCCTTAACCTTATCTCGCCTGACCGTGCCTTCTTTTGCTTTAACCTTTACTTGCATTGTCGTGCATTGCCTAGCCTTGCGTTGTCGTGCATTAGCCTTGCCTAGCCTCACCGTGCCTTGCCTTGCGTTACTCTTTCCTTGCCTTGCCGTGCATTGCCTAGCCTTGCATTGTCGTGCCTTATCCTTGCCTCACCTGACCGTGCCTTCCCCTGCGTTACCCTTTCCTTGCCTTGCCGTGCATTGCCTAACCCTGCGTTGCCGTGCCTTAGCCTTGTTACCCCTTGCCGTGACGTTCCTTCCGTTACCCTTACCTTCCCTTGCTTTCCCTTGCCTTCCTTGCGTTCCGTTACTCTTTGCTTGCTTTCCGTGCATTGCCTAGCCTTGCGTTGTCATGCCTTAGCCTTGCATCGCCTGACCGTGCTTTCCCATGCGTTACCCTTTCCTTGCCTTGCCGTGCATTGCCTAGCCGTGCGTTGTCGTGCCTTAGCCTTGTTTCCCCTTGCCGTGCCGTTCCTTCCGTTACACTTGCCTTTCCTTCCTTTCCCTTGCCTTCCTTACCTTCCGTTACTCTTTGCTTGCCTTCCGTGCATTGCCTAGCCTTGCGTTGTTGTGCCTTAGCCTTGCCTCGCCTGAACGTGCTTTCCCATGCGTTACCCTTTCCTTGCCTTGCCGTGCATTGCCTAGCCTGCGTTGCCGTGCCTTAGCCTTGTTTCCCCTTGCCGTGCCGTTCCTTCCGTTACCCTGGCCTTTCCTTCCTTTTCCTTGCCTTGCTTACCTTCCGTTGCTCTTTACTTGCCTTCCCTGAATTTCCTAGCCTTGCGTTGTCGTGCCTTAGCCTTATCTCGCCTGACCTTGCCTTCCTTTGCTTTAAGCTTTCCTTGCATTGTCGTGCATCGCCTAGCCATGCGTTTTCGTGCATTAGCCTTCCCTAGCCTCACCGTGCCTTTCCTTGCGTTACCGTTTGCTTGCCTTGCCGTGCATTGCCTAGCCGTGCCTTGTCGTGCCTTAGCCTTGTTTCCCCTTGCCGTGCCGTTCCTTCCGTTACACTTGCCTTTCTTTGCTTTCCCTTTCCTTCCTTACCTTCCGTTTCTCTTTGCTTGCCTTCCGTGCATTGCCTAGCCTACCGTTGTCGTGCCTTAGCCTTGCCTCGCCTAACCGTGCCTTGCCTTGCGTTACCCTTTCCTTGCCTGGCCGTGCATTGCTTAGCCTTGCGTTGCCGTACCTTAGCCTTGTTTCCCCTTGCCGTGCCGTGCCTTTTGTTACACTTGCCTTGCCTTGCTTTGCCTTGCCTTCCTTACCTTCCGTTTCTCTTTGCTTGCCTTCCGTGCATTGCCTAGCCTACCGTTGTCGTGCCTTAGCCTTGCCTCGCCTAACCGTGCCTTGCCTTGCGTTACCCTTTCCTTGCCTGGCCGTGCATTGCTTAGCCTTGCGTTGCCGTACCTTAGCCTTGTTTCCCCTTGCCGTGCCGTGCCTTTTGTTACACTTGCCTTGCCTTGCTTTGCCTTGCCTTCCTTTCCTTCCGTTACTCTTTCCTTGCCTAGCCGTGCACTGCGTAGCCTTGCGTTGTCGTGCATTACCCTTGCCTCGCCTGACCGTGCCTTGCCTTGCGTTACCCTTTCCTTGCCTTGCCGTGCATTGCCTAGCCTGCGTTGTCGTGCCTTAGCCTTGTTTCCCCTTACCGTGCCGTTCCTTCCGTTACCCTTGCCTTCCCCTGCTTTCCCTTGCCTTCCTTGCCTTCCGTTACTCTTTGCTTGCCTTTCGTGCGTTGCCTAGCCTTGCGTTGTCGTGCCTTAGCCTTGCGTCGCCTGACCGTGCCTTGCCTTGCGTTACCCTTTCCTTGCCTTGCCGTGCATTGCCTAGCCGTGCGTTGTCGTGCATCAGCCTTGCCTTGCCTCACCGTGCCTTGCCTTGCGTTACCCTTTCCTTGCCTTGTCGTACATTGCCTAGCCTTGCGTTGTCGTGCCTTAGCCTTGTTTCCCCTTGCCGTGCCGTTCCTTCCGGTAACCTTGCCTTGCCTTGCTTTCCCTTGCCTTCCTTGCATTCCGTTATTCTTTGCTTGCCTTCCGTGCATTGCCTAGCCTTGCGTTGTCGTGCCTTAGCCTTCCCTCGCCTGACCGTGCCTTGCCTTGCGTTAACCTTACCTTGCCTTGCCCTGCATTGCCTAGCCGTTCGTTGTCGTGCCTTAGCCTTGTTTGCCCTTGCCGTGCCGTTCCTTCCGTTACCCTTGCCTTGCTTTCCCTTGCCTTCCTTGGTTTCCGTTACTCTTTGCTTGCCTTCCGTGCATTGCCTAGACTTGCGCTGTCATGCATTAGCCTTGCCTTGCCTCAGAGTGCCTTGCCTTGCGTTACCTTTTCCTTGGCTGGCCGTGCATTGCCTAGTCGTGCGTTGTGGTGCCTTAGCCTTGTTCACCTTGCCATAGCCTTGCTTGCTTTGCCTTGCTTTCCCTTGCCTTCCTTGCCTTCCGTTACTCTTTGCTTGCCTTCCGTGCATTGCCTAGCCTTGCGTTGTCGTGTCTTAGCCTTTTTTCACCTTGCCATAGCCTTGCTTGCGTTGCCTTGCTTTGCCTTGCCTTCCTTGCCTTCCGTTACTCTTTGCTTGCCTTCCGTGCATTGCCTAGACTTGCGTGGTCGTGCCTTAGCCTTTTTTCACCTTGCCATAGCCTTGCTTGCGTTGCCTTGCTTTGCATTGCATTCCTTGCCTTCCATTACTCTTTGCTTGCCTTCCGTGCATTGCCTCGCCTTGCGTGGTCGTGCCTTAGCCTTTTTTCACCTTGCCATACCCTTGCTTGCGTTGCCTTGCTTTGCCTTGCATTCCTTGCCTTCCGTTACTCTTTGCTTGCCTTCCGTGCATTGCCTAGCCTTGCGTTGTCGTGCATTAGCCTTGCCTCCCCAAACCGTGCCTTGAATTGCGTTACCCTTTCCTTGCCTTGCCCTGCATTGCCTAGCCCTGTGTTGTCGTGCCTTAGCCTTGTTTCCCCTTGCCGTGCCGTTCCTTTCGTTACCCTTGCCTTCCCCTGCTTTCCCTTGCATTCCTTGCCTTCCGTTACTCTTTGCTTGCCTTCCGTGCATTGCCTAGCCTTGCCTAGTCGTGCCTTAGCCTTGCCTCGCCTGACCGTGCCTTGCCTTGCGTTACCCTTTCCTTGCCTGGCCGTTCATTGCTTCGCCTTGCGTTGCCGTGCCTAAGCCTTGTTTCCCCTTGCCGTGCTGTGCCTTTTGTTACACTTGCCTTGCCTTGTTTGCCTTGCCTTTATTTCCTTCCGTTACTCTTTCCTTGCCTAGCCGTGCACTGCGTATCCTTGCGTTGTCGTGCATTACCCTTGCCTCGCCTGACCGTGCCTTGCCTTGCGTTACCCTTTCCTTGCCTTGCCGTGCATTGCCTAGCCCTGCGTTGTCGTGCCTTAGCCTTGTTCCCCTTACCGTGCCGTTCCTTCCGTTACCGTTGCCTTCCCCTGCTTTCCCTTGCCTTCCTTGCCTTCCGTTACTCTTTGCTTGCCTTCCGTGCATTGCCTAGCCTTGCGTTGTCGTGCCTTAGCCTTGCCTCGCCTGACCGTGCCTTCCCTTGCGTTACCCTTTCCTTGCCTTGCCGTGCATTGCCTAGCCGTGCGTTGTCGTGCATCAGCCTTGCCTTGCCTCACCGTGCCTTGCCTTGCGTTACCCTTTCCTTGCCTTCCCGTGCATTGCCTAGCCCTGCGTTGCCGTGCCTTAGCCTTGTTTCCCCTTGCCGTGCCGTTCCTTCCGTTACCCTTGCCTTGACTTGCTTTCCCTTGCCTTCCTTGCCTTCCGTTACTCTTTGCTTGCCTTCCGTGCATTGCCTAGCCTTGCGTTGTCGTGCAATAGCCTTGCCTCCCCAAACCGTGCCTTGCCTTGCGTTACCCTTTCCTTGCCTTGCCCTGCATTGCCTAGCCTGTGTTGTCGTGCCTTAGCCTTGTTTCCCCTTACCGTACCGTTCCTTTCGTTACCCTTGCCTTCCCCTGCTTTCCTTTGCATTCCTTGCCTTCCCTTACTCTTTGCTTGCCTTCCGTGCATTGCCTAGCCTTGCGTTGTCGTGCCTTAGCCTTGCCTCGCCTGACCGTGCTTTCCCATGCGTTACCCTTTCCTTGCCTTGCCGTGCATTGCCTAGCCGTGCGTTGCCGTGCCTTAGCCTTGTTTCCCCTTGCCGTGCCGTTCCTTCCGTTACCCTTATCTTCCCTTGCTTTCCCTTGCCTTCCTTGCGTTCCGTTACTCGTTGCTTGCTTTCCGTGCATTGCCTAGCCTTCCGTTGTCATACCTTAGCCTTGCCTAGCCTGCGTTGCCGTGCCTTAGCCTTGTTTCCCCTTGCCGTGCCGTTCCTTCCGTTACCCTTGACTTTCCTTGCTTTTCCTTGCCTTGCTTACCTTCCGTTACTCTTTGCTTCCCTTCCCTGCATTGCCTAGCCTTGCGTTGTCGTGCCTTAGCCTTATCTCGCCTGACCGTGCCTTCCTTTGCTTTAAGCTTTCCTTGCATTGTCGTGCATTGCCTAGCCTTGCGTTGTCGTGCATTAGCCTTGCCTAGCCTCACCGTGCCTTGCCTTGCGTTACCCTTTCCTTGCCTTGCCGTGCATTGCCTAGCCGTGCGTTTTCGTGCCTTAGCCTTGTTTCCCCTTGCCGTGGCGTGCCTTTTGTTACACTTGCCTTGCCTGGCTTTGCCTTGCCTTCCTTTCCTTCCGTTACTCTTTCCTTGCCTTGCCGCGCATTGCCTAGCCTTGCATTGTCGTGCCTTATCCTTGCCTCACCTGACCGTGCCTTCCCCTGCGTTACCCTTTCCTTGCCTTGCCGTGCATTGCCTAGCGTGCGTTGTCGCGCCTTAGCCTTGTTTCCCCTTGCCGTGCCGTTCCTTCCGTTACACTTGCCTTTCCTTGCTTTCCCTTGCCTTCCTTACCTTCCGTTACTCTTTGCTTGCCTTCCGTGCATTGCCTAGCCTTGCGTTGTCGTGCCTTAGCCTTCCCTCGCCTGACCGTGGTTTCCCATGCGTAACCCTTTCCTTGCCTTGCCGTTCATTGCCTAGCATTCGGTGTCGTGCCTTAGACTTGTTTCCCCTTGCCGTGCCGTTCCTTCCGTTACCCTTGACTTTCCTTGCTTTTCCTTGCCTTGCTTACCTTCCGTTACTCTTTGCTTGCCTTCCCTGAATTGCCTAGCCTTGCGTTGTCGTGCCTTTGCCTTATCTCGCCTGACCTTGCCTTCCTTTGATTTAAGCTTTCCTTGCCTTGCCGTGCATTGCCTAGCCGTGCGTTGTCGTGCCTTAGACTTGTTTCCCCTTGCCGTGCCGTTCCTTCCGTTACACTTGCCTTTCCTTGCTTTCCCTTGCCTTCCTTGCGTTCCGTTACTCTTTGCTTGCTTTCCGTGCATTGCCTAGCCTTGGGTTGTCATGCCTTAGCCTTGCCTCGCCTGACCGTGCTTTCCCATGCGTTACCCTTTCCTTGCCTTGCCGTGCATTGCCTAGCCGTGCGTTGTCGTGCCTTAGCCTTGTTTCGCCTTGCCGTGCCGTTCCTTCCGTTACACTTGCCTTTCCTTGCTTTCCCTTGCCTTCCTTACATTCCGTTACTCTTTGCTTGCCTTCCCTGAATTTCCTAGCCTTCCGTTGTCGTGCCTTAGCCTTATCTCGCCTGACCTTGCCTTCCTTTGCTTTAAGCTTTCCTTGCATTGTCGTGCATCGCCTAGCCTTGCGTTTTCGTGCATTAGCCTTGCCTAGCCTCACCGTGCCTTTCCTTGCGTTACTTTTTGCTTGCCTTGCCGTGCATTGCCTAGCCGTGCGTTGTCGTGCCTTAGCCTTGTTTCCCCTTGCCGTGCCGTTCCTTCCGTTTCACTTGCCTTTCTTTGCTTTCCCTTTCCTTCCTTATCTTCCGTTACTCTTGGCTTGCCTTCCGTGCATTGCCTAGCCTTGGGTTGTCGTGCCTTAGCCTTGCCTCGCCTGACCATGCTTTCCCATGCGTTACCCTTTCCTTGCCTTGCCGTGCATTGCCTAGCGTCCGTTGTCGTGCCTTAGCCTTTTTTCCCCTTGCCGTGATGTTCCTTCCGTTACCATTGCCTTTCCTTGCTTTCCCTTGCCTTCCTTACCTTCCGTTATTCTTTGCTTGCCTTCCGTGCATTGCCTAGCCTTGCGTTGTCGTGCCTTAGCCTTGCCTAGCTTCAGCGTGCCTTGCCTTGCGTTACCCTTTCCTTGCCTTGCCGTGCATTTCCTAGCTGTGTGTTTTCGTGCCTTAGCCTTGTTACCCCTTGCCGTGCCCTTCCTTCCGTTACCCTTGCCTTCCCTTGCTTTCCCTTTCCTTCCTTGCATTCCGTTACTCCTTGCTTGCTTTCCGTGCATTGCCTAGACTTGCGTTGGCTTTCCTTAGCCTTGCCTCGCCTGACCGTGCTTTCCCATGCGTTACCCTTTCCTTGACTTGCCGTTCATTGCCTAGCGTGCGTTGTCGTGCCTTAGCCTTGTTTCCCCTTGCCGTGCCGTTCCTTCCGTTACACTTGCCTTTCTTTGCTTTCCCTTGCCTTCCTTACCTTCCGTTACTCTTTCCTTGCCTTGCCGTGCATTGCCTAGCCTTGCATAGTCGTGCCTTATCCTTGCCGCACCTGACCGTGCCTTCCCCTGCGTTACCCTTTCCTTGCCTTGCCGTGCATTGCCTAACCCTGCGTTGCCGTGCCTTAGCCTTGTTACCCCTTGCCGTGCCGTTCCTTCCGTTACACTTGCCTTTCCTTGCTTTCCCTTGCCTTCCTTACGTTCCGTTACTCTTTGCTTGCTTTCCGTGCATTGCCTAGCCTTGCGTTGTCATGCCTTAGCCTTGCATCGCCTGACCGTGCTTTCCCATGCGTTACCCTTTCCTTGCCTTGCCGTGCATTGCCTAGCCGTGCGTTGTCGTGCCTTAGCCTTGTTTCCCCTTGCCGTGCCGTTCCTTCCGTTACACTTGCCTTTCCTTCCTTTCCCTTGCCTTCCTTACCTTCCGTTACTCTTTGCTTGCCTTCCGTGCATTGCCTAGCCTTGCGTTGTCGTGCCTTAGCCTTATCTCGCCTGACCGTGCCTTCCTTTGCTTTAAGCTTTCCTTGCATTGTCGTGCATTGCCTAGCCTTGCGTTGTCGTGCATTAGCCTTGCCTAGCCTCACCGTGCCTTGCCTTGCGTTACCCTTTCCTTGCCTTGCCGTGCATTGCCTAGCCGTGCTTTGTCGTGCCTTAGCCTTGATTCCCCTTGCCGTGGCGTGCCTTTTGTTACACTTGCCTTGCCTGGCTTTGCCTTGCCTTCCTTTCCTTCCGTTACTCTTTCCTTGCCTTGCCGTGCATTGCCTAGCCTTGCATTGTCGTGCCTTATCCTTGCCTCACCTGACCGTGCCTTCCCCTGCGTTACCCTTTCCTTGACTTGCCGTGCATTGCCTAGCCCTGCGTTGTCGTGCCTTAGCCTTCTTACCCCTTGCCGTGCCGTTCCTTCCGTTACACTTGCCTTCCCTTGCTTTCCCTTGCCTTCCTTAGGTTCCGTTACTCTTTGCTTGCTTTCCGTGCATTGCCTAGCCTTGCGTTGTCGTGCCTTAGCCTTATCTCGCCTGACCGTGCCTTCCTTTGCTTTAAGCTTTACTTGCATTGTCGTGCATTGCCTAGCCTTGCGTTGTCGTGCATTAGCCTTGCCTAGCCTCACCGTGCCTTGCCTTGCGTTACTCTTTCCTTGCCTTGCCGTGCATTGCCTAGCCTTGCATTGTCGTGCCTTATCCTTGCCTCACCTGACCGTGCCTTCCCCTGCGTTACCCTTTCCTTGCCTTGCCGTGCATTGCCTAACCCTGCTTTGCCGTGCCTTAGCCTTGTTACCCCTTGCCGTGACGTTCCTTCCGTTACCCTTGCCTTCCCTTGCTTTCCCTTGATTTCCTTGCGTTCCGTTACTCTTTGCTTGCTTTCCGTGCATTGCCTAGCCTTGCGTTGTCATGCCTTAGCCTTGCATCGCCTGACCGTGCTTTCCCTTGCGTTACCCTTTCCTTGCCTTTCCGTGCATTGCCTAGCCGTGCGTTGTCGTGCCTTAGCCTTGTTTCCCCTTGCCGTGCCGTTCCTTCCGTTACACTTGCCTTTCCTTCCTTTCCCTTGCCTTCCTTACCTTCCGTTACTCTTTGCTTGCCTTCCGTGCATTGCCTAGCCTTGCGTTGTTGTGCCTTAGCCTTGCCTCGCCTGAACGTGCTTTCCCATGCGTTACCCTTTTCCTTGCCTTGCCGTGCATTGCCTAGCCTGCGTTGCCGTGCCTTAGCCTTGTTTCCCCTTGCCGTGCCGTTCCTTCCATTACCCTGGCCTTTCCTTCCTTTTCCTTGCCTTGCTTACCTTCCGTTACTCGTTACTTGCCTTCCCTGAATTTCCAAGCCTTGCGTTGTCGTGCCTTAGCCTTATCTCGCCTGACCTTGCCTTCCTTTGCTTTAAGCTTTCCTTGCATTGTCGTGCATCGCCTAGCCATGCGTTTTCGTGCATTAGCCTTGCCTAGCCTCACCGTGCCTGTGCTTGCATTACCGTTTGCTTGCCTTGCCGTGCATTGCCTAGCCGTGCCTTGTCGTGCCTTAGCCTTGTTTCCCCTTGCCGTGCCGTTCCTTCCGTTACACTTGCCTTTCTTTGCTTTCCCTTGCCTTCCTTACCTTCCGTTTCTCTTTGCTTGCCTTCCGTGCATTGCCTAGCCTTGGGTTGTCGTGCCTTAGCCTTGCCTCGCCTGACCGTGCTTTCCCATGCGTTACCCTTTCCTTGCCTTGCCGTGCATTGCCTAGCGTGCGTTGTCGTGCCTTAGCCTTGTTTCCCCTTGCCGTGCCGTTCCTTCCGTTACCATTGCCTTTCCTTGCTTTCCCTTGCCTTCCTTACCTTCCGGTACTCTTTGCTTGCCTTCCGTGCATTGCCTAGCCTTGCGTTGTCGTGCCTTAGCCTTATCTCGCCTGACCGTGCCTTCCTTTTGCTTTAAGCTTTCCTTGCATTGTCGTGCATTGCCTAGCCTTGCGTTGTCGTGCATTAACCTTGCCTAGCCTCACCGTGCCTTGCCTTGCGTTACCCTTTCCTTGCTTTGCCGTGCATTTCCTAGCCGTGTGTTGTCGTGCCTTAGCCTTGTTACCCCTTGCCGTACCGTTCCTTCCGTTACCCTTGCCTTCCCTTGCTTTCCCTTTCCTTCCTTGCATTCCGTTACTCCTTGCTTGCTTTCCGTGCATTGCCTAGCCTTGCGTTGGCTTTCCTTAGCCTTCCCTCGCCTGACCGTGCTTTCCCATGCGTTACCCTTTCCTTGCCTTGCCGTGCATTGCCTAGCGTGCGTTGTCGTGCCTTAGCCTTGTTTCCCCTTGCCGTGCCGTTCCTTCCGTTACACTTGCCTTCCCTTGCTTTCCCTTGCCTTCCTTGCGTTCCGTTACTCTTTGCTTGCTTTCCGTGCATTGCCTAGCCTTGCGTTGTCGTGCCTTAGCCTTGCCTCGCCTGACCGTGCTTTCCCATGCGTTACCCTTTCCTTGCCTTGCCGTTCATTGCCTAGCATTCGGTGTCGTGCCCTAGACTTGTTCCCCCTTGCCGTGCCGTTCCTTCCGTTACCCTTGCCTTTCCTTGCTTTTCCTTGCCTTCCTTCCCTTCCGTTACTCTTTGCTTGCCTTCCCCGAATTTCCTAGCCTTGCGTTGTCGTGCCTTAGCCTTGCCTCGCCTGACCGTGCTTTCCCATGCGTTACCCTTTCCTTGCCTTGCCGTGCATTGCCTAGCCTGCGTTGCCGTGCCTTAGCCTTGTTTCCCCTTGCCGTGTCGTTCCTTCCGTTACCCTGGCCTTTCCTTCCTTTTCCTTGCCTTGCTTACCTTCCGTTACTCTTTGCTTGCCTTCCCTGAATTTCCTAGCCTTGCGTTGTCGTGCCTTAGCCTTATCTCGCCTGACCTTGCCTTCCTTTGCTTTAAGCTTTCCTTGCATTGTCGTGCATCGCCTAGCCTTGCGTTTTCGTGCATTAGCCTTGCCTAGCCTCACCGTGCCTTTTCTTGCGTTACCCTTTGCTTGCCTTGCCGTGCATTGCCTAGCCGTGCCTTGTCGTGCCTTAGCCTTGTTTCCCCTTGCCGTGCCGTTCCTTCCGTTACCCTTGCCTTCCCTTGCTTTCCCTTTCCTTCCTTGCGTTCCGTTACTCCTTGCTTGCTTTCCGTGCATTGCCTAGCTTTGCGTTGGCTTTCCTTAGCCTTGCCTCGCCTGACCGTGCTTTCCCATGCGTTACCCTTTCCTTGCCTTGCCGTGCATTGCCTAGCGTGCGTTGTCGTGCCTTAGCCTTGTTTCCCCTTTCCGTTCCGTTCCTTCCGTTACACTTGCCTTTCTTTGCTTTCCCTTGCCTTCCTTACCTTCCGTTACTCTTTGCTTGCCTTCCGTGCATTGCCTAGCCTTGCGTTGTCGTGCCTTAGCCTTATCTCGCCTGACCGTGCCTTCCTTTGCTTTAAGCTTTCCTTGCATTGTCGTGCATTGCCTAGCCTTGCGTTGTCGTGCATTAGCCTTGCCTAGCCTCACCGTGCCTTGCCTTGCGTTACCCTTTCCTTGCCTTGCCGTGCATTTCCTAGCCGTGTGTTGTCGTGCCTTAGCCTTGTTTCCCCTTGCCGTGACGTTCCTTCCGTTACCCTTGCCTTCCCTTGCTTTTCCTTGCCTTCCTTGCGTTCCGTTACTCTTTGCTTGCTTTCCGTGCATTGCCTAGCCTTGCGTTGTCATGCCTTAGCCTTGCATCGCCTGACCGTGCTTTCCCATGCGTTACCCTTTCCTTGCCTTGCCGTGTATTGCCTAGCCTGCGTTGCCGTGCCTTAGCCTTGTTTCCCCTTGCCGTGCCGTTCCTTCCGTTACCCTGGCCTTTCCTTCCTTTTCCTTGCCTTGCTTACCTTCCGTTACTCTTTACTTGCCTTCCCTGAATTTCCTAGCCTTGCGTTGTCGTGCCTTAGCCTTATCTCGCCTGACCTTGCCTTCCTTTGCTTTAAGCTTTCCTTGCATTGTCGTGCATCGCCTAGCCATGCGTTTTCGTGCATTAGCCTTCCCTAGCCTCACCGTGCCTTTCCTTGCGTTACCGTTTGCTTGCCTTGCCGTGCATTGCCTAGCCGTGCCTTGTCGTGCCTTAGCCTTGTTTCCCCTTGCCGTGCCGTTCCTTCCGTTACCCTGGCCTGTCCTTCCTTTTCCTTGCCTAGCTTACCTTCCGTTACTCTTTGCTTGCCTTCCTTGAATTTCCGAGCCTTGCGTTGTCGTGCCTTAGCCTTATCTCGCCTGACCTTGCCTTCCTTTGCTTTAAGCTTTCCTTGCATTGTCGTGCATCGCCTAGCCTTGCGTTTTCGTGCATTAGCCTTGCCTAGCCTCACCGTGCCTTTCCTTGCGTTACCCTTTCCTTGCCTTGCCGTGCATTGCCTAGCCGTGCGTTGTCGTGCCTTAGCCTTGTTTCCCCTTGCCGTGCCGTTCCTTCCGTTACACTTGCCTTTCTTTGCTTTCCCTTGCCTTCCTTACCTTCCGTTACTCTTTGCTTGCCTTCCGTGCATTGCCTAGCCTTGCGTTGTCGTGCCTTAGCCTTGCCTCGCCTGACCGTGCTTTCCCATGCGTTACCCTTTCCTTGCCTTGCCGTGCATTGCCTAGCCTACGTTGCCGTGCCTTAGCCTTGTTTCCCCTTGCCGTGCCGTTCCTTCCGTTACCCTTACCTTCCCTTGCTTTCCCTTGCCTTCCTTGCGTTCCGTTACTCTTTGCTTGCTTTCCGTGCATTGCCTAGCCTTCCGTTATCATACCTTAGCCTTGCCTAGCCTGCGTTGCCGTGCCTTAGCCTTGTTTATCCTTGCCGTGCCGTTCCTTCCGTTACCCTTGACTTTCCTTGCTTTTCCTTGCCTTGCTTACCTTCCGTTACTCTTTGCTTGCCTTCCGTGCATTGCCTAGCCTTGCGTTGTCGTGCCTTAGCCTTATCTCGCCTGACCGTGCCTTCCTTTGCTTTAAGCTTTCCTTGCATTGTCGTGCATTGCCTAGCCTTGCGTTGTCGTGCATTAGCCTTGCCTAGCCTCACCGTGCCTTGCCTTGCGTTACCCTTTCCTTGCCTTGCCGTGCATTGCCTAGCCGTGCGTTGTCGTGCCTTAGCCTTGTTTCCCCTTGCCGTGGCGTGCCTTTTGTTACACTTGCCTTGCCTGGCTTTGCCTTGCCTTCCTTTCCTTCCGTTACTCTTTCCTTGCCTTGCCGTTCATTGCCTAGCCTTGCATTGTCGTGCCTTATCCTTGCCTCACCTGACCGTGCCTTCCCCTGCGTTACTCTTTCCTTGCCTTGCCGTGCATTGCCTAGCGTGCGTTGTCGCGCCTTAGCCTTGTTTCCCCTTGCCGTGCCGTTCCTTCCGTTACACTTGCCTTTCCTTGCTTTCCCTTGCCTTCCTTACCTTCCGTTACTCTTTGCTTGCCTTCCGTGCATTGCCTAGCCTTGCGTTGTCGTGCCTTAGCCTTCCCTCGCCTGACCGTGGTTTCCCATGCGTAACCCTTTCCTTGCCTTGCCGTTCATTGCCTAGCGTTCGGTGTCGTGCCTTAGACTTGTTTCCCCTTGCCGTGCCGTTCCTTCCGTTACCCTTTACTTTCCTTGCTTTTCCTTGCCTTGCTTACCTTCCGTTACTCTTTGCTTGCCTTCCCTGAATTGCCTAGCCTTGCGTTGTCGTGCCTTTGCCTTATCTCGCCTGACCTTGCCTTCCTTTGCTTTAAGCTTTCCTTGCCTTGCCGTGCATTGCCTAGCCGTGCGTTGTCGTGCCTTAGCCTTGTTTCCCCTTGCCGTGCCGTTCGTTCCGTTACACTTACCTTTCCTTGCTTTCCCTTGCCTTCCTTGCGTTCCGTTACTCTTTGCTTGCTTTCCGTGCATTGCCTAGCCTTGCGTTGTCATGCCTTAGCCTTGCCTCGCCTGACCGTGCTTTCCCATGCGTTACCCTTTCCTTGCCTTGCCGTGCATTGCCTAGCCGTGCGTTGTCGTGCCTTAGCCTTGTTTCGCCTTGCCGTGCCGTTCCTTCCGTTACACTTGCCTTTCCTTGCTTTCCCTTGCCTTCCTTACATTCCGTTACTCTTTGCTTGCCTTCCCTGAATTTCCTAGCCTTCCGTTGTCGTGCCTTAGCCTTATCTCGCCTGACCTTGACTTCCTTTGCTTTAAGCTTTCCTTGCATTGTCGTGCATCGCCTAGCCTTGCGTTTTCGTGCATTAGCCTTGCCTAGCCTCACCGTGCCTTTCCTTGCGTTACTTTTTGCTTGCCTTGCCGTGCATTGCCTAGCCGTGCGTTGTCGTGCCTTAGCCTTGTTTCCCCTTGCCGTGCCGTTCCTTCCGTTTCACTTGCCTTTCTTTGCTTTCCCTTTCCTTCCTTATCTTCCGTTACTCTTGGCTTGCCTTCCGTGCATTGCCTAGCCTTGGGTTGTCGTGCCTTAGCCTTGCCTCGCCTGACCATGCTTTCCCATGCGTTACCCTTTCCTTGCCTTGCCGTGCATTGCCTAGCGTCCGTTGTCGTGCCTTAGCCTTTTTTCCCCTTGCCGTGATTTTCCTTCCGTTACCATTGTCGTGCCTTAGCCTTTTTTCCCCTTGCCGTGATGTTCCTTCCGTTACCATTGCCTTTCCTTGCTTTCCCTTGCCTTCCTTACCTTCCGTTATTCTTTGCTTGCCTTCCGTGCATTGCCTAGCCTTGCGTTGTCGTGCCTTAGCCTTGCCTAGCTTCAGCGTGCCTTGCCTTGCGTTACCCTTTCCTTGCCTTGCCGTGCATTTCCTAGCTGTGTGTTTTCGTGCCTTAGCCTTGTTACCCCTTGCCGTGCCCTTCCTTCCGTTACCCTTGCCTTCCCTTGCTTTCCCTTTCCTTCCTTGCATTCCGTTACTCCTTGCTTGCTTTCCGTGCATTGCCTAGACTTGCGTTGGCTTTCCTTAGCCTTGCCTCGCCTGACCGTGCTTTCCCATGCGTTACCCTTTCCTTGACTTGCCGTTCATTGCCTAGCGTGCGTTGTCGTGCCTTAGCCTTGTTTCCCCTTGCCGTGCCGTTCCTTCCGTTACACTTGCCTTTCTTTGCTTTCCCTTGCCTTCCTTACCTTCCGTTACTCTTTCCTTGCCTTGCCGTGCATTGCCTAGCCTTGCATTGTCGTGCCTTATCCTTGCCTCACCTGACCGTGCCTTCCCCCTGCGTTACCCTTTCCTTGCCTTGCCGTGCATTGCCTAGCCGTGCGTTGTCGTGCCTTAGCCTTGTTTCCCCTTGCCGTGCCGTTCCTTCCGTTACCCTTGCCTTCCCTTGCTTTCCCTTGCCTTCCTTACGTTCCGTTACTCTTTGCTTGCTTTCCGTGCATTGCCTAGCCTTGCGTTGTCATGCCTTAGCCTTGCATCGCCTGACCGTGCTTTCCCATGCGTTACCCTTTCCTTGCCTTGCCGTGCATTGCCTAGCCGTGCGTTGTCGTGCCTTAGCCTTGTTTCCCC